>NC_136993.1:18844318-19516818 GCF_032717465.1 Coenobita brevimanus | reverse complement strand
AAGGAATGGAAGGGGAGAAATGGTGCTAAATTTTGCTGGAATGTATAACATGAGAATAATGAACACATTCATTCAGAAAAGAACAGGGAGAAAGTGGACATGAAGAAGCCCAAGTGGAGAAACAAAGAATGAATTCGACTTCATTATAGCAGATAAGAATAACACAATCACAAATGTTACAGTTATCTACAAATAAATATGGAAAGCGAACATAGAATGGTGGGTTGCAAATCCACATTCAGTTTGAAAGTGAATGAAAAATGATAAAAGATATAAAGTTATGCCCAATAAAAGTAAACGAAAACAAAGCAGCCTTTCAGTTGGAAATAATGAACAAATTTCAGGCTCTAAGAAAATGCTGAATGTGACACTGATGAACTGAATGACAGACTAACAAAAGCGCTAAGAGAATCAGCGGAAGTAGTAAGAAAACCTAATACAACCAAAACCAAGAATTATTCAGAAGACACTCGAGCTTATGAGGAAAACAAAGGAAATGAAAGTAAAAACAAAGATGGATGTAGAATGAGCGGAATTAAATAAGCTTATCAACAAGAGATAAAGAGAAGCAACAAGAAATAGAAACATGGATCAAATCAAAGAAACCATCAAAAAGGAAAAAAGTCTGAAACAGATCAGAAGTAATACAGCACTAGAAAAGCAACAAATTACATCACTCAAAGTCAAAAAAGGTGAAGTCATTAAATGCAGAGATATGATGTTGAACAGAGTTGAAGAATTTTACAAAGAACTGTATGCATCGAAGACAGTAACACCAGTAGCTAACTTTTCAGTTGACGCAAGTGAAATACATGAGGTAACACCAGACGACCTAAATATTTCTCTTAAAAATTTGAAAAGAGGGAAGGCTCCCGGAAAAGATGGAATAGTAACAGATTTATTACTGGATGCAGGAGTAGAAGTACAAATCAGGCTTGTTCATTTATTTACTCAATGTATAAAAAAGAAGAAAATTCCCAAAACGTGGTGTAATGCAACAGTTATTTTACTTTACAGAAAAGGTGACTCAAAAGATCTTAGTAACTATCGACCCATTACCGTATTATCAGTCATTTATAAACTCTTCACTAAAGTCCTCACAAACAGAATAACTACAGATTTGAAGGAAAACCAACCTCGTGAACATGTGGGACTCCGAAGCGGGTATTCGACTACTGATCACCTACACACAATGAATCAGCTAATTGAGAAAACTACAGAACATAATAAACCACTGTGCTTAGGTTTTGTTGATTACGAAAAGATTTTCAACTCAGTGGAGCACATAGCAATTATAAATTCATTGCAAGGAAAAGTAGTGAATGAGAACATTGTAAAACTGCTCAAAAACATATATAAAGAGGGACCTGCTACAATGAAATTACCCAAGGACCTGGGAAAAATTAAGATTGACAAGGGCGTGCGTCAGGGAGATATAATTTCACCAAAATTATTTACAGCATGCCCATAAAGTATTTTCAGAAAGCCAGGCTGGGAAAACAAAGGAGTGAACATAGATGGAGAAAAGCTAAACCATTTAAGATTTGCAGATGACATTGTCCTAATCTCAGAAACAGCAGAGACATTGCAAGAAATGTTAAATGATCCAAACAAAGAAAGTCTCAAAGTAGGACTAAAAATGAACCGAAGTAAAACTAAAGTAATTTTTAATCCACAAACACCAAAGAGCGTCATCAAAATAAGTGAAGAAATTTTTGAAGAAGTCAAGGAGTACAATTACGTGGGACAAATAATAAAATGAACGAACGATCATGATAGCGAAACAAAAGGACGCATTATTGGATGGAAAGCTTTCGGTAAACATAGAGTCATTTTAAAAAATATCTTGCCAGTTTACATGAAACGAAAATTATATAACGATTGTATAATTCCAGCTATGATGTATGGTTGTGAGACCTGGAAACTGACAAAGTTGATGGAAAACAAATTAATTCGTTCTCAGCAATGAAAAGATCAATGTTGGGAATATCTTTAAGAGACAGGAAAAGATCAACTTGAGTGAGAGAGCAGAGTAAAGTCAAAGAAATTGTAGAAGTTGTAAAAGAACAAAAATGGAGGTGGGCAGGCCATGTTGCAAGAACAAGGGATAACCGATGAAGCAAGAGGCTGATTGACTGGACGCCAAGAGATTGTAAGCGTATCAGAAAAAGGCCAGACAGGAGGTGGAGAGATGAGATAGAGAAATTCGTAGAGAAAACAAAGATTGGCTTAATCAAGGAATTCGTGGAGAAGGTTGGGGGAGGCCATTGTTCAGCAGGGGACTTGTAATGGCAGATGACGATGATTATTACACACACACACACACACACACACACACACATATATATATATATATATATATATATATATATATATATATATATATATATATATATATATATATTGTTACGGAACAGAACAGAGAAAGATAATGAACAATTCAAGTGAGAATACTAAAAATCACTACTGTCCCGCAAAGTTCCAGGTTCAAAACAAAAGAGTTAGGTAAAATTACAAGTTAAAGTTTAATGCTCAAACTAACAACAAAACATTCAGGACTCATAAGGATAATGTAATGGCAAAAAACAGGTTAAATATATGGTTAACTGCAATAGCCTCTATTAACACGAAATTAGCAAGAGTAAATTTATCTAAGTCAGCCCTGATAAAATGAGAAAACCGGATAATGCTCAGTTAATGCAAGATATATTATTACAGATACAAAATATTATTACTATTGGCTGACAGTAAAAACCCTACATTAATCACAAAAACCTCACCAGGCCTACGAATTAACACCTTATGCTATACAGTACAAGAAAAAATGTAATAACCCTTATACTCAAATTACACAGCAGCTAGATGGTTGGAGACTTCCTGAGCACTCACAAAAATAATAACAACTGTACAGGGGAGGACAGAGATGTGAACAAAATGAAGAGTAGATCTAAGTGGCAATTAATGCAGAGACTGAGCTCATTATATACGGGCCGGCAGAGCTTGATACAACTTGTAAGAAGGACGCGCAAATGAAGCCATAGGGGACAAAGAGTTGACACTCCTGCTCTAAACAACAGAAAGAACGACTTACTCTACTATAAAGGAGGAGGGGGGGAGTGAGGTAGAACACGCGCTATGGAAGCCACGAGGCGAATCGTGATCAAACATACAGCATACTGTACGTTAGAATTATACAAAGGATGATGAAATCATAGGCTATGTAACACCTCCCCAAAAAGAAAAAGAAATTTACAAAGGAAATTTCTTATTACTCTAAAACAATCTGTCTAAAGTCTAGATAAGCAATCTGCAATAACATTTTCTTTCCCCTTGATATGTTGTATGTCTAATGAATACTCCTGAAGAAGTAGACTCCATCTTGTCAATCTCTGATTTTTATCTTTAAACTTACTAAGGAATTTCAGTGGGTTATGATCGGTATACAGTAAATGAGTATGGGGTCAAAACCAGAACACAAATAAAATGAAAAATGCTGTAAACCCAATATCAAGGCCAAAAGCTCTTTCTCAATAGTTGAGTAGTTCTTTTGAGGTGGAGTGAACTTCTTACTGTAATAAGATACAGGGTGTTCAATACCCTGATCATCCTCTTGCAGCAAAACAGCCCCAGCTCCTGTATCACTTGCGTCAACAGCCATCTTAAAAGGCTTAGCAAAATTTGGAGTAGCGAGCACTGGCTGACTTAATAGGATAGCTTTAAGTTTGCTGAAACAGGATTCACAGTTATCGGTCCAGACAAATTTAACTCCCTTTTTCAGTAGGTCTGTAAGTGGTGATACAAGAATTGAAAAGTTAAGAACAAATCTCCTGTAATAACCTACCATTCCCAAAAATCTTTGTAGCTCTTTCCTACTTTTAGGTCTGGGAAGATCACTTATAACCTGAACCTTAGCTCCTGGTGGTGCAACATGTCCATCACCAATTACGTACCCAAGGTACTGAACTTTAGCTTGACCAAACTCACACTTTGATAAATTAGCTACAAGATTAGCCTGAACCAAACGCTCAAGAAATTTACTGACATGGCATAGGTGATCTTTCCAGTTGTCACTGAAGATTAATACATCATCAATATAAACAACACACCCTGCCAAACCCTCTGTTACAACATTCATGAGCTTCTGAAAAGTGTCTGGTGCATTCTTCATACCATATGGCATTACAGAACATGCAAAAGTCTTTCCTAGTGTTACAAAACATGAGATCTCCCTAGCACGTTCAGTCATAGGTACTTGCCAGTATCCCTTTAACAAATCAAACTTACTTATGTACCTAGCCATTCCGATCTTGTCTATGTAATCTTCCACGCGAGGGAGAGGGTAAGTGTCTGTTTTGGTTATCTGATTAACACGTCTGTAGTCGATGCAAAGCCGCTGTGACCCACCTGGCTTAGGGACTAGAGTGACAGGAGAACTCCACTCGCTCTGACAGGGCTCAATCATCTTGTGGTCCAACAGGAAGCCAAGTTCCTTCTGGATGAGAGGAACTTTCACTGGGTTCACACGGTAAGGAGGCAGTTTAATTGGTTTTGCGTCTCCAACATCGACATCATGCATCAACACAGTGGTTTTTCCTGGAGTGGCACAGAACACTTGCGGGTACTCCTGCAGTAATGCCGAAAACTCCTGCCTTTCCTCGGGAGCTAGATGAGAAAGCTTAGTCTGGAGATCATTCATGATATCAGGATTCTTCCCCAAACTATCACTCAGGCTCATGCTGCATGGGAGAACTTCACATGCAGACTCAGGTGGAACAGCTACAGTGCAGACTGGGTTATTTTCGTCCCGCTTGTGATATAACTTTAGCATGTTGATGTGACAAAGTTGCTTGTTCTTTCTACGATCTGGTGTGGCGATGACATAGTTGACATCACTGAGTTTCTTCTCCACGAAATAAGGACCACTAAACTTGGCTTGAAGAGGTTGCCCATGCACCGGTAGCAGAATCAAAACCTGATCTCCTGGCTGAAAGTGGCGTAACCTGGACTTCTTATCATACCAAGTCTTCATCTTCTGAGCAGCTCCTAAATTCTCTCTCGCCAGCTGTAAAGCAGTGGACAGCCGTTCTTTGAACTTCATCACATACTCCAGCAGGTTGACGTCATCTCCCTCTGACAGCCAGCATTCCTTGAGTAGCTTAAGGGGTCCTCTTACTTCATGGCCAAACAGTAGTTCAAAGGGTGAGAAGCCCAGAGATTCATTCGGAGATTCTCTTGCGGCAAATACAACGAATGGAAGACCTTTATCCCAGTCTTTCTGATGTTCCAAACAGTATTTCTTGAGCATCGATTTGAGTGTTTGATGATATCTCTCCAACGCTCCTTGGGTCTGGGGATGGTAAGCTGAAGACGTGATCTGGGTGATGCCCAACTCTTTCAGAGACTGCTTGAAAACATTTGACATGAAATTACTTCCCCGGTCTGACTGTACCTTCGTGGGCAGACCAAACTTTGTGAAGAACCCTAGCACTTCCTTAACCACGTTCTTTGCTGAGATATTTCTAAGTGGAATGGCTTCAGGATAACGAGTAGCCATATCAATTAGGGTCAACACAAAGAAAATCCTGAAGAAGTCTTAGGAAGAGGACCCACAATATCCACCAACACACGGGTGAATGGCGCCTCAAAAGGAGGAATGGGAACTAGAGGTGCAACCTTTTCGGTCTGATTACACTTCCCCACAACTTGACAGGTGTGATAAGACTTACAATACCAGGAAACATCTCTGAAGATATCTGGCCAGTAGAAGTGTTTCAAAATGCGTGCCACAGTCTTCCTCACTCCAAGGTGTCCTGCCAAACTGGAATCATGAGCCACTCTAATGATATCCTGCCTACAAACACGAGGGATGACAACTTGATGTACAACCTCCCATTCACAGTCGGCTGATGCTGTTGGGGGTCTCCACTTCCTCATATGTACTCCTGACTTTATATAATAAGTAGAAGCACCAGCTGACTCTTCCTCACTCAAGCAGAGTTAGCTAGACCTTTCAACTCAGGGTCAGCAACCTGCAACTCAACCAACTCTTGACGAGACAAATTATCAACACTGCGGGGTACTGCCTCATCTGGTGAGTGGTCCAAATTAGCAAGAAAAGTGTCAGCTAGGATAACATCATCATCATTATCCTCTAAGTCACCAGTAACTTTAGACTTAGCCCTAGTGACAGCACATGCAGAGAACACATCAGGGACATCACAATCCTGGGTCGCAGCCACTGGCTCACTAGACAACTGAGGAGCTGGACACACTTGACTTCCACCTATATCATTTCCAAGTAAGAAAGTTACACCTGACAATGGGAGTGTCTCAACCAACCAAACCATAACGGAACCATTAACAAAACCAGACTCTAAATTCACTCTGCACAGAGGGACAGGGAAGTAATTATTCCCTACACCTTGTAAGATTACAGTTTCATCAGAGGAATTAACATTAGAGCCTAGAACACTGGTCAGCATACGGGATTCGCAAGCACCTGTATCACGATATATTTTAACTGATTTCCTGTCATTACTGTCCAGAGGACTGACAAAGCCATCAGACAGGAAATTAGCACATGAACTCTTGAGAGTGTCACCCACGTTCCTGCTCAAAAGAGGAGCTTCATCATGAGAATTTAATTTACCCCTTAAAGCAGGTTCAATTAACTCAGTTAAAGAATTCTGGGAACTCTCAAGGGTGGACACTAGACCAATGGACTGAATATTTAAAGACTCCTTTTTGTTCACATCACGCTGTCTCCTGAAACATTTCTCCGTAGTATGACCAAGCTTACTACAATAAGTACATTTACTTTTCTGAAATCTAGAGGTGAAGCTGGTATTTACTTCCTGAGAAACATCATCTTTATTCTTTCCTGTTACCTGTACTCTGAGTAGAGGCAACGTACTTACTCTCAGCTTTCCTTTTTTCTTTAGAATATCTCTTGTGAGTGAGAACATATTCATCAGCTAAAACTGCAGCATCAGACAAATTATCTATTCTTTTCTCATCAAGATATAGGCTTACAGCTTTATTAATACACCTTTTGAAGTCCTCCAGCAAAATCGTCTGCTTAAATTTACCAAAATCAGAATCCACAGTGGGGTGTGCCAGCGGAAGTAGATGGGAATGGTAGTGCTTTGGTGGACATCTGTGCTGGTAAGGGGTTGGCAATACCCAACACCTACTTTCGTCATAAGATGATCCACCGGTATACATGGAGAGTAATGAGGAGGATGGATGGTGAACTTGTTGAACGAAAGACAATGATAGACTACGTGTGTGTGGATGAGCGAATGAGAAGACATGTGTTGGATGCAAGGGTGTGGAGAGGGTGGGGGAATGGAGTCTCGGACCATCACTTAGTGATGGCCAAGGTGGAGCTGCAAAGAAAGTGGTTGAGGAGGCGAAGGGGAAGACAGGAGGAAGCAGCTCCTGTGAGAAGAGTGGAGAAATTGCAAGATAGTGAGAAAAGGACAGAGTATAAGAGCATAGTGGAAGAAAGATTGGGAAGGTATGAGCTAGAGCAGATGGAAGGGGTGGAAGACGTATGTAAGATATTCATGGAAGAGATAAGCGCAGCGTGTGAGGCGGTTTGTGGAGTGAGGAGGAGATGCAAGGGTGTGCAAGGGACAGCATGGTGGAATGATGAGGTGAAACGAGCTGTGGAACAAAAGAAGAAGGCATATGGTGGATGGTTGGCGAGTAGAGGTAGGGGAGAAGATGAGAGAGAGAAGAGAGAGGTATATGTGAGCAGGAGAAGGGAGGTTAAGAGACTGGTGAAGGAGAGTAAGAAGAAAGTGGATGAAGAGTTTGGGAGGAATCTGAGTGTGAAATGGAGGGAGAGTAAGAAATTGTTTTGGAAGGAGGTAAAGAAAGTAAGGCAGTGTGAAAGGGGAAATAGTAGGGGAGTGAAAGATAGGAATAATAGATTGTTAGTGGAGAAGAGAGAGAAATTGAGGAGATGGAAGGAGCACTTTGAGGATTTGTTGAATGTAGAGAGTGAGAGCAGTGTGAGTATAAGTGGTTGGGAAATGGCTGGGAGAAGAAGAGATGAGAGGAGGGAGGAAGAAATCAGTAGGTCGGAAGTAGTGGAAGCGATGAAGAAGATTAAGCTGGGAAAGGCCCCAGGAATTGATGGAGTGTGTGGTGAAATGCTTAGGTATGGGGGTGAGATTGTTGTGGAGTGGATATGGAAGTTGTGTAGATTGGCTTGGGAAGAGGGAAGGGTTCCAGAGGACTGGAAATCAGGTGTAATTGTTCCTCTGTACAAAGGAAAAGGGGAGAGAGAAGTATGTGGTAACCATAGGGGTATTTGCCTTCTTAGTGTGACTGGTAAAATATATGGTAGAATACTCATTGATAGGGTTAGGCATATGACAGAGGAGCTAGTTGGAGAAGAACAAGGGGGATTTAGGAAGGGAAAAGGGTGTGTAGATCAGATATTTGTTCTAAGATGTTTAGTGGAGAAGTATCTAGAGAAGGGAAGGAAAGTGTATGCTGCCTTCATGGACTTGGAGAAAGCTTATGACAGAATAGATAGGCAAGGTATGTGGAAGGTATTAAGAATATATGGAGTGGAGGGGAAATTGTTGAGTGCTGTGAAGAGTATGTACGAGGGAGCTAGGGCTACGGTGCGAGTGGATGGTGAGCTGAGTGAGTTCTTTGATCTCAATGTGGGACTGAAACAGGGGTGTGTAATGTCTCCATGGCTGTTTAATATATATATGGATGGGGTCGTAAAGGAGGTACAAGGTAGGGCAGTGGATGTGGGGGTGGCCCTAATGAATGAGGGTGAGATTTGGAAGCTTCCGGTGTTGCTGTTTGCTGATGATACAGTATTGTTGAGTGAAGATGAATGGGAGTTGCAAGGTTTGGTGAATGAATTTGGGACAGTGTGTAGGAGGAGGAAGCTGAAAGTTAATGTAAACAAAAGTAAAGTTATGGTGTTTGAGAGGAATGAAGTCACAGAGTGTGCAGTGAGGTTGGATGGTAAGGATATGGAGAATGTGAGTGCATTCAAGTACTTGGGTAGTGTGATGAGTAAGGATGGAACTTTGGGGGATGAAGTACGTGAAAGGGTACAGCAGGGAAGGAAGGTTGTTGGCACACTGAAAGCAGTGATGAGAAATAGGGAGGTGAGTATGGAAGTTAAGAAGTCACTGCATGATGGTATTGTGATCCCTACCCTGACGTATGGAAGCGAGGCGTGGACTTTGCAAGAGGGGAACAAGTCAAGAGTGAGAGCAGTGGAAATGAGTTACTTGAGAGAAGCATGTGGAGTGACATGGAGGGACAGGTTGACGAATGAAGAAGTGAAGGAATGTTGTGGGGTAGATGTGGATGTGGTTGAAAAGATTAGGAGAAATACACTGAGGTGGTTTGGACATATGGAGAGGATGGAGAATGAAAGACTGACTAAGAGGGTGTATGTAGGTGAGGTGGAGGGAGGGAGAGGGAGGGGTAGACCGAGGATGAGGTGGAGGGATGGAGTTGAGAGGTATATGAGGGAGGGGGGGGTGAGTTGGGGGGAGGGGAGTCAAATGGTGGGTGACAGAGTGACTTGGAGGCGTTTTGTCTGTGGCCACCCTTTGCGGGATTAAGGCGTCGGGCTATAGATAGATAGATAGATAGAATCCACATTCTTAGAATTTAACCACTCCTCTAACAGATCTTCTTTGATTTTTGCATACTCAACATGGGATTGCTTATCTTGCTTATAAGTTGTCCTAAATTTTACTCTATAGGCTTCAGGAACAAGCTCATAGGCCTTAAGAATCAAGCTCTTAACTACATCATAATTATTAGATTGATCCTGAGGCAAAGATGCATAAGTTACTTGAGCTTTACCGGTGAGAACAGTTTGAAGGAGTACTGGCCAATACTCTTTGGGCCAATTAAAACCTGTAGCTACCCTCTCAAACAACTGAAAATACTTTGTTAAATCAGATTCATTAAAAGGAGGGACAAGTTTAACATTTTTAGCCACATCAAAATCATCAGAGCTAGATGATCCAGTTCCACATTGTTTCATGCGATACTCATGGTCTGCCTGAATCCTAGCAAGTTGAATTTGTGCCTCCTGAATACGAGCCTGAGACTCAGCCTCCTTAGCCTGAGACTCAGCCTCCTTAGCACGTGCCTGAAACGCAGCCTCCTTAACACGAGCCTCCTGCAGAGCTAGCTGTAACTTAGCTAATTCAATCTGCGTTTGCTCATTTGGAGGAGTTACATTAAACAAGCTTTTATTAATCATGTCAACAATTAATCTTTAGAATGATGAGAGTGAACTGCAATTCCCAATTGTTGAGCAACAAGCTTAAGTTCATTCTTTGTTCTGTTTTCTACATCACACACTGTTTGCACATTTGACAAAAAATCTTTGGCTTCATCAAGAGTAGTAATAGTAGACATCATGAATAAATCACAGTCACAAAATATCAAGCAATATCCTTATGATAATATCCTGAATATCCTGATAAGAGGTCGCCAAATTTATGTTATGGAACAGAGAAAGATAATGAACACTTCAAGTGAGAATACTAAAAATCACTACTGTTCCGCAAAGTTCCAGGTTCAAAACAAAAGAGTTAGGTAAAATTACAAGTTAAAGTTTAATGCTCAAACTAACAACAAAACATTCAGGACTCATAAGGATAATGTAATGGCAAAAAACAGGTTAAATATATGGTTAACTGCAATAGCCTCTATTAACACGAAATTAGCAAGAGTAAATTTATCTAAGTCAGCCCTGATAAAATGAGAAAACCGGATAATGCTCAGTTAATGCAAGATATATTATTACAGATACAAAATATTATTACTATTGGCTGACAGTAAAAACCCTACATTAATCACAAAAACCTCACCAGGCCTACGAATTAACACCTTATGCTATACAGTACAAGAAAAAATGTAATAACCCTTATACTCAAATTACACATGCAGCTAGATGGTTGGAGACTTCCTGAGCACTCACAAAAATAATAACAACTGTACAGGGGAGGACAGAGATGTGAACAAAATGAGTAGATCCAAGTGGCAATTAATGCAGGGACTGAGCTCATTATATACGGGGCGGCAGAGCTTGATACAACTTGTAAGAAGGACGCGCAAATGAAGCCATAGGGTACAAAGAGCTGACACTCCTGCTCTGAACAACAGAAAGAACGACTTACTCTACTATAAGGGAGGAGGGGGGGAGTGAGGTAGAACACGCACTATGGAAGCCATGAGGCGAATCGTGATCAAACATGCAGCATACTGTACGTTAGAATTATACAAAGGATGATGAAATCATAGGCTATGTAACAATATATATATATATATATATATATATATATATATATATATATATATATATATCCATAGATAGATTAAAGTTAATAGACAGATAGACAGATAGATAGATATACAGACAGATTGACAGATACAATGTGTTCTCCCAATATGCAAGAATATGGTCGACAAAATGCAACGCATATCAGAAATTTCGCATTTTATAAACCATTGAATCAATAGAAATAACGGATATTGTGGACGCCTCGCCCTATCTTTGTCATTTACAGTACTTCCGCATTACTGACTGTCATCTTAAGAAAGACTTTTGCTCATAGAAAGATAATAGAACTATGAATGTAGTATGCTAGGTTGCATTCCATTTGTATAATTGCAGGATTAGCAACCTTACTGCACCCGTCTGTCCACTTGCTGGCCTCCATAGGTCTTGATGGTTCATAAAATCTGCTCCTTGTTCTTGAGAATGTTCTTCACTGTTGATTCACCCAAGCCAAGTTCACGTCCAGTGTTTGAGTTCCTTCTACCTTGCTTATTCAACTCAATAACCTTCATTTTCAGACTCAAACTAATCCTCTTATTCTTGGAATGAAGCGGTGGGTCCATGACGTAACAGGTGAGCAAGAACAGGCTTTGTCTGTCACTAACAATCGTTGCAGTCCATTCTCTCATCTTCACACTCTCAGGTGTGAGGTTTCAGCCCAATTGCAGCAAAATTCTCTAAACTATTCACTTCTTTCACAATGCACTCCATTATTGCTGTAGTGAAAAAAGCAAGGAAGAAGTCCACTGCAGAAGAAGATCGATTACAGGGGAATTCTGGTTCCACACCTGTGTTTGTGTCATCAAACACAGGTACCTCGGGCTGAGGCCCCGTCCCTTCATCCCAGGCAAAAGTTTCGAACCTACCAATCCTAGGTTCCTGCCTTGTCTGCCGTGCCACAGCCCCTAGCATGGCAGTGTGGTGTCGAGTCCGCCAACTCACCATTAGATGAGGCAGGTGATGATGCTGGTGACAGTGATCATGGTGGTGATGGTGATGGTGATTTGCATTGGTGGGCATGTGCCTGCTGGCGTGCATCTGCGCCAACATAGCCTGATGTGCTCGGCTGTGTTGATAAGACACGTGGTGAGGCAGGCCAGCGTGGCGAGCCATGTGGTGAGGCATGCCAGCATGCACCTTCACCAACATAGCCCAATGTGCTGTGCTGTGGTGATAAGGCACGTGGTGAGGCAGGCTGGCGTGAAGAGCCACGCAATGAGGCAGGCTGGCATGGCAAGCCACATGGTGAGGCAGGCCGACATGGCGAGCCACGTGCTGAGGCAGGCTGGCATGGTGAGGTAGGCCAGCATGGCAAGCCATGTGGTGAGGCAGGCCAGTGTGGTGAGGCACGTAGTGAGGCAGGCTGGCGTGGTGAGGCATGTAGTGAGGCAGGACAGCATGGTGGGGCATGTAGTAAGGTAGGCCAGCATAGTGAGGCACATAATGAGGCAGGCTGGTGTGGTGAGGCACGTGGTGAGGCAGGCCGGCGTGGTGATGCATGTAGTGATGCAAGGTAGCATGGTGAGGCATGTGGTGATCATGTGAGAACTGATGAAGGCCATGTAGGTGAATGTTGTGATGACGGAGATTAGATGGAAATTTCCACCATAGGCCAATTTGGTGCGCAGTGGCTCAGCCTGTGGCGTTTCCTCCTCCCGCCATCATCCACCTCCCTGTCTTCACTCCCTACCTCCCCTTCCACTTTCTCCACTGAGTGAATATCACCCTCTGCAGGATCATCAACATCTGACCCTTCATCATCAGAAAAAGCTGATGAAAGTGCAGAGGGAAGATGTCACTGCACAGTGGAGAAATCAGGGTCACTATCCTCCTCTGAGGTATACATCTCCACACTCAGTATGGCAATGTCACTTTCCTCAGAGGAGTCACTTTCCCCACTCACTATTGGCGATAACAGTGTATCCAACTCTCTCCCTACTGCACTATCACTAAGGTCTTTCCTCTTAGGGTCTTTTGACTTCATTGGTGTTGCAGTCAGCAAGCATGGGCAGTCACCCAAGGGTACGGACACAGGAATATTTTTTTGCTCAGGTCTATCCATGATGGAGGTATGCAGGCAACTGGAGTGTGACTGCGATGCATCCAGGAGGGTTGCCAGTGGCTGCTTGTAGTGGAATTAACCAGCTGAATATTCAAACAACGGTGCAAATTACTAGATCATGTATACATGACCCCCGGAGGGCCCCAGGAGGACATGTATATGTCACCTGGACACGATGGGTTAGAAATGTGTGTAGGTAGTACTAATAACAGATGATAGATAATGACACGTTTTTACTGTATAAAATGTGCTAATATATTTATGATGGCAAAATCTCCAGTATTTTCATTACGAGTGAGCAAACACAGTGATGCAATGTTTACTCTACGTTCAGTTGAGAAATGAGTGGCCTGACACAACCCCACTCGGCCCAACACGACACGTCTTGACCGCAATGGTTTTCAGAGTCTAACAACTTTTCTACTATGTGAGATAGAGAAGAGATTCTTTCAGCAGGTAGGAGATACATTCAGTAAATTATATTTAAGTTATCTATGTACTCAGGAGGCCAATGAAACCCCTTGGAATCCCAGCTTTCCAGCGGAATGAACCAAGGGCTTCCGCTGCCATGCTCTACTATGAAATTGATTTAAAGCGGTATGAAAATCACACATGTGAGATATGAGTTGTTTTTCACCTTCATATGTTGAATGCCCTCATGCACATGTGTGTGTGTGTGTGTGTGTGTGTGTGTGTGTGTGTGTGTGTGTTCTTACCTAATTGTATCTTTACAGGAATGAGTGAAGCTCGTACTGTCCCGTGTCTTAAACCATATTTATCGTACATATCCATAAATTTGTGAATTGTTTTGGCACACACTATTTCATTCGGTAGTGCATTCCACTGTTCAATTGCTCTATTTGGGAAACTAAATTTCCTTACGTCTTTATCACCTCTCTTTTTATGCAGTTTTTTTTGCAGTTTCCTCTTGCTGATGCTTCCCCATACGTTAAGTAATCATTTATGTCTATTTTCTCCTTCCCTGATATGCATTTATATAGCATAATCATATCACCTCTTTTCCTTCTCTCCTGTAGTGTTGGTAGATTCAGTTTATTTAGTCTTTCTTCATAGCTTAGATCCCTTAAGCTTGGTACCCATCTTGTAGCAGCCCTTTGAACTTTTTCAATCTTGTCTATGTGTTTTTTGAGATGAGGACTCCAGACTACTGATGCATACTCCAGGGTTGGTCTGATGAATGATGTTATTATCTTTCTTAGCATGTCTTCATTTATGTATGTAAATGCTATTCTCATATTGGCAAGCACTGTATACATGTTCCGCACCTTCTCACTGATGTGGTCAGCCGGAGATAGTCTGTTATTGACAATCACACCTAGGTCCTTCTCTCTTTCTGATGTGTGTAGGGTTTTATTTCCTAATGCATAATCCCAATCAGGTCTTTTTCCACTTTTACCAAACTTGATTACATGACATTTGTCCACACTGAATTCCATTTGCCATGTATTACTCCATTCATAAAGTTTATTTACTTCTTCTTCTAACTCTTTACAAGAGTCTGTGTTAGTAATTCTCCTTTGTATTTTTGCATCATCTGCAAACATATTCAGATAGCTCTCATTTCCAGTGTTACTATCTATATCATCTATATACACTAAAAACATGATTGGTGCCAGCACTGAGCCCTGTGCTATTCCACTAGTCACTTCTTTCCATGATGAGTAATTTCCCCTTAATACTGTTCTCATTTTTCTTTTTATGAGAAAATCTTGCATCGAACAAAACAGTTTGCCTCGAATTCCTCCTTGATGGTACAGTTTCCATAAAAGTCTTTGGTGTGGTACTGTGTCAAATGCTTTCTTGAAAGCTAAATAGATACTGTCCACCCATCCTTCTCTTTCCTGTAATGTGTCTGTTAGTCTGTCATAGTAGCTCAACAGATTAGTAACACATGATTTTCCTTTTCTGAAACCAAACTGTCTTTCTGTTATCATACTGTGTTCTTTTAGGTGATTTACCCAAGCTTTTCTTATAAGCTTTTCTAATACCTTGCATACAACACTGGTTAGTGATACTGGTCGGTAGTTAAGTGAATTTTGTCTATTCCCTTTCTTGAATAAGGGAACAATTTTTGCTTTCTTCCAAATATCAGGTAGTTTTCCCCGACTCAAGGATTTCTTGAAAATTAATAATAATGGTTTACTTAACTCCTTTGCACATTCACGTAGCACACAACATGAAATTTCATCAGGACCATTTGCTTTTCCTTTGCCTAATTTACTTAGCTCCTCCTGTATTTCTTTTTCTGATGTTTGTATATCTGGCAGTATGTGTGGGCATGCGTGTTCCACATAATTCTTCTCAAAATTTTTTTCCCCTGTAAAAACTGATTGGAAATTCTTGTTTGGTGCTTCACATATATCCTTTTCTTGTGTATAGGTGATTCCCTCGTCAGTAATGGATTGTATTTTATCTTTTACTTTGGTTTTACTTCTGATGTACCTGTAAAATAGCTTCGGTTAATCACTACTTTTATTGATGATATCCTCCTCAAACTGTTTTTGGGCTTCCCTCCTTATTCTTGTATAATCGTTTCTTGCCAGTTTGTAATTATTATATGCCCTTTCACTATTGTGTCTTCTGTATCTATTCCACAACAAATCTCTTTTTCTTTTGAATTTTTACATTCTGTATTGAACCATTTCTTTATTTTCTTTTCTGCTTCTTTGTGCTGTGGGATGTACTTCTGGACTCCTATTTCATAAAGTTCACCAAATTTTTTATATATAGCATTTAAATTTTGTCCTCTAAGCTCCTTTTCCCAATCAGTTTCTAAGAAGTACTTCTTTAGGTCATGATACTTTCCCTTTTTATAGTTTACTCTTTTTGTAACTTTCATTTCTGTTAACTATGTCATATGCAATCCTGAAGTTTCAATTTAGTACTGCATGGTCGCTTTTGCCGTATGGAGGGTGATATAATAAATTGTCAATATCGTTTTCTTGCCTAGTAAATATGAGATCTAGCATTAAAGGTACATCGAGTCCTCTTTTTCTGGTGCTTTCCCTGACATGTTGCGTTAAGAAAAACTCTTGCACGAGTTCCAGGAGCTTTTGGTCCCAACAGCTTTCTTGGTTTATTATGTCTAGAGTATTCCAATTTATATTTGCATTAAAGTCTCCAGTTAGTATAATTCTTTCCGATTTCTCTTCCATTTTATGTATTAATGCTCTTAAACTCTGAATCGTATTCTCTGCTAGGTCCTCATATTCGTCTCTTTCGCATTTGTTTGATCAGGGTGGCATGTACAAATTGGCTACAGTTACTTTCCCTTCAGACGTATTTATCTCTACTGCAATCAGTTCTACTTGTGAGGATATATCTAGTTCTGTTTCTTTGACTTTTAGATTTTTCTTAGTTAATATTATAATTCCTCCTCTTTTCTTTAAGTTCCTATCTCTTCTTCATATATTATATTCCTCTAAGTTTAGGATGTCATTTGATATCCTTGGTGTTAATTTTGTTTCAGTTAGGCATATTATATGTGGTTCATTTTCTCTGACATAATCATACATCTCTAATAATTTAGATACCATTCCATCCACATTTGAGTATATGAACTTAATCATCTTGTTTATATACTTGTCATGACTTGGTTCCACTACATTCCTCCTTTTTATTCCCTCCTGTTTATGTACGACTTTCGTACCTGCAATCCAATTACTTTGTAAAAAAAAATGTATTCTCCTCCTCTGATCTTCCCTCATTTTTTGCGTTTGCTTCCTCCCTCTTCTCTTTCAGTAATTCCAGTTCCTCTTATGTTAGGCATCTTTTTATCCATACATTTTTGAACTCCTCTTTTTCCATAAGATTCTTTGCATTTTTAAGTGTCTCCTCCACGGTGTTTACACTCTGGAAGGTTACCTTTAGGGGTCTTGATTTACTTCTTTCGTAGTTCCCTAACCTTTTGTGTTCCTCTATGTCTTTCCTACAGATTTCCTCTGATACTTCTTTCAATATGCTCATTACATTTGCCATCTCTTTTTTGTCTCTTGAGATCTTGTTTTTTACTTCTTCCTCTTCTATACCAGTGATTACTATAGATTTGTTTATATCTACTGAATCTCTGACTAACGTAGGATTGTTTTGGATTATTCTTTTCACTTCCTTTTTAATGCTTTTTTCTTCCACTCTTGTTTCTAAGTCTTTCTTTACTTTCACCATTTCAGCATAAGTGGTTTCCACATCATTTTTGTAGCTTTGCACAGCTTCATTCACCTGTGTTATCTTCTCCTCAATATCACTGCTCTGGTCTATCAGACTGCTTACTTGCCTAATTGTCTCTGTATCATTTTTGAACTCTTCCATGTGGGATGTACTTCTGGACTGGAGATTGGAACTAAGACTGTAGTACCCAAGTCCTACCTGTAGCTGACCTGAGCTAAACTACATATTACTCTCTCACTCAGTCTATCCAAAAACCCGAGGTTGCCTGATTTTTTTTTTTTTTTTTTTTTTAATGTGAGGATGAAAGGAACCATAGGCCATGAGACCGTGGTTGACTACTGTACTTGCCATTTCACTAATTTTCCTCCTAAGTGTACCCACTTCAATTGTTAGCTCTCCTATGGTTATGTCTTTCTTGTTGACTTCCTTTCCTAATTTTTCTATTTCTTCCTTTTGCAAGTGCATCTGTTTCTTAATTTCATCAATCTCATTTTGAAAAGCAGTCTCAAGCCTGTATACTCGCTCAACCAGTATATTGTGAGTCTCCATTTCAACCAGTTCTTGGTAGAAATCATCGTCCTGCTTTCTACCTTTATCCCTTTTCATTTCCAAATATGCTTCACTAAAGTATGTGGTCATCCTGCAGTACTAAGAGCACATATATATTACTTACATTCTCTGGTGCAGTCGGAGACTAAACAAATTCAGCTGATTGTGCGTATTCTTGCACTACTTTTTCTTTTTCTGTTTGAACAAGTCTTGCTTAAAACTTCTTTTTTTATATTAGAAGACCATTTAGTTTAACTGGGTACAGAGTTTCACTCAAATAAAGATACTAATTTAGGTAACGCCACTGGCTAAGTTGGCCGGGTATGGAGCGGTGGCGGCGTGCAGCTGCTCTCCTCGGTGCCTCGTGTGTGTGTGTGTGTGTGTGTGTGTGTGTGTAAGAGAGAGAGAGAACGTGAGAAAGTAAATAATTTAGCACAATTATTCTTTTGTTATTGTTCAACTCTATCAAAAGAAATGTTGAAAGTTTATACCAAGATGAAATTGTGACGATAGGCATATGAACAAGTGCTCGGTCCCTCCTCATGTGCTGACAGTGTGCACTTTCCTGGTATATGTAATCTTTTCTTCGACCTCAGTATTACCTTTACTGTCGTAATTAGAAAGATATTTGGTTGAGATCATAAAGAAAAACGAAAAAAAAAATATGTTCTCTGTTTGTGCTGTAGCATCCTATGACGTTTGATTGATTGATTGATTGATTGATTGAACGCATGGCACCGCAACAACATGGTCATATGGTGCCATATAAGCAAAAATATAAGTAGTAGAAATATAAAAACATTAAAAAGTAAAACTCCATATTAAAAACTAGACATCAAAGTAAAAACAGTGGAATCATAAAAGATGAAGGAGGCCAGCCTCCTTCAGAAATAAAATCACATCATCCCCAGGGATACCAGGCTCTCTCCCAAGCACCGAAGAGAGACAGTAAACACCACTCCGAAGTAAGTCGCTCAAACTGGGACACTCAACCAGCAAATGCCTGACAGTAAGGGGAACCAAACAGTCATCACAGAATGGCTGCATGCCTCCACACATGAGGAACTCATGCGTGAGCTTGGTATGTCCAATGCGAAGGCAAGCCAGAACAGTTTCTAACTTACGAGGCATTGTAAAACAAACTCTCTGAGAGACGAACTTGGTGACTTCCTTTAGCTTGCTGACAGGAATGTTATCCCACCATAACTGCCAACAAGTATGAACAGCAAACAATACTGAAGCACGTAAATCAGTAGTAGGTAGAGGGCAAGGAGAACGTACAGGTTGCAAAGCCACAGCCTTAGCAAGTGCGTCTACCCTTTCATTACCTATGATACCAACATGTGTGGGAACCCAGCAGAAATCCATTCTCTTCCCCCGACGACAAATAAGGAACAGCAACTCCAAAACAGCTAAAACTATAGGATGGGAAGAGTTAAAAGAGTCCAGGGCCAAAAGTGCCCCTTGATAGTCACTAAAAATAGTAAAATGATTGCCATTGTGAATAAACACCAACTTCAGGGCTAAAACGATAGCTGATTACTCTGCAGTAAAAACTGAGGCAGCCAAAGGAAGACTACCTCCACAGCTAAAATTGGGAAATACCACTCCAAAACCAACACCAGAGGCGGATTTGGAGCCATCAGTATAGTGTACACAGGCACAGATCCACCATGACTAGAGGAATGTTCTAAAAATAATTGTAAAAGATACTGAGGGGTGACAGAATCCTTTGAGTCTGCAAAAAACCTGCAGAAACTTAACTTGGGCAAGATCCATGGAGCAACCCTCGGGATCCAAACAGGATTGACAGATACTGTTGACAAACCAAACTCCTCCATGATATCCCGAACCCTATAGCCAAATGGACGAGGCATGCGAGGGTGTCTACTATAATACAAAAAACAAGACTGTTGCATCACACACTCACAGACAAGTGAGTCTGGAAGGCGACGAATTTGGAGCCAGCACCATGCTGCAACAGACTGATGCAGTAAATCTAAGGGAGGCACACCAGCTTCCACCAACAAGCTGGGAATTGGGGAAGATCGAAAAGCCCTAGTTGCAAGTCGAAGACCAGCATGATACACAGCATCTAGAGTTTTTAGTCTGGCCTCTGTGGCAGAGGAATAGATCTCGCAGCCATATGACAGTTTGGAAGCTACAAAAACCTGAAACGAATGCAAGAGCGTCCTCCGATCAGCACCCCAAGAGGTATGGGACACAACCCTCAACAGATTGGGAGCCTTCAAACATGATGCTTTAAGACTTGCCAAGTGTGAAACCCAAGACAAACGACAGTCAAAAATCAGGCCCAAGAATTTCGTCTCTTCCACACAACGGAGTCTCCTGCCACAAAGCTGGAGATCAGGGTCTGGGTGTACCCCTCTCATCCTACAGAAGTGCATAGCCACAGTCTTAGATGGGGAAAACTGAAAACCCTTGGAGGTGGCCCAGGCAGAAATCATGTCCAAGGCAAGTTGCATACGCTGCTCAATAGCAGACATGTGGGAGTCAGAATACCATATAGCTAAGTCATCCACATAAAGGGATGAGGATACCCCGGTAGGCATAGCGTCAAGAATACCATTAATGGCCACCGCAAATAGGGAAACACTTAAGACACTCCCCTGTGGGACAACTTCCTCCTGGCACAGTGGCACAGAGAAGGTAGAACTCACTCGGACCCGGAACACACGATCAGTCAAGAAGTCTCTAAGCAACACAGACAGGCGACCACGTAAACCAAAAGCATGAAGTTGTTGGAGGATGCCATGGCACCAGGCAGTGTCATAAGCCTTCTCAAGGTCAAAGAACACAGCCACCAAATGTTGCTTAGAGGCAAAAGCTTCACAGATTGATGCCTCGAACCTGATAAGGTTGTCTGAAGTGCACCGTAATTTCCGGAAGCCACTCTGCGAAGGAGAGAGAAAATAACCCTTCTCCAGAAACCACATAAGCCTGAAACTGGCCATCTTTTCAAACAGTTTGCACACACATGATGTCAAACTAATGGGGCGATAGTTGGAGATATGGGAATGGTCCTTACCAGGCTTTGGAATGGGAAGGACAACACCCAACTTCCAACTCTTGGGAATAGAGCCCTCACTCCAAACCCTGTTAAAAAGGTCCAATAAGAATTGAATTGAATCAATCAGCAGATGACGTAGCATAGCGTATGGAATGTCGTCAGGCCCAGGAGCAGTGTCACAACACTCCGAGAGGGCAGCACGCAGCTCTCAGAGGCTAAAGTCTAAATTATACGGTTCTCTGCCACGAGAGCTAAAATCAAGACCCAGCCCCTCCTGGTTCCTACGAAAGCTAGCATATGGCCTAGAAGGATCTTTTTTTGAGACAGTGCAAAACTGATCTGCAAAAGCAGAGGCTACTGCATCAGGTGCAGACACTAGGTCTCCGTGAATTCGCAACACCGGTGGGGAGGGGGGTGTGAACCTACCAGAAATCTTGCGTACCTTTTTCCACACACAATGCATTGGAGTAGAGGACGTAACTGTAGAAACATACAACCTCCACGAGTTTCGGCGAGCATTCTTCATGACCCATCTGTAGTGAGCACGTGCTTTGCAAAATTGGATTTTTAGAAAAACAACATCACGATTGGCAAAATACTGACAGGCAGCCACTTTGTAAGCTCCCTTTGCTATAGAGCAGTCGTCATTCCACCATGACACAGGTCTCTGGCAAAAAACACCAGAAGTCCGTGGGATGGAATGAGCCCCTGCCGAGAAAATGGTCTTAGTAAAATAACGTTCAGCATCGTCGATAGTTGAAAAATCAATAACCCTGTAGGCAAATACACATAGTTCCTCAAAAAGAGACCAATCAGCCCTATCCAGACACCAGCGTGGCATACGGGCTGCAGGAATAGAGCATGTAGTCTGGACCAACACAGGATAATGGTCACTACCATGCAGATCATCCAAAACCTTCCAAGAAAAATCAAGGGCACAATCAGAGGAGGAGATGGTGAGGTCAATGACAGAATACATGCCAGTCTGAACATGGAAATGGGTCGACCTCCCATCGTTTAGGACGACCAAATCTAAATCCCCAACCAAAGAGGCAAGATGATCATCCTGGGGATTTGAAAGTGAGTCACCTCACAAAGGATGGCGGCCATTAAGGTCACCAAGGAGAAGGAAGGGGGGCGAAAGTTGGCTGATAAGGGTTTCCAGATCAGCACGCATAACAGGGATGGAAGGTGGAAGGTACAGACAACAGATGGTATTGCACCTCCCAATGTGCATCTGTACTGCTAGAACTTGAAGGGGAGACTGTATCGCAAAGGAAATAAAGGGGACATCAGAACGGCAAAAAATTGCACATCCACCTCTGTGACCGCCAGGAGGAGATGCATGGAAGACCTCATACCCCCTAACAGAAGGGAACTGTCTATTCCCCAGCAGTGTCTCCTGAAGACAGACACAGAGCAGGCTCAGAGCAGGGAGTAATAACTGCAATTCCTCCCAATTCGCCATAGTGCCTCTACAATTCCATTGGAGACAAATTGGTACTGATTGAGTCATAGTGAGTAGTAATAAATAATATGAAATGAGAAACATCAAGGCTATGTAGCAACCTCACTGGGAAGAGTGTGAAAGCCCTTCTTCCTAGGCGTGGAGCTCTGCCTTACCAAACGAGAAGACAATGAAGATTTAGAGTTTCCATGGATGGAAGGGCCCTTACCCTGGGATCGGTCCCGCCCATCACCAGAATGAGCCCGAGGCACAGAGACTGTCCTGGAAGACCCACTCGTTCCGGCCACACCCCCATGTGGGGGTTTAGCTGGCACCTTGGGGCCAACCAAACCCTCCCCAACTGAATCTACCAAGGCCTGGCTGCCGGGTAACTGATCAGATTGAGCAAGCGACCGAGCCCTTTGAGTATCCAAAGGCCCAAACCCAGCCACACCTGAGCAAGAAGCAGGGACTGGGATCTTAGAAAGACAATCAAGAACACCCATTGACTTAGACACCACCACTGTCTGGGTTGCCGAGCGAAGAGCCTCCTCAGAGTCCTCATGTGGCACAGAAGTTTGAACCTTAAGTGGAGGGGAATCACCCAAAGACTCCTCACTCCTCACGTGTTTGAGGATGGCAGACACAATTTCCATCTCTATGCCAGAACTTGAGGATGCCCTTGAATCTGTAGAGGCACACTGTGGAGTAGACTGAACACTAGTAACAGAGCAAGCAGATGGTACAGGAGCAGCAGCCGTTATGGGAGGAGCAGCTGATACAGGAGTAGTAGTCAGAACAGGAGTATCAGTTGGTAGAGCAGTAGCAGCCAGTACAGGAGTAGCAGCCAGTACAGGAGTAGCAGCCAGTACAGGAGTAGCAGCCGGTACATGGGCAGCTGCTGGTACAGTAGTAGCAGCCGGTACAGGAGTAACAGCCGGTACAGGAGCAGCAGCCGGACGAGATGCAGACTGCAAAGGTACTGTGGTCTCTGAGCGACCATGAGAAGGAGTGATAGGACGTCTGGTATCATACAAGGGACGAGGAGGAGGGTCAGAATGTGGAGTAGGGGCACCATGACGGCGCACAACAGGCTTTGACCGAGAAAGAATAGAAGCAAAGGACACACCAGGGCGGACATACATAGACAGGACACGTGTCTTAGCTTCGGTAAAACTCAGCCTCTCGGAGGCTCTGAGAGACAAAATTTCACGTTCCATTTTGTAACGATCACAAGATTTAGAAGAAGCAGCATGCTTACCACCACAATTGACACAAGATACAGGGCCAGGGCATTCCACACCCTCATGAACATCTAAACTACATGATGCACAGACTGCTGGAAGACCTACGGCAAGGCGCCTACAAGTCTGGCCAATATGACTGAAACGCTGGCAATGGAAACATCTATGAGGCATAGGGACATATGGCCTAACTTTGTATCGGTACCATGCAGTGTTAAGAACAGCAGGGAGGCTCAAGGAATCAAAGGTCACAATCAAGGATGGTGTTGGCACAAGGTCACCAGTTATCTTCTTAATCCTCTCTATCTTTATTACATTCTGGGCAGACAACTCTTCAACAAGGCATGCCTCATCATAAGTCAGTAGTTCCTTAGCATAGACAATGCCACGAGAATGATTCAATGAAGCATGGGGGGAGCATGTAACTGACTGACCAGAAAGCTCTGGTAAAGATAGGATAGTCGCACTCTGAGAAGGGTCAGACACCTCTACCAACAAACTGCCATCAGCCTGTGGAACAACTTTAGGGGTCGCACCACAAGCAGTGACCAGTTCCCGATGGGTACAGAAAATGTCACATTTCCGGACCCCAGCAGGACCACGTATGACTAAGAACTTGTTAAATTGAGTATGAGGTGGATTAAGAAAAGCCATAATACATAGCAAAAACCTTCATTCTCCCACCCCCCCACCCACCACAGAGCCCAACAGGGGGAGGTCATATGTCAAGGCCAGAACCACTGACGACCCTAGGGGTAGCGGAGGAGTATACGCAGGTAACCAATGGGGGACCTAGGCAAGGGTGACTCCAGGACAATAGGAGCCACCAGGTCCCCCAGTGCCCACTTGACCCTAGCCAACGCATGACCAGCCGATTGACCTAGTCGGGGCCAACCAGGCCAACCGTCTAGCCGGAATAACGGACCAAAGAGATGTATTGCTAGCTGCAGGGCGCAGCGTGCAGCATCTCTCGACCTCCAGGACTCCCGTCTCCCAGCATTACGGGACGCCACGCACGGCAAACACGTGGGGAGGAAACAGTCCCGCCCTCGATGGCAATGGGCATGGACTAACATCACCAGCGGGCCTCCTCCAGCAGTGATGTAGGGGGTGCTTGGTCCACGAGGCCGACAAATGCCGAACCCTACAAAGGTAGGCAAGCCTCCAAAGTAGGTGGCACAACCAACCACGCTTCAAGCTCCGCCACCACGTCAAGGTGACCCCCCTCAGTGGGGATCCTATGACGTATTATTCGTGATGTTGGCTAATTTTACCCCATATAATCCATAGAGCTAGGCAGAAAAAAAATATAATCTATATATATTTTCGTATTATAATTTATTTGAGTATGTATGTATGTTTAAGTGGCTGGGGAATGGCTGGGAGAAGGAGGGAGGTGAGAAGACAGGAAGAAATCAGTAGTATAGAAGTTGTGGAAGCAATGAAGAAAGTTAAATTGGGGAAAGCCCCAGGAATTGATGAAGTGTGTGGTGAAATTTTGAAGCATGGGGGAGAGATAGTAGTAGAATCGATGTGGAAGATGTGCAGATTGACCTGGGAGGAAGGTAGAGTCCCAGAGGATTGGAAGTCAGGTATAATTATTCCCTTGTACAAAGGAAAAGGGGAAAAAGAAGTGTTTGGTAATCATAGGGGCATTTGTCTTCTTAGTACAATAGGAAAAGTGTATGGTAGGATACTTATTGACAGAGTTAGAGAAAGAACAGAGGAATTAGTTGAAGAACAGGGTGGCTTTAGGAAGGGAAGAGGTTGTGTAGATCAGATATTCATTCTTAGATCTTTAGTGGAAAAGTTTCTAGAGAAGGGAAAGAAGTTGTATGCGGCTTTCATGGATTTGGAGAAAGCCTATGACAGGGTGGATAGACAAGGACTGTGGAAAGTATTAAGAATATATGGAATAGATGGAAAGTTGTTGAATGCTGTGAAGAGTATGTATGATGGTGCTAAGGCTGCAGTGTGTGTGGATGGTGAACTAAGTGAATTTTTCTCTTTGGAGGTTGGGTTGAAACAGGGATATGTCATGTCTCCATGGTTGTTCAATCTGTTCATGGATGGGGTAATAAAAGAGGTACAAGGTAGGGTAATGGATGTTGGAGTGGCCCTGGTGAGAGAGGATAGTGTTTGGAAACGCCCTGTACTGTTGTTTGCAGATGATACTGTGTTGTTGAGTGAAGACGAAGGGGAGCTGCAAGGCTTGGTGGATGAGTTTGGGAGAGTGAGCAAGAAACGGAATCTAAAGGTGAATGTAGGGAAGAATAAAGTGATGGTCTTTGAGAGAGGTGAAGTTAGTGAATGTACAGCGAGGTTGGATTGTGAGGAATTGAAAAATGTGAGTACGTTTTATGTACTTGGGTAGTGTGATGAGTAAGGATGGAGGTTTGGAGGGTGAAGTGCTTGAAAGGGTACAGCAGGGAAGAAAGGTTGCTGGTTCTTTGACACCAGTGATAAGAAACAGGGAAGTGAGCTTGGAAGTGAAAAAGTTACTACATGACAGTATTATGATACCAACTCTAACCTATGGAAGTGAAGCTTGGACGTTGTTGGAAGGACACAAGTCAAGAGTGAGAGCAGTGGAAATGAGTTATTTAAAAGGAGCCTGTGGAGTCACATGGAGAGACAGGCTGACGAATGAGGATATAAAGGAGCATTGTGGTGTGGATGTGGATGTGATAGGAAGTGTTATGAGGAACACACTGAGGTGGTTTAGCCATGTGGAGAGGATGGAGGGTGAAAGACTGACAAAGAGAATGTATGTGAGTGAGGTGGAGGGGGAAAGAGAGAGGGGGAGGCCGAGGATGAGATGGAGGGATGGGGTGGAGAGGTATATGAGAGAGGGGTGTGTGAGTTGGAAGCAGGGCAGTGAAATAGCGGGGAACAGGACGACGTAGAAGCGATTTGTTTGTGGCCACCCCAAACGGGATTGCGGCGTCTGGCAATAGATAGATAGATAGTATACACAGAAGCAGCACTGAGATAGAGAAAGCAAGCTAAGAACAATGTTCCAAATGCATTACAGTGGTGAAGGAGACTATTGTGGGTGTTCCATGACAGTGACCGTAAGCCACACGCTCGCTGCAGAGACAGCCCTCCATATTATAGAGATCAGTGGGGTAAACGAGCAGCTTCACTGGAGAACTTGTACTGCATGTTTTCTTCGATGCGATGCAGACAGCAATAGCAAGTGAAATACTGCTGGAAATACTAGTTTTCCAGGCTGGCCATGTTGATCCAGTGCTTGAAGTCCAGTCACAGTCACTGTTTTATGTGTAAATGTCGGTTTTCAGAATCTCCAAACTGCTTGGAAGATAATAACACAGCTTGCAGATCCTGCTCCAGCTACTTTTGAGTGGGCCCCTCACCTGTTACCCTAAACAATGCTGTTAGGAGAAATATAATTACTGGAGATTGGAACTAAGTCTGTAGTACCCAAGTCCTACCTGTAGTTGACCTAAGCTAAACTTCATATTACTCTTTCACTCAGTCCCTCCAAAAACCCGAGGTTGTCTGATCTATTTTTTTTTTTTTTTAATGTGAGGATGAAAGGAACTAAAGGCCATGAGCCCAAAATAACAGTTTCCTCCAAGAGAAAAACAAAATACAATAGAGAGCCAAATTCAAGATCTGATCATTTCGAGATACCCGGATACACTGCGTTTGAAAGACTGGAGATCATAGAAAGCAGGAAATACAGACAGAGGGAGACGGTTCCAGACTTGACTTGTTGCATAAATGAAGGACTGGGAGTAACAGTTACCTCTTGCATTAGAGAGTTGGACAGAAAAGAGATGAAAGTTTGCTGCTAGACGGGTGCTACGCACCCATCATAGAGGTGGAGGAATGCATGCAGACAGTTCAGAGGAGCAGTGACCATTAAAGTAGCAATAGAAAAGAGATAAAGATGCAACAGTGCGGCGAAGAGACAGAGGTTGAAGGGAGTCAGTAAGAGGAGGAGAGTTAATGAGACGAAAAGCCTTTGACTCCACCCTATTGAGAAGAGCTGTATGTGGGGAGCCTCCGCACACATGAGAGTTGTACTCCACACAGGGGCGGATAAAACCCCTGTATAGAGTCAACAATTGTGCTGAGGTAAAGAAAGAACGGAGTCGGCTTAGAACACCTAATCTCTTGGAAGCAGATTTTACAAGAGATGTAATATGATCTTTCCAAGATAAGTCCCGAGTAAATGAAACCCCAAGCATGTTCAAGGATGATGCAGGATTAATCTGAATATTATTAAACATTAATGGGTATACCTGTGGAAGATTTTGTCGGGTTGATAGGTGTAAGAACTGAGTCTTAGATGCATTAAAAACAACCAGATTTTTTTTTACTCCAGTCAGAGATACGAGCCATGTCATACATTAGGTGTGCCATAGCCTCATCCCTTGTCTGTTAAAGTGACTGCTTAGATGGGCGCTGCAGGAACCGAATGGAAAGGTGAAGGGAGGAGTCATCAGTGTATGAGTGGATAGGGTTAGATGTACAGCTTAGAAGGTCATTGATGAATAAAAGGAAGACAGTTGGTGATAGGACAGAGCCCTGAGGAACACCACTGTTGATAGATCTAGAAGAACGATGGCCGTCTACAACAGCGGCTATAGAATGACCAGAAAGGAAGCTAGAGATGAAGTCATAGATAGAAGGATAGAAATTATAAGAGGGTAGTTTGGAAATTAAAGATTTATGCCAGACTTGATCGAAAGCCTTTGAGATGTCAAGTGCAATGGCAAAACTTTCGCCAAAGTCCCAAAAGGAGGATGACCAGGAGTCTGAAAGGTAGGTGAGAAGATCGCCAGTGGAGCGTCCCTGACGGAACCCGTACCGACGATCAGAAAGAAGGTTGTGATAGGAAAGATGCCTTAAAATTTTTCTATTGAGAATTGACTCGAAAACTTTTGAAATACAGGACGTTAAAGCAATTGGACGATAGTTGGAGGGTTGGTAATGGTCACACTTCTTTGGGACTGGCTGAATGAGAGCAAACTTCCAGCAAAAAGGAAAGATACAAGTTGACAGACAAAGGCGAAAGAGTGCCTAGGCGGGGTGTAAGCACTGAAGCACAGTTCTTGAGAACGTCAGGAGGGACTCCATCAGGCCCATATGCCTTGTTAGTATTCAAGCCAGTGATGGCAGAAAATACATCAGTTGAAGAAATTTTAATGTCAGCCATGAGGAAGTCAGAGGGGGGAAGTGATGGAGGAACAGCAACGGAATCGTCTAATGTGGAATTGGAGGAGAAAGTCTGTGTGAAGAGATCTGCTTTATCAGTAGAAGAAATAGTTACAGAACCATCCGAGTAGAAAAGAGGAGGGAAGGATGATGAGGTAAAGTTGTTAGGAAGGTGTTTGGCAAGGTGCCGGAAGGAATGGGAAGAATTCAAGTTGGAGAGTTGAGAGCATTTAGGACGGATGAAATTATTTTTAGCAGAGCGAAGAACAGACTTAGCACGATTCTGGGCAGAAACGTAAAAATGATGTGATTCAGGGGTGGGTTGGCTCCGGTACCTTTTGTAGGCCCTCTCCTTGTTGCGGACAGCATTAGAACAAGCGTGATTAAACCAATGCTTTCTTGCATTAGACAAAGGATACGAGAAAGGAATGTATGCTTCCATGCCCGAGAGAATAACCTCCGTAATGTGCAAGGCACACTCAGATGGCTCCCGGCCATGGAAGCAATATTCATTCCAGGGCAAATCAAAGCTGTACTGCCTGAGGGCCTCCCAATCCGCAGCTCCAAAGTGCCCCAGACGACGTTTCCCTGGAGGGTCCACAGGCCAGACCAGAGTGATAGGACAGGTTAAGGTGATAAGGTTGTGATCAAAGGAGCCTAATGGAGAGAAAAGATTAACAGAGTAAGCAGAAGGATTAGTTATGAGGAAGGTGTCAAGTATGCTGGAGCTCTCTCCAAGACTGTCTGGGATACGTGTTATGGTGCTGTACAAGCAGCTCTAGGTCATTAACCCTCCGCGTCCTGGAGATGTGAATTCACGTCCCCACATGATGTGCACTCATATCCCGGAGACGTGAATTAACGCGGCAACATTGCAAGGTCCCTAATTTGCACAATTTTCAATTTTCGCAAGTGATTTCGCGAGTGATTTTTGGCACGTATACACGGGACACCTTCCTCTATTCCTCTACAAGATGCCAAGCAGGGACAATGCCTTACACCGTATAACCTCTCCCCCCTCCCTGCACGCCATTGTCTCGGCAATTCACCTGTTACCAGTGACCTGGCCAATAAAGACATTCAGGGCCAGAGTGATTCCCCAATCGATGACAATGTGGAGGACAAAGTTTACATAGCATTAGAGGAAGAAACAGTCAGAAATGATGATCAGGTAATGTGGGGAAAAAAAGGTCATGAATGGTAATGAGTTAGTGAGTGAAACAATGCTTATAATGCCTATATTACTGTTTGAAAACCAGTATACTCTTGTACTACATATAAATCCGTACCAAGTAAATAAATAAATACTGTTTATGAGTGGATAAAATAGTTATCCTCCCATAGAACTCGTTTTCTTTGGTGCCAGCCTGTTAGAAAACCCAGTCAGGTAAGGAGGTACTCGTACCTAGATCGAGTATTTTAAACCTCAGGTGAGGGATTTCTCTATGAATTTTCGATGTTTCTCACCAAAAGCGGATGTTTGAGCCAAAAAAAAAAAAGATCCAAAAATGTCGGGACTGGGGCGTACCACTGCCCAGAAAACGTCGGGATGGGGCGGGTTAAGGATAGAAAAGATGTAGGCTCGTTCACCAGGTGGATCAGTGAAAGGAGAGGAGAGCCAAAGGTGGTGGAGAACATTGAAATCTCTTAAAATGGAGATTTCAGAGAAAGGAGAAACGGATAGAATGTGTTCCGTTGTAGAAGTAAGATAGATGAAGAACTTTTGATACTCAGTAGAATTAGGGGATAAGTGAACAGCACAGATATATTTAGTCTGAGAATGACAGGAAAGCCGAAGCCAGAGTGTAGAGAATTCAGAAGAATCGAGTTCAGGAACACGAGAGCAAGATAAGTCATTGTGTATATATACACAACAGCACTTTGGCTTTGAAATGAGTATAGAGAAAGTAGGAGGATACAGAAAAGGGTTTGCTGTCAGTTGCCTTGGACAGCTGAGTCTCAGAAAGAGAAGGTGAGGTTTAGAGCAGGAGAGGCGGTGCTCAACAGAGCAAAAGTTAGAGGAAAGGCCGCGAATGTTGCAGAAATGAAGAAGAAGTGAGTCAGACCGTTGTTCCAGGCAGCTCAAATCGTCATCGGGAGAGGGGTGGAAGGTGGGGGCATTTATGGTCCCCCCCTGGGGGGGACACACACAAAGAAATCTCATAAGCTTGCAAAGTGATCTCTGATCCACGAGTCTGCTCTCCATTATCAGGCAAGGTCTCGGTAATTTCTTAGCAGAAGTTTCACCAATCCATACTTGCGTAGCTAACCCCTTAAAAACATTAAGAACAAGTACTGTGGTCTCACTTCTTGTGAAGCTACTGGCTGATACAGAACACAATATCTGCTGGCTTGAGATGTATGAAACAAAGGAAATTGCTGCACTAATTCCTGAAATTTGTCTTTGACTCTTGTTCACCATCCACAGCACCACAGATGCTTATCTTTTCCATATGAAAAAGCAATTATTATTTTTAAATTATATAATAACTTCGCACCGCAACTACTCGGTGATAAGGCGCCTAAAAACGGTTATAACAAGGATTAAATAAATACCTACTTCCATTGATAAATAATAAAAACAATTAACTATATGACCTGGAGAAGACAGGCCTCCTGCAGAAAATTTATTTCAGCCAGGTAGCCAGAGGTTTCTTCAAGCATTGAGGACAGGCAGTAAGCATCATCTGCCTACGGAGATACAACTGACACAGATCCCCCAGACTCGAACACTATCACCAAGGGATGAACAATGAGAGGAATCAGGAAATCATCACAGTACAACTGATTCCCACCACACACTGGAAACCAATGAATGAGTGCCTAATGCGAATCCGGTCAGCAGCCACTTCTAGTCAACGAGGCATGGAGAGGAGAACCATCAGCACAATCACCATCTGAGAAGTTGCCTTTAATTTATTAACAACAGCATCCCACTGTCTTTGCCAACAGGAACGGAGTGCAGACTTCAGTGAAGGTTTCATATTACTGTAGTATCAGGAATTGGGTAGTTGGCAGTAGGGACATTGAAAAGACGCGGTTTTAGCTACTGTATCCGCCCTCTCATTGCCCTCCACATCAACATGCGCAGGAACCCAACAAAACTGTCCTAGTTTTCCTCGTCACCGAATCAGGATAAAAAGCTCGAGAATAGCAGTGTCCAAGGAAAAAGATTAATTATAATACCCAAGAACCAAGAGGGTGCTATGAGTGCCATGAAAAAACATAAAACAACGCTTTCTTATATGATTAAATCAGTTAAAGATCAAAAGGACAGCTGACGTTTCTGCGGTAAAAGAGAGGCATCTAGAAGACTTCCTTCCCTTACAAAATTTGGGACCACCGCCCCAAATCTGACACCAGTGTCTGACTTCAAACCGTCTGTATATACAGGGACATCGACTCGGTGAATGGATGAATGTTCGAAAATGAGCTGATCAAGAGCCTGGGAAAAGACTGAAGACTTGGTACCTATCCAGAACTGCACTCTGGAAGAAACCATGGAGTGATCTATGGGAGCCAAACAGGCCAGACAGGCACTGTAGAGACCAAAGTCCCTCATAATCTGCCTGACCCCGTACTCAAAAGGATGTTGTACTCAAAAGGATATTGAGTTAACTGCTGAGAATAATGATACTGAAAAAAAAAAAATACTGTGACACACCAGTAACTGTGAGTGAGTCTGGCATATGTCTTACATGGTTCCAGCACTGCAGATCTAAGTGGGGCAAGCCAGTTTCCAGAAGGTTAGGAACTGGGGAGAACCTAAAAACATCAGTAGCATGTCGCAAAACTAGCATGATGCACAGGACCAAGGATAACAGCTCCTATAAGCTGGGGTACAGTAGTTGAAAAGTGCACCTCACAACTACTGGTAAATTTATATCGTACTAAGGCTTGACAGGTGAAGGAGTGACTTTCGGTCAGCAACCCACGAGGTGCGAGATAGTACCCCCAACAATTCATTGCCTGAATACAAAACACTCTTAGAAGTTTCAAATGGGAAACCCCGGTCATCCGGCAGCCAAGGGTTAAGCCAAGAAACCTGGTCTCTTTCATGCATTGCATATGGCGCCTGCTCGCAAATAAGTCAGGGTCCAGGTGAACTCCCCTTATTATACTAAATGCTTGCTTATGGTTCAGAGAAAAACAAAATATCTCTCTGGACTGCCTCGAAGGCAACACTATCGATTGTTTGTTGTATTCTTCTCCCAGCATCATATACCCAGAAGCCTGTAGATCATATTCCTAAAATCATCCACATAAAAGGAGAAAGACACTCCCTTTGGCAGTGAATCCGTTTGACGGCACCAACAAATGGGGGAACACTTAGCACACTCCCCTGTGGAACTCCTTCCTCCTGAACTCGGAGGTCAGATAGCGGTCAAGCAGAGTTAAACTGTGAAAGTTCACTACGGATGGCATGGCGTTATGTCGTATCATATGCCGTTTTCCAAGCCAAAATATACAGCCACAAGTTGTTATCTGGAATCAAAAGTTTCACACACTGCACACTCAAGCCTGAGCCACAAGATGTTGTCTGGACATAAAGTTTCACACACTGCACAAGCCTGAGACTTCTCATTTTGTGATGGTTAGAACTCATTCTTCTCAAAACACCAAACAAGCCTTCTCATACAGATGGCACATATTATACAATTTTCTCAAACAGTTGGCATATACAAGAGGTCAAACAAAAGGAACGATAATTAGATATTTTAGAATGATCCTTTCCTAGCTTTAGAAACGGGAGGTCTATACCCATCTTTCAATTAACAACTAACATACCTTCATCCCATATCCAGTTACAAAGATCTAATAAAAACAACAGATATTCATGTGGTAAATGGCGAATCATGGCATAAGGAATGTCATCAAGTACAGAAGGAGGGTCGCTACATGGGCAGAGAGTAGCTCACAGTTCATGGAGAGTAAAAAATGAATTGTAAGGTTCACCACTATCCTGAAAGGAAATACATAACCTTTCCTGTTGACCTCAGAAATATTTAAGTGGTCTGGAGGGATCTGCACGCGAAATATTGTAAAAGTGCTCAGCCAGGGCGGAAGCTACAACTAGGTGATGGATACAGAAGATCCCTGAACTTACAGTGCCGGGAGAGGAGAAGGGGAATGCTTATTCGCTCTTTTCTTACCTGCTTGCAGATAAATGTTGAAGGAATGGATGAGGTGACAGTAGAGACAAGGTCTCCACGCGGTACAAATTGACTTTTTCAGAACCCACCAATAATGACCAAGAAGCGTTTTACACTGAATTTTGAAAAGGCAATACCTTTGTTCTGTATCTCCTACTAGCAGCGTTGTAGACGCTCCTTGCCACAGCACACTCCTCATTCCACCAATACACAGCTCTCGTGCAGAACTTTCCAGACGTTCGATGAACATTACAGACGACAAGGTTCCTGAGATTGCCCTGTTGGCCATACCCAAACGCCAGCGACAGGAAGGACACCGGAAGTGAGGAGCAAGATAGGCAGTTTTCCTCATAAATATTTATTGAAGGTAAGCTGGGTTGTTCAGCAAATATTTCATTCTCAATTTATTACGGATATGCTGTGCAACACTAACATGATATACATTTGATTGAATACATGTGATACGGTATGTTATTCTTCATAAACTTAATTTTCTTATAAAGTAGTTGCTTATGTACAAAACTGAAATAATAACTACAGCTACATACATCCGTCGGTGTCATAAAAATACAAATACTCCTGAAAAGAATAATGCTCCATCCAGCAGCCATAGTTGCCAAGTTGGTGCTTTTCACACTAATTTAGTGCTTTTTGTCAATTTTATCGCCAAGAGACGCAAAATTCTAGTACAGGAATGTTCCCAAAGTTCCTGAACTAAAGTGTGACTTTCCTGAGATTGGTTCACTAAAGATACAAACTGGATACGTAAGATATATCCTACACAATTTAGCAGCCAATAAGGGATCAGGGTCCAGATGGAATTCCTTCGATATTTTTGAAAGTGTGTTCCCCATATATCGCTCCTATTCTACTTAAGTTATTCAGACTGTGCATACTTACTTCTTCAATTCTTAATTCTTGTTAAGAAGCCAACATCCACCCAATTCCAAAGAAAAGAAGCTCCGAAGCTCCTCTGATCGCTCTGATTATGGATTCATAACCATCACATCTTCTCTTCATAAAGTACTTGTGATTGTCATTAGTAAACACATTGTTAAACATCTTGAATCCGATAATTTAAATAATGACAGACAATGTAGTTTTTGCCACGAAAGATGCACTATTGATATTCAGTCTCATTACTTACACAATCCTTCAGTCAACTTACAAACATGGAGAAACCCATGCAGTAGCCCTTGATATTTCTGAAGAGTTTGAAAGAGTGTGGTACCGTTCCCTGTCATCCGAAATCCCTTGCTACAGCCTATCATCTTTTATCCCACTGATTTTCTCATATCACAGCAACAAAGAGATTTGAGTAAAGGTGGATGATGTGTATTCCAATTTCCACTCAGTTAATACTGGTGTGCCACTAGCATCGCATATACTAATAAGCAGATAACGGTCTACAGTTCCTTCACACTTAAACATCCATGCACAAAGTTTGATATCTGTTACTCTCAACTCAGCACAGTGATCTCTATAGATCAAGGTTTATCTAAGATCACTGAAGGGGGACAAATAACACTGTCCCATTTAATGCTTGAAAAACCAGATATATTCAATTTACAAACAGACAAATATTGACTGATTTCAGTATTACCTTCAATGCCGGCAATATTTCTGTCTCTAAAAGAATTAAAATTCTCGATACGTCGGTTAACAAGATAATCAGTTTGACCTCTCATGTTAGATCATTTCCTAAAACCGCCTCAAAGAAACTTGGATAATTCTACAGAATCCATAACTTATTTACTTGCGAGCAGTTAGATGTAATTTACAAGAGACTTGTGTAACTTCAGCCTGAATATTCTCACCCTTGTGGGGTGGATGTAGAAAGGTTCCACAAAATCAACTGGATGAATTCATAACAAAGTTATAAGAATATTTAATAACTCCGCAATTACAAATGAACTACTTCTTTTACTAGTAAGGCAGAATATTACTTCTGATGCATCTATATGGTAATGATCTGATTTCTGTATGTTTGTTGGTTTGTCCGTCTGTGACCGTAACACAGCAAAAACGGCCCATTGTAGTGCAATTTTTAGTAAAGCAAGGTACCATTAGAATGTCCTAACTTGAAGAATAAAACAATATCCAGTCCAATCGGCCACCGGTTCCTGAGTTATGACTCATTTCTGGCCTTTTACTCGGTGGCCTTTAGGCGGATTACTTTCTTTGTGGGCATTCAAGTTACCATAGCATTGCCGAAAGTAATGAACAATCGCAAGTACTTTATGGTTGTGGAGAGGTTGCATTAAGACAACTAGACAAAATTCAGAATAAAGCTGTTAGAATCATTAACAACCCTGCCATTACATATAAACTACCTCCCCTGCAAGTAAGAAGGAATGTTGCCTCCCTTGCATTATTTTACAGATATTTTTTTGGCAAATGCTCAGACGAAGTTGCGTCCATGGTGCCACCTCTCCATGCCTTCCCTCGTGCTACACGGGCATCTGGTAGCGCTCATGACTGGAATGTCACTCATCCATATTGCAGAACTTCTGCCTATCAGAATTCTTTCATTCCCCGAACTGCATCTCTCTGGAACTCGCTTCCCCAGAGTTGTTTTCCTCCAAATTTCAACCTACAACTGTTCAAGTCTAACTGTTACAGATATTTTATGAACAGAGGACACCAGTAATCTGGTGTATGGATTATTTTTTTTTCTCCATTTGTTTTTCCTTCCTCCGTTCTGTTATTAAAAAAAAAAAAAAAAAATTGTGCAATGTTTGTTATAGAAAGGTACCGTTAAAATGCTCAGTGTTGATGAATAAAACAATTCCCAGTCCATGAGTTATGACTCATTTCTGGCATTTTGATATTGACCAGAAAGGCCAGTGAAGGCGGCCTTAAGAGAGTTATTTTAACAATATTTTTATGGCATATGCTCAGACGAAGTTGCATCTGTTGTGCCTCCTCTCTAAGCCTCTCCCCATGCTATACAGGCTTCTGATAGCACTCATGGCGACTGTCACAGTGCCATATTGCAGAATTTCTACCTATCAGAATTCCTTTATTCCCCAAACTGGTTCTCTGGAACCCACTTCCTGAGACTGGTTTTCCTTAAAACTTCAGTCTACGGCAGTTTAAGTCCAACTGTTATATATTTTTGATGAATGAAGGACACCTGTAATTTGGTGTATGGACTGTTTTTTTTTAGGTAGTTTTTCTGCCTTTGTTCATCTTCTGGAAAAAAAAAAAATCACTAGCCATGATTTTGCCCCCCATGCTTCCCTCGCTACTGAGTGGGGAACTCACTCCACCATCACAGATCTGCACATTTTAACAGCAATAGGGTAATGATCACTCCAGTGTAAGTGAGGCAAAGTACTACTCAAAATGTCCAGCAGACAATGAACAGAGACCACCATAAGATCATTAACAAGACGAGTACCAGTTTGTACATAAAAATGGATCGGGTTGACTGTAGTTAGAAGAACCAAGTCCAAATCCTCAACCAAAGATGCCAGACCACCAAGGGAGTTACATGGTGTGACACCCCATATAGCATAATGCCCATTTAGGTCACCAAAAGAACAAAAAGTCAAGGAAGTTGATGAATATGGTTGTCAATATAGACATGTGAAACAGGCATAGAATGTGTAACACCTCTCCAGGTGCAACTGAACAGCCACTGGCTGAATGGAAAACTGCAGAGAAAAAGATGTGAATGGAGTATCTGTACCACACAGAAAAGCACAGCAACCTCAAGAATTACAATTATTGAGAGGTGGAGAGTAGAAAACTGTGTATCCTCTTTCTCAGGAAAAGGCCTGTCTCCGACCATATGTCTTGAGAGCAAACACAGAGGGGAAGAAAATCAGAGGGAGAAGCAGGGTAAGCTCCTCCCCATTACTTTTAACACCTCTACAGTTCCACTGCAGAGCAGTTTTTACAAGGCAAGGCATTGGTTGGTTACCTTAACGCCTGCGTGGGAAGGATACTTGATCCACCTGGAGGAGAGCAGGCTTGGAGTAATTGTAATTGTAATTTAATTGAAATATAATTAATTACACATTTTTAAGATAATTGTAATTGTAATTGTAATTCGTTATTTCTAATGATGTGTAATTATAATTGTAATTATAATTGTGTTTTTAAGTAATATAGTAATTGTATTTGTAATTGTAATTGAGCATTTAGGAGAACAATTATAATTACAACACACAAATACTTTGATAAACGTATATAGTATGATATACTGAACGGAGAGAGAGAGAGAGAGAGAGAGAGAGAGAGAGAGAGAAGGGTGGATTTGCTCTGAAGTAAACATGTTACTCGAGACAGTACACGACTCTAACACGTCCAGTACGCGTGACTTTGGACAGGGCCTGATCTAGTAGATAATTTATCACCTCATTCTCTCAGTGCCACGCTTACCAGGAAGACTGGTCACTGGAGTAAGACTGTACCAGGGACAGTGCATCCTTAACTGCTGGTGAATTTCAGTTGAATATACAATACATATATACTGTATACAGTAATATTCGATAGTTTCCTGCTTTTTTTAATAGGTGCACTGAATTGGTATAAAATACCCTCACATTTGAATTTTAGCTTTTAGAGGGCGTGGGGTGTCCCAGTGACGAGTAAAATCGGCTGGCGGTAGCCAGAGTAAAATAGTAAAGTGGCGTTCGCCCTCTGAAGGGTTAATTTTCAATGTATGCTCACCTTCATTTACAGGTTGGATCTCAGAGTGAGAGCAGTATGGAATTGGAAACTTCAAGAGAACGAAATTTACAGGATGTATCACGGTCATCTCTACCACAGCGCCTCCTCAAATTCTTCATTGTTTGCCATGAAGAATCAAGTAATGATAAAGTAGTTGCTAAGTGCAGTACCTGTGAAGCGAAGATCAAGGCTTCTGCAAAGGCTACATCAAACTTGATTACACATCTAAAACGCTGTAGTGTTAAAAAGTATGCAGAGTACTTGAAGGAAAAAGAAGTGGATGCACAAAAGAAAAAAACTGAAAAGCTTACTGAACATGAAAGCAATACACAGCTACAACAATCATCCATTCTGTCTTATGTCAAGAAAAAGGAGAATAAGTTCAACCTGAATGACTTGAAACAAAAGACTCGGAGTAAAAACCTTTTGCTTTCCATAGCATGTGATCAACTGCCACTGAATATAGTAGAGAGCTCTAGTTTCCGCGACTTTCTTCTCGAAACAGAGCCTAGATTTGTAATTCCAGCACGTTCAACGATCAGGAACTCGCTTCTTCCAGCATATGCAGAAATGACAGAAACATCAATAAAGAAAGAACTACAAGACCTCAACCGTGTTTATCTGACATTAGATCTCTGGGCTAATAGGAAGATGGTGTCATTCCTTGGAGTAACTATTCACTTTATAAACAACAGATGGGAAATGACGTCGAGAGTTCTGGCATGTGACCATTTTGAAGAAAGGCATACTGCTTTGAACATAGCAACAGCACATGAGGAGTTAGTTAACCGTTACGGTATTGGAAAGTGAAGAAGGTTGTGGCAGACAATGCCTCCTCAATGATTAAAGCTTTTGACGTATGTCTTCCAGGGATTTACATTACTGATAAAGAAGGAACTGTCAGTGAAGATGTAGATGTATTTGGTGAAGATATGGACATAGACCTGGAAGATGTTCTCCAATATTTGCCAGAACGTATAAGCTGCTTTGCTCACACTCAACAACTCTGTGTAAGAGATGGACTCACTCATCCTGAGGTCAAGAACTCCTTTTTGTCAACAACAATTCAAAAAGTTTCTGCTATTGTGAATTCGGTCCGTAAGTCAACTGCTGCACCATTTCTCCAAGGAAAAGGTATACATTTACAGTCTTCAAATGTTACAAGATGGAATTCGCAATTAAAGATGATCCAGTCTGTTCTGAAAGCTACTGATCATGTCAACAAGGCCATAGATTTGCTGAGTTGTAAAGACAATAAAAACAAAAAGTTAACTCTCTTGGAAACAAATGCATTGCGGGAGCTTGTAACAGTCTTAAGTCCATTTAAAGAAGCAATGGAGCAAGTTGCAGGGGAGAAAAGGGTTACCATCTCCTCAACTGGGCCAGTCATTATTGGCTTGCAACAGTCTTTCCAGCATTTACTTGAAGAAAATCTGTCTTATTGTAAAACATTAGCTAAAGTGTTTCATGAATCTGTTCAGAAAAGGCTTCTTCCCTTTTTGGACATTATCGATGTAAAGGTAGCTGCATTCCTGGATCCTCACATCAAGTTGAACTGGCTTCCATCAAATGAAAAGAAAGAAGAGTTATTTCAAGAAATCAAGACCATTGTTCAAAATGAGTTCATAAATGAAGAAGAAACGTGTGAAACTGTTACAGTACACCCTGATGACTCGCCCGGGACCAATAGCCCACACTCACCTAAGATACCCCACCTTTTCTCATTTATGCCCACATCAGCTGGAGGTAAGAAATCCTCTAAAGATGCACTAGAGGAAATTATGAAAGAATACATAGAAGAAGATAGTTTGCTTTTTGATACGGACCCTTTGGTTTATTGGAAAGACTCTCCTCCCAGGATGCTCCCACTAAAACAACTAGCTAGAGATGTAATGGGATATCAGCTACCTCTGCACCGTCAGAGAGAGTATTTAGTATTGCACGGAATTTCTACTCTGCCAACAGGGCAAACCTAGGACCTTCTACCTTCCGAGAACTCCTCTTAATTAAATGTAACAGAGAGGTGTTTGAGTTACTTCCTTGCTTGAAGGGTGAATCTTAATAACCCAAAAAGTACTGAAAAGTATAGAATTTTTTTGTGATTTTTTTTCTACAGTTTCTCCAAATATAAACCTCACTGGGGGGTTAACATATGGAGTTTATTCCACACGATCTGGTGTGTTCTTTAGATTTCTACAGTTTGTTTGTCTGAGTTCTTATTGTATTCCAGATCACTTATGATTTTTATAAGGATTATAATTTTTACAAACGTACATGGTAATAATATATTCTATCGCAAATTTCAAAAGTATTCTTTTTAATTTGTAATCTCTGCAGGTGTTCATCAGTTTTAAATTCATAATTGTGTTGTGTTTGTATTAAAATTTTCAGGAGTGCTGCAACAATGTATTTAATATTAGATGATACTAAAAAAAAAAAAAAAAAAAAAAAATGTATAAATGTTTTGAGTAATCTGCGATTTGTTATTTTTGTTTACCTGTGTATAAGTAATTGAAATATAATTGAACACAAACTAGGTTATAATTGTAATTGCAATTGTAATTTGGAAGTATTAAAACTAAGTAATTGTAATTGTAATTGTATTTGTCATTTTTTTCCTTCCCTGTAATTATATTTGTAACTGTAATGTAATAATGGGCAAGTAATTGTAATTGTAACTGTAACTGACTGAAAGCATATGTAATTACTCCAAGCCTGGAGGAGAGTCGCTGGATAGAGGCCATACAGGTTGTTTAATAGTACAGGTCTGTCTATTGGAACATACTGTATTGGCTCTGGGAGCCGGGAAACCACTGTTGGGCACATACTATTGGTGGAGGTAGTGGTGGAGAGTGTGGTGACCCCCATACCAGCAATCACCATCCCATACATGGCAGAGAAGCCTTGAGAAGCAGCGATGTTATGCTCCCTCTGGCTGGCTGCCCTAGCACAGAGTTACTTGTGGGATCCTTTGCAGTGAAGGACTCTGAAAACCTTCTACTATGTTTAGATTCAACAGAGGAACCAGTTTGAGCAGCAGATAGAGGAATATTTGATCTGTATGGATTACTAGATTTGGCAACTGCTCCCGGTGTCATATGATGGACAGAAGTTGATTCAACCTCTGGAGAAGACTTTTCGTTAGATGACTGTGATGACTTATGTGAACTACCTCAAGCAAATCAAGCAACAGCAATGACAGGACAGGATATAGCAGAAGTTGAACTAATAATAGAAGACAAGGGAGCAACACCTTCAGCAACCAAAGAAGGTGGAGCATTAACGCGAATGAGTTGGAGCAACCCCGTTATAATGGCCAGACAACGACGACTCCTATGCCGCTTCAATCGGTGTACAGTCAGTACAAATGTCGTGTCTCTGTTTTGTCTGATGATTTCCTATAAATCGTGAAACATTTTGAGAGTCCTACCACAGTAACGCCGTCGAGATTGGTATGCCTGATTATTAAAAGTTTCATATCTGTTGCCAATGAGATAATGGTTTAAATGAACCCAAGGGATTCAAAGGTTCAACAGGATTACTGCGTCAAGGTTTCATATACGAGGTGGAATGCGAACCATAATCCGGGGATGATCACCTGGGAATTTCATCTTACACCTGAGCCACGGAACGCCACATAGATCTACGAGAGCCTAAATCCTAGTATGAAGAGAGCTAGCAACAGGCATCCAACCACCAGGGGGATGAGAGGTGGTATAATCTCCCATTATTTAGGAGGAGAGGATCCTGAATATATTGCACAAATATTCGGTGAAAGCAAGAAAACAATGGTAAGGTGGACCAAGCGATATGAAGAGAAAGGGACAACGGAGAACCATCACCGTTCAGGTCGCCCCCATGTTACAATAGAAAGAACAAGAAATAATAACAACCAAGAAAGCTGAACCAACACGCGATGCCCATGCAGTAACGGATGTGTTGCACCTAGAATGCAGCTCACGAACAGTTGTGCATCGATTCAGTCGTCTGGTTTATTTGCTAGAACCCCTGCTGTGAAACCTGCCTAGACAGCAAGAAACAAGGAGAGTCGATTGTCATTTGCAAGAGAGTATGCTGAAATGCCAATGGAATTTGGCAGAGTGTTATATTTTGTGACGAAAAGATTTTTTCGTTGGAGGGTTTGCGACCACAGTCTGTATGGCGCAGAGTTAACACAAGGTAAGCTAATCGCATGCATGGTTATAGGTTGTAATAATCACGATTATAATTTGGTATTCCTGACACAATCACTTTATCAGTTTCCATACAGAAGGAAAAGGTTGAATTATGTTTTCATAACAGGCTCGTACTTCGCATCATGTCCTTTACCTCTCCCCTTTTTACCTCCCCAATCCCCAATTACGAACAAACTGGCTTCTCATGTGATTTATAACATGCACCCCAACATCCTCTACTTTCATATTACAGATACAACGAGGAGAATGTTGTTGCATCAAGGAGGAGTGGTCGCATCACATGTGGAGTTTAAGGCTGGATGGCGTGGAGTGGTGTAGGGGAGCTGATCGAGATAGTTGGTCATCTCACTTCCACAGACAATGCTGGCATCTTGGAGGATGTCTTCTTACCATCTGTGAGGGCAGTATTCGCGAAGGAGGATGCATTTCATGTTTATCTGGCACAGGATAACAGCCCAATTCACAATGGCCGGGTTGTAAGGGACTGGTTGGCAGCACATCCTGAAGTGACACTCCATGACTGGCCTCCACGATCGCCAGACCTCAACCCGATTGAGCATGTGTGGGCATATATGAGTAAAGAATGGCTTGGATGCAACGGCAGGAATCGGAGGGAATTATTTGGCTGCGTAAATGAGTTATGGGAGAGCACTGGATTACAACAGAATAATCCCTAGCGTCTTGTCGAATCAGTGCCACAAAGGCTTCGAGAGGTCATCAGAGCAGACGGGGGCTATACTAGGTATTAATGTTGTGTTATGATGTTTTGTGTGTTTCTGGTATGTGGTGTGGTGATGGTATTAGATGTTAGTTTATTGGCGATGTCATTAGGATGGTGACGGTGTGGGAGTGATGTGCAATAGCAGTAGTATATACTACATGTGAAGGTAAGGATGTGTGTCTCTTGTAGCAATATAAATATGCCTTTGTTGTGTAGTTCGTATCCTGTGATTTAGATATTACATTCCTACTGCTAAGTATGATATGGGAAAGTCCTAGTATTCAACACATATATTGCACATTCATATGAGGTTCACACATTGCTTCAGACTGATATGTAATATGTGAGAATATCAATGAGTGCTTCGAAAGAGGCTGATTCGACCGGAAAACTCCACAAACGCGAGTATACGAACCATCTGACATATGACGTGTGAGTATCCTAGCCCCTCTGACAGTGCTACGAACCGTTCACATGGTATACGGCAGGCAGCACCGAAATGTTAGCCCTTTACCAGATGTCTTCACCAAAATTCAGAACACGACTTTTGTCTTTGACTGTACGTGTGTAATAAATAAAAGACAATTTGTAACGAATGTACCTGTAATTTGTGCATTAATGTGATGGTTTTGAGGACCATGTGGGTGTATGGTGTACGGGTGTGGGTGTTCTGGGCTGTGTTTCGTTTGCTGCTCCAGGTTATAATCGGGCCTCCGGTTGCGCCATAAGGTGGTTGTCTATTCCTAGATTGTGAATGAGTATTTATAGTAATCATCCTATATTTATTTTATTTTAAGAGAATATACTGCATGCAAACACTACCGCAAACCTAGTGACCAGAGTTCCATGGAGGTCAGATATAGAGGTAAAACAGGTGAAGAAACTGTACCAAGTGCAACAGTGGCCAAGAAATCCTCAAAACATAAGGGAATATAGGCCATGGGATGGAATGTGGGATTATTATACAACAACACCTGATATCACACACCCAGAATGCTTAGGTCTGACCATGTTATACACCGCCCCGTGAACCTTTGCCGATGTGTTAATCTCTCTCTCTCTCTCTCTCTCTTAGGTCAGACCAAGTTATACACCGCCTCGTGAAGCTTTGCCAATACGTTAATGTGTGTGTGTGTGTGTGTGTGTGTGTGTGTGTGTGTGTGTTCATTTGTTATGCATTATCGCTGCTTGCAATATGTTTTGTAATAATAAAATACTTATAGGAAGATGAATATACTTACTCCACAGTCTAGGATTACTCCCGATTCCGACCTAGAGCAGCAAACGAAACTCAGCCCAGAATACCCACGTCCCTACACCATACACCCATATGGTCCCCAACGCCATCATATTAACGCAAGAATTAATCACATTCGTTATCAATTCCTTTTTATTTACTCCACGTGTAGTATACTGATCGTAGCAGCATAGGAGTCGTCGTTGTCTGGCCATTATAACGGGACTGATCCAACAGTTTCACGTCATAAAACTTCCATGAAAACAAATTCACTTGTGCAACATACACCAAGAACACGCCAGGTGGTGTATCAAAGTCACTCATAAAAGAAAGTACACCTCTGTGCAAGAGGCCTTGTGTGGCAACAGTGCACCTGACGTCAGAGATGGAGGGTGACGAACGATGTGGAGGGGACGAGGGGGTGAGGAGAGCTGATCTGCACCAAACAGTGCTTCAGCCCCCTTCCTCCTCCCCACACATTCAAATCAGGGTTCAGCACGATTGCAATTGCTGTTTTGTTTAGTAAATAACTTAATATAGTCGGAATAATGTGGATAAACTTGAATGCATCTATTAAATAATACTTCATAAAGAATTATCTATATATGGTTGAATTACAATTCCGTTCAGTATATGGCCTGAAACACTCGAACTCGATTGAAGTGCATGAAACTAACCAGTTCATGCCCTCCAGTCCCCCTCCACCCCTATTTGTGTGGAATCAATGTCTGGAAGTTTTAGTCATAGCTTATCAGACATGCGTTAAAGGATAGGGAGTAGCTTCTAGTGAAACATGACATTTTTACTGCATATCAGGAGTGGGCACACATTCATAAGTGCATTGGCAGAAATATGGTTCATCACTACAAACGACCAGAAAGAGAGAAAATATACAGAAAATCTCATGAAGATGCGGGGCATTGAACACATAAATACTGTGGGAGTAGGAACTTGTGGTCGCTGGAGAGTTATGGTGTTGGTGTATGACTGTGAAGTTATATTACATACATCAAATATGGTTGTTGTCGTTGATTCGAAATGACAGAAAACAGTGTTTCGTGTAGATCAGCTCCCCCTCCCCTCCCAACGCCAGTTCTCCCCCCTCCCCCCACCCCTGTCGCCTGGTGCACTGTTACAAACATGAAGGCTGCGAGTTATAAGGCCTGTCGCAAAGGGGCAGGGCGGGATGTACTTTCTTCTGTGAATGACTGTACCTACAAGTGAAGACAACTGTACTTGGAAGCTCAGCTTGACACTGTAGGTAATCAGCTGATTTCCAGAGAAATGAAAGTAATGTAGTTATGCTCTGCTGTTAAAGTATGGGCAGAGTATTGTAAAAATGAAATAAAAACGGGTATGATTTATTAGGCTGTTCAATAAAAAGCCCAAAATATCAGCCCATTGTACTAATAATGCAGCTACTGTATATGCACAGAGTATTCAGTATGCATGTTTTACATTAACTAGTTATTCTGAGTTTAGGTTATCATTCAGCAATATAGTGTTTATTTATCACTTCTGAATAACCAATTGCTTTGAAATACCAACATCATTGTGGCTTAATTAACCCCTCCGCCCACGATGACACGTTTGTCGTCATATGGGCTTGGCCGCGACTATACTCGATGATGAGTTTGTCATCATTTCAGCATAAAAACCTTTATCAGAGAAAAAGTTTTCAGCTGATCAGAGTCATTTTTGGAGGCGTCATAGTTCCCGCACTTCTCGTCAAAAGTAATGACTTGGCAACCTTGGGGCCCAAGACACTCGGCAGCCAGGCAAGTTGATTAGTACCACAGCAGCTGTTGAGAGTGAAGGTAGCGCACGGTGGGGCATTTAAATCGTACTCTATTTACCCCCATCCTGGGTGCACATCATATTCCACTATACCAATAGTGCATGTGTTTACTTTTTGGGCACTATTGTCAATAGATTTGGTGTTTGCAATAGGGAATTAGATTTTTGTGAATCATTTCTGGCCGTTATCAGCTGCTGGCCCAACGAAGATTGTGCTAGGCCTACCCTGTTTTTCAGCATGTCTCAACAACTACACTCCCTCTACCCTGCACCCAATGTGGGTACTCAACCATTGAACAATAGTGACAGTAAATCAGGTGAATACAGTGTGCAATAGCTAGTGAGGAAGGACATGGTGAAACGTTTAGCAGGGGGAGGCGGGAAACTACCTGATGACACGGCATTGTCTTGAACGGAATATTTGCCAAGGTTTTGATGAAGTCCTTGTTTTATGCTGAAGAATGGTGGATAGTGTTATTGTGCAATAGGTATGGGTATAGTGCAACGAATGTATGTGATGAAATATTGGCTAGGGCAGGAGTCACCTACATCTTACAGCCATGGCACACCATTGTCAGGAGGGGATAAAATAGAGGAGGTTTTTAGGGATATTTGATTTTGTTATATTGTTATATCTATTCCGTATGCTTTTTGTGTGAAATAAAGCCTGAGTGTTATAGTGATACGTTTATCATATGCTTGTGTGGATGAACTTAAACACTGCACCACGTGCTCATGAGAAGATATCATCTGCGATACCTTAGGTATCGCAGATGTGACATACAGAGCACGTCCAGGTACTGTTGTGGTGAAATATACTGTATGTCTCAAAAAATGATGGATTTGATTGTATGTTGTGAAATAGAATCGTAAACACTACAGCGTCTTCATGTAAGGGAAACATCATCTGCTACACCTTAGCGCATAGGTAAGGGCCATGTACCTGCACTGGTTGTGGTGTAATATACTGTGTATCTCATATATTGATAGATTTCGTTATGTGTTATGTGAAAGACAGTAAAAGACTGACCCAATTGCTCGTAAGAAAGAGTGCATATCGTACTTCTGAGTTAGCACAAAGGTAGTGACATGCAACGCAAGGTTAGGAACGCATGCATTTACACTTTATTGGTGAAATATACTGTGTATCGCATATGTTGATAGATTTGGTTATGTATTATGTGAAAATAACGTGAAAGACTGAACCACGTGCTCATAAGAAAGAGCTAGCACAAAGGTAGCGAAATACAATGTGATATGCGTAATTGTAAATGGTGTGATATACTGTGCGTCTCATACAGTGATATATTTTGTTATGTGTTTATGTGAAAAGAAAGTGAAAGTGAACCACATCATCGTCTTGAAATCATTGTCTGCTACACCTTGCCGTCCAGGAAGGGGCCACGTACTTGACCTACGGAACACGTGCATTTACACTTTATTGGTGAAATATACTGTGTATCTCATAAAGTGATAGATTTGGCTATGTATTATGTGAAGGTAACACGAAAGACTGACCCACATGCTCATAATGAAGAAAGCGTGTCGTACACCTGAGGTAGCACAAAGGTAGTGAAATGCAACATGAGGTTAGGAACACATGCATTTACATTTTTTGGGTGAAATATATTGTGTATCTCTTAAAAAGTGATAGATTGAGTTATGTTTTATGTGAAAAGACAGTGAAAGACTGACCCACTGCAGCTTGTTCTCGCAAGGGAAACACCGTTTGCTACACCTTAGTGCACGTCCATTTACATATTAGTGGTGAAATGTACTGTGTATCTCATAAAAATGATAGATTTGGTTATGTGTAATGTGCAAAGTAAATCAAAGAGGTAACCACGTGCTCGTGGCCCCTACCGGTGCACTAAGTCAGGTGTAGGAGACAATGTTTTTCAAGGACATACATGTATATCATGAACCCTTGCAGTGTGCCAGTGTTAAGCAAAGTTTTTGGCTGGCTGTGAATAAAATATCTTGACTCCTTCATTTCAGCTCACACCCTTACCATAGCATTGGACTACCATAGGGTCCAGAAGCCCTTGGACAGCAATTTATTCTTCAGTTGGCTTGCAGTGACAGCAGTCTTGCAGAGATGAAACATGGGGTGGCACCACATGAGTGGCATAAGATCCTCGATGAGGTAGAGTTGGAGAGCAACATCGAAAGCGACCGTTCTGGGGTGGAGAAGGTTGAGATGATGCCATCAGGGCACCAAGTGGAGCTGCCCCGCCACCTTCCATCGTGGGAGACCACACCACCATCATTGTCCAACTTCACCGGAGAACCCTCCCCACCTCTAGGACCTGCCGGTCCCACAGCTCTCTTCATTGGCTCCCATTCTTCAGGCCCCTCTGCCCCCCTTGGTGAGCCAATGTCACCGGAAGTTGGGCCATCGTTTGTTGTGTTGGCCCCTCCACCCACTCCTGCCATCCAGGATCCTACGGTGACATCCTCGCCAGCCAGGCCGAGGAGACTGGTGTTCCCAGAGCCCTCTGTCTCGCCCTCGTCCTCATCCGAGGCGTCCCCTCCCAGATGAGGGCGCCTTGGTCTGCTGCCTGGACACAGGGGACATCCAAGGGGTTGGAAGGCAGGCTGAAGGGTGTCAACAGGCCGACCCATTGCCACTGCCGCTGAAGAGGATCCTTTGTGGAGCAGTAGCCCGTTCACACCAAACCATGGGCCGTTCACTGGCTCCCCAGGGATCAAGGTGGATATTCCAACCACTCCCCTGCAGTTCTTCCAGTTCTTTTTCATGCAGGAGTTGTTGTTATACCTCACTGTGGAAACCAACCGGTACACCATATTCCTGGAGACTCACCTGGATGCCTGGTTCTCCTCCAATGAAGAGGAGATGGCCAAGTTCCTGGGGTTATACAATTTCATGGGGATCGTGCACATGCCGACCATCAGGCACTAACGGAAGAACTGCGAGATGCATGACTACCCTAGGATCCGTCGGGCGATGAGTGGAAGATGCTTCACTGCCATCCTTACGCACTTCCACACCTTCAACTCACTCGCCTTTCCCTGGGAAAACCAAGATCGGCTCATCCATGTTCGCACGGTCATGGAGTACCTCCTTCAGCGGTTCCAGTCAGTGTACCAACCCGAGGAGCAGCTCAGCCTGGATGAGGGCTCTCTGGGGTGGAAAGGCCGGCTGTACTTCCGTGTCTACAACCCGCAGAAGCCCACCAAGTATTCCATCAAACTCTACATGTCTTCGGGCTACATCTGGAACCTCGAGGTCTAACCAGGGGTGCAAGGGACCCTCGAGAACACTGTGTGGGGCCTCATGGAACCGTTGAAGGACCAGGGCTATAAGTTGTTCGTGGACAACTATTACAATTCTGTAGCCCTGTGCGAACAACTCTACATTGCAGGCTTTTACGTGTGTGGGACCCTATGGCTGCCTAGAGGAGCACCACGCCAGCTGCAGGCCATCGCCAGGGCTAAGAGCCTGCCCGATGGGGGCATGGCATACAGGCACAAAGAGAATGTGCTAGTCCTGCTGTGGAAGGACAAGCACACTGTAAACATGGTGTCAACCTTCCACACTGCGGACACCATTCTGAAGAGGGTTCGAGGAAAGGTGCAGGGTCTTGACGAGAGGACAATCTATATGGAGTTGTTAATAAGCCCGTCATTGTGGAGGACTACAACAGGTTCATGGGTGGGGTTGATCATTTTGATCAGATGGTCTAGTACTAGCCCATCCAATGGTGAACTGTCAATTGGAAGAAGATCACATTCTACCTTGTCCAAATGGCACTGTTCAACGTGTTCGCCTTGTACATAAAGTGTAGACGCATTCAAGTAACTCTCCTTGAATTTGTGGAGCAGATCATCTATGATCTTCTGCATTTCCATGAAGAGGACTGGCCTGCATCTGGACACGTACTCCACAATGAACCAAACCTACCCACCCGGCAGCCAGCACCAGCAACATCTAGCACTCAGCAGGCACAACCACCAGTGCCAGGATGGGCCCAGCCACCACCAGCACCAGCACCGCCTGCAGGACACCCCATCACAGGTGTCATCGTCACCACCAGCACATCTGCAGCAGCCCCATCACAGGTGTCATCGTCACCACCAGCGCCACCTGCAGGAGGCCCATCAGGGTTGCCAGCACCGCCACCACCTGCAGGAGGCCCATCAGGGTTGCCAGCACCGCCACCACCTCCAGTTGCTGGTCCATCAGGAGAACTCGTGCCTGGGCCTGCAGCTCCTGCAAGACAGGACCAGCAGAGCATGAGGGTATCCAAGCAAACATCGCTGGATGATTGCCGATGACGTGGGGTTGGATTGCACTCTGGGCCACTACGGGGCGAGGATCCCCAACAAGAAGAGGTTCAGGTATACCTTGTGCTTAAAGTTGGGGATGAGGAAGGACACAGGGAACATGTGTCTTGTGTGTGATCTGCCACTTTGCATTGGTGATTGTTTTGAGCGGTACCATACATAGCGATATCTTCACTAGTGGAGCTCACACACACACACACACACACACACACACACACACACACACACAGGGAGTCATCCAAGGCAGACGTCCGACATCGGCGCTCCGTACCAAACCAACAGGGCCAGTGGCATTACCTAAATTAGTATCTTTGTATGAGTCAAGCTCTGTACCAGGTTAGACTAAATGATTTTTCATTATTAAAAGGAAAAAAAAAAGTTTAAACAAGACTTGTTCAAACAAAAGAAAGAAGGACCAAGAGTTAAAAATGCGCTGAGTCAGCTGGGTTTGTTTAGACTTCAGCAACACGGGGAAAGTTTACATACTCTGTAAGAACATACTCTGTTATTTTAGTATTGCAAAATGGATACATACTTTAGTAAAACAAATTTGGAAAAGAAAAGGGATAAAAGTAAAAAGCAAAATGATGATTTCTACCAAGAACTGGTTGAAGTGGAGACTCACAATAGACTGGTTGAACGTGTACACAAACTATAAATGGTTTTCCAAAATGAAATTGATGAAATAAAGAAGCAAATGCACTTGCAAAAGGAAGAGATAGAAAAACTAGAAAGGGAGGCCAATAAGAAAGACACAACCATCAGTAAACTAACAGTGGAATTGAGTACGCTTAGGAAGTGAGTGAAATGGCAAGTACAGTAGTCAATCAAGAGAGTGTTATGGAAGAGTTCAAAAATGACACAGAGACAATTAGGCAAGCAAGCAGTCTTATGGACCAGAGCAGTGATATTGAGGAGAAGATAACACAGGTGAATGAAGCTGTGCAAAGCTACAAAATTGATGTGGAAACCACGTATGCTGAAATGGTGAAAGTAAAGAAAGACTTAGAAACAAGGGTGGAGGAAAAAAGCATTAAAAAGGAAGTGAAAAGAATAATCCAAAACAATCCAAAGTTAGTCAGAGATTCAGTAGAGATAAACAAATCTATATTAATCACTAGTATAGAAGAGGAAGAAATAAAAAACAAGATCACAAGAGACAAAAAGGAGATGACAGATGTAATGAGCTTACTGAAAGAAGTATCAGAGGAAATCTGTAGTAAAGACATAGAGGAACACAAAAGGTTAGGGAAATACGAGAAAAGCAAGACAAGACCTCTAAAGGTGACTTTCCAGAGTGTAAACACTGTGGAAGAGATACTAAAAAATGCAAAGAATTTTATGGAAAAAGAGGGGTTCAAAAATGTATGGATAAAAAGATGCCTAACACAAGAGGAACTGGAATTACTGAAAGAGAAAAGGGAGGAAGCAAAAACAAAAAATGAGGGAAGATCAGAAGAGGAGAAGAAGAATTTTTTTTACAAAGTAATAGGATTGCAGGTACGAAAGTGGTACACAAACAGGATGGAAGAAAAAGGAGGAAGGTAGTAGAACCATGTCATGACAAGTATATAAACAAGATGATAAAGTTGATGTACTCAAATGTGGATGGAATGGTATCTAAATTACTAGAGATGAATGATTATGTCAGAGAAAATGAACCACAAATAATATGCCTAACTGAAACAAAATTAACACCAAGGATATCCAATGACATACTAAACTTAGAGGAATACAATATATGGAGAAGAGACAGAAATTTAAAAAAAGGAGGAGGAATTATAATATTAACTAAGAAAAATCTGAAAGTCAAGGAAATAAAACTAGATATACCATCACAAGTAGAACTGATTGCAGTAGAGATCAACACATCTGAAGGTAAAGTAATTGTAGCCAATTTGTACATGCCACCCAGATCAAACACTTGGGAAAGAGACGAATATGAGGACCTGGCAGAGAGTACAATTCAGAGTATAAGATCATTACTACATAAAATGGAAGAGAAATCGGAAAGAATTATACTAACTGGGGATTTCAATACAAATATAAATTGGAATACTCTAGATATAATTAGCCAAGAAAGCTGTTGGGACCAAAAACTCCTGGATCTCGTACAAGAGTTTTTCCTAACGCAACATGTGAGGGAAACCACCAGAAAAAGAGGACTTGATGTACCTTCAGTGCTAGATCTAATATTTACTAGGCAAGAAAATGATATTGACAGTTTAATATATCACCCTCCACTCGGCAAAAGCGATCATGCAGTACTAAATTATAACTTCAGGATAGCATATGACATAGTAAACAGCAATGACAGTTACAAAAAGAGCCTAAACTATAAAAAGGGAAATTATCAAGACCTAAAGAAGTATTTCTTAGAAGTTGATTGGGAAAATGAGCTTAGAGGACAAGATTTAAATGCTGTATATAAAATATTCTGTGAATTTTATGAAATAGGAATCCAGAAGTACATCCCACAGCACAAAGAAGCAGATAAGAAAATACAGAAATGGTTCAATACAGAATGTACAAAATCAAAAGAAAGAAGAGATTTGTTGTGGAATAGACACAGAAGACACAATAGTGAAAGGGCGTATAATAATTACAAACGGGTAAGAAATGACTATACAAGAATAAGGAGGGAAGCCCAAAAACAGTTTGAGGAGGATATAATAAATAAAAGTAGTGATCAACCAAAGCTGTTTTACAGCTATATCAGAAGTAAAACCAAAGTAAAAGATATAATACAATCCATTACGGACGAGGGAATCACTTATACACAAGAGAAAGATATCTGTGAAGCACTAAATAAATTTCCAATTAGTTTTTACAGAAGAAAAAAATTTTGAGAGGGACTATGTGGAACACGCATGTCCACACATACTACCAGATATACAAATAGCAGAAAAAGTAATACAGGAGTTAAGTAGATTAGACAGAGGAAAAGCAAGTGGTCCTGATGAAATTTCATGTTGGGTATTACGAGAAAGTGCAAAGGAGTTAAGTAAACCATTATTTTTAATTTTCAAGAAATCCTTGAGTCAAGGTAAACTACCTGATATTTTGAAAAAAGCAAATATTGTCCCCTTAATCAAGAAAGGAAATAGACAAAATCCACTCAACTACCGACCAGTATCACTGACCAGTGTTGTAAGCAAGGTATTTGAAAAGCTTATAAGAAAAGCTTGGGTAAATCATCTAGAAGAACACAGTATGATAACAGAAAGACAGTTTGGTTTCAGAAAAGGAAAATCATGTGTTACTATCTGTTGAGCTACTATGACAGAGTAACAAACACAATACAGGAAAGGGAAGGATGGGTGGACAGTATCTATTTAGATTTCAAGAAAGCTTTTGACACAGTACCACACCAAAGACTTTTATGGAAACTGTACCATCAAGGAGGAATTCGAGGATAACTGTTTTGTTGGATGCAAGACTTTCTCATAAAAAGAGAAATGAGGACAGTACTAAGAGGAAACTACTCATCATGGAAAGAAGTGACTAGTGGAGTACCACAGGGTTCAGTGCTGGCACCAATCATGTTTTTAGTGTATATAAATGATATAAACAGTAACATTGGAAATGAGAGCTATCTGAATATGTTTGCAGATGATGCAAAAATACAAAGGAGCATTACTAACAGACTCTTGTAAAGAGCTACAAGAAGAATTAAATAAACTTCATGAATGGAGTAGTACATGGCAAATGGAATTCAATGTGGACAAGTGTCATGTAATCAAGTTTGGTAAAAGTGGAAAAAGACCTGATTGGGATTATAAGTTAGGAAATAAAACCCTATACACATCAGAAAGAGAGAAAGACCTAGGTGTGTTATATCTCCGGCTGACCACATCAGCGAGAAGGTACGGAACATGTATACGCTGCTTGCAAATATGAGAATAGCATTCACATACATAAATGAAGACATGCTAAGAAGGATAATAACATCATTCATTAGACCAACCCTGGAATATGCATCGGTAGTCTGGAGTCCTCATCTCAAAAAGCATATAGACAAGATTGAAAAAGTTCAAAGGGCCGCTACAAGATGGATACCAAACTTAAGGGACCCCAAGCTACGAAGAAAGACTAAATAAACTGAATCTACCAACACTACAGGAAAGAAGGAAAAAAGGTGACATGATAATGCTATATAAGTGCATATCAGGGAAGGAGAATGTAGACATAAATGATTACTTAACATATGGAGAAGCATCAGCAAGAGGACACTGCAAAAAACTGCATAAGAAGAGAGGTGATAAAGACGTAAGGAAATTCAGTTTCCCAAACAGAGCAATTGATCAATGGAATGCATTACCGAATGAAATAGTGTGTGCCAAAACAATTCACAAATTTAAGGATATGTACGATAATTATGGTTTAAGACACGGGACAGTACGAGCTTGACTCATTCCTGTAAAGATACAATTAGGTAAGAACAATTAGGTAAGGTAAGAACACACACAGTACAAAACTCCTCTCCTCCCAACTGATCTGATCCTGCATGAAGATCATCGCCACTGGAGAAGTACATGATATGCTTTTTTTATCTGTCTATTTACCTCTATTTATGTCAGTATATTTACACATACATATATAGTGTTATTTACCTCAACACAAATGACAAGGAAATAAGTACAGCATCAGTTTCAGTTGCTTGCAAAAGGTTTAGTGTTCATGTGTGGTTTCTGAGAGGACTAAAAACAAAACAGAAGTAATTATATGAAACAGTTGTTGGTATAAAACCAAGGAAAGCGTAGCTAGCAAGCATAAAAGTGTTAGTGTGCTACGGGAAAATAAGGTAAGTGAGCACAGCTGATGGCGGGTCAATATGTGGGAAAATACACTGTAGTTGTTTGCATTTTTCTTGAAAACTATGAGGCCTAGGATCACCGTTGTTGGGTCAAATGAAAGCTAATGGAATTCTGCATAGGATGATAAAATTAAAATATAACAGTGCCGAGAAAAGTTCTTTGCTAAAGCTCCTCGAATAAAAAATTTGTTGTCTGTTGGAGATGGGTTTTACTTTTTCGCTTATTACTCGAGCACCATAACTCATATCTAACTGGGACCTCCGGCATTCGAAAGCTGATAAAATTCTCTTTCGAATGATGGTAACAGATAGAGATTGGTGAACATTCGACTTATGATGTTGGGAAGTGAATCTATGATCCCAAATGTTTATTCCAAGGGCCCTAACGTACGTATTGTGTGTGTGTTTTTTTTTTGCTTATCATGTAGTACAAACATCGACGAATAGGAATATGTGGGATTTGTGGCAAAATAAATATGTTTGAGTGGTGAAAATAAGCCGAGAATACACATTTTTGGAGCGCACAGTGGCCGGGGGGGGGAGGGGAGAAAAGCCCACATGTCACGACACAGAAAGCTTATGAAACATACCCAAGCAGGAAGGAGTTAATCCGAAACTCAGTTTACTGTATTCAAATTCCAAGTAGTATGTATGAGAAACTCCCATGAGATTCCAGAAAACATAAGCTTCATAATGATGAAAGGTTGAAACAGTAATGTATTGTGTCACTATGAGAAGGAAGAAGATGCAGAGACTATGCCGCAGGCACCCTCTGAGGCTACTGTTGCGAGGACCTTCTTTGTCAGATTTTAGACCTTCTGAGAGTATTCTCAGATGTAAATGATAAATAAATAAATAAATAAAGTTGGGAAGTATTTGCATCAGGATTGGTGAATACTGTATTTTATACTGGTAATCATTTTTATGGTTTGCATTTAGAATATTTTCTATCTATCTATATACCTAGGCTGCTTCCCCCAAGGAAAGGGAGGTAGCCGAGACAGGACGACTCACTCTCCATTTACTCATCCATTCAAACACATTCATTCACATCTTAGCCCCAAAGGGGAGAACGGACAGATCCTCACCGCATCACACCGCACAAGGGTCAACTGCGCAATGCAATCAGTGACATCCACAGCAGGGCCCGACAGCAGAACTGGTTTACCCCTGCCACATCATAACAGACCCATCCCCTTACCCGCACCTGACCTGACTAGCTGATCAGACCAAATGCGGGAGAATATCCCCTCAGGGCTGCGTCATCACTTATTCATTCACAATTTCTCTCCATTTATTTCTGTCACGCACAGCCACTCTTCCTTGCTCAACAGACATCCCTCTCGCATCCAGCGCTCTCTTCACACTGTCCATCCATCCCATTCGTGGTCTTCCTCTCAGTCTTACACCTCTCACATCAGATCTAGTTATCTTTTTCACCAATCGCTCATTATCCATTCTCTCCATATGCCCAAACCATTGCAACACCCTCTGCTCAACTCTACCAGCCATCTCCCGAACAACTCCAGTTCTCCTTCGCACTTCATCATTTCGCACCCGATCCATACGCGTCACTCCACACATACTCCTCAGACATCTCATCTCCATTACATTCAAACTTTTCCTCTCTGCTACACCCATATTCCATGTTTCAGCCCCATATAATGCAGTCGGTACCACAACACCCTCATACAGCCTTCTCTTTACATCCATTCTAAGCAAACGACATTTAAACACTTTTTTCATTCCTCCCAGCACCTTTCCTACTTCATTTATTCTAAACTTCACTTCTGCATCTATTCTTCCATCCACAGCAACATGTGACCCTAGATATTTAAAACAATCTACCTCCTCAAGCAACTCACCATTCAAAACTATATTCATCCCCCTACCATCTATCAACCTCGTACACTTCATCACTTTACTCTTATTCTCATTTACTTTCAATTTCCTCCTTTCACACACCCTTCCAAACTCCTCTACCAACTGTCTCAATCTCTCCTCTGAATCAGTCACCAGTGCAGTATCATCTGCAAACAGCAGCTGCTTCAGATTCCACTCTCCTCCATCAACATTTACCAGACTCAGACCACCTAAAACTCTTGCATTCACCTCCCTTACAACACCATCCATGTAAATATTAAACAACCAAGGCGACATCACACATCCCTGTCGCAGCCCCACTCTCACGGGAAACCAATCACTCACAGCATTTCCCACTCTTACACACGCTCTACTATTTACATAAAAACTTTTCACCCCTTTTAGTAACCTACCATCAAGTCCATACAATCTTAAAACAGTCCACAAAGCCTCTCTATCAATTCTATCATACGCTTTCTCGATTTAACCTATAAAAAAGAATGGGTTCATATGTTACCAAAGAAATAAATGAAATGTTTAACCCAAAAAGATATTTATTCATTATTGAATACATGAAGAAATAAGCATGGAAGTGTTTGTGTCACTGTACTTCGTTCAAACATTTTTATGGTTTACTTTTACTGTACAGACAGACGATTAACTTTTTACAAATGTTCCTTTATTTTTTTTAGTCTTTTCTGCATAAAAATAAAAATAAAAATCCATAATTCAAAATAATTATAAGAAAAACTTATACCAATCATCAACTTCTCTGCACGGATAATATGGAAAATACTGACCTCTCAGAACATGGTTTTGGTGCAATTGCCCAGTTTTAAAAATTGTAAACAGATGGGGTTATATTGTTTAATGGTTTTCATTTCTAATTAGTTCTCATACTCAGCGAAAAGTGCAGAACAAATATATCTACGAACTTGAATTTTTAATATAACATACATTGTTGGATGTTTGTATTTACTGTGAATAATGTGATAGTATTTTTTAATTATGTGATAGTATTTTTTAATTATAAAAGTAAAGGAATAACCGGTAACAAATTTGTAAGGACTATAAATCGTTTATAATGGTATATATAATCAATATACACAAAATCTTTTTGAGATGACAGCATTATAATCCACTACTCCAGAACGATAATTTAATAATTATTCATTTCATAGATCATTTTGTCATTCTTATACCTTTGATATGGAGTTACTTTAATGAAAATTGAAGGTTACCCAAGAACTGTGTATTGCATCACTTAAAGCCCAGTGGGCGATTGCAATATACAACATTTAAATCAAGCAAAAAATATATATTCCCAGTCTTTGCTTTGGTATGAGTAAGGGAAAAATGACTGAGACCATGGGGTGGGATCTGGATTTTTTTTTTTTTTTACCCCACTCTCCCTGCTTATTTTTATCATTTTTGATGCAGTGCAGCAAACAGTTTAAAAGCTTGGAATGTTCGTCAGGACCATACAGGCCTAATCACACACACACACGCACACACACACAACTGTCAGTGGTGAAAACAATAACTCATATTTTCATTACAGAAAAACTCTTGAATTTAAGTAAATTGTACCTAAACTACGAAAGATAGTGTAGCGTTATACATGCTTTCTTTCATATTAAGGGAATAAAAACTAGCTTTTTGACATTAAAAATCTGGTGTTTTTCACACGCCTCAATAAAGTGCGCGAAATTCCAACACAAAAGTTTACATGTTCAGAGCATAATATGTTATTTCAGTTAATCCTTGTGAAATTCCACAAAACTATATGGCGATTATATAGGCAATTGTGCTGAAACGGCAAACGAGAAATGAACAGGACTGCAGGCGGGGATTAGAAAACAGGCTTTGAGGTGCGGCAATATGGCCAATTTAGCCACCATTGTACTGGCAAAGTGCTTCCGCGTTGTGGCTGGTCGGCCAGTAAGTAGACTAGGCCTAGGATATACTACTGTCTCAAACACCTAACGTAACCCACATAGCCTATCCCAAATCAGCCTTTAAAACCTAAGCAACCTAGCCTAATCTAACCTAATTGCCTAATCCAGCTTAACCTAACTTAACCTAACCTACCTAGCCTAGCCTGTCCTAGCTTATCATAACCAGGCACAAAATTAACCCATCTACCTTTACTTACCCCAAGCCAGCTTAACCCAGCTCATCCTAACTTAACCTTACCTAATCCAATTCACCTAATCTGATTTAATCTTAGCCTAAGCTATTTAACTTCAGCTCATCCACTTGATTTAAAAGGTATATAATGCCTGATAATGACCAAGTTTTTCATACTATGACAGTTATTTGATATCAGTCATTGGTTTAATCTAGACAAAAAACTAACAGGGGCTTCTGTCTTGGCTATATGCCGGGGGTATGGATGATTATAACCTTGAGTGAATTTCATTGAGGTGGAATAGATAAATATATGTAGCCTAGGTAATTTGAAATTTAAACTATGGTGAATTAAACTGAACTGGAATCAATAAGTTTTCTCATGCAAATGAATTAGAATTTGATAACTTAATTTCCCTCTGGAGTTAGATTTGACTTGGAGCAACAAATTCTGAACTGATCCCGCATTTGGTACTCTCTTGACAAAAAATTTATTTGCCTGTATTTTATCTTGTAGGTTCCCATGAGATGAGATTTTTCGCAGGAAGTGGATGGAGGCAACACGTAGGAAGGACTTTAATCCTTCAAAATCAGCAGTTCTTTTTTCTCAGCATTTTCAGAAAGAGGATTTTGACAGGACCACACTGAACTATGTTATCCCGCCGTGTGCCAGCAATTTTTAGCCCTATGGATCAGCCCAGTGCTGGCCATTTTTTGACCTTTTTTTTTTTGGCTAAAATGATAGATTTTGATGTAGAAACAACGAATTTCACCATTAAAAGGCTCACTGATGCTCGGAAATAGGTTTTATTGAGTCCTACATACTCGCATACAGGTATAGCCGCTCTCACGCTCACCATGTAGGTGAGAGAAAGCCGTTTTCTATGTAAGGTATACTCAGGTATTTATGCTGGGAAGGTAGAGCAATGTTCAGTACACTTTTCTGATTACTGATTACTTCAACACATATCACAATTTGCGTGTCCTTCTCACTGAATGCATTATCTTACACTTATTTGAAGATAGGTATAACCTGACTTCATTACGTACAGTCCTGGCACAAGAAGGTATTTACAACTTGACTTCACTATATAGTCTTTACACTTACAAGAAAATATTTACAATTTACACTCACATGAAAATATTTACAAAATGCCTTCACTATGTACAGCACTGGGTGAGGGACACAGGCAGAGTGAGGCAGAGTGAGCGTGAGGGGGGGGGAAGTGAGTGAGTGTATGGCCTTGACAGCCTTGGGGATGGTAGAGGAACAGTTTACCATATATGCTTGCTAATTATAACCCGCGAGTCTTGAAAAATGTGGTCACAGTGATTTTTTTTATTTTAATCCATTATAAAACGACACTGGCACTGGCCGCGGAATTATGCCAGACCATTTTAAAACAGCACTGGCATGTGGCGGGTTAAGGGAAGGTGTGATACCAAGTGTGTTAGCTGTTTTTCCATCATATTTACAGAAGAAAACTACATTTCCTAGTAGAAGCCCAGACAAATGGGAGGTACCAGCAGCACAGTCTGTTAAACTGGATTCTTTTAACAGCAGTAGAATTGTTAGCGTTGATACCAGTATTGGTACTTCAGAAGGCATTAGTGATTTTTCCTTTCCTATGGATAGGCCTATAGATGAAGCCTTAAGCTCTCCTATGGTGTCCTCTGTGGGTCCTGAAAAGGCTAAATTGAAGAAAAAGTTAGCTGAAAATAAGAAAAACTTGTAGCTTCCAAGAAAAAAATTAAAACTTTACTTCAGTCAAAGCGAAGGCTCTTAAGGAGAAATGCACAATTACAGAATGTTATAGATGACTTGAGAACAAATAATCTACTCATGAACAGTTAGGTGTACTGGAAGACTGTGCTGGAGGAGTAGCTGATCTTTTGAGAAGACAGCTGGCAAAAAACTATGATGTTTTGAGTCAATCCCTCTCCATCGCTGATGAAAACCTGAATTATTAAATAATACTACCATTTGTGATTATTATTGGCCTGCATGAGGAATTCATATTTGTCTATAGTCACTACAGTATAATATGATGTCAAAACAACACGTTGTTAGCGTTTCTTATAAGGAATATTAATGATTATCTGTGGAGTGAACAAGTCAAGAACTTTACATTTTCAAAGTATAATGTGGTGCCTGATGGGTTCTTCAGGGATCTGTATCATTGACAAGGAATGTCTTTATATATACCTTGCATATCATATAATATTTCTTCAGATGTGTGTGTCTGCTGAACACCAGAAAGCAGTTATATGTAATACATCTCCTTGCTAAACCGCCATGTTTTGAGTCAATCTCCCCTACCCCCCCGGGCCACTAAGCCCCGCCCTCTGGCTTCACTCGGGCGGATAGAGGAAGACCGACATTCCGCCTCCTCCCTATTATACCTCCATGATACAAGCTGGACTCGCTCCAGTGAAAGTCTCAGTGAGTTGCTAGTTAGTCCAATAACCCAAAACTATAGCGTTACATGCTGTTTTCGACTATTAATTTCATCTTACCCTCCATTTCCATAGCCACTGTCAGCCTACCTCTGGGTTTTGCAAAAGAGAGAGAGAGAGAGAGAGAGAGAGAGAGAGTTTGAGCCTTCCTTAGGTGCTGCTACCATCAAGTACATGTTTTTTTTTCTTTTTCACAGTAGCTAACTTACTAATTCTTTGTTTCTGTAATTATTCTTAGGGGTAGGGATGACACAATATAAAAAGCCTAATATCCCATGAAAATTGCGTGCTGTTGCATCTAAGAGAAACTTGGTGGTGTGTTGTTAATAATCCTGCTCATATGAGGTAGATCACATTCCCCTGGAGTTGACTCATGAAGTAGCAAGCCAGGGTTTAAAGAGTACACGAATTACTACAAAGATTACTACAAAGAACAGAACGGGTGAAATATTTGTGGAAAGTGATGATTGTTAAAGTGGAGTAACATGGACAAAAGTGGCTAACACGTACTGAAGCCACTTTTGCGAGCCACTGCTTGCTCTAATTTAACATTTCATTTACAGTTATAATTAATATTTTGCTCATCTGAGTCCTTGTCACGGCTACAAACCTCATAGCAGGCTGAATCCCACTGACTGTTGGTCATTCGGCTTGCAAAAACGGCTAACATGTTAACCATTCAGCGTGATGCTAAGTCTTAATTTCATCCCTGTGATGTCACATTCACACTTTTACTCTGAGTCAGATCAGTCTTTCTAAATGCAAGGAGGACATGTAGTAGAATAGAGGCAACTGAAGCCCACAGGTAACCCTGACAGTTCGTCAAATCTCAAACGGAGTAAAATTGTTTGAACACAGGATATATATATATATATATACACAGTATATATGTATCCCTAGATAGGCAAAGTGGGGTATCAGAAACCCCAGTCTCCGAAATTTAATTTGTAAAAATATGAGCATAAGATCTACAGATCTGTCCGTCTCTTTACCTTCCTGCCTACTGAAGCTCTTCATGGGGATGATGGGGTCGTAGCTGTACCTGGCTCGGATTTTGCTCTATAGAGCAATTGGAGTAGATCATACCCCAGTTTCCCTATAATGTTACATCAGTTTAGCTCTCGTGATTTTTTTTTATTTTCATTTGCTTTCTTTCTCCTTTTGTATACAGAAGGTCCCAACATCGGTCTACTGCAATCCACCCAAGGAATCACGATATTACACTTCAGTTTTGCAAGATTAAATTTTAACATTAGTATACCTAAAATTTAACCATTTTTCTGAAAACTTTAAATACTTTTTTTTCATTTAAACTTTATTTTTTCTGGTACTGTTCAAAGATAATGGGCTGAATTATTTGTGTATTGAAGCATTTTGATATATCTCAAACGGAAGTATTTTTGTTTAACATTTTTTCCTTTGTGTACGTCAGACCCCACTTTATCTAATAGAGTAACAAAAAAACTAAACTATCCAGGGATATATATATATATATATATATATATATATATATATATATATATATATATATATATATATATATATATATATATATCATACGCAGGGCGCTCGATACTTCTGACAAGCAGTGTATATATACTGTATATATATATATATATATATATATATATATATATCATCAGCCGTTTGAGTATCCATTATAGGACAGGCCTATCCCGACCGAAGTCGGGACGATGCAGCAATTGTATCTCTACCAAGTGGCTTAGGCTCTCTGGTAGAGATTGTATACAATCTCTACCAGAGAGAATGGTGAGATGTGCTTGTAAGTGTAATTGTAGTGTTGGAGTAGCTTTGGATGTGTGTGTAGTTTGTGAACCAAGTGTAATTGGCCCACGCAAGCCAACTGGGTGCAAGCATACTTTATAGTAAGCGACACTGGTTCAACCACAGCACACCTTGTGTCCGCCAATGCAGTACGTGGCCGGGTGAACACTCCCATAGTTTATTACCCTGGCAGGGTGTGAACCCTGGCTCACCCGTGTACAAAACGCACACTCTACCACTGTTCCACAGGGGCTCCATATATATATATATATATATATATGGCCTGATCAGCTGATCAGACAAATGTGGGAGAATATCCCCTCCGGGCTGCATCATCATTTATTCATTCACAATTTTTCTCCATTCATTTCTATCATGAACAGCCACTCTTCCTTGCTCAACAAACATCCCTCTCGCATCCAACGTTCTCTTCACACTGTCCATCCATCCTATTTGTAGTCTTTCTCTCAGCCTTACACCTCTCACATCAGACCTAGTTATCTTTTTCACCAATCAATCATTATCCATTCTCTCCATATGCCTAAACCATCGCAACGCTCTGTGCTCAACTTGATCAGTCATCTCCTGCACAACTCCAGTTCTCCTTCGCACTTCATCATTTCTCACTCGATCCATACGCGTCACTCCACACATACTCCTCAGACACCTCATCTCCATTACATTCAAACTTTTCCTTTCTGCTACACCCATAATCCATGTTTCAGCCCCAAATAATGCAGTAGGTACCACAACACCCTTATACAGCCTTCTCTTTACATCCATTCTAAGCGAACGACATGTTAACACTTTTTTCATTCCTCCCAGCACCTTTCCTACTTCATTCATTCTAAACTTCACTTCTGCGTCTATTCTTCCATCCACAGCAACATGTGACCCTAAATACTTAAAACACTCTACTTCCTCAAGCAACTCATCATTCAAAACTATATTCATCCTCCTACAATCTACCAACCTCGTACACTTCATCACTTTACTCTTATTCTCATTTACTTTCGATTTCCTCCTTTCACACACCCTTCCAAACTCCTCTACCAACTGTCTCAATCTCTCCTCTGAATCAGCCACCAGTCCAGTATCATTTGCAAACACCAGCTGCTTCAGATTCCACTCTGCCCCATCAACATTCACCAGACTCAGACCTCCACCTAACACACTTTCATTCACTTCCCTTACAACACCATCCATATAAATATTAAACAACCATGGCGATATCACACATCCCTGCCGCAGCCCCACTGTCATTGGAAACCAATTACTCACAGTGTTTCCCACTCTCACACATGCTCTACTAATTACATCAAAACTTTTCACTCATTTTAGCAACCTACCATCAAGTCCACACAATCTTAAAACAGTCCACAAAGCCTCCCTATCCGTTCTATCACACGCTTTTTCAAAATCCATGAACGCCGAAAACACATCCTTACCTTTCGCTAAATCCTTTTCACACACCTGTCTCACAGCAAACACCTGATCCATGCATCCCCTCCCTCTCCTAAAGCCACACTGCTCGTCACCAATCACTCCCTCTGTACCCTCTCTAACTCTCTTAATTAACACTCTACCAAACACCATACCTACAACACTCAATAGACTTCTACCCCTAAAGCTGGTACATTCAAACTTATCACCCTTACCTTTATACAGTGGGACGAAACAAGCACTTGCCCAGTCAATTGGCACCATACCTTTCACAAAGTACACATTCAACAATCTTACTAACCAGACAACAATAGTTGCTCCACCACCTTTCAGGCATTCCACAGTGCACCCATCCATACCTGCAGCTTTCCCTGTTTTCATCTCCTTTACTGCCTCCTGCACTTCCTCCATCGTGATCAAAGAATCATTCAACTCTCCCAACACATTTATTCTTTGCACCCGTCCATCCGCCACAATCTCAGCCTCCCTTTCCTCCTCTACATTTAACAATCTTTCAAAATACTCCGCCCATCTCTTCCTTACTGCATCCATATCAGTTAACATCCTTCCATCCTCTGCTTTTACTCGCTCTTCTTTCCCAGAATCTCCCTTTCACACTTTTTTCACCTCCTTCCAAAACATTTTCTTATTCTGTTGAAATTTCTCAGTCAACTGCCTACCCCACCTCTCATCTGCTGCCACTTTAGCATCACACACAGCCCTTCTCACCCTATTCCACTTTTCCTTATACCTCTCATATGACACCTCATCCTTCCTCTGCAGCCACACTTCATTTGCACGTCTCAGCCACTCCATACTTACTTCCTCACACCACCATTCACTTCCTTCTCTTACACCACCACCCACTTGTCTCACACCAAATACGCCTTCCGCATGCCCCACCAAAACACTCTTAGACAACTGCCATTCCTCCTCCACACTGCCATTTTCCTGACCTTTCACTGTGTTCCACTCATCTTTCAATTTCTCCTGATACTCTATCATTTTCTCTCTTTTATCCAACTCACTTTCAAAACCTCCCTGCCACACCTACAGTAACTCTCCTAGCTCTGACCTCTCTCTCTCTCTCTCTCTCTCTCTCTCTCTCTCTCTCTCTCTCTCTCTCTAGCCGCATTGTTTGTTTGTTTGTGTTTGATTGTCCTTCAATCACGCCCAAACCAAGGGCCAGAGACCCCCAGTCCCATATATATTCTGAATCAGGGTGAACCAAGGATGGTTTAGGAGGGTCAAAATTCAGATCTGGGTCATTTGAGGTCACCGGTAGGGTTTGCCTTTATGGTCCGGGTAAGGCCACGTACCCCTGCAGCCCAGGTTTTGGTATGGACACTCACATGACCTCAAATTCGGACGTAGGCTATATGAGGTTGACATCCGAGGTCATTCAAGGTCCCTGGTTGGAGGTCATATGAGGTCACCAGCATTACACGCTCAAAGGACTGCACCCAGTGGCCATGTTTTTGGCATGGGGACTCATATGACCTCCAGTTAGGACATAGGCTATGTGAGGTTAACCTCCGAGTTCATTTGAGGTCACTGGTCAGAGGTCATTTGAGGTCACCAGTAATATTAAATGTGTGCACAAATGCTGTGCATTAGTCTCCAAAAGCTGAAATAGAAAGTTCCTGGACCTCTTATAATTCCTCTTGAAAAGCATAAGAGGTACAATGAGCAACAGTAGTCGTGTCGTGGTTTTGTCCGAAGAATAAATGTAACTCGTGAAACATTATGAACCGTCCGTATGACAGATGGCGGAATGTACCAGACGCTTAGCCCGTTAGCTTATGTTTTCACCAAATTTCATGACACGATTATTGTTGCTTACTGTACATGGTCTTTCTGGGGTACAAAGAAAGATTGAACCACAACAAATACGATTAGATTTTTCACCTTTTTATCCCAGCAACGCCGGGTACCCGTGCTAGTACATAATAAAATGCCCCTTGAAAAAATGTGTTAAGGCAGGGAATGTATTGTAGGGCGCTGTGACTTTGCATTTTATCATTTATCAGCCCTGAGAAGTTTTTTATTTTATTTGGATCAGAGATTTTTTTTTTTTTTTTCAGTTTCATAGAGTCCCTGCTTTGTTGCTGATATTATAATAGGGATTTGTTTGTCCATGTATATATATGCTGCAAATGTTTGGGAAAAGCTAAGAAGTGAAGAACTGGAAATCAGCAGCAGCAGTGTATGTAATGGAGAAAGTTAAAGCAGCGAGACTGTGCAGAATCATGTATAATGTACATAGTGTGAAAGAGAAATAAGAGCCAGATGGCATTAACGAAGCCGGTGAATGACGTTAAGGCTCGAGGGAAAGAGAGATTCAGATGGAGAGATGGTGTAGAGCAGGGATAAGAGAACTGTGTATATATGACATTAAGCACAAAAGCTGACCAGCTGGTGTTGTTTTTTATTGTTGTTCTTCTTAAGTAATCTTTGTCTGTCTGACCGAGCAAACCCATCAACCGCAGACAAAAAATCACCCCAACATCTCTCCACCCAGTTAGCAAGGGGACCACAGTACACAACACTTTACCCCGTTATTTGGTTATAAAGTTACCACCCAGCATTATAAATTGTTTCCTGGGTTAGAAAAAAACATTAGGCTTGGCATTCATTGAAGAGCACGTAATCTGGAAAGAAAATTAATATGAGTGACAAAAGGATGGGATAAATAGAAAGGAAGGATGGGCAGACAGTAATATATATATATATATATATATATATATATATATATATATATATATATTGTTACATAGCCTATGATTTCATCATCCTTTGTGTAATTCTAACGTACAGTATGCTGCGTGTTTGATCACGAGCGTGTTCTACCTCACTCCCCCCTCCTCCCTTATAGTAGAGTAAGTCGTTCTTTCTGTTGTTCAGAGCAGGATTGTCAACTCTTTGTCCCCTATGGCTTCATTTGCGCGTCCTTCTTACAAGTTGTATCAAGCTCTGCCGGCCCCTATATAATGAGCTCAGTCTCTGCATTATTGCCACTTAGATCTACTCCTCATTTTGTTCACATCTCTGTCCTCCCCTGTACAGTTGTTATTATTGTGAGTGCTCTGGAAGTCTCCAACCATCTAGCAGCTGTGTAATTTGAGTATAAGTGTTGTTGCATTTTTTCTTGTACTGTGTAACGTGGGGTGTTAATTCTTAGGCCTAGTAAGGTTTTTTGTGATTAATGTAAAGTTTGAATGTCAGTCAGTGGTAATAATATATCTTGCATTCACTGAGTATTATCCGGTATTGTCATTTTATCAGGGCTGACTTAGATAAATTTACTCATGCTAATTTCGTGTTAATAGAGGCTAGTGCAGTTAACCATTTATTTAACCTGTTTTTTTGCCATTACATTATCCTTATGAGTCCTGAATGTTTTGTTGTTAGTTTGAGCATTAAACTTTAACTTGTACTTTTACCTAACTCTTTTGTTTTGAACCTGGAACTTTACGGGACAGTAGTGATTTTTAGTATTCTCACTTAAAGTGTACATTATCTTTCTCTGTTCCGTAACAATATATATATATATATATATATATATATATATATATATATATATATATATATGTATATATATATATATATATATATATATATATATATATATGTATATATATATATATATATATATATATATATATATATATGGCGGGGGAACACAACCTGGCCGCACTATGGGGTGGTACTACTACACTGCGGCCAGGTTGTGTTAGGAAGAATATTGCCACCGTATTCCCTGCGTGTCGTAAGAGGCGACTAAAAGGGGCGGGGTGAGGGGACTAGGAACCCCCTCCTCTGTATTTTAGTTCCTAAAAGGAGACAGGCCAGAGAAAGGGATGGGGGATGGAGTTATCCCCGTACCCTGAAGATTGGGTCTATGAATGTGCGTGGATGTAGCACAATTGAGGCTAAAAGGGAGGAGATTAGGAGAATGTTTGTGAGAAGAAAGTTGGATGTGTTAGCTTTGAGTGAAACGAAGATGAAAGGGAAGGGGGAATCTATGTTTGGAAGTGTGAATGGAAGATTGTCAGGTGTTGATAGAGGAAGGACAAGAGAAGATGTGGCCTTGTTAGTGAGTCCGGAAGTACAGCAATATGTGATTGAATGGAAGGAGGTGTCATCGAGACTGATGTGGATGAAAGCGAAATTTGAACGTGAGTTGTGGGTGTTTGTGAGTGCATATGGGCCTGGTAGTGAAAGGGATGAACAATAGAGGGAGTCTTTCTGAAATGATGTTGATGAGTGTCTGCAGAGTTTTGGAGCGAATGTGAATGTGGTAATGATGGGAGATCTGAATGCTAGAGTGGGAAATGTAGCAGTTGAAGGCGTAGTTGGTATGCATGGTGTGCTTGGAAGAAATGAAAATGGGGAACAAATGATAGCAATGTGTGTTGAGCGTGAGATGGTGATTGGAAATACGCTGTTTGAGAAGAAAGATATTTATAAGTATACATGGGTGAGACAGGAGGGTGGAAGGGTTGTTGATAGAGCTTTGATGGACTATGTGGTTGTGTCTAGGAATGTAATAGGAAGATTGTTGGATGTGAGAGTTCTGAGAGGGGAGGGTGGAGGTATGTCTGACCACTACCTGGTGGAGGGAAAGTTAAGAGTAGGTAAGAGATGGGTGAGAGCTAGGAGGGTTAGGTGTGGCAGGGAGGTTTTGAAAGTGAGTGAGTTGGATAAAAGAGAGAAAAAGATAGAGTATCACGAGAAATTGAAAGATGAGTGGAACGCAGTGAAAGATCGGGAAAATGGCAGCGTGGAGGAGGAATGGCAGTTGTTTAAGAGTGCTGTGGTGGGGCATGCAGAAGAAGTGTGTGGTGTGAGACGTGTGGGTGGTGGTGTAAGAAAAGGAAGTGAATGGTGGTGCGAGGAAGTAAGTATGGCTGTGGCTGAGAAGAGACGTGCATATGAAGTGTGGCTGCAGAGGAAGGATGAGATGTCATATGAAAGGTATAAGGAAAAGAGGAATAGAGCGAGAAGGGCTGTGCGTGATGCTAAAGTGGCAGCAGATGAGAGGTGGGGTAGGCGGCTGACAGAGAATTTTCAACAGAATAAGAAAATGTTTTGGAAGGAGGTGAAAAGGGTGCGGAAGGGAGAGTCTGGGAAGGAAGAACGAGTAAAATCAGAGGATGGAAGGATGTTAATTGAAATGGATGCAGTAAGGAAGAGATGGGCAGAGTATTTTGAAAGATTGTTAAATGTAGAGGAGGAAAGGGTGGCTGAGATTGTGGCGGATGGAAGGGTGCAAGGAATAAATGTGTCGGGAGAGTTAAATGATTCTTTGATCACGAAGGAGGAAGTGAAGAAGGCAGTAAAGGAGATGAAAACAGGGAAAGCTGCAGGTATGGATGGGTGTGCTGTGGAATGCTTGAAGGGTAGTGGAGTGACTATTGTTGACTGGTTAGTAAGATTGTTGAATGTGTGTTTTGAGAAAGGTATGGTGCCAGTTGACTGGGCAAGTGCTTGTGTGGTCCCGTTGTATAAAGGCAAGGGTGATAAGTATGAATGTACTAGCTTTAGGGGTATAAGTCTATTGAGTGTTGTAGGTAAGGTGTATGGTAGAGTGTTGATTATGAGAGTTAGAGATGGTACAGAGGGAGTGAATGGTGATGAGCAGTGTGGCTTTAGAAGAGGGAGGGGATGCGTTGATCAGGTGTTTGCTGTGAGACAAGTGTGTGAAAAGTATTTAACGAAAGGTAAGGATGTGTTTTGGGCATTTATGGATTTAGAGAAAGCGTATGATAGAATTGATATGGAGGCTTTGTGGACTGTTTTAAGATTGTATGGACTTGATGGTAGGTTACTAAAAGGGGTGAAAAGTTTTTATGTAAATAGTAGAGCGTGTGTAAGAGTGGGAAATGCTGTGAGTGATTGGTTTCCCGTGAGAGTGGGGCTGCGACAGGGATATGTGATGTCGCCTTGGTTGTTTAATATTTACATGGATGGTGTTGTAAGGGAGGTGAATGCAAGAGTTTTAGGTGGAGGTCTGAGTCTGGTGAATATTGATGGGGCAGAGTGGAATCTGAAGCAGCTGCTGTTTGCAGATGATACTGCACTGGTGACTGATACAGAGGAGAGATTCAGACAGTTGGTAGAGGAGTTTGGAAGGGTGTGTGAAAGGAGGAAATTGAAAGTAAATGAGAATAAGAGTAAAGTGATGAAGTGTACGAGGTTGATAGATGGTAGGGGGATGAATATAGTTTTGCATGGTGAGTTGCTTGAGGAGGTAGATTGTTTTAAATATCTAGGGTCACATGTTGCTGTGGATGGAAGAATAGATGCAGAAGTGAAGTTTAGAATAAATGAAGTAGGAAAGGTGCTGGGAGGAATGAAAAAAGTGTTTAAATGTCGTTCGCTTAGAATGGATGTAAAGAGAAGGCTGTTTGAAGGTGTTGTGGTACCGACTGCGTTATATGGGGCTGAAACATGGATTATGGGTGTAGCAGAGAGGAAAAGTTTGAATGTAATGGAGATGAGGTGTCTGAGGAGTATGTGTGGAGTGACGCATATGGATCGGGTGCGAAATGATGAAGTGCGAAGGAGAACTGGAGTTGTTCGGGAGATGGCTGGTAGAGTTGAGCAGAGGGTGTTGCGATGGTTTGGGCATATGGAGAAAATGGTTAATGAGCAATTGGTGAAAAAGATGACTAGATCTGATGTAAAAGGTGTAAGACTGAGAGGAAGACCACGAATAGGATGGATGGACAGTGTGAAGAGAGCGTTGGATGCGAGAGGGATGTCTATCGAGCAAGGAAGAGTGGCTGTGCGTGACAGAAATAAATGGAGAGAAATTGTGAATGAATAAGTGATGACGCAGCCCTGAGGGGATATTCTCCCGCATTTGGTCTGATCAGCTAGTCAGGTCAGGTGCAGGTAAGGGGATGGGTCTGTTATGAGGTGGCAGGGGTAAACCAGTTCTGCTGTCGGGCCCTGCGCGGATGTCACTGATTGCATTGCGCAGTTGACCCTTGTGCGGTGTGGTGCGGTGAGGATCTGCCCGTTCTCCCCTTTGGGGCTAAGATGCGAATGAATGTGTTTGAATGGGTGAGTAAATGGGGAGTGTGTCGTCCTGTCTCGGCTACCTCCCTCTCCTTGGGGGAAGCAGCCAAGGTATATATATATATATATATATATATATATATATATATATATATACAGTATATATATATATATATATATATATATATATATATATATATATATATACAGTATATATATATATATATATATATATATATATATATATATATATATATATATATATATATATATAAAAGTGAGGGAAAAAGTATTAGGCAAAGAAGATAAACTGCAAACACTGAAATTGGATATACCTGAGATACCATTCTCACTGTCTCGTCGAACCAGTATGACAGCATACCACTCTGGACTATCTTGTTAACTACTTCATCGATCCTGGGCTTCAGAGGTGAAAAACTTTGTAAACCCACAGCTAAACTGAAGGGCCACGCACATTCCTGTGTACACAGAGTCAGCAATGCGTCAGTCAAGTTTTGAATATGACCTTCAAGAAATATAAATTAAATGTTAGTCAGTACTTTACACCAGCCCTTAATATTATGATAGTCACACTGTAACTATATTTCAGTTATCAGTTTCCTGTGAGGCATACAGAACTATAAGACGACACGAAGATAAAATGTGGTGTCAACAGATCCTTGAGTGAAACTGGTCCCATCATATGTCTCTGTTGAAAAGATCATAACAGAATTATTCTATCGCAGGACAAAGGATAAAGATGGTGTAGCACATTAAGTGTTTCAACCCAGTCATTCCATCGAGCCATTTGGTTATTTGTCAATTATTTTCCTTCCTCATTCGTTGCTGTATCAATGATGTGTGCTGTCTTTGACGTATGGTTTCAGTTTGTTCGACAGACCCATCGAGGGTTGTATTCTCAAAAGGTAATACTACAAGGCCTAATGCATTAATGTAAATGTATAAACACACACACACACACACACACACACACACACACACACATATATATATATATATATATATATATATATATATATATATATATATATATATATATATATATATATATATATATATATATATATTCTGGGAAACAAAGGAAACATACTGACCTTCATAACACGAACAACAGGAGTTCTGTATTCACTATTAATTTTTTTAACAGTAAATTGGATGTACTGGCCATTGGAAATGTGACCTGCTCTACCATCTGTCACCCAAGACACTGGATCAGAAGGAATCATGATGAAACGTTTGGACAGCGCCTGAAACGTTATTAGTATTTTTTTATTATTAAGTCATGCTGCCCGTAGACGTATTTATATTTTATACTCCATACCTCCAAACAGTTTTTTAAACTTCAGAGATCAGTCACACAGAAGGGACTAATGAAGGTTGTATTTAATCCCTTCAATTCGAGGTCTTTCCAAAGCTGACTTAAACTATCAGGCGGTGAGGAGAGTATATTATGCAAATGTGCGTAATCTGGCTGCAGGGGATACTTTAACTTTCTGTCTGATTTTATACACATTATTTTGAAGGCTATGACCATCAATATATGCAGGCCGTGACAGGTAAATTAATTAGATCCTAATGAACAGTAATAAATATATATACTTTTATATATTCATTCGTGGAGCCCTTCATAAGATCAAAGAAAAAATGACCAAATCCAACTATGCTGAGGTCTGACTCTTGATAATCTTTGAATGTGTCAATGGTGCGAGGTTGGCGTGTGACGGTGAGGAAGGCAGTAAGGTTGGAGCAGTAAGACATTCCCATCACCATCGTGTACAGCCACAGGAAGGCCACCACCACCCGGCTGGTGTTGGTGTTGGGTTCCCGGGCAGCTGGCTCGAGTAGGTGCATAGAGATGGCGTGTAGGTAACTTGACATCATAGACTCCAGGTAAGAGGAGTGACCAAGACTGCAACAAGATAAAATAAATTTGTTATACAAACGGTTAATGGATTTTATATTTATGAATAGGTATTGCTTCAGTTACTCATGTTCATCATGTGCTGTTCTGAATACTTCCAAATGCTACAATAGTTCGGCAATGGATAATGTACACATTTATAGCCCAACCCTATTACCAGAAGTTATATGTGCAGGGGAGTTCAGCATGTTTGTCTATACTCAATTTCCTCTTACACTGATAGAGAGATTGTACTGGAAGTAGTCACACAGATAATTCTGAAAAGTCTAAACGACAGCCAAAAAGGGCAATATAAGAAAACAGAAGTCTCTGGTTAGGCTAATCTATCTTGGTAAAATTTTCCTTTGCAATTAAATGTAATCGGGAGAAATTTGTATATAAAATGTTGAAAAAACAAAAAAAAAAAAGGCATGGTTCAGTCAGTTCAGCCACATTTAAACAGTGCCATTAATATGAAAAATACACTCTGAACTGTATCAGTATTTGCGTCATGTGAGAGACACAGTTATGGTTTTGTTTGTACTGGACTTAAAAGTGAAGTTTGAAGCATTAACTTTCTACTGTGATAATTATGAGTTTTGATATTTTTCCATGACCACTCTCATATTCTTCGTAGAGGAGTGCTGCTATTTTCTCTAAGATGTCTTCCCCACAAAATGCAAACTTTTTTTTTGTTAATATGGCCTCATGGGCTTCATAATAACTTATAATTTCAAACGAGTTATAAAAAAAAGTACTCGGTGTTGTTCTATGATTCTGTGTACCAACTAAACATAATAGCGCCTCTCAGATGGATGATGGTGATGGGGAGAACTAAAGCTCCCGTTTCACCAGCCCTCGGAACTAGCTTCTGACCATTCACATCAGCTAAACTTTCTCTTCCAGTAACACGGGAAGTAGACTAGCATACTCTCCTATAAATCTTCCTTTAACTGTTTGCGCCAAACTACCTGCACATTACATAATACTCTTCCTGTCTAGGCCACACAGCACCCACCCTGGGAGTCTCGGGGAAGGGGGGGGGGGCGAAAATGCCCCAGCCATCCACCCCTCTTCCAGAATGATTAAGCGGGACGTACTTGACGATTATCTGACGCACTATTTATGTATTTCTGCTACTTGCGAGGCCTTTCCTTCAATTTTCTCTCAATTGAACACCACCTCTCCTCCTCTAAACCTCATCTCATCCTTAATGAGACTCGGCTGTCAGAGGCAACTGACCGCAAACTCTTCTCTGTATCCATCTGCTCTCTCAATACTCATTCCAAAGTCTGGGTGCTTGCTGTGTATATGTATGCAGCAGCATATCTTTCCTGACCTTGAATTCTCCGAATTCTGTACACTCTGGCCTCCGTTGTTCTGTCGTTCTCTGACTAAATTTATCTAACTATCTATCTATCTATTGCCAGACGCCTTAATCCCGTACGGGGTGGTTATAAACAAATCGCCTCCACGTCGCCCTGTCCCCCGCCATTTCACTGCCCTGCTCCCAACTCACCCCCCCCTCTCTCATATACCTCTCCACCCCATCCCTCCATCTCATCCTCGGCCTCCCCCTCCCTCTCCCCCCCTCCACCTCACTCACATACACTCTCCTCTTCAGTCTCTCACCCTCCATCCTCTTCACATGGCCGAACCACCTCAGTGTGTTCCTCCTAACGCTTCCTATCACATCCACATCCACACCAAAACGCTTCTTTATATCCTAATTTGTCAGCCTGTCTCTCCATGTGACTCCACAGGCTCCTCTTAAATAACTCATTACCACTGCTCTCACTCTTGACTTGTGCCCTTCCTACTACGCCCAAGCTTCATTTCCACACGTTAGAGTTGGTATCACAATATTGTTATGTAGTAACTTTTCACTTCCATGCTCACTTCCCTGTTTCTTATCACTGCTTTCAAAGAACTCTTTCTTCCTTGTTGTACCCTTTCAAGCACTTCACCCTCCAAACTTCCATCCTTACTCATCACACTTCCCAAGTACTTAAACGTACTCACATTTTCTATTTCCTCACCATCCAACCTCACTCTACATTCACTGACTTCACCTCCTTCAAAGACCATCACCTTACTCTTCCCTACAGTCACCTTTAGATTCCATTTCTTACACACTGTCCCAAACTCTTCCATCAAGCCTTGCAGCTCCCCTTCATCTTTACTCAACAACACAGTATCATCTGCAAACAACAGTACAGGGAGTTTCCAAACACTACCCTCTCTCACTAGGGCTGCTCCAACATCCACTGCCCTACCTATATATCTATGGTGTGTAATTATCCTCTAGTTCTACCGACTACGAAAAATTCTTTGACTATCTTGCTGCTAGGGTAGAACACATTCCATCAATTTCTCCTTTCTCTGATATCTCCAGTCTGGTTATTTCTACCACCACCTTTGGCTTTTCTCGTCGTTCACTGATCCACCTAGCGAGAAGCCTACATCTTTTCAATTCTTAATGACCTTGAACAGCTTGCAGAGCACCCTACCCATATGTCTGACAGCCTTGGAGAGAGTTCCAATATACTTGACCTTTTCCGTGCAACGAATCCTTCTGCTTACTTTGTTAATCACATCTCTCCTTTGGACTTCTCTGATTACAATCTTATCACCTTAACCCGTCTCATCGCTCCAGTATGGCCTGCAGACCCTACCACGAGGTGGCAGCTGTGACACTTCGGAGCCGCTGCTTGGGAGGCCATCAGGCAATACTTTTATAAACTTCCTTGGAGTGATTACTGCTTCCATGGCTGAGAACCATCTGACTGTGTCTCACGCATCAAGGACATTACAGTGTTCTCTTAGACATGGAAGCATACAATCATTTCTCTTATCCTTTGACTAATTTAAACAAAATGTTTAATCACGCTTGTTCCAATTCTGTTCACAGAAAAAAGGAGTTATACGAAAGGAACTAGCACGAAACCACCCCTGAATCTCATGTCTTTCATGTTTCTGCATGGAATCTAGTCCATGAGCCAGACCAGATATTGGTACCATCTGGGGTGGCAAAACTTCAGTGGTACCAGAATATTTGTAGGGTCTATACAAGTACTTTAAAGTACGATAACCTTTTCACAGTAGCAGCTCCACCTTTCAGCAATCAGGCAGATGATTCCTTGGTGTTTTGCATACGACAAGTTGAACTGTGCACGCTTCCTGCCCTTCTACAGTACTATGCAATATACCACCGGGTCGATTAAACACCTCTAAGAGCAAGGCCTCGGAGCCACCTCGCCACCGTGGGTCTAAAAGGTGTGAGAGCATCACGTAATGTGATGTTTCCTTTCCGATTTTGTTCGGGATGTTGGGAATCCAAAAGGAAACCATGTTATGTGATGCTCTCCATGCTCTCACACCTTTTAGACCCGCGGTGGTGAGGTGGCTACGAGGCCGTGCTCTTAGAAGTATTTAATCGACTCGGTGGTATATTGCAATATATGTATATTTTTTTTTATTATTTTACTCATTCAGTTATTATTAATAATTATGAAATCTGTGATCAATTTTTAAATTAACTGAAACCAGCCCGTGGTAAAATAAGAGGTTGATGTTCCAGTATGCACTGTCATATTTTTGTTCATAATGCTGCAGCAGGTGTGTAAAATTAATTTAGTATTCATTACCAACTCACTGTTAATGCAGATTTCAAAACAACCATCTCTTTGATGCAAACATACATATATCCTTACAATATAATCTGTAACATATTTAATATACATAACTAAAATTTACACAGTGTGCCTCTTACGTCTATCGTATGCAACATAGGCACATCTCTCCGTTGATTCGTTTATCAGGTAGACGACTTTATGGAAAACGAAATTGCATCAGTGCACGTATAGTATATACCGGATACACGAGAGTTTTAATGCAATATTTTCGAATTTTACATACCGAGAGTAAATGCAAAACATGCAGTATAATGCACAAAAGAACACGACAGTTATAGATAGTTTCCCACTTCTGAAGGGCACATTACCGAATCTGAACAGTGGAACTTCTTTTAGGAGAGAGAGAGAGAGAGAGAGAGAGAGAGAGAGAGTCGATCACTCAAAACATTTAAGTGCCCAATTTCAATTGTGTGCGTGAGTGCGGATTTACCTAGTTGTGGCATACAAAATGTGAACTAGGTTCTTATTTTTAATGTGTGTGTGTGTGTGTGTGTGTGTGTGTGTGTGTGTGTGTGTGTGTAGATGAACCTGATGTATGTACGGAAAAAATCTATTATGTCATTGTTAGAGTGGTAATGTTCATGGAATATAGTATAAATTCCTGTGTGAACATTTTCAGCATTGAAATAAACATAGGAGTTGCACTTACGATGATAATAATAATAATAATAATAATCTATCTATCTATCTATCTATAGCCCGACGCCCTAATCCCGCAAAGGGTGGCCGCAGACAAAACGCCTCCAAGTCACTCTGTCACTCACCATTTGACTGCCCTCCCCGCAACTCACCCCCCCCCTCCCTCATATACCTCTCAACTCCATCCCTCCACCTCATCCTCGGTCTACCCCTCCCTCTCCCTCCCTCCACCTCACCTACATACACCCTCTTAGTCAGTCTTTCATTCTCCATTCTCTCCACATGTCCAAACCACCTCAGTGTATTTCTCCTAATCTTCTCAACCACATCCACATCTACCCCACAACGTTCCTTCACTTCTTCATTCGTCAACCTGTCCCTCCACGTCACTCCACATGCTCCTCTCAAGTAACTCATTTCCACTGCTCTCACTCTTGACTTGTTCCCCTCTTGCAAGGTCCACGCCTCGCTTCCATACGTCAGGGTAGGGATCACAATACCATCATGCAGTGACTTCTTAACTTCCATACTCACCTCCCTATTTCTCATCACTGCTTTCAGTGTACCAACAACCTTTCTTCCCTGCTGTACCCTTTCACGTACTTCATCCCCCAAAGTTCCATCCTTACTTATCACACTACCCAAGTACTTGAATGCACTCACATTCTCCATATCCTCACCATCCAACCTCACTGCACACTCTGTGACTTCATTCCTCTCAAACACCATAACTTTACTTTTGTTTACATTAACTTTCAGCTTCCTCCTCCTACACACTGTCCCAAATTCATTCACCAAACCTTGCAACTCCCATTCATATTCACTCAACAATACTGTATCATCAGCAAACAGCAACACCGGAAGCTTCCAAATCTCACCCTCATTCATTAGGGCCACCCCCACATCCACTGCCCTACCTTGCACCTCCTTTACAACCCCATCCATATATATATTAAGCAGCCATGGAGACATCACACACCCCTGTTTCAGTCCCACATTGAGATCAAAGAACTCACTCAGCTCACCATCCACTCGCACCGTAGCCCTAGCTCCCTCGTACATACTCTTCACAGCACTCAACAATTTCCCCTCCACTCCATATATTCTTAATACCTTCCACATACCTTGCCTATCTATTCTGTCATAAGCTTTCTCCAAGTCCATGAAGGCAGCATACACTTTCCTTCCCTTCTCTAGATACTTCTCCACTAAACATCTTAGAACAAATATCTGATCTACACACCCTTTTCCCTTCCTAAATCCCCTTGTTCTTCTCCAACTAGCTCCCTCTGTCATATGCCTAACCCTATCAATGAGTATTCTACCATATATTTTACCAGTCACACTAAGAAGGCAAATACCCCTATGGTTACCACATACTTCTCTCTCCCCTTTTCCTTTGTACAGAGGAACAATTACACCTGATTTCCAGTCCTCTGGAACCCTTCCCTCTTCCCAAGCCAATCTACACAACTTCCGTATCCACTCCACAACAATCTCACCCCCATACCTAAGCATTTCACCACACACTCCATCAATTCCTGGGGCCTTTCCCAGCTTAATCTTCTTCATCGCTTCCACTACTTCCGACCTACTGATTTCTTCCTCCCTCCTCTCATCTCTTCTTCTCCCAGCCATTCCCCAACCACTTATACTCACACTGCTCTCACTCTCTACATTCAACAAATCCTCAAAGTGCTCCTTCCATCTCCTCAATTTCTCTCTCTTCTCCACTAACAATCTATTATTCCTATCTTTCACTCCCCTACTATTTCCCCTTTCACACTGCCTTACTTTCTTTACCTCCTTCCAAAACAATTTCTTACTCTCCCTCCATTTCACACTCAGATTCCTCCCAAACTCTTCATCCACTTTCTTCTTACTCTCCTTCACCAATCTCTTAACCTCCCTTCTCCTGCTCACATATACCTCTCTCTTCTCTCTCTCATCTTCTCCCCTACCTCTACTCGCCAACCATTCACCATATGCCTTCTTCTTTTGTTCCACAGCTCGTTTCACCTCATCATTCCACCATGCTGTCCCTTGCACACCCTTGCTCCTCCTCCTCACTCCACAAATAATAATAATAATAATAATAATAATGATGATGATGATGATGGTGATGATGACGATGATGATAGGCAGCTACTGTCAGGTGTGACAGATCCACCAAACAAGAATAACAGGGAAGAAATATGATTCTGATGATCTGTGCTCTTTTCAGGGGGAAGGGGACATTTATTGCTCACAGCAGCCTACCACAGGAAAAGACAATTCATGACTGCTCTAGTTAGCCGATTTTTTATAAAACAAATTTTACCTGTAAAAAAATAAAGGCAACTGGACAACACACCCACATACATATTACTAATACATGGTAAAATATCGCTGGATATCATACCAATTTCGGTCACAGACGCAGGAAAAAAAAACTCACAAGATTGCTCAGAACATCTGCCCAGGTAAGAGCCACGTGCAGGTTTTTAAAATTTTATTTTAGTTTTTTCAATGTTTACAATGTACATTTTTACCGTCAGTTTGCCCACATGCCCATTCGACCACAGTTAGAGTTTATCCTCAGTCAATCATGAAGTGGCATATTGAAAAATTGTGGTATATTTACAAGCTCATTTGCCCATTTATCCATTCAGCATCATTTAGGGACTACAGTACTTGTCAGTACGTAGGAGCTTGCAGAGACTTGAGCAAATTCTAATTGTGTTTATTCATGTATGCGTGATGGCAAGTAGTCATGCACATATTTGGTCTTGTGGTCTCAAACTTTACCTGGTAAAACCACTGAGCTCTATAGTATGAAGCGGCTGTCTCTGCCGCGAGTGTATGACTTTGGCTGCCATATTGAAACACCCGCACTCGTCACTTATAATACAAAAACATATGGGTTATGACTTGTTATCTGCCCAGATCAATGAATTATATGGGTTACAACTGGCCAAGAGTATAAAACACCACCATACATTTCGCAGGTTGAGAAAGGTAATAGCACAAAGGGAAAAGAAGTGAGTCATGTTGAAGTTGTTGTACATCAAAGTAGTGGTATTGAATTAGTGTGGGAAGTCCTTAGACTATCTATGCCATGAAATCGAATGTCCAGTTTGATAAAGACCGGAAGTAACATGGAAATATCTACAAGAGAGTGTGAACAGAAGACATGGAGGGAAAGACTGGAGATAAATAGCCTCCTTTTAGTTTCTCAAACATGCAGGGATACTGGGGAAGAATCTTCCTGCCCCTCCCCAGGGGTCAGTAATCTCATAGCATTAACAAGATATACCTCTTATTTGTGAAATATAATGCCATATCTATTCGATGAATTCCTGTGTTGATTTTTGCATCTACAATCTGCACAGTGGACCATGGCACAATATTTTCCGGAATCATCAGCTGGTTCCAAAAACCCACTGAGCAGCTCAGTACAAAAACCGTGGGCATCAGGCATGGTGTAAATGGCTGCCACTACACCAGCACTAACTTGGCAGTGGACACACAAATTACGCAGAGCTACCCATGATAAAGCCCCTCCATACCATGCAGCTCAGTAGGTAAAACGGACACTGCTGCTCCAGATGCATGATAACTAGTACATTCTGAAGTACTCCAAAAATTTCTCCCCAGTGAAGGATATTTTGCTTGTCTATTTGCTTGTCTATGTATTTCAGTATCTATCACATTTATCCATCCTTTCAGACATTCAGCCACTGTAACTTGCAATACTTTGGTGATAGAAACTCCGTGTACAAACAGCTAGGTAAGGAGTTTATTACAAGCTCACAGAAAAATAGTCTGCCCGGCTAGGCTGTCTGCTAAGAACTGATGCAATAACGCCGTCTTCAGGCGTGGGAGAGCATGCTGACCTAGCAAATTTAGTGGGGGCATGTATGCATTGGGGGGGGGGGACATATATACATCGGGGGTAGACATATTGTGGAGGGGGTACACCACTTAACTTTCCAAATTATTTTATTTTCCTCTGTATGAGCCTAACTAGTCTCCTTCTTTCTCCACCCATTTCTCGCCAATGCCACTCGGGTGATGGTCTCTTAACTTTTCATTATCCATCATAATTCAGCCAAAGCCATGTTAGATACTACAGTACTACCCCCCAAGTAACTATAGGGGACATAACTCCTACAGAATCCTTATTTTATAATGTGACACATAATTATTCGGACATAGAAAAAACAACCCTAAGTAGTTTTCCTGATACAGAGTAGGCTACAGTATGTTGCAGTAAAATATACAGCTTCTGTACGCTTTACTCAGGATGTCGTTGATTACTGGCACACTATCAGGTAATGCTTACAGAAATTAGATAATGCATTAATGCAGCCAGAGTTTTGCATCTCACATAAAGGCGTTTGTCGATAAGTCAACATCAGATAATGGAGAGGATACAGTAGTTTATAATAGTCAGCACACGCAGACCGGTGTGTATGGTGCATCCTGTTAATATGCTTACTCATGCGATAAGGGTAAGGTGGTGCCTGCTATTCTGAGACTGGCCATGGTAAGCCCTCCATACTCTGCTTCATATTTCATAAAGCCAAAACATGTTATCCATAAAGTCTACACATCTTCGTATATGATAAAATTGGAGTAGACAACAGAGATGTGAACATTTACAGTACCCTATTTAAATCCTCAGTACAAATTCTGATAATACATGTTAAATCGATAATCACCTTTCAGATACTAAAAAGGCTATTCTACATAACAATTTAGACAAGCTCTGGGTTTTATAGAAATTTGTGCATTACTTCACAGTATGTACACCAAAAACCTTTGCAAAAATTAAGAACAAGAATATTATATTCTTTCTAAATGCGGTTTCGTTGGCTCACTGATCCAGGTTCAGTTGTAGATGTCCCACTGAAACACACACACACACTCACACATATATATATATATATATATATATATATATATATATATACACTATATATATATATATATATATATATATATATATATCGGCATCCTTCAAGTCAGAAACTTCTACAACTCGGGAAGGCTCCAAAATATTCATTTAAAAATTCAAAATTCAAAAATTCCCAAAAATGCACACATGAGAGGAAGAGAGTCGGCAAAAATCCCCATATATATATATATATATATATATATATATATATATATATATATATATATATATATATATACAGTATATATATACAAGTCGGCTTGTAACATCATTTTGTGGGAAACCGCAAACTCTAGTGGAATCCCAGTGTTTATCGTTCAGTTTAATCGCTGCGTATTTACCCAGTCAGGAGTGTTTTCAGAACAATTTTTCGCTGTCATAAATGATCGTCTTTGTGCGAGACATTAGCACTTCCGCTGAGCGATTTATTACGGGCGTGTTTCGCTCATTCTAACCATTAGTAATGCAGTTGGACGCTCGCCTCTTTCCCACGATTTGAACTCAGTCAAGATTTGAGCGCCGTGAAAGCAGGTTGGGCCCAGAGCGTAGCAGTGTCGCTGTTGTCCAGTTCCTGAATTTCCACCTAGTGTGATTGGCGAGAGACTTAGCGAGAGCAGTGTCCTTCCAGTAATGATGCCCAGTCATCCGCTTTGTCCACTTTTCTGACCAGTATTTTCTTTTTGTATTTTCCTAGGCTTAAGAGTTAGTTTTTGAGTGAGCGAGTGGTGCGATCTCCTTTGTTTGAATTCATTTTGAAATGTAGCGTTAATTTATTTTATTGTAATCAATAAATTTAACAGTTCTTTTTCTCGAGCTTAATGTAATGTAAACTCGTGTTTTATTTTCCATTTTAAGCTTATTCTAGTTGCACCTCCTAGCTTGCATAAACACTTTGCTATTCATAACTGGTATTTAGGCCAGTCCTTTCGCTTAAAATCCGTTGTGCCATCTAGGAGTTAATGCATCAGCAAGAATCTGTTATAATTAATAGCATTAGTTATTGACTGTCAGGGGTGAAGTCACTTTCTCCAGAGGCTAACAGTACTAACAAACAGCAATTGTGAGGAATTAGTCTGTGCTGTGTACTGTTGAGAAAGTTTATAAATTCTCGTTCTTAGAGAATTGGCGAAGCAAACCGGAATAAAGTAATCATTGCTTGATTTTCACAAGACAATTCATTGTCCCTGCACTCAGTATTATTGAAAATCATCCTTTAATATTGCATACTCTTTAAAAACCCCGTGACAATAAATATATATATATATATATATATATATATATATATATATATATATATATATATATATATATATATATATATATATTGTTGCATGCACAAGGTAGAGAGGATTCAAAGCAATCAATTGCACAATATGGGAGGAAGCAAAAGGCACAATAGTTGGTTTTCGTACAAAACATACATATATTACTAAAACTACCTTATACACGAGGGCAAAAGGGGGGAAAACAGGTTGAAACTGCAAATTAACAAAAGGGGATGCACAACGGTATTATACAATACAATCGATGAGTTAATAAAAAGGGAGGAAGATTTCACAAATCTGACATACACAGGACACCTTAACACATGAATAACTAGAAGCTTAGACCTAAGCTAGAACTCCAGACACTTGTAGAGCAGTAGTGTACATTAAGTTGCATATCATGTACGAGAGCAGGAAGGCATTTCTTAGCTGATGTTTGCGAGTGGTTACAGGTAAGGGAGGAAGACATGTGGAAGCTACTTGTACAGTAGTTTGGACTGTAAGGATGTGCTAATTTACAACATGAGTGTTGTTAAAGAGTGAAAAGGGTGTCACCAAGACGTGACTCTGTGTGTGTGAACCAAGTGTGGTGGGAAGAGAGTGTGTGTCCTCCCGGGGCCATCTGGGTGACATGTATACAGTACATGATCTAGTGTTTTGCGGCATTGTTTAAATGGGTTATTTGCACCACATGCAGCCACTAGCAACCCTCCTGCATGCATGTGAATCATTCTTCAGTTACCAGCATACCTCTGTAATTGATAGACCTACACAAAAAGATTTCCCTGTGTACGGATCCTTGGCTGAGCGCCTGCAGCCACCAACTTCAACACCAATGATGTCCAAAGGCCGGAAAAGAAAAGGCCGTAGTGATAGTGCAATAGGGAGAGAATGCGAGGTAACATTATCGCCAATTGTGAGTTGAGAAAGTGACTCTTCCTCTCAGGAAAGCGACTGCCATAACGAGTGTCAATATTTATGTGCCGTGTGAGGAGAGTGTATGGCAAGAGATCAGCAGGGCGGAAGTAGTGGAAGCAATGAAGAAGATTAAGCTGGGAAAGGCCCCAGGAATTGATGGAGTGTGTGGTGAAATGCTTAGGTATGGGGGTGAGATAGTTGTGGAGTGGATATGGAAGTTGTGTAGATTGGCTTGGGAAGAGGGAAGGGTTCCAGAGGACTGGAAATCAGGTATAATTGTACCTCTGTACAAAGGAAAAGGGGAGAGAGAAGTATGTGGTAACCATAGGGGTATTTGCCTTCTTAGTGTGACTGGTAAAATATATGGTAGAATACTCATTGATAGGGTTAGGCATATGACAGAGGAGCTAGTTGGAGAAGAACAAGGGGGATTTAGGAAGGGAAAAGGGTGTGTAGATCAGATATTTGTTCTAAGATGTTTAGTGGAGAAGTATCTAGAGAAGGGAAGGAAAGTGTATGCTGCCTTCATGGACTTGGAGAAAGCTTATGACAGAATAGATAGGCAAGGTATGTGGAAGGTATTAAGAATATATGGAGTGGAGGGGAAATTGTTGAGTGCTGTGAAGAGTATGTACGAGGGAGCTAGGGCTACGGTGATAGTGGATGGTGAGCTGAGTGAGTTCTTTGATCTCATTGTGGGACTGAAACAAGGGTGTGTGATGTCTCCATGGCTGTTTAATATATATATGGATGGGGTTGTAAAGGAGGTGCAGGGTAGGGCTGTGGATGTGGGGCTGGCCCTAATGAATGAGGGTGAGATTTGGAAGCTTCCGGTGTTGCTGTTTGCTGATGATACAGTATTGTTGAGTGAAGATGAATGGGAGTTGCAAGGTTTGGTGAATGAATTTGGGACAGTGTGTAGGAGGAGGAAGCTGAAAGTTAATGTAAACAAAAGTAAAGTCATGGTGTTTGAGAGGAATGAAGTCACAGAGTGTGCAGTGAGGTTGGATGGTGAGGATATGGAGAATGTGAGTGCATTCAAGTACTTGGGTAGTGTGATGAGTAAGGACGGAACTTTGAGGGATGAAGTACGTGAAAGAGTACAGCAGGGAAGGAAGGTTGTTGGTACACTGAAAGCAGTGATGAGAAATAGGGAGGTGAGTATGGAAGTTAAGAAGTCACTGCATGATGGTATTGTGATCCCTACCCTGACGTATGGAAGCGAGGCGTGGACCTTGCAAGAGGGGAACAAGTCAAGAGTGAGAGCAGTGGAAATGAGTTACTTGAGAGGAGCATGTGGAGTGACGTGGAGGGACAGGTTGACGAATGAAGAAGTGAAGGAACGTTGTGGGGTAGATGTGGATGTGGTTGAGAAGATTAGGAGAAATACACTGAGGTGGTTTGGACATGTGGAGAGAATGGAAAATGAAAGACTGACTAAGAGGGTGTATGTAGGTGAGGTGGAGGGAGGGAGAGGGAGGGGTAGACCGAGGATGAGGTGGAGGGATGGAGTTGAGAGGTATATGAGGGAGGGGGGGTGAGTTGGGGGGAAGGTAGTCAAATGGTGGGTGACAGTGACTTGGAGGCGTTTTGTCTGCGGCCACCCTTTGCGGGATTAGGGCGTCGGGCTATAGATAGATAGTGAGGAGGGTGGAGGACGTCAGTCTTCCACTGTCCACCCATTGTTTCCCCCTTTACATTCATCTGCTATTTCTCATGATAGGAATGGTTTAGAGGGTACTGACGATCCTGGAGAGGGGAAATATTGGCATGGATGAGGAGATGGAAGAGGAGGTAGGGAGTGGAGAAAGGGACGAGGTGGAGGAGGGAGGGAGGAGGGAGGAGTAAACGAGGTACGTCGAGCCTCACGCCACTCCTCTGTCTATTTATGTGAATAATGGAAGCAGATTATTTCATGATGAAATCAATGCCTTATTTTTTATTGAAAGTTTTGGGTGTGTATGTTTGTTATGATGAAAAGGTAAAAATCACAGGAAAAAAAAAAATTATAGTGGAAAATATAGTGGAGTGAAGAAAGGGAGGGAGGAGGGACAAGGAAATGTGCCTCGCGCCACCGCTCTGTTTACGTGAATAATGGAAGCAGAAAGTTTGTTTCATGATGAAGTCAGTGCCTTACTTTTTACAGAAAGTATTCATGTGTGTATATTGATTATGATGAAAAAGTCTAAATCACACGGGAAAAAATTCTGTTATAGTGGAAAATACAGTATTTTCGATTATGGACAGTATGTGAATAACTATTTTGTTCACAGTACTTTTTTTTAGGTTTTATGTGGTAGTAGTAGCAGCAGCAGCAGCAGCAGTAGTAGTAGTAGTAGTAGTAGTAGTAGATATTGTTGTTTAGTAATGGTAGTATTTGTAGCAGTAGTTGTAGTAGTAGTAGTAGTAGTAGAAGTAGCAGTAGTAGTAGTAGATGTTGTTGTAGTAATGGTAGTATTTGTAGCAGTAGTTGTAGTAGTAGTAGTTGTAATAGTAGTAGTGGTTGTAGTAGTGGTAGTTGTAGTAGTAGTAATAGTTGTAGTAGTAGTGGTAGTTGTAGTAGTAGTAATAGTTGTAGTAGTAGTGGTAGTTGTAGCAACAGTAGTACTTGCAGTAGTGGTAGTTGTAGTAGTAGTAGTAACAATAGTATTTGTCATAGTTGTAATACCCAGACTTCTAGTCACACAGTGGTGCCAGAATCAAGTGACAATGCAAGCCAAACATACTGTACATTTATGTGTGTGTGTGTGTGTGTGTGTGTGTGTGTGTGTGTGTGTGAGAGAGAGAGAGAGAGAGAGAGAGAGAGAGAGTCTGTCTGTCTGCCTGTAAGGTGGTGTTGTGATGAGACAAGCAGACAGCCTGCCTCAAGATCGTTGCTATGGTTACTGGCCTCCCAGCAGCAAGTACAACCGATTATGGTAAATTTTTTCACGTGAATAGTGTTTGTGGTTGATTTTGGTCTTCTGGAAGTGTTATCGGTGTTATTATTGTGGAGAGCTAGTCTAAGCCTTAGCTGTGTCACTGAACCTCTGCCATGCATATGGACACTGGCAAAAAAACAAAAAAAATTCCCTCCTTTCCCCACTCATTCACTCTCCCTACACGCACTTCACGGATCATCTGATGCAATCAGCTTGAAGTCGAAGGATTGTTGAGTATTATGACACTATTTTTTTGGGGGGGTTAAGTACTACCTCAGATATGAAGGTTTAAAAATAGACGATTTTCACGATTTTCTCAGGAATGCCTGGCTGTGGGAAGGGTTCGTGGGAATATGTGTTGGACAGAATGGGTTAATCCGCTTTAATTTCATAATGACAACTAGCCAGGGCTGCACTCTCTGCATCTCCTTGCTTTATTCTCTCTCTCTCTCTCTCTCTCTATTCAGGTCGAGAGTTCAGTTGTCGTTACACCTCCCACCCTGAGAAAGAGTTTTCACAGAGGAGAAACTCTTTTTTTTTTTTTTTTTTTATGCAAGGAAGAAGGAACCAAAGGCCATGAGCCCGCAGGAACAGTTCCCTCCAAGAGAAAAACAAAATACAATAGAGAGCCAAATTCAAGATCCGATCATTTTAAGATGCCTGGACACACTGCGTTTGAAAGACTGGAGATCATAGGCAGCAGGAAATACAGACAGAGGGAGACAGTTCCAGAGTTGACCTGTTGCATAAATGAAAGACTGAGAGTAACGGTTATCTCTTGCATTAGAGAGTTGGACAGAAAAGGGATGAGAGTTTGCTGCCAGACGGGTGCTACGCGCCCGTCGTAAAGGTGGAGGAATGCAAGCAGACAGTTCAGAGGAGCAGTGACCATTAAAGTAGCGATAGAAAAGAGATAAAGATGCAACAGTGAGGCGAAGAGACAGAGGTTGAAGGGAGTCAGTAAGAGGAGGACAGTGTGACAGGCGGGACAGACAGCCTGCCATTAGGTTATCAGCACCTTTTATGTGCCTAATGTTGAGGGAATACTCCTGTAGGAAGAAACCCCAACTGGTAAGCTGCTGGTTCTTGTGCATTATGTTGGCTACGAACTTAAGGGGTTGGCAATCGGTATACACTTGCAAAGTGGGTGATCCTGGACCAACATAGCAAAATGTTCTAAAAATGTAAGAACTAACTGTTCTTTCTCTATAGTGAGTATTTACACTGATTTGGGGTGAACTTTCTGCTAAAGTAAGATACTGGCATTTCTATTCCTTGTTCACTGTCTTGCAATAGAACAGTGCCAGCTACAATACCACTAGCATCCACAGCTAATTTCAGTGGCTTATCAAAGTTTGGAGCCTGTAGCACGGCTTGTGGGCCAAAAAAAAATTAGCTTTGAGAAAGACTTCATTGCAGTTCTGATCCCAATTAAATTTTGTGTCCTTCAAAACATTTGTGAGGGGACCTACTAAAGCAGAGAAGTTTGCTATGAATCTCCGATAGTATCCTATCATACCCAAGAATCTACAGAGTTCACTTATTCTTTAGATGGGAGGATTTGGTAATTGCTGTGAGCTTAGAATCAAGAGGGCTAACTTTTCCACGGCCTACTTGACAGCCTAAATACTCCACTTGAGCCTTTACAAGTGGATTCAAGACAAAGCTTATGAAATAAGCTCTCTGACTGATGTAGGTGTTTAGGCCAGCAGATGCTAAACAATGTGATGTCATCTATGTAAGTGAGGTAGTTAGGGAATCTTTAGTGAGGTCATTCATGAGTTGTTGGAAGGCAGCAGGGGCATTATTCATGCTGTAGCGCATAAGTTTACACTTATAAGTCCTACCTCCAACAACGAAAGCCATGATTAATTGTGCCCAAGGAGAGAGAGCGACTTGCCAATAACCCTTCATTAATTCAATCTTGGAAATGAACTGTGTGTTACCAATGGCATCCATGCAGTCGTCAACACGAGGAAGAGGATAGGTGTCTGCTTTTGTGAGGGCATTCACCTTCCTGAAAACTATGCATAGCCTATGTGACCCACTGGGCTTAGGGACGAAGACAGAGACCAGAGACTCCAGCAAGGCTCAATCAGGCCATGACTCAGCATGTAGTTAACCTCTGCCTGGAGCAAAGACTATTTCCAGGGGTTGACACGGTACAGTGGCTGCTTCACAGGGCATGTATCTCCCACAATGACGTCATGGGTCACAGTCTCAGTCCGACTTGGATTGTCACAGAAGACGTCTGGATTCCTACTAAGGACAGCCATCAGGTGTTCTCAATGTTCTGCTGAGATATGGGAGAGCTGGTTGGATAAGGTACCCCAAACCTTTGGGTTATCTCTTCAGCTCAACGTCTCAGTGGGTATCCAGCTGCATTCCTCGTCATTTGTCTCCTCATCTGTCTCGCTCATTGATACCACACATGCAGTGCTTGGTGCGTCCTCGTCTCTGCTGTGGTATTCCAGTATCATGATGATGTGACACACCCTGCGGGGCTTTCTTCATTCTGGGGTCAGAATGACATAGTTAACCTCTCTAATTCTCCCTTATACTTGATAAGGGCCCAAGAAGCTCACATGCAGTGGAGGCAATAAGAGCACTACTTCATCTGGAACTGCCTACTTACAGCTTTGTGACAGTGGTTATAACACTTCTTCATTTGGACATGAGTGGACTCCAGGTTCTCTTGCATTAGCTCCCTATATGTTAACCCTCTCGGGCACCATAAGTTTTCAGTAATTTTCAGTTCCCCGCACAAAACCAAAATCCCGCTCGGGTTGGCTCCACTCGTGCAGAAAGGAATAAAATTCTATGGCTCAATTTACCATCGGAAAGTGCTTATATATTGTTATAAATCGCATCCCATCATCTTTGCTGATGTTTATACTATCAGATAAGAAAAAAAACATAAAATAGATGAATAAATGTACAGAAATGAAGCCAGAATAAACCATATTTAGGTGAGAACTAGCTTCTCATAACTTCCAGCATCACCATGAAAATTTTTTCCCATGACGCGCAGTTGCAAAGGACATGCCTATATGCAGAATTTCACGGTCTTTCAAAAGAGACAGGTTTCGAGTTGATCTGTCCAATAGTTTTCGAGTAAATCGAAAAAAAAAAATTGCCAAATAAGTCGTTTATTTCGTATGTAATTAGTGACACTGTAACATCCATATATGTAAATTCTATCCAGTTTTGTAGCCCAAAAGTTAAGGAAGCCCATGATATAAATCGAGGTGTTATAACCCTAATTGTTATTGAGAAAATGAATTTTGAAAAGATACAATGGGTTGTGCATTGTAACAGCACTATTTTCGTCTTCTGGAACTTTTCCCCAAATAATTATTTGCACACATAGGTTACTTTGCTTTACAAAAGTATGCATAAGAAATCATCAGCTTGATCATGCTTTCTTCAGATTTTTGATGCGACCTATACTTTACAAGTAAAATGACTGAGAGGATAGCAATGAAATGCACTGTATTTTCCCAATGATAAACATATAGTAAAAACACAATTTATACCTTACAATACAATAGTTTAAAAACTAGACAAATAAGCTGGTTACTTACGCCATCTACCAGTGTTGTAGTCTTTCTTGAGAGGACATGGAGCCACAGAGAGGACAGGTATGACCACACCCTGCATGTGTGTGTGTGTGAGTATTTATGTTGTGTGAATGTGTGTGTGTGTGTGTGTGTGTGTGTGTGTGTGTGTGTGTGTGTGTGTGTGTTCGCGATTTGATTTATTGCTGTATGCTTTCCTCAGTATGATATGGCTCAGTCTCCATGGTCATGGTGGTTCCAGTGGTGGCAGGTGTGACACCAATGGTGGTAGGAGTGGTGGCAGTGATAAGTGGTGTCAGTTGCAATAGGAGTGATGGCAGTGGTGTCAGCTGTCATAGGAGTGATGGCAGTGGTGACAGTTGTCATAGGAGTGGTGTCAGTTGTTACAGGAGTGGTGTCAGATGTCATAGGAGTGATGGCAATGGTGACAATTGTCATAGGAGTGATGGCAATGGTGTCAGCTGTCATAGGAGTGATAGCAGTGGTGACAGTTGTCATAAGAGTGATGGCAGTGGTGACAGGAGTAGTTACACCAGTGGTGGCAAGGTGAAAGGAGTGGTGGTAGTGATGGTGCTACTACTGTCTGCAGTGCTAATCATCATGGCCTTGACCGCGGCTTTGTGCTTATGTCCTCCCTTGGGGGCAGATTTTGCCTCCCTTTCCTCCTCCTCACTCTCTCCTCCTCACCTGATTCACTATCAGATTCACTCTCACTGCTTTCTTCACTTTAACTTCCACTAAACAAGTATTTCATGTACTTCTCTGATAAGCCCTTGCGTGACACTGTAGTTTTAGTGTAACAGGAGGGGAACAGTAAAAATTGATTATGATTATTCAAATTTGGCTTTCTCTGAAAATATATAAGAAACACTTAAAATCCTTCTCCACAAGTACACTGCACTATATATATAACACACTATCACTATAATACACATAAGGTATGGACAGTGCGGTAATAGAAAACACGGATTTAAATGGCCGGCCACATGCTCAGACACCCTACTAGGCTGACTGCCAGGAGAACACTGAGCTTAAAATAGGCCGCTTGCCCCTCCGATAAGCTCCCAGGTGTTGCCATGTATTTCCCCTAGACCTGGCCACCCTCACCTTTGATCACCAAAATTTGACGCAAATTCATCCACAGGAAAAATTTCTACAATCATTTGTAGGGAATTTGCATCATGTTGCGTCATCGGTTACTCTTCAGAGTGTAAGGATTATGACTCACATTGAGTCATTGTGCACGAAAGGGTTAACTCATTTCTGCCTAGTGTCCTCAATATAGAACTGAACTGGGCATTTTTTAAAGTTAAATAGGGAGGGAACCCCAGGATAGGGACCTATGAGCTTTGCAACTATGAGCCAACAGGTGGAGGGCAGTATGTTTAGTATTTGTCTGGCAAAATCCCTCGCATGAACTTGAGGAGCTAATGGGTTAAACACTGGCAAATCAAACAGTTTCTTTAAACACTGGCAAATCTATCAGTGTTTTAACCCATTTCCCCCTAATGTCCTCAGTATAGGAGGGAATTGGGCATTTTCAAAAGCTAATAAAAGAGGGAACCCCGGGGTAGGGACCTAAGAGCTTCACGACTATGAGCCGACAGGTGGAGGGCAATGAACTTAGTACCTGTGTTCCATGGACTGTCAGAGTGTTCGATAACATCAGATTCCAACATTTCCTCTACGAGATGATCAGCCTACTGATGCTGACTATGAGGTAAATGACAGGTAGGGACATATACGGGTTGAGCTGCAGGCTGCAATGGAATGGCATACATTACAAGACTAGTTGTGACCATGTTCTCAACAAGTAGGGCTACAATTTCACAATAGTCTTACAAAAGATTGAGCAACTGACTTCTGTACTCAGGGTAATAACCCCATTTCACATGAGATTCACGATTAGTTTGGGAAGCACTGCCAGTAGAGTGAACAACTAAGGACACTTCTGCGACAGAAAGTGGGAAATCATGGCACACATGCATGGCTGCTTGGTATACCAAAAAATCACCAATCTGTGTCCCAGTATGCCATGTACTGAGTTGGCTAGATACAAATAGCATAAGCCATTGTCTGACACCGAGCACATAGCAGACTCTTAACTCAAGGTCATAACACAACATGCCTTAGGCTGAGAAATAGCAGTGACACCACTAGGTGACCCAATAGTCTTCAGAGCAACTTTACTATATACATTCGGGGGGTAAAACCGTGCACTTTTTTTTACCATAGCCATGCTCGTTGTTGAGGGCTGCAGGTCTACTAGGGGCAATGAGGTTGATAAGGACGAGTTCGAAGATAGCTCAGTACCACAGGATGGCTCACCAAGATCAAGCATGGATGAGTACAGTTCATCTTTAAGTCAGTACAGTTCATCATTAAATCAGTAACTTGATCAGGCAGATCAAAGGAGGATGGATCTGATGATGGATCATTAGGAGGGGTCGTAACTTTATCAACTAGTGACTGTGAAATGCGGTCTGTGATACTTGGCACAAACAAACCTTGAATAGTGATTTCCCCTTTTGCTGGTAACATTTTGATATTTTCATCTGCCATGGTTTGAACACTGATTAAAACATCGGCAGGGCAGCTAATCCATGGTGCAACATATAAATCAATAATGAATGGGTCTGCCGAATCATGTAAAGTGATTCTAAGCTGGGTTTTGCCTAAAATGTCTAAATGTATTCCATCCACCATGCACAGATTTCCCAGGGGCTCGGGGAAGCTAACACATTTCGATCTGTTACATTGCATTCTTTCTAATGCCACTTCAGATAGTAAGTTGATGACAGAACCTGTATCCAGACAAAAGTGAGATATCCACCTGGCTGCAGTTTCCACACACAACTACCCCTAAGTCGCCTAATACAGCAGCAGTACTGAGGGGCAGCTCATTGTTTTCTGTACCTGTTACGTTCAATGTTTTTGAACATCGTGCTGTTCTTCCCCCAAATACTGTCTTGCCACATAACGGCATTCACTAGTAGTGTGACTTGTTGACTATTTGTGATACTTACACAGCTCATTACCTGACCGCAAATATAACACCATCGTCTGTCATAGTGTATATAATATTCATGGCCAGATCGCTAACTAAGGCATTGTCTGTTTTCATGGATTTGTTTCTGCCTGCAATAACACTGTGACTGACGATGCCCAGAGACACCACAGTCCCTGCAAACAAGAAAGAATTTCCCTCTCCGTCATGAAGTCAAACGTTAAGGCTCATCAGACAGATGACGAATTGAGGCAGGTGTATGTGATCTGCGTTGCGAGTAAGGACTACTGTAGTATTATCAGACTAACTTGGTGTGTTAGGATGAATGAGTGGAGGAATACATAGTGGTGCCTGTCTTCTTTGCTCGCAAAAGGATAAAATAGTGAGAATGTTGTAGTAAACTGTTTAAATATTCAGGGTAGGAAATCAGAGTGAATTCTGAGGGGGTTTAAGTACACAGGGTAGAAAACGAGGTTTCGGGGGATACTTCTGTAACAAGAAGTTATTCGACAGACTTATAAATATTATTAGAAGTGGGAGTAATAGTTGTAATAGCAGCAAGAGTGTCAGAACTTGGGTTTATGTAAAAAGACAGATTAATTATTTCCACCACAGTTATGAACATAATCATCTCCAGACTACTAGCCAGTTGGGGAAAGTTGAAGTGTTGGGATATAGGCATATATAATAGGTGAGGTCAAGTATAAACAGAGGAATATATATATATATATATATATATATATATATATATATATATATATATATATATATATATATATATCCAAAGTTATGAGAAAAAAAATTATAATAATTATATACACTGCTCACGAGATTATACGAAAACAGGAATTTTATACCTCCATCCAGCAAAATCCCTCAAGCAGGAACTCTTGGAGCTAATGGATTAATACTCTCCTTGGACTTGGAAAGATACTCTACGAGATTGACTTGAGATCGTCCTGGAGCCACTGTTCTTTCACTAACTTAACGAGATCTCTCACCTCACGACCAAAAATTAATTCAAAGAAGGAGTAGTCTTCACACTCATTCGGTGTCTCTCTTGTCACGAACAACAGGAAGGGTAAATACTGATCCCAGTCTTTTTCGTGCACTAACATAATAATCAGAATGCAGAAGTTCTAAGTCCTGAACTCAGTTATGATGTCCCGGTTTTTAGGCCCCAAACCAGTGAAGTGCATGGCTAATATGGGGGTCCAATTAAAAAGAAACCTCAGGAATTTGATGGTAGAGTATCTTGGGAAGCCTACCGTGCACAGTTTGAGTAACAGTACTTGCTGATCAGAATGGTTGAGATGATAGGCAGAGGGCAGCTCAGCTTGCTACTAGCCTTGAGGGTGCTGCAGTGATAATTCTGAGACAGATGTCAGTAGAGGAGAGGAACAGATATCAGTCCTTATTAGACGTACTAAAGCGCAGATATGGGACCATGTACCAGACTGGGGTTTACAGAGCAATATTCAGGAGCTGTGTACAGGCTCGAGGTGAAACCCACAGCAGCTTGCTCATGACGTGGAGAGTATGTCATAAAAGGTGTACTCTGGAGCAGAACCTAACCTTTTGGCTATTCTTCTCAGGAACCAGTTCATCGATGCTCTTGATAGTGCAGCGTTGAAAGTGCACGTGACACAGGCACAACCAAGAAGCATACAAGCACTAGCCAGGGCTCTAGACCTGAGTCCTACATCAGGTCCAGTAAGTCCAATTTTCAGGAGGGTCATAGTGCCGCATTCAAGGCAGGAAACGGGCTGGTACGAGAAGCAGAAAAACTTGAAGGAAGTTGCTAGTATTATGAAATGCCAGGACATAGGAAAGAGGACTGGTACAAGTAGAAGAGGGAACAGGATAAGACCGGAGGAGGTTACTGGTTCTGCTGGAAGCCAGGACACAATAAGGAGGATTGTTACAAATGGATGGAGCAAGAATGGAACAGTGCAAAAAAAAACACGATTGCAACAAATGGGTGTTTGATATGTGGTGAAGTGAGATACTTCTCCTATGATTCTCCAAATAAGAAGAACAGGAAGAAGAAGGCCGCAGGAGATAAGGATGAGAGTACATTTGTAAAGGCTGGTGACAAGAGGCAACAACCGCAAGTTTTTCCCAAGAAGCCTCACCACTGAGGAAATGCAAGAGGATCTTGATTGACACTGTGCAAGAAGACAGAAGAACAGATGGCAAGCAGTGTAGTAGGAATGGGAATCTTGGCAACAAGTGTCACCATGCTGTTGTTACAGGGCAAGTGTCAGCTGAAGACCTGAAGAGGATGCAGATGGAGAATGCAGATTTGCAACCAGTGCTAGAATGACTGCAGCAGATTACAGTGCAACCATCTTAGGAAGAGGTTTCCAGGTTTAGCCCTGTGACTAAGAGCTACTGAAGTCAATGGGACTTTCCTTGTTAGAACAACGGACTACTGGAGCGTTAGTGGGAGATACCTGATGGCCTCAGCAAGTATTGGCAACTGGTGGTTCTTAAGAAAATGAGGTCCAAGATCTTGGATGAGTCCCATAACAAGATCATTAATGGGCACCTGGGAGTGAATAAAACTCTAAGCTGGCTGCAACAGAGGTTCTACTGAACTGGCATGCGTCAGGATGTTGAAGAGTGGTGTCAGGCCTGTGATGCATGATGTGCCAAGAAGGGACCCAAGAAACGTGGTTGCGCCCCTCTCCAGCTGTACTAAGTGCATGCACCGATGAAAAGAGTCGTGGTGGACATTGCTGGACTTCTGTAACTCAATGAAAGAGGAAATCAGTATATAGGTGTCGCCATGGATGACTTCACAATGTGGCCAGAGGCCTATGCCAACCCCGATCAAGAGGCTGCAACTGTTGCTCAGGTGTTGGTCGACCAGTTCTTCTGTCATTTTGGGATGCCACAAGAGCTAATCCAGACCAGGGTAGGATCTTCGAGTCTGCTTTGTTCCATGAGTGCTGCAAGTTACTACGGATCAAGAAGACCAGGACAACCCCAGTAAGGCCACAGTCATATGGGATGGTGGAGAAATTCAACTGGACCCTGGGACAAGAACTAGCCAAGTACTGCATAGATGGACAAATGGAATGGGACCAGAAATTACCTGCGTGCTGATACCATATTGGTCTGCATCTCACGAGTCTACTGGCTACACCCCTGCAAAATTGATGCGAGGCCACTAGTTATGCATACTCATTGACTTGTCAGTGGGACGACCACCTGGTGAGAAGCTGCCTACAGGCACCTCCAGCTAAGTGATGCATCTTCAGGAAAGGCTGGCTGAGGTACATCATCAAGTGTGAGAAGCTCTAAAGTTTTCAGGCAAAGTGATGAAGTGCAAGTATGATGCCAAGGCAAGTGAGGTGAGCTTCAAGGATAGTGACAAAGTTTGGTTATACAATCCTCAGCGGAAGAAGAGACAGTCACCAAAGCTGCAGTGCCCATGAGATGGGCCTTAAATTGTGTTGGACTGCCTATCAGATATAGCATACAGGATTCAGGGAGGCAGGAAGTCTCGCCCAAAGGTGGTACATGTGAATCATCTGTGGCAGTACCATGGGCCAGGAGGCAACAGCTGGGACGTCTCAATAATCGTACTTTCCCACAGCCGATGATGTTGAGTAGAAACAAGGAGCTCCAGTACAAAAGGATGGTGACAATTTCCGAAGAGAAGAAGTGCATCAGGAATAGTATCAAGACCTTCCACGAGGAGTGAACTGTGTGAAGGAGCAGGGACGTCATTGGAAGTGGTATAGGAGAACACCTGATAAGTTGAAGGATTATTTTGTATATAACTGAATGTTTCGTTTGGATTAAAGATTACTTTGTATACCTTGTGGAATTTTGTCGGGAAGGCAAAGAAGTAGGATTGGAATAGTGGTGATAAGTGGGATTTGCTAGTTAGGTAGTGCTGGAGTATTCCCGACGAATCTCGATTTTTTTTTCCGCTACGTGTCAGAGTTGCCAGTTAGCCTCCTGTTTGTAAGCAGAGATATATTTTAATGCAATGCATTAAATTTTATGTTCTTTCTGTATAATGTGTTATTTATGTGATTGTTTAATTATGTAATTTTATCTCAGTTTGTTTGCTAAAGCATTTAGTGTTATGTAATGTAAGAAAACGCTGGATGTTTTGGATATCTCTTGAGTTGGTAACTGCTGCCTCTTCGAGAGTGTACTAGAATTCTGTAGTAGGGAAGGCTATTGAATGAGGTAGAAGAGCCTAGGGCAGTAAATTTCGTTTCAGTTCAGTTTGAGTATAGTTCAATGCCAGTGCAGTTAATGAAGATTGTATAGCTCTGGTACTTGTGAAAACAGTGAAGTGAAGTTGGCAATCATTAAGTGTAATTCTCTGGAAAATACCAACAGCGAACTTAAGAAGCCAGTGTTTATTTACAATGCATGAGCTGATCCTGTGTGCTGTACACCAAAAGGCTGACCATAGGATGAACAACTCACATGGCAACGTCCTTTCTTTACCGAACTACTGCTGTTGGAGCCAGTGGCAGTGTGGGACGGAGACGTAAAAATACTATAATGGAGTAAATTATCTGTTCATGAAAAACATTTCTTCTATTGAATATATTAGGACTACAAAACACAGACAGTATCCTTACTTTAATTATAAACAAACAGGGTGTGGTGGCAGAAGGCTCCCATGGAGGAATAAGATGACTACAATATGGAAAAAGTATAAATAATTTTGCTGTGCAGAGAGAAATATGACCTGATACACATTGTGCAGTGATATATCTTCGGTAAAGTATATGTGGGCCTTTCCTTACAGTCGTAGTTATCTGATGAACATAATTAATACCAAAGACATACTGGTAACTGATTGTGCGTTCGTTTGTGTGTGTACTATCCACTATTACCAAAACAAAATGTCGGTAGGCCGGCGGGTTAAGTGAATGAATTTTTTTGATCAACTTTACCTGTAACTGCATTCAAAATGAACCATGTTTGATTTGGTTTAAAATTATGATGACCCACTCTCTATTTTTAACCCGCCCCGTCCCGACCCTACTTTTTCACCACTGGTACCCCCCAATCCCGACCATTTTTGGACCCAAATTTTTTTTGCTAAAACTTTCGCTTTTGGTCAGAAACAATGGTTAATCACCAAGAAAGTGTTCACCGGGGTCCATAAGTGGCCTAAACAGGTATACCTTCGTTACACCTGGTACTGTGTTCTCTGTAGGTGGTCTGAGGCTCTCACGTTTTCTATGGTATTATAAGTCTGGGAAACCAATGAAAGTAAGTAGATATGTATTTATTACAAACATAAAAACATGTGATAAAGAGTAAATTGGATTTTATACAAAAATAGAGGTGAAATAAGCATTGTACCATCGGGCGAACCGAGCGAAATCGGACAAACTGTTCACGATGAATCGCTAACATTGCTGAATCATGATACATATCATTTTTTCTACTTACATAATACATCTCCAATAACATTATCCCATTTTACATTTTATAGAACTGTTTTTACGTATTCACAGGCCTTTCGATAACATTTAGCGTAATGTTAGCGCTTATTTACGTAGTGAGTGAACTCGCTGTGACTGTTGTTTCAACTCGTATTGTGTTTTTTCAACTTACATAATACTTTCCTAATAACATTATACACTTTTCCACTTTTGAGAACTGGTTTGAGATAGTTTCAGGCCTTACGTAATTATTTAGCGTAATAATAGCCCATAATAACACAGAGGGTGAAGTCACTATGACTATTATTTCAACTTACAACCTATTTTTGTACTTATATAATACTTCTCCACTAACATTACGCATGTTTCCACTTGATATCATTGCTATCACATAATTGGAGACCTTACTATTCTACTGAGCATCATATTATCACATATTTACACAGTGAGTGTTATCGTGATATCATTTGTTTCATCTTACACTAGTAGTCAACTAATAAATTACTTTCCTACTAACATTACACCCGTTTCCACTTTATATTCTTGCTATCACATATTTACTGACCAGAGCGTTATACTGAGTGTCATATTTTCGCAGATTTACACAGTGGGTGTAGTTTTGATATCACTTCTTTCAACTTACACTATTTCTCTATTTCTCAACTTATACATTACTTTCCTGCAAACATTACACCCGTTTCAACATTATATAAGACTTAGCACATACTGACTGGCCTTACCATTATACTGAGCGTCATATCGTCATCCCACACAGTTTCAGTAGTGCAGGAAGTTATGGTACTCTCTGAAACATAGCTGAAGGCACAACGCAACATTGCACTCTACACACTCGTACCTTGTGTCTTTTCTCTGAGTGGCTGGTCTGACTGTCAAGTGCTTGCATACATGGCGCTGGGATTTACGACGGTTTGGTTCGGAAGGGATTGTGCTAGGATAATGGCGTCCTGCGAGGCGTAGGGGAGTCTGGGCAGCCATGGGGGTGTGGGTGCGGTGTGTGGGTCTGTCCTGGGCATGCCTGGCGATTATTTCACGTGCCAGCTCCCTCACAAACCCCTCGAAGGTCTTTGATACTCCCGTTGTCATGGCGTGCAGGTAGTGTGTGTTCAGGATCGTGATGTCGAGCAAGTGGAAAAAGAGCTTTTTGTACCACTTCATCGTGGTCCTGGCACAGTCAACACTGGAAATCATCGAGTCTGACTAATCCACTTGCCTCATGTTCAGATTATAGTCCAGTACAGACTCGGGTTTCCAGACGTTGCGCCTCCTCTCGCTACGGTGATCAACGGAGTCTGTGCGGTGCATCAGGGGGCTGTGTACAGTTGATAGGAGGCAAACTTCCCTTTTGTGGTTCCACAGGGTGGCAAGGATGTTATTTGCCTGGAAGAAAACCACCTCGTTCTTGTCAAGTTTCCTCTCTATCTTGACCATATGGCGACGGTTTCTCTTGACTGTACCACAGACTCCGGTGACGTGTTGGTGGAGCAACCTAGCGAGAAGAGGGCGTGTGTACCAGTTGTCCAGGTACAACACATGACCACGATGAAGGTACTCCTTTATCATTGTCTTCACCACGGCCCCTGAGAGTCCTATATTACGATCTTCTGTTATATCTGTCTGTGCGCCCGTGTACAAGACTATGTCTTGCACATAACCAGTCTTACAGTCACACATAACAAAGATCTTGAACCCAAAACGGTGTCTCTTGCTGGGTATGTACTGGCGAAAGGAAATATTGCCTCTCCACAACACAAGACTCTCGTCTATGACGAGGTCTCTGTAAGGATAAAATGAGGAGCGGAACATTTCCTGTAAATGATCAAATACAAGCCTAATTCTCCTCATTTTATCAGTGTTATTAGCATTAGCTGGATCTTCTGCATAAAAAAAGTGGAGGCGGCCGAGAATCTGCTGAAATCTATTACGACTCGTCACCTTTCCAAAGAAAGGTGTGATGGTCATTGGTTTAGTGATCCAGTATGCAGGTATTTGATTTTTTCTTACAACACCCATCAAGAGAACCAGGGCAAAAAATAAGAACATCTCAGAAACTGTCACAGGATAGTCATATTGCTGGGAATGCCTGCTCGTTGTTCCCAAACGTTCACTTTCACGGCGCTGTGCTCGTGAAAATAGGTTTGTCTGTTCCACTATGTGCCCCACAAACGCCTCCCCAAAGAACAGGTGGAAGAAATCCACCCTAGCGGAACCCGCATGCACACCTGGAGCCGTGCAACCAGACCGCCACTCCTCAGTGAAAGGGTGAATGATGGGAGTAAAATTACTCCCATCTTCCCAGTTCCACGAGACACCACCGTCTCCAGCCTCGTCCCCATCGTCGCCTTCATCGGGGTGGGGAGGTGAGGGTGGTGGGGGAGGTTGGGGAGGTGGAGAGCAGCGCCTTTCACCACTCGCACTTCTCTTCCCTCTCCCTTTTCCTTTACCCTTTCCCTTCCCTTTCCTTCCTTTCCCCACGTCCTGGGACTGTGGGGAGGAAGTTTGGGAATATTGTATGGCGAAAGACGTGCTGGGAAGTGGCTCCACCTCCTCTTCCCTAGGCCTACGTGCACCACGTGCTCATGCTGCCTCCCTCACACCACTTTCCCTTTCACCCCGCACTCCTGCCACACCACTTTCCCTTTCACCCCGCGCTCCCGCCACACCACTTTCCCTTTCACCCCGCACTCCCACCACACCACTTTTGCCTTCCCCAGACAAAACACTAGGACCATACTTTATTTGCCTTCTCGCCCCACCTTCTGATCCTCGGGGTGAGATTTTTTCCTTCCCCAACCACGAGGCAACATCACGTCCTAAGCCACCGTCATCATCATCGTCCTCATCCTCGTCCTCATCAGAATCTCTCTCTAGAGGATGGAGAGAGGTCCGTGCAGGTGGTTTGGGTGCAGGCTGGCCTTCCCTTGCCTTACGATATGTGACATACCACTTTTTCCGGGGCGAAGGGACCTCCTCATCACTGCTTGTTATTTCCTCCTCAGGCTGCACGTAATCTCGATCCACCACATCATCATCAAGTGGAGAATCACTATCTCCAGTGAAGGCATCCAGGGCGGATTGTATTTCGTCGTCTGAGAGACCTTTACGCGCCATGTCTGACCTGGGTCTCTGCTGACAGATGAGTGACCGAGACAAGGGCGAGCGCGGGTCACGCGGGGTCTGGGACGCTGCCTGCCCGGCGGCAGGTAGGGGAGGCTTGGGTAGGTGGGCGAATCGAAAATCTCGCACGAATTTTGAAAATTGTGGAAATTATGAACTTTGCAATTGCAGGACGTTAAAGTACGTTGACGGGATTGGCAGTGACAAAACGTGAGGACGTGGAAGAACGTCGACGGGACGCTGCGGGTTAAGGCCCAATCACAGGTGAGCTGCAATAACAATATGTTAAAACTTCTCTTGGTAGTTTTAAGGCTATGTAATTTCCTTAAAACGTGTCCTTTAAAAAAATGCCTAGAAATAATAGGATTTTGTTTGGTGAAAACCATGGGGAAGCAGGGATAACTGTATTCAACATAAATTCTATCACATTTCCAGTTCCATTCCATACTCCTGTTACAAGATCGGTTTAATTTTGGTTTGCAGGTGATTTTATGCTTACTCCCCAGAAATTTATGCTGAGGTTTGATGGTTATGTCATCAACGATTCCATCAAGGCATTCCATAATGGACTCTGGATGATGTTTGCTGCATACTATTGCCTAGGGATACAGTATACTTTAGATGCGGCTGCTGCGTTGGATTTTATTCAGAGGACAATTTCTGTCAAAATATCATGCAGTGTTATAGGGTAGTTTGGTTGCATGGTGCATATAGGCTGTGTTTGATTATCAAGCTTTTTTTTTTTTTTTTTTTTTTAAGAGCATTTGACCAAGTTGCCCATTTTAGGTTTGCCTCTCTCTTTTCAGCATATTTTTAAAAAATAAGACAACATATATTAACTGGTATGATTCATGATGTTGGAAAAAAAAATAACAATTTAGTATCTACTTGAGTTAGAGATATTGTATAATAATAAATGTGTTTCACTCACTCCACATACATCTAAACTCGCCTCTCTCCGCTCTTTCATAAAACCATATACCTCTTCTCCCAATCATTCATGCCATTTACATTAAGAGTTGCATCTCTAATCACCCATCCAAGTACTAACCAAGCAACGTTGGGTCTGGTTAGTACTTGGATGGGTGACCGCCTGGGAACACCAGATGCTGTTGGCATCCCTACGTGTCAAGTGGGGTTGGTGGAGGATTAGTGCCCCTCCCTGTAAAATCATTAACTCTAAGCCCTTGGCCACCCCGTTTGGGATACATGGCGTCTGGCAATGAATGAATGAATGATTTACTTTGATGGCCCCTCTGCCACCTCAATGCCCTATTCCTCCTCCTCCATGGGGGCACTAGCTGGTGGGAAGCCAGGTGCAGTTTTTTTCCCAGGACATAATATATAGATGTACAAGGGCCATCATTCAAGCTGTTATCAATTTTTCAGATGCCTAATGCTGATCAACCTTGACTAAGGAGTGAAGGAAAGAATGTAAAAAAAACACTATTCAGTCCACTTAAGTGTGTTGTTATTCATCAGAAATTTGGCAGATTTTGAGGTCAGTTATTAGTTTGTTCTGTCATGGATTAGTCGCATCTTCACACATGGATTATGCAAAATAAGGACCCAAGGAGTTCTTACAGTTGACCCCAACTGGTGAATCACTTTGGTATATGTGAATATTGAGATTCTGCTGGACTATACGATATATTTTTGTACGTATTGGAGTTGACAAGTTTCTACTCTATTTGCTATCGTGTACTGTAAGATCATTATCAACATCATTTTCCTTTCTTAAAACACGCCGGACATGTTGGAATACCTGTATGTAAAAATATGAACAGTACAGCACAAAATAAATGCTATAGGACTGTAATCAGAACTATGTGGACAGTCAAATTAAAATGATAATTGTGCACTAACCATCTTAAACATGTATGAATAGGTAGTTTAAAGTAAAAGTCCTAGTTCAGCAACAGCAAACAGTCTCATGGTTTTAATTTTGTGATTAATTTGAGTCCAGCTGAAAAGTGGTTGCTCTTAAGCCATGGCTAGTCAACACCACAAATTTTGAGGACATACTCTACTTCAGTTTAATTTTATGCTCATCTCCCGATGATTATATACACAGCTTAAGGGAAATGTTTTGAACTGGAATGTTAAATAATCGGGTGGTAGCCCAAGCAAAATGAAAAGTAGGTAATTTGAGTGAAATGATTAATTCTCAGACACCCATAATTTGGTCTCAGTTGAGCAGAATCGTCTGGTGTTTATAGAATTTGAATACATACGCTGGAGCTGTCTCAGTCATGATCAGATTTAATTAAACATCCAGTGTGGCTTGGAGCTAATTTTGGCACAAGGCCTCCCTGGAGAGAGAGGAGTTCTGCATTATTATTATTTTTGTGCATAATAATGAGATAAATACGTTTAGTTTTGTATATAAAGAATTGCCAGGAGATATTATGGTGGTCTACATGATTATTATTATTATTATTATTATTATTATTATTATTATCATTATTATTATTTTGCATAAGAATGGGATAATTATGTTTAGTTAATGTGATACGATTACGTTTGAACAGAGCAAGAGTGCGCTATATGATTATTATTATTATACACACTAATGTGATATGTTTTGTTAATATGATATGTTTAGGTTTGAATATGGAACATTCCCAAGAGAGATTATGGTGCTGTATATGATTTTTACTTTTTTACACAAGAATGTGATATGTATACTGTAGTTTTGTATAACGCAGTACAGCGTTCCTATAAGAATAAGGTGTTCTACAGGATTTATTTTTGATGCATAATACTGTGATAAATAATATATTTAGTTTTGTCTGTATGCAGCAATCATAGTGCTTATGCAGCAACCATAGTGCTAAGGGAAGTGCCTTAATGAATGCCACTAATTACCTTCACAGTTGATGTGGTAGATAATTTTCATTTCATATTCCATTGAGTGTTTAAGAATGACTGGCATATTTTTCATACTTGTCCCACTTTTTTCGTTTATTTTTCATACTCAGTTGTCCCACATTTTTATCACAAGATAAATTAAGCACTGAACTGGTACTTCATGCCCATCCCTTATAGTATATGGACAAGGGCACAATATTATTTCCAGTGCTGCTGTTGTCCTAGTAGTTAAAGAGGTCTTTCCACTGACATCACTTCCCACTGGGTCAGTGTCTAAAACATCTCTTGTGATAGGTGGGGACGCCCATCATCTACTCACTCGATATAGTACTGCATTCGGGTGATTGTGCACTGAATGATAACGAAATGGTTTCTTGTAAACCAGGAAACCACCTACTACACTGGGTGGTAACCATATAAGGAAATGATGCCTGGTAGTTTAGTGAGTTAAGGTGCTACTGCCAGATTGCACCTACAGTATAAGGCTTTATATCTGAGTGATGGTTAGAATTATTTTCTCACTTAATGACACTTAGGGTGAGTGAGTGATCACCTTAAATGTCGGGATTGCGCAGCCTAGCCCTGTCCTAAGCCTGTATGCTCCTGATGGGGCAAAAAAAAGAAAAAAAGAAAAGAAATTGGATGATGGATGGGTTAAAGCTTTTGAACTTTAAGCAACATAGTGAATAAAGAGCTTGACTATTTTACTTTGAGTTTACACATTTTAAAAATTTATCATTTTCAGCTGTACCCCTAAGGACAAGCTGCATATATTATTACAAAATTAAGAGATGCACCTTCTAGCAAGTCCTAAGAGTCATTCAGATGACAAGAAGCCGCAATATTCATTATAATATATATTGTTTGGACACCCCAACCCCCACCCAACCATAAGTATGTCCTCCATACCAGCCATTTGTAGAGTTGCCCACTTCTTCCTTCATCTTTATCATTCGCTTTTTGTGTCTACTCTCCTCTCTTCTTGTTTTCTCCCACCCTTCCTATCAGAACAATTCTGGTAACTAATTCTTACGTTGTTTTTAGCTGATGACTGACCGCCAATTTAAAAAAATATATATATATATATATATATATATATATATATATATATATATATATATATATATATATATATATATATATATATATATATATATATATATATATATATATATATATATATATATATATATATATTGGGATTATAGTATACTTAATGCACAGTCTTGAAGGTGATTTTTATATTGAACGTGTTAAACCAAAGCCAAGGTTACAAGGGGTGGCTGAAAAGTTCGAACCCTTACCATGATATCCAGAAAGGAGGTGGGCCAGGCGAATGACACTTTGCATGCATGAAATATAACTTTTGATGGTCAACAGGAGATTTGTTTTCCTGGGGTTGCATTTATATCGGGATGAATAGCTGTGGGAGTAAAAGCAAATATCTGATCACACCACACGACAACCAGATATGTCCCTTTTCATGAATGTCTGCTACCTGCACACTATGAAGGAAGTCAACAATATGAGAACAAATATATACCCCTACTTGGTCATCAAAAGGGTTGAACTCATGCAGTCAAAATGTCCTCCGTGTGGCCCAGCACCTTGGCAAGGCTTAATACTTTTCAGCCAGCACTCCAGCACTCATTTAACAGCAAAAGTCTCTCTTTTTCTGTTGAACAAGATGGAGTGATGAAGATTGAGTATTCCAGTTGGATAATATTTTAATGTGTATCCGCATAAAGAAATATTCCTTTATGGCATCAGCCAGTGTTTAGAGTTTCTTTATGAAAGTAGAGAGTAAAATTATCAGAAATATTTCTACTAATTTTTCATGGGATCACAACTCTAATATTTTCACTGTTGAAACGAAATAAAGTTGAATGTTTGGCAGTTTATTTTTGAAATTATTGAATTATGGCATTAACACGAGTAATCAAAAATAATCATTCAAAATAATTTTTCTTAGCACAAACCTGGGGTTGGGGACCCTAGGCACGCATGCCAAACTTGGCACGCAACGTGCTATACTATGACACTTGACGTAATTCAGAAAGAAAATATTGAAAATACGAAGAGAGAGAGAGAGAGAGAGAGAGAGAGAGAGAGAGAGGTGGGCACAACCTTACTTACTAAATCAATTATAGGAAAAATAGATGTCCTTGTATAATAATTGATGTAGACAGGATTCATATACATGATTCAATGAGTTAACAATGAAACTATATGCTACCCTGAATGAGGTGTCAGCTAATACTGCCAGACGTTGATGAGTACGAGACAAGTTCGTGCTACCCAACTGGCGGTTGGTGACGCGTCATGTAGCTGCTCAGTCGCAACAAGTGTCGGAGATATGGTTACAATGGCTACTGCCAAGAAAGCCAAGCTTGATGTGCGCTCATTTCAGGCGTCACGGACAAACGACTTTGGATTTATCCAGCAGAATGATCGTGCTGTGTGTGCTTTCTGCTGTGAGAATGTTGTGTGCCGCACATCGAGCGTTAAGAGACGCTTTGAAAGAAAACATGAGAAAACTTTCACGGACAATGCAGACAAGGCTGAGGCTATTAAGAAAGCAGTATCCAGCTACGAAAAACAAAGCAGTGTGTTGAAGAGCCTGTGTGCTAGCAAAAATAATTTAACTGAAGCAAGTTACAAAGTAACTCTGTGTACTGCAAAACACGGAACTTTCGCTGATGGAGATTATATAAAAGTGCATTCCTGGACTGCTCTGAAGAGTTATTTCATGGCCTGTCAAATACAGTAAGAATATTATCATCTCAGGGATAAAAGACATGCCTGTCTGCTAGAACTGTGTAAAGGCGCATTTCTGAAATGTCTGCCAGTGTAAGTGAACAACAAACTGTTGCTTTAACAAACGCACCTGTGTTCAGCGTGGCCCTGGATGAAAGTGTGGATATAAATGACATTCCCCGGTTGGCTATCTTTGCCAGGTATTGTGACACAGAGATACACGAGGAGCTGTGCTGTTTTAAACCTATGCATGACACTACCAAGGGAGAGGATATAATGAAAACGTTCACTAACCATTTTGAGGATCGAGGTGTTGACATTAGGAAAATTTTTGCAGTTACAACGGATGGTGCTCCTGCTATGGTAGGAAAAAGCATGGACTTTACCAAGCTGCATGAGGGTAGAATTGGGCACCCCGTCCTGAAATTGCATTGCATCATTCACCAAGAAAACCTGTGTGCCAAGATTTCGAACTTTGAACCCAAGAATGTGATGGTTATTGTAACAAAAATAGTGAATTTTCTTGTTGCACGCTCTTCTCTTATACACAAGCAATTTCAGTCTTTTCTTGAAGAGGTGGAAAGTGCGTACAAAGATATACCCTTGCACAGCTGTGGGAAGGTTTTGGAGAGATTTGTGGAGTGCTTTGATGAAATTAAGATCTTTTTAACGGATAATGACCAAGCCTATCCTGAACTAGAGAACAGAGACTAGATTGTAAAACTTATGTTTCTCTCAGATATCACTTCATATCTCAACGGCCTCAGTCTTCGCTTCCAAGGAGCAGGACAGACTTTACTGGATCCATATGATACATGGACGGCATTTGTGGTAAAACTTGCCGTTTTCTCATTGTATATTAAAAATGGATCTTTTCGGTACTTCAGAAACTTGAAGAGCTTATCTGCAGTTCATTCTGTCAGCACTGCTGATACTGAAGTCTACATGCAGGAATTAGAGCCCGAGTTCTCAGTCATATTTCAAGATATACAACTCACTGGCCCAGTGTTTTCTTTTTTGATCGGACCAGACAACTTTATATATAGCGACTTGGAAGTGCCTCTGTTCCAGTGGATGGAAATTGAGGAGTTGGAATTACAGTTGATTGATTTTCAGGCCTTCTCTTTATGGTCAGCTAAATTCAAGGAGCTTCGAGAAATACTGGAAACAACTGTGGATGATCATGGAGCATCCATTCAAAGCTGTTGAGCATCACTGCCTAATAAATTCAACGGCATGAAGAAAGTTGCTTTTGCATTACTATCAGCCTTTGGAACTACGTATCAGTGTGAGCAGGTGTTTTCACACCTAAAGCACATCCTTAACCCGCACCGCAGCAATCTTACAACGGATCATTCTGAGGGCTTTGTGAAGCTCAAGGTATCAGCTCACCCAAAATATCAACTTTGGCTAAAGGGAAGCAGAGGCAAGGATCACATTAAGGCGGCAAGTACATATATTTATAATTCATTCTAAATTCCTTTAGCAATGTTTGTTTTATCACCAAAAGTCGTACCTACCTATTCAGCTATTCGTTTTGCATACAAATATGTACTGCACACCACAATAAGACGTTTCCATGTATATTATGTATGTTCACGATGTATTTTACTAATTAAGGCCGATACACTGTCGCTAGTGTTAAAAAATCTTACCTGGCACGCAAAGTGGCGAAAAAATTGGCATTAATTATATATTGGCACACTGTGTTCAAAAGGTTGCCGACCCTCGCATAAACCATCCATTCAGGCACCAACAGTGTTAATATTTAACTTTTACTGCATTTTTAACCCTTTGAGCCAGGAATATTTTACGGTTGGTGTAAAATTTTCGGCTTTTGTGCTCAAATGAATTTACGACCGTGAAATTTATAGTCATTCTATCATAGCCGTTAAATGATTTATGGTTTGATCGTCAGTTTTACGGTATTTCTCTGGCATGTTTGCTGCCAGTCGTTTTACCGTAAAATTATTATTATTATTTTTTTTTTAACAGTGCCTAAAACATCTCTGTCTACCTCCTTCCCTTATTACGTACCTACTTACTTGTCTGGCTGCCTCCCTGCTTCCATATCTCCCTTCCTACCTCAACCACCTAATGAGGTAGGAAACCATGCTCCCATTTATTTACTTCTGCACTTTGCCTAATTTCAGCGGGTTGTATAAAAAATGTGGCAGGGACAAATATTTGCATACTGAACGCCTTTTCTAGTGAAACCAATTTATGGCTATACAGCTACATATTAAAAAGTTTGGGGTTATTGTGACATTGGGGTTATTTCAGCATGTTGACCACAAAGACGAGGAGACACTGTCATACTGAGAGGTCTGATCTGACATGTTGATAATAAGAATCTTTAAATTTGTGGCCTGCAGAGAACAAATGAACGAACGAATGGAAAGACGAACTGAGGGAAAAGTCTGGCGAGTGGCGATGAGTTCTGTAAAAGCATGTTAAACACGGTTATGGCTGCAACATCCTGGTGAGGGAGGGTAGAATGCAAAGCGCACAAGAATCAAGGTTGATTTTAAAATCGCTTGAGGTGGATTAGGAAGGGTGGAACTTATTAGTTCATATGACTGCAAGGACATGCTTCATTAAAAATATATTATTTTACAGATATGATACCAATGAATTTGAAATCCAAGAGGACTAAGTGGCTGAGTGTGAGATATGTAATGAAAAAATTTCCGTTTTATCATTAAATCTTGAAGGGCTGCCTACCCAGGAAATATGATTGTGTTGGATCAGAACCGTACCGATGCTGGCTTGCGATGGCACGTGGTGTTGGAATGGTACAGGCAGGCCAGATGACTTGAATCGTCCCAGTGCAAGTGCCGACAAACGTTTGCACATAGATCCAGATTCGGTTCTGTTCTGCCCAACATCATGTCTGTATCAGAAGCCAGTAATCAAATCTGAATCGGGAGTAAGTAATCGGGCCAATTTACAAGTAAATGTGTCTGGACAGCTCGAAATTAATATATCTTGAATTTACTTTTTCTTCCTTTGAGAGAATAACCTCGTAAACTTTAACCCTTTAAATGCTCCTTTAAAAAACAAACAAACAAACAATCAGGATTCGAACTTTTTCCCTCCCGTACAGTCCACAACACCTGACACCTGATTTAGTGAGTGGAGTCTCTTATACCCAAGTTACATACATCTATGAATACACACTATGTTGCCAGCTCAATATCTCTGTCTGTCCTGAATTGCTGTCAAGTGATGGAATGTCTGACACGAAACAAATTAACTGGCTGGTGTGGGACTTGAATCCGCCCCTCCACCCCATCACATATGTGCATCTTACTATTCAGTCACGGACGACCTTCATAGTCAATAGTGCAACTCTGACCATTTTATAGACCCGGCTGTATATATTTTGTGCATATATCAATGCCCCTTTAACATTAATATTATCAATTATGATCTAGTAAGCTGAAACAAGTTCAGTTCCACAAAAACATTACCAAAAATAAGACTCGTTTTATAACAAGACAGTTGCCTGTGGAAAACTCTCCGTCTCTGTCGAAATTTCTATATTATATAAAATATATTTCAATTATCCAATATATGAAAATGATCAGTGGTGGGTGATGTATATCACTCAGTTATTAGCTGCTTTATTGGCGTGATCAGCAACACACAGATTGGGCTAACATTTTATTCCCATTCTTGACCCAGTTTTCAAAAAAAGTTATATTCATGTATCCGTCCAATACATGTTTTACACCAATAGGCCCATTATATATATATATATATATATATATATATATATATATATATATATATATATATATATATAGATAGATAGATGTGTGTGTGTGTGTGTGTGTGTGTGTGTGTGTGTGTGTGTCTGTCTGTCTGTCTGTCTGTATAAAACCATTACTGCCAGGAATCGGTCCAATGTATGGTTGCCGTTTCAGCCAAATGTCGGAAAAAAAAGTTTTATTTATATATCAGACCAACACAAGTTTTACATCAATTGGTCCGATAAAAACAGACTATTATGGCCAGGAATCGGTCCAGTGGATGGTTGCCGTGTTCCATTAGTTCCGTTATATGCCTGTGCTGGCACACCATTTCAGTGTTTGCTGAGTACCTGTCGATTCATGTAATATGTACTGCTGTATCAGACCTATTCATAACCATTACAGAACCATCTGTTAGCCAGCATTGGTTATGTATCAGACCATTAAAGGCAAAACTGCATATCCGGTTTTTTTCTCTTTTTTACAAGTTAAGAGACGACCTTTGAATTACCTTGAACTGAGCTGAACATCATTCATGTCTTTGTTGAATAGTGATATTCAGCACATTACAAGGTGATTTAAAGGTGGTTTTGCAGCTTGGAAAAGGTTTGTGATAAGTCTACATCTTGCGGCTCTCAAACATCTGTAGGTTATAACTGTTGGTTCTTTGTAAAAGCATGTCTGGTATATATTGCACACATAATTCTACTGGACAGACTGGCAGACCTGTATAGCATCCAAATAGTTTGAAAAAAAAAAAAAAAAAAACAGGTTTAGCATAGGAAGGGGGAGAAACGTACAAACCACACAAAATCAATATTTACTTAACCACAGTAATAAAGAAGTATCTATTGAACTACTAAGAAAACACAGAGTTTTGCTAGTGTCAAGAGTGTAATTTTCCCTGCAAATATCTGGAAGATAGACACCAGTGGTACTGCGGGCGGTGGAAGAAAAGTCGAAAAAATAGGGGGAAAATCCAGTGCAAAATCACTGTTCCGGATGATGATGATCATGATAATAATAATAATAATAATAATAATAATAATAACAACAACAACAATAATGATGATGATGATGATAATGCATAACCAATTGTTATTCAGAAAAGTTATAATACAATGCATAATTTCCTAATTCTCATGTAAAAATAGAATAGTTAAGATCATCGATCGACTAACCATGTTTCAGTGTTCTCTACCTAAAATTAAATTAAGTTAAAAACTGTAAAATTTATATATAGGCAAACATTAAACAAACAGCTGGAAATGGCGTGATAAGGATTTGACTCTATAGACACAATTCAGGTATATGTTAGCAGTGGCAACAATATTCTGTTTCAATTCTTGTTTGCCAGAATTGGAATGGAAGAGTATTTTGTGTATTAATCCAGTGCAGGTCACATGCGATTTGCTGCAACCCGGCGGTATCGATACTAATCAGAAATGAGCCGATATTGGCCCAATAACCCCATGTTATCTGGGTATCTGTTATACTCTGGTTAATGAGAGGCGATTATGCTTGCCAAGAAGAAACCTCTTGATGTTTAGGGATGAAATCAGTGGTAAGTAGGAGAGGCATCTTCCTGTCACCATTTCTTTCATATGTATTATTGTTTTTTTTTTAACATGCCGTCTTTCAGGTCATATGTAATATGTTTTAAGTCAGAGTCTTTGGATTTTTCGGCAATGATTCATGACTTCTTTAAGTTCCTGACGAAGTCAGAAAATGTGTGATAATTGTGCAATTGCCTCAAAATAATTACATGAAACATTCATACCTCTGGGCAGAGCATCGACCCATGCAATAGAGAAGTGGCCCGCTGAGCAGAAGTCCCACTGCCAAGGCGAACCATGTGTACTGTGTGAAGGGCCACAAGACAGCCTGCCAGCGTGGCTCTGGTAGGGGCACCCTCAGCATGATGCAGTTCATCTATGAGCATCAAAATATATATAGATATATAGATAGAGAGATAGATATACATATATAGATATATATAAAGGTCTTAAATAGCTGGAAAAAAAAGGTAAGATTATGGAAAGATGGAACTGAGTATTAGCTGTGTTAAGATTTAAGTGGGAGTACAAATGGGCGTGTTTGCCTTTGCGAATCCTGTACCAGATGACAGGGAAGCATGAGTGAAAGGAACAGGTTTGGATGGATATCGAAGTGTGTCTGGATAGTTTAGTGTAAGTGAGTGGACGATTCTAAATGGCGATTTGATTGCAAAAGTAGAGTATACAAGAAAGTAAGAGTTACTTAGTGGCGTGAAGCATCACGAGTGAATTAGAATGAGAACATACATTGCTGAACATATATGCTGAGAGGTGACTGGCTTTCACGAATACCTCTTTAATTGCAAGTGGATACACAAGTATGAATTAAGGATGGGAAAAAGAATGAAAGGTAGAGTGTAGAGTAAAAGGCAATGACTGATACAGTGTACGTGGATAAGCGATTGATGAAAGATATGTTAGATACGAGTATTATGATATTTTGATGAATAAAGGTGGATTATCACATTGCTATGTAGTTTTATCAAAGATTTGAGTTTTGTTTAGAGAGCAGGAAGATTCTTTAATTGTAAACAATATCCAACTCAATCCTGCATCATCTTTCAACATACTGTGCTTGGGGTTTCATTCTCTCAGGATTTATCTTGGAAAGTTCATATTACCTCTTTTGTAAAATCTACTTCCAAGAGATTAAGTGTGCTAAGCCGACTCCATGCTTTCTTAACCCATGCACAGTTGTCGACTTCATGCATGGGTTATACATATTCTTCCCTGCGTAAAGTACAACTCTCATGTGTGGAGAGGCTCCCCACATACAGCTCTCCTCAATAAGGTGGAGTCAAACGTTTTTCGTCTCATCATCTCTCCCCCTCTTACTGCATCCCTTCAGCCTCTATCTCTTTGCCATACTGTTGTATCTTTATCTCTTTTCTATTGCTTCTTCAATGGTCACTGTTCCTCTGAACTGTCTGCTTACGTCTCTCCAACAAACTCTCATCCTTATTCTGCCCAACTCTCTAATGCAAGAGTTAACTGATACTTTCAGTCCTTCATGTATACAACAGATCAAACCTGGAACTGTCTTCCTCTGTCTGCATTTCCTACTGCCTATGGCTTGTCTTTCAAAGGCAGTGTGTCTAGACAGCTCAAAATGAACAGTTCTTGATTTTGACTCCCTGTTATCGTGTTTTTGTTTTTTTCGTGGAGGGAACAATCATGACGGCTTTTGACCTTTGGTTCTTACTTCCTTGCATAAAAAATGTAATTGTAAAGAAGATGTAGTACCCAGTGTGGAAACTGCGGGTATGTCTCAGTGAAGTAACGACAGAGAAATTAAGTAATGTTGGGCAGCAGGATTTGCTAATTAGGTAGTATTGGAGGGTACCCGATTGTTCTCACAGTTTCTGTTACATGTTAGAGTTACCAGTTAGTCTGCTACTGTGAGCGGAGTTATTTTGTAAATTTATACAAAAATTTTTATGCTCTTTTTCTGTTTTTAGTGATGTGATTGATAAATTATGTTATTTTAGTTCAGTTTGTATGCTAAAGAACTTAGAGTGTTAGTGTAAGAAAACTGGATATTTTGGATGTCTCCGAGATGGTAACTGTTGCTTCTCCGAGAATGTAGTAGATCATTCAAGTATATTGGAAGCTTATACAAGGATGGGAAAGGGACTAGAGGAGTTTCAGTTCAGTCTGAGTTTAGTTCAGTGTCAGTGCATTTAGTGAAGACTGTGTTGCTCCTGTACCTGTGAAAACAGTGAAGTGTAGTTGGCAGGCATTGAGTGTCATCATTTGGTGAAGAAAGACAGCGAACTTGAGAAGCCAGTGTTTATTAACCACGCCTGAGCTGATCCTGTTGTTGCACACCGGAAGACTGACCATAGGAAGAACAACTCACTGGGCAACCACTGCTGTTGCACCTGTGTCATTGTGGGATGGGGACATAACAGAAAGCACAGTGTAGGTAAGTTAGCACAATGAAGATATATGAAGAATATTAACTCGCCCCATCCCGTCGACGTATGGGTACGTTGCAATGATTTGCATTTGCCAGTCCCGGCGACGTACCAGTACGTTGTGCAATTGCAAGGTCCCTAATTTGCACAATTTTCAATTTTCGCATGTGATTTTTCGTATGTATACACGGGACACCTTCCTCTATTCCTCTACAAGAAACCAAGCAGGGACAATGCCTTACACCACATAACCTCCCCCCTCCCCCCCTCACGCCATTGTCTTGGCAAAGGACCTGTTACCAGTGACCTGGCTAGTAAAGATATTCAGGGCCAAAGTGATTCCCCAATCGATGACAATGTGGAGGACAATGTTTACATAGCATTAGAAGAAGAAACAGCCAGAAATAATGATCAGGTAATGTGGCAAAAAAAGGTCAGGTATGGTGATGAGTTAGTGAGTGACACAATGCTTATAATGCCTTTATTACTGCTTGAAAACCAATATACTCTCATACTACATATACATTCGTACCAAGTAAATAAATAAATACCGTTTATGAGTGGATAAAATAGTTACCCTCCCATAGAACTCGTTTTCTTTGGTGCCAGCATGTTAGAAAACCCACTCAGGTAAGGAGGAACTCCTACCTGGATTGGGCACTTTAAACCTCAGGTGAGCGATTTCTCTATGAATTTTCTATGTTTCTCACCAAAAGCGAAGGTTTTAGCCAAAAAAAAAAAAAATTCGAAAATAACTCGGGACTGGGGGATGTCGGAGGTGCGGAAAACCTCGGGACGTGACGGGTTAAAGGAGGGAGTGTGTGTGTGTGTGTGTGTGTGTGTGTGTGTGTTGTACAGTGGCAAGTAGGTGGATTTACAAGGACACCTTGGTGGAGTAAAGAAGTGAAAGTAGGGATGGATGAAAGGAGACGAGCATAATTAGAAGGAATGGCTAAGGAGTTCAGATAATAAAGCGGCAGACAGACAGAAGAGAAACGGGAATGTAAAATGGCAGAAAGCTAAGAGTGGTAAAGAAAGTATTATTTGAACATGCATGTGCTCACATTACTTTGGAAACAGTAAAGAAAATTTGAGCAATATCCATCAGCAGAAATACAGAAAGTGGTACTAAAAGCTCTAGGGCTTCTTTGATGCATGTAAGGGGTAACTTCGGTAAACGTTATTGGCTGGTTGTAGTGGATTAGTGTTTTGTATGCTGTACAAGAATCATAGAATGACTGACAAAAAAGAGCATTGCTCTCACATCCCACCATCAGCCTTCCAGCAGGAATTTTGACCAACACATTCATTTAGCACAACCCTTTCCAAGTTCACCCGACTTGCTCTTGATTGTTTCAACAAAATGCAACCACCCAGTCCCAAACTATCTGCACTACACATGAGCAAAGCATTTGATATAGTATCACACTATTTCAAGAAGCAAACTTTTTTAGTCAATCAATCAATCATTTCCTGTGGCACCCCACGGGATGCAAAGGGCCTCAATGAACTCTCTCCACCAATATTTTCTCTTGCCATCTCCTTCAGGTCCCACCAACACTCCTCTCCTGCTTCTTTTTACATTGTCCTCAACCAAGTTTCCCTCGGCCTACCTCTACCTCTTCTTCCTCTAGCAGTCCACTCTGGCACATCCTGTATTTTAGTTACAAACATTAAAGACATTGATAAGAACTGACTGGCTAACTTACTTTATGACAGATAAGCCCAAATGTTCTACATCATAAGACTTGATTCTGAATCCCACTGGGCTCCGTCCATCCACCCTCACTTTTAAGTCTTTTCTTGACGACATGCCAACTTACCCTCCATCAGAAACAGTACTGTCCTCTGCTGATGGCATGGCAATGTGCTCACTACAAAAATCAATAAGAATGTGGAAATCCTCAGTATTACTTAAAACAGGGTTTGTAAATGGTCTGACATACATTGCTGTGAGCAGATGCAAAAAAAAAAAGTAAATAAATAAAAGAAAAGAAAAGTTGGTGTTCCTTCCTTATGAAAACGTTACAAGGCTCTTACAAAATTTTTCTCATAAAATGCTCAAAGCTAGACTAAAACACGAAGAAAGAAAAAAGTTGTCTGATGAAAAACTGCTAGTGAATTGTATTAGCAGCAGTGGCTGATAGTTTGTCTTGCTTTTAATAAAATATGTGATTGGGAGGAAAACAGACTTTCAGCCGACGGGGCATGGAAGGCCCTAAAGATTCACTGAGCGTGGGAGTGGCTGAGCGAAGCCCGTCACACAGTAAATTATGGTGGTCAGTTTTGTTGCTCAAGCACTCTCATGCAAGTGGTTTCTTCCTGGGTTGGCTATAGAATGCCAGTTCTACATTTCTCTTTCATTTTCATCAAATTCTGCTTCCCTTTCAGATGTATGGATCACCTGCTAGTCAGAGTTTTTTTTTTTTTTTTTTCAGTTTTTCTTTGACAAACATTGAAATAAACTTTTGCTTAGGTTGTTTTAAATGTTTTTAGATTGTTAGACTTTCTGAGCGCTCGTGCGTTCAGGCCGTCCACGTGTGGATGCCATTAAAGCAAACAAATAGATTGTAAAGTTAAGTAGTGAATGACCAGAAAATCATATTCTTTAAAACGAAAGGAGGGAAGTTAGAGGTCAAAATGAAATATCAGGTGACTGAAGGGAATGGATGGTAGTGTACTGTTTTTGTTTTTTTCTTGGAAGGCACGGTTTGCGGGCGCCAGGCCTTTGGTTCCTTCTTTCTTGCATTAAAAAAAAAAAAAGATGAGCCCTAAAGAGATTCCAACATTCCAGCAAGTTGCTGAGTCTGATAAGAGAACGGGATGTTGAAGGGCTTTGTTAAATGTATAAAATAAGTGTCGTTCAGGAGTGCATAAGACATGCGTGTTGTTATTACCACCTAGCGAGGCGATAAAGTAATTGCCTGCATCTGTGTCTGTGTCTATCTGTCACGAAGATAACTCCAAATCAAGAGGGGAAATCTGTTACCTAAATATTACCAAATATAGCTGTATGGCTTTATCACCTTCCAATGCATCTTCAAAACCCAGCGTATTTGACACCATATCCACACAATTTACCAACCCTAACCTCACCCTTACCACTGAAATTACCGTTTTGGGTGATTTTAACGTCCATAATGTAGAATGGTTATTGCATTACGCCAGGACTGACGACGCTGGTCTAGAATGCGAGCTGTTTTCAGAACTGTTTAATCTCAAGTAGCTGGTAAAACAGGCATCCGAAATACCAGACAATCCTGACCATAACACCTTTCTTATGGACCTATTCCTGACAAATAACGCAGAACAGTACAGGATAGAAGTACTGCCACCACTTGGATCCTACAATGACAATCATATCAAAGCCTAATTAGCCAGTTGTTGCCCCAAACCTACCTGTTCTGAACCAGTCAAGGTGACCAGATGGCACCTGGTTAGAGCAGAAAGGGATGGATTTAGAAAATATATTGATGGCAGTCTTTCTTCTCCAGTGACATCAATTCTCCCCAGTCCCCCATTAATAGCTTATTACAAGCTGGTAAGGAATTGCTTATACCCAGTCAACAGTTTACTGTGAGATCAGATGATTTGACAGCAGCGACCCCAAAGTCCCCAGCATATAACTTTTACTCATAATTTTAAAAAAATGAATTTCTGTCAATATAAATTATCTAGAATTCATGCAAAAGCAGTAATACATTTCGCAAGATCAAGCTCTACAACCAAGCATCCAAACTAGTAAATACTCCAAATGACAAATGAATATTCTGGTCAACTCTCAGTTCATTTAATAATAACAAGGCATCACCATTCCCCTATTAAAATTTTCAGATGGAAATACTTTAAATGACCTGCATGGATAAGCGAACATCCTTGCCAGCACGTTTGCCAGAAAGTCTACCTTAGAGAAAGTTTGTCCGAACGACTCTGTACTTTCTTTAGAACTTGACTCTCCCGAAATTGCTCCACTTAAGATATGCAAAATCCCTCCTGGACAATTAACCAACCAACAAAGATGGAATTCCTTCAATGGTTTTGAAAAAAGTGTTCTCCAGAACTTACTCCCGTTTTACCTAATTTATTCAGACTTTGCATACGTTCTTTTTCATTCCCGAAATTCTTGGAAAGAAACTAATATACACCCAGTTTCGAAGAGAGGAAGTTCCGTTGGCCTTTCTGCTAACAGACCAGTAGCTATCACATCTTCCTCTGGTAAAGTATTCGAGATTGTAGTTAATAAGCACACCGTGTAACAACTTGAATCCAATATCTTAATTATTGATAGGCAGTATGTGTTTCGCCACGAAACATCCACTGTTGATATATTCAGTCTCTTGACTCATACCATCTATCAGTCAGCTGACCAGCATGGAGAAACCCATGCAGTAGCTATTTCTAAGGCTTTTGATAGAGTGTGGCACCGTTCTCTGCTATCCAAACTCCCTTGCTGTGGCCTATCATCTTTTGTTCCACTAATTTCCTAAATCTCGGTGACAAATAAGTGTAAAAGTAGATGATGTATATTCCAATTTCCATTCAGTTACTGCTGGCGTACCACAAGGATCAGTCCTGGCTCCACCTATATTCCTAAGTTAATTAATGATCTCTTATCTATCACCCATAATCCCAGTCACTGATTAATGCAGATGACTCAACACTTCACAGCTTCTTCACACTTAAACACCCATTCACAAAGTTTTATATCTCTAACTTGCATCTCATTGCAGCAATCTCCATTAATCAAGACTTTGCTACAGTAAGGTCATTGGAAGAAGACAAAATAACATTGTCTCATTTAATGTTAGGAAAACCAGTTATTATACAATTTACTAATAGACATATATTGCCTAATTCATATATTACCTTCAATGCAGCAAATATTCCTACATCTAAATGTACTGACATTCATACTGTTTGACTTAACAACGCCCTCAGCAGGACCTCTCATGTTAGAGCACTTGCCAAAACTGATTCAAGGAGACTTGGATTATTTACAGAATCACTAAATTCCCCACTGATGAGTAGTTAGCTGTTATTTACAAGAGTCATGTGCACTCTTAACTGGAATACAGCTCACCCTTGTGTACTGGATGTGGAGAGGTTGCACTAAAACAACTTAGCAAAATTCAGAACAATGCTGTAAGAATTATTAATTACGCAGCAATTACAAATACGCCACCTCCCCAGCAAGAAAGAAGGAATGTTGCCTTCCTTGCATTCTTTTAGATAATTTCATGACAAATGCTCAGACGAAGTTGCATCCATTGTGCCACCACTCCACGACCCACCCCATGCTACATGAACATCTGGTAGCACTCATAACTGGACTGTCACACTGTTATATTGCAAAACCTCTGCCTATTAATTACAAGTATTCTTTTATTCCCTTCGCTGCATCTCTTTGAAAATCACTTCCCCAGAATAGCCTTCCCCCAGGCTTCAACCTACACCAATTCAATTCCAAATGTTACAGATTTTTTGTGAATGGAAGACACTTGTAATCCGGTGTAGGGATTATGTTATTTTTTTTCAATTTGATTTTCCTACCTCACTTCATCTTCTGTAAAAAACTAACATCATCATCATCATCCGGACCTCCTTTCCCACCCACAGGCAGGGTGAGGAGTAGCAATGTCCAGACAGCACAAACTTGCCCAATCCAAATTGGCCACGCTTCCATTCACTCATCATTTAAGCCCCCAGAATCCTGGCTCTACCGGATATGCCAAGAACATTCACCATATTCTGCAGCTTTACACAAACGTATCCGATTGAGTCAGTCCGGATGCTGCCATGCTCACAAGGGGTGCCAAAATCCCTGATCATGCACTTCTCACAACATTCATCCAGCCAGGTCGATCTCGTGTCAGTTCCCTAGCCTCACCGACTTCCAAACCTCTCTTCCTCAAACATTCATCCACCATATCTCTCCACCTTCTCCTTGGCCTACCTCATCTCCTCCCTCCTTCAAACTCTCTCTCTCTCTCTCTCTCTCTCTCTCTCTCTCTCTCTCTCTCTCTCTCTCAACATTGTCTGCAGTAATTCAGAATATGTTGCCAGAATTGGTAAGATTTTGGCAAAGCTGTGGTAATATGCCTCCAACTGCCAGAAGATTACTGATCTTTTTTTTTTTTTTTTATAAACAGAAATGCAATGGGACGGTAAAACACAGCGGACGAAATCCTACGACTTTTTGGGTTTAATTGGCTGCCTAGTTAGGTGCTAACATAATCGTCAGCATCTTTGTGTGTGTGTGTGTGTGTGTGTGTGTGTGTTGCCAAAATATCTCAAAATCAAGAGGGCAAATTGTAACCAAACTTTGTGGGCAGCATTCCGGGATACGTGGCTTGAACTGATTAGATTTTGGCGAAGCTGGATTGACATTCCTCCGATTTCCAGATGATTACTTAAGTTTTTTGGGATGGGGGTGACGTGCATTTTTGGGTGAATGCTTTGGTTGTCCTTGCAAATGTGTCAGTGGTTTAAATAAGAATTATAATGGGGTATTAAAGTAGGCAGAGTAGAACTAAGATTAGGAAGATGTAGTTGAGTTGGAAGGAAAAGCAAAAAGATTAATAGTGGGAAAGTACAAATGAAATTCTCAGAAGACAGCAAACCAATTTTAAGAAGTTCGCAAATGAGTTGGAAAGATTACAGGCAAGCATCAATTGAAAGGAACAAAAATGCACAAATGTTACCAACTGTAAAAAGGAATAAGAGGCATGGGAAAGAGAAAAACAAGAAATGAGTGAGAAGGCATTGTAAGCACTGGGAAGGCACCATAAAATGTTATAGCAGCGCTGACTATTGACTCTCTAAGTATATGACTTACTTGTGCCACATAGCAAGTACGCTATACTCATTTTACTCTAACTTGGCCTAAAATTACCATGTCTGTGTCTTGAATACTGTGTTGTAAGAACTGATTATCTCTAGAATATGATGTGAGTCACAAAGTAGTGCTAAGAAAAGAATGTAGAGCCGTGGCATTATCTTTTTCCCATTCACCTACATGAATCAAACTGCAGAAAGACCAAAGTCTGGGCCAGGTTAGGGTAAAAAGGGTATAATACTGTGAAATGAGATGCACTGTGTAGTAACTAAACTCCAGTCCCACATGTACCTCTTTAACCAAGTTTCAGTTAATTTGCAGATATTCCCATGTAGACCATGTGCTTCAACTTTCGTACTTAAATGCACTGGAGAAACTGCATCAAAAGCTTTGCGAGAGAACAATGTTGTTTACTATATATTTGGTTTCTCTCTTATATACTTAAAAGGACAATATACTACAATTTGTAAGGGAGAACAAATATATCACAGCATAGCTTATTAGAGCTGTTACAATTTAACATTCAACAACTCACTAACTGCGTGGTTGTGTTTTTCATCTGCATTCTCTCTCTTGTTTTTATTAAGGTCATATAAAAGCCTAATTTACAAGCCTCTCTCATTTCACTATACAGTTACATACTACCCAGGGCTAACACACAGTGTAACAATAAGTCCGACAGATACTTGCCAGCAGAGGTGTCATATATTGATGCTAAAGCATCCCTAGTAATAGCCATGTCCCTTTGGCCCTCATTAACGATTTTCGGAAACGACTATAGACATCTTGACACACAGCACACCATACCACCCTCTCACACCACATTACACAAACTCACCCTCCCACACCATATTGCATTAAGGAAGCTCCCGCATCTAGAACCTTGGTACTTTTAATTTCTTGATACCACCAAACGATTTTTATTACCAATAGGATTATCTTAACTGAGAGGTAATTATACAACACTGGCAGTATGAATTCAAAATTGTTATCTGAAGCCGTCGCTTGCAGTGTCTAAAGAACTACCAGAATCAGGACGCTGCCTGACATGTAGTACATCGAGTATTACCACGTGATTCATAGCTACCACTCAGGTGCATGGCGTGACAAAATTGCTAAAAAAATTTGTATTAAGTTGACAGGAAACATTTCAGAACACAAAACAGCCACTCCAACATATCCAAACTTGTAATAAAAGTTTGCTTAACTAAAAGTTAAATGCTGCATTGTAGTTTCTGATCCAAAGAATGTGTGCAGTTTCCTAATGAGAGTGTTTCTTAAATTTATTTAATTTGTTGGAAAGTAGTAATAATAATAATAAAAAAAGTCAGCAGTTTCATTGACGTAAATGAAGCTGAGCATGGCTAACAGTTATGGAATCATACATGTTAATAGAAATGAAAATTATAAGATAACTGATAACAGACTAATGCTCACGTTTTGATCGTATGGAGAACTAAAATGCTGGAAATCCATGCGGCCCTTCAGACTTGTAATATAAAGGCTGGTGATGGCGAGGTCTGCAGTGTTACTCCCAAGCATGCCAACTATTCCAGTCCAGCTTCCGTTTGGCTGACGAGCCCCCCACACTTCCCCTACAGGACGCAGACATCAATAATATAGCACTAGAACTTTCAATACTATTGAGTTAAACTCTTTACCTTGACAAACGTGGTTGGAGGAAAGGTACTACAATATTTTATGTGACAAAAATACTGGTACCAAAGAATCTAACCACGAACGATTAAGAGTGTATGCAAATATTTACCTTATGTCTTACAACCTTATAGCTAATAATCTAATAATGAGGCATTCATAACGGTACTTTGCAGTTATATAAGAGATGTAAAAGATGATATTATGCACATTAGATATGAAAAATTATTTCTACAACTTAACACACCATTAAAATACACGCTGGACGCTTTCTGTCACGTTTTCTTACCGAAAAAATGAACTACCATAAGATCAGAGGTAGTGGTGGAAAGCAATGAGCATCTGGGGATATGGCCCATATTTTTGCATCTCTCTCTCTCTCTCTAGATAGATAGATAGATAGATAGATAGATTCCAATACCTTGGCTTGAAGTTCCCCAAACTTTCTGACGAAAAACTCAAGACGGGAATATTCGACGGTTCACAAATAAGGCTACTCATGAAGAATGGGGAATTTGTGAAATCCATGACACCGGGTGAAAAAAATTGCTGAACTGCATTTGCCAACGAGGTCTCGAATTTTCTTGGAAACGAGAAAATATGAAACCATGAATCCATCGTGGAAACTCTCCTGACATCGTTGAGAGACGTGGTGGCAAACATTAGCGGGAAAGTGCATTTTTTGCACTGTTGCATGAACTTTTTCTCAGAGTTGGCGCAACCAGTGAAGAACAAGGTGAAAGGCAAAGTCTACTAATACCAAGTCTTTTCACTTTCCATCAGAGCGCAGGATGGCGTGGCTTGTGTGTGACGTCAGTTGGCTTAAGTAACAGAAAATGTATAAAACCGCCGATTCAAATAAAAATATTTATAACAAGGGAAAACGAAGCAGGGGAAGAAGTGCTTCCCTCGCACCCCTACACCTTCCCTCACACCCCCACACCTTCCCTCACACATTTCAGTCCCTTCCCTCACTTCACCGGACCGAAAAAGTGTCATGGTGTGAGTAGTGGAGCAAACATCCACCCTCCATCATGGTCAGGAGTCAAATGAGCTAGTGTTTCGTGTTCGAGCCAGTCGACGTCACTCCGATGCTCCGCCCCCTGTGCGAGCTTGGAGCTGTTTTAGAAGGAAGTGAACCGACTTGGTATTAGTAGACTTAGTTGAAAGGTTTCACCAGGACATCAAGAAGATGGAGCATAGGTATCAAGGGAAATGGAATGCCAAAATGATGGCAGACTACTGCTGGTGCTTGCAGCGCGACTGTTCAGACATTGAATACACTAGGAAATCTAAGAGAAGGGAATCCCAGCCTTAGATCAACTGCCAGTGCTAATCAATTGTCTTGCGCATCACATTTATGCATATTTGTGGTTGCCATTCGAGTGAATTTCCATTACACTGCCGTTTAATGCCGGACGTATTCCCTTTATTGCATAAAAATACTCATGTGTTTTGTGAAAAATTTTGAAGTTCTACATAACTTTTGAAAGTATATTCGAAATCATCACTCTCGAATTGTACGAAATCAGCATGAATCACTAAATCGGCTGAAAAAACTTTCAAAATGTAGACCAGTGTTGTCCATCATCTACTACCACATATGACCATTTGCCATCATCATGCATCATCGTCATTAATTTCTGCCATCCATCATTATCATCTATCATCCATTATGAACATTTGCCATTATCATCGGTCATCTGGCATCGTAATCATCCATCATCCTTACCCCTCGTCCATCATTATTATGTCATACATCATCCGTCGACCATCATCCATCATCTTCATCCATCGTCAGTCATCATCGGCCACCCTCTGTCATCAATCATTTAATATTATCATCCATCATTACCTCCTTTATATTTCATCCATCATGATAATGTATCATTATTATCCATCATCATCATCCATCATTATCATCGATCATCATCCGTTTTCATTACCCAGCATCCTCATCTATCATCCAATACCACCCATAACCTCAAAACATTCATTTATAATCGTCACCCATCACACGCAATCAGTACTCATCATCAGTCAGGCATCATCATATATCATCGCCATCCATCAACACCTATCATTTATCATCCATCATCAATCATCAACCATTTTTCATCAATCATCTATCACCAATCATCATCATCCATCACTATCATCTAACGTTATCATCCATCACCTATCATCATGGATCATGATCGATCATCAGTTCATCATCCTCACCATTCATCATCCGTCGTCCATCATCCATCATGGCATCATAATCCACCATATATCATCCATCATGTCACCATCATCCTGCATCGTCATGACCTATCATCTTCATCTAACATCGTCATCTTGAGTTATGAGACTGGGCTAACGTGTATCACTTCCTAATTGGCTGAGCTTGATACACATTCCCTACCCAATCACTGGAGGTGAAGCTCGTTTCAAGCAACCATGCATCTGTCGAGGAAAAGCCCAGACTCACTCTCGCCCCCCTCTTCCCCCTAGTCCTACCTGAGGAGCGATTAAGCTGTCATTTAAGAAGGGCTGACGCAGAGGGACGCCGGTTTTGTCACCGGGAGTACCGAACCTTACTGTTTAACATTTGGCATTTTCTCCCACACCCTGCAGTTTGCTTGGAGTGACCAGGGAACATCCTTTTTCCAGGAAGGAGACACTGTTCTGAACGAATCTTTGCCTAGCAACCGTTATAGAAAACTTTTAATTCATTTTTTTAAGAACACATTTTTAGGCCTGCCCATGATATTTGCACATGCTGTAAGCCTTTAGGTTCCAGAAAGCATGCTGTTGTGAGGTACGGTTGCACAGCTTTGCTGTGCTTATCCTGTATCGTTGAATCACTTGTACAGTCGGCCTATGAAATTATGGCAGAGTACCAAGCAGTTTTCTGTCATCGATTATGTATATATGTATTCTTCCTTATATTTTTACAAGGTGAAACCCATTATGTAAAATTGTTACAGAAAACAGTAAGGCAATGAAAAATTGCCGGTATATTTCAAAATGTAGCAAGCAGTTCGTTAATTGCGATAATAGAAAATCCTAAACGGAACTCAGTGAAATTTCAGAACTATCGCTCAGGGAGAGTCAGGAATAATTTGCGAAGTTCATATATAATATGGTTAAACGCAATATTTTTTTTTAGGCTACAATGAATAAATGTGTTGGGAGAGTTGAATGATTCTTTGATCACGAAGGAGGAACAGGAGAAGGCAGTAAAGGAGATGAAAACAGGGAAGGCTGCAGGTATGGATGGGTGTGCTGTGGAATGCCTGAAGGGTGGTGGAGTGACTATTGTTGACTGGTTAGTAAGATTGTTGAATGTGTGCTTTGTGAAAGGTATGGTGCCAGTTGACTGGGCAAGTGCTTGTGTGGTCCCGTTGTATAAAGGCAAGGGTGATAAGTATGAATGTACTAGCTTTAGGGGTATAAATCTGTTAAGTGTTGTAGGTAAGATGTATGGTAGAGTGTTAATTATGAGAGTTAGAGAGGGTACCATGGGAGTGATTGGTAATGAGCAGTATGGCTTTAGGAGAGGGAGGGGATGCATGGATCAGGTGTTCGCTGTGAGACATGTGTGTGAAAAGTAAGGATGTGTTTTGGGCATTCATGGATTTAGAGAAAGCGTATGATTGAACTGATAGGGAGGCTTTGTGGACTGTTTTAAGATTGTATGGACTTGATGGTAGGTTACTAAGAGGGGTGAAAAGTTTTTATGTAAATAGTAGTGCGTGTGTAAGAGTGGGAAATGCTGTGAATGATTGGTTTTCCGTGAGAGTGGGGCTGCGACAGGGATGTTGGTTGTTTAATATTTATGTGGATGGTGTTGTAAGGGAGGTGAATGCAAGAGTTTTAGGGGGAGGTCTGAGTCTGGTGAATGTTGATGGTGGAGAGTGGAATCTGAAGCAGCTGCTGTTTGCAGATGATACTGCACTGGTGGCTGATTCAGAGGAGAGATTGAGACAGTTGGTAGAGGTGTTTGGAAGGGTGTGTGAAAGGAGGAAATTGAAAGTAAATGAGAATAAGAGTAAAGTGATGAAGTTTACGAGGTGGGTAGATGGTAGGGGGATGAATATAGTTTTGAATGGTGAGTTGCTTGAGGAGATAGAGTGCTTAAAATATTTAGGGTCACACGTTGCTGTGGGTGGAAGAATAGATGCAGAAGTGAAGTTTAGAATGAATGAAGTAGGTAAAGTGCTGGGACGAATGATAAAAGTGTTTAGATGTCGTTTGCTTAGAATGGATGTAAAGAGAAGGCTGTAAGAGGGAGTTGTGGTACCGACTGCGTTATATGGGGCTGAAACATGGAATATGGGTGTAGCAGAGAGGAAAAGTTTGAATATAATGGAGATGAGGTGTCAGAGGAATATGTGTGGAGTGACGTGTATGGATCGAGTGCGAAATGATGAAGTGCGAAGGAGAACTGGAGTCGTTCGGGAGGTGGCTGGTAGAGGTGAGCAGAGGGTGTTGCGATGGTTTGGGCATATGGAGAGAATGGATAATGAGTGACTGGTGAAAAAGATAACTAGATCTGATGTGAGAGGTGTAAGGCTGAGAGGGAGACCACGAATAGGATGGATGGACAATGTGAAGAGAGCGCTGGATGCGAGAGGGATGTCTGTTGAGCAAGGAAGATTGGCTGTGCGTGACAGAAATAAATGGAGAGAAATTGTAAATGAATAAATGATGACCCTCATACATACTGTACTCTTCACAGCATTCAACAACTTCCCATCTACTCCATATATTCTTAATACTTTCCACAATACTTGTCTATCCACCCGTCATAGGCTTTCTTCAAAACCATGAACGCCGCATACAAATTCTTTCCCTTCTCTAGAAACTTTTCCACTAAAGATCTAAGAATGAATACCTGATCTACACAACCTCTTCCCTTCCTAAAACCTCCCTGTTCTTCTCCAACTAATTCCTTTGTTATTTTCCTAACCCTGTCAATAAGTAACTTGCCGTATACTTTTCCTATTACACTAAGAAGACAAATGCCCCTGTGATTACCACACCCTTCTTTTTCCCCTTTCCCTTTGTACAAGGGAATAATTATACCTGACTTCCAATCCTCCGAGACTCTACCTTCCTCCGAGGCCAATCTACACATCTTCCACATCCATTCTACTACAATCTCTCCCTCATGCTTCAGCATTTCACCACACACTCCATCAATTTCTGCGGCTTTCCCCATTTTAACTTTCTTCTTTACTTCCACAACTTCCATCCTGCTGATTTCTTCCTCTCTTCTCACATCGCTCCTTCTCCCAGGCATTCCCCAGCCACTTATACGCTCATTCATTCTCTATGTTCAACAATTCCGTAAATTGTTCTCTTCGTCTACTCACTTTTTTCTCCTTTCTCCATTAGTAATCTACCATTCTTATCTTTCACTCCCCTACTAACTTCACTGCCGACCTGTCTGACTCTCTTTACCTCTCTTCGGAACATTTTTTTATATTCTCACCACTTCACACTCAAATTCCCTCCAAATTCCTCATCCACTGTCATCTTACTCTCCCTTACTAAGCTTTTCACCTTTCTCTTCCTTTCTACATATAACTCTCTCTTCCATCTCTCAACTTCTTCCACGTCCCTATTTCTCATCCATTTATTATATGCTTTTTTCTTTTGTGCCACAGCCTGTCTCACCTCTTCATTCCACCATGCTGTTCCTTGCACCCCCTTTCGTTTTCTCTTCACCCCACACACCACCTCACATGCTGCACATATTTCTTCTGTGAATATCTTGCACACACCTTCCACGTCCCCCATCTGCTCCACTTCATATTTACCCAATCGTTCCCCCACTTCTCTCTTATATTCTGTCTTTTTCTCATCCTCTTGTAATCTTTCCACTCTCTTTACATCTACTCCTTCCTCCCGTCCTTCCCTTCTTTTATTTCTCCATTTTACTTGGACCTTGATTCTGACGTGTATGTGTTTTTCTATATTTACCTTAAGATAACTGCAAGTTTTTCTTCTGGTGGTGCTCAGTTCATGTTTGTGTTCAGACGTGAAACTGAAACCCCAATTGCAGTCAGCAGGTCATCAAAAGAAGCATAGGTCATTCTAAAATAGTTTGCAACTTCTCTGGGTACGCTTTTAAGTTTTCAAATACGGTTTAAAATTGACCCCTGATAAGCCTATGGCTGATTATTGGATGCACCCAGTACTTTCTTGTAGATCTTTCTTTTCTTATTTTGAGGAGCACAGCGATGACACATGCCACCTCCTCGACATCCATGATGGAACTGCCTGTGGTTCCCACGAAAAAGTGGTCCGTGTGCGGGATGTCATAGCATCCCTCTCCACTTTTTAGTGGCGCCACGAGTAAGCGGCAGCCACCGCCCACTGAAAAGTGGCCCGTGTGCGGGGAACCTAATACTTTACACATTCATTCAAAACGGGAGAAGTATCTGAGTGTTAACTTCTACTATATCACTACCTCATGTTATTCGTTTTATACAATTCTCAGCGTAATATATACATTTTATTTTGTATGACGTAATGGAAGCACAGAAGTTTTACCATATATTCACTATGTTTTCACTGAACGTATATCAATGTAGAGTGACCGAAGCAATCTGAAACTCTGCTATCACTTCATTGGGCGACTGTACCATCCCGTACTTGTATTTCTATTCAGGCCTTCATCAGGTGATCAATATCAATACGGAACTGAAAATGGCTGATAAATATCTAAACCTTTAACCATTCTGCAGTAAAAGATTCTTTAGCTTCTGCTGGATTATCTCATGCAGCTGATGGAAGTTCAAGTACCATAAATATTTTTATTCATGCAACTCTGAAGCATACGGAAGAAGAGTAGAAAACGACTCTAACTGAATATTTAACGTTATTTAAGAATGTTCTACTCTTCCTACTAATTCATTCTCTATTGCTCCCATATGAGTGCATGGGCACGGGACTAGGATACTCAGCTATGGCATCCAAGGGGGAGGGGGGTTGATAAGTTGCTCAGTCTACGTGGCCTTATGTGAACAATAAACTATTACCAACCCTTTGATAGAAATCTCCTTACTCGGTGGAGGCTCCAAGAAGATTACTGTGAAGTTGCAGGCGGTGGAGAGTGCTCTTATCAACTCCACTTCCCTTCCATACAGACGCAGCTGTCCGCCATCATGTCGGTCATACATGACATCTGGCGGGAACTCAAATGCTGCCACCTGAAATGACCACCAGATGCCAGAGATGCGGGGAAAATAAATATGGACCTGTCAACACAGAGGCCATATTCTTACATACTTTGATGCAAATCTCGGTTCTGTATAGTAAAATGTAAATTATAAAAATATCCCGTTTCATAAATCACGACTTAGTATGGACACCCATTTATGTTCAGTCCATTTATTATTCTGTTTTCAAGTATATTATTAATAATAGTTCCTCAAATATTTTCATATACTCATAAACTTCTTTAAATGTACTGGTCATTTATTATTATTTGTAAGTGTTTTTTGTTGGTTATTTTTCTATCAGGACATAATGGTGGCAGTTTAATAGGATGATTTAAGTCTATTTTCGTGCATGTTTTGTGAATTTTTCCTCTTTTTTGAGGCTTAAAGTTTCCCGCCGAACCCATGTGTTAACCTAACCATAATTATGGTACATGCCTGCTGAAGTGCCAGCTACTCTTCAAACTTTTGTTTCTTATATGTTTCACCTGTGCCATTATTTTTAGGTTATTTAAGTCAAAATGGCAAATGGAGTAAATGACAGTCAGCATTGGGAAGCTGAAGATGGCTATTGGGACATCAAGGCTAATGCAGAACATGCTTTCATGACAAATGTGTGGCAGCTTTTAAACAAGCAACAAACCTTATTTGAAACACTGAGGGATGTAATGTTAGAATTCAAAAGTGCATCACAGAACCTTACACCTTCAGCCCCTGATCCAAACCAAACTAATCCTAATCCATGCCTTCCGTCAGTTACATAAACTCCCGCTGTTCCACAGCAGCCCCCACAACCAGGTACTTTCATGCTCAAACAGTCCGCCATTAGGCCTACTGACATTCCAATAGTAAATTTAACAGATTTAGATGGAACTGAAACCGAAATTATCCTAGCAGAGCTGTATGGCCTAGCTGGGTCATGTGTGACATCTGATGAGGAAAGGTTGCAAGTTGCTCAGACTCAAGTTGACAAGCCATTACATGCCATGATTTATAGTCTCATTAAGAAGGGAACAATCTCTACATGGCATGACTTCAAGGCAGTTATGAGTGTTAAGTTTTGTGGTACTCCTAATATTACGGAAGCTTGGCAAATTATTGAGGAAATCACCTATGATATAGAGGAAAGCCCCAGAACCATTGTGAACAGATTAAATTGTAAAGTGGCAGCCCTAGAAACCAAATTCCCCAAAGATTCCATCCTTGATGCAGAGAAATTAACAAAGAGGAAATTATTCCAGGGACTTCCAGAAGTTGCCCAGCTTAAGCTTGGTGATTTCTTTGACACTGTCACCCTTACTGAGTTTCTTAAATGGGTTAAGGATGAGAGGAGACTTGTGTTACTAACTAACGGAGACATCAAACTGGTGAGTGCGAGGAAAGATATGGCTCCTGTGACCCCATCAAAGCCACCCAAGACAGGGCCTCCAAACAATGATCAGTTTGATAAAATAGAATGAGCACTTAACAACCTGACTCAATGGATGAAAACCTTTAAACCTCCTCCTAAGAAAATATATTGTGGTTACTGCACAAAGTCTGATCATTCGCCAGCAACTTTATTTTTTATGCAAGAAAGAAGGGACCAAAGGCCAGGAGCCCGGAAACTGTTCCTTCCAAAAAAAAAACAAAAACAATACAAAAGAGAGCCAAATTCAAGATTAGTTCATTTCGAGATGCCTGAACACACTGCGTTTGAAAGACCGGAGATCATAGGAAGTAGGAAATACAGACAGAGGGAGACAGTTCCAGAGCTGACCTGTTGCATAAATGAAGGACCTGGAGTAACGGTTAACTCTTGCATTAGAGAGTTGGACAGAAAAGGGATGAGAGTTTGTTGCTAGTTGGGTGCTACGCACCCTCCGTTAAGGTGGAGGGATGCAAGGAGACAGTTCAGAGGAGCAGTGATCATGGAAGTAGCGATAGAAAGAGATAAAGATGCAACAGTGCAACGAAGAGACAGAGGTTGAAGGGAGCCAGTAAGAGGAGAAGAGTTGATAAGACGAAAAGCCTTTGACTCCACCCTATTGAGAAAAGCTGTATGTGGGGAGCCTCCCCACACATGAGAGTTGTACTCTAAACAGGGGAGAATGAAACCCGTGTATAAAATCAACAACTGTGCAGTGGTAAAGAAGTTATGGAGTCGGCTTAGCACACCTAATCTCTTGGAAGCGGATTTTACAAGAGATGCAATATGATCTTTCCAAGATAAGTCCCGAGTGCATAAAACCCCAAGCATGTTCAAGGATGATGCAGGATTGAGCTGGATATTATTAAACATTAGTGAGTACTCCTGTGGAAGACTGTGTCGGGTTGATAGGTGTAAAAACATGCCCTCTTACATCTGCTTGTTTTGATTGTTTAAGAGTAGGTTGTAGGAAGGGAATTGCTGACCGCCCAGGTAGACAGTCCAGACAGTCAAAATGACTAGGTAAAGCTCGAACAATTTGATGTCCCACCATTTCATTGACTGTGAGCCAAAGATCGAGTTCCATATTGGTAGATTCAGGGAGCAAAGTAACCCTTGCTTCAGAGAAATTTGTAAATCAACTTGAATTAGAACTGTCCCAGAATAAGAACCTTCTTCCATTGACGGGTATCAAAAACCCCACTTCCTGTACTAGGCTCTGTGTACCTGGATATTCTATTTGGTGGCACAAAGACTGTTCGACACCTAACTTTGGTAGTCCCTGATCACTTTCTTGAGACTGATCTCTTGTTAGGAGTAGATGTGTTGGGCAAAGCTCCTGTAGAATGGGATCATCAGCAGCAAACATTTAATTGGGATTAATTTGTTTACCAGGTTAGGCTCCATTACCATTAGTCCTACAAGCGAAGCGCAGGTAGGGAGAGACTGACCTGCCCAGTTAAACAGCCTTTTGAGTATCTTCACCTACGGGAAGAACTTGTCGTTAGATGTTTGCAAGCCTGTGTGTTGCCTGTTCAAGTTAGTGAAGAACCCAACACAGTTTTGGACATCTCTCCTCAAACATCATTGAGTTTAGCTGATTCATTGTTGTGTACTACAGTCTTCAATAAGGGAGAAGTTCATTTGCCTTTTATCAACCAGAACTAGGCAGACATTGTACTTAAACCTGGGACCATTGTAGCAGCTCATAGGATCCTTTGTGAGAAAGACATTGAAAAATTTGGGCCGTCTTATTTGGTTGCTAAAGTTTCAAAAGATTTTATCCCTCATACTGATAATGTTGCTACTACAGCCGGTAGAGAGGAGAAATTTGATGAGTTGCTTAAAACAAAGAAATGGAACCGTCTGACATTCGAACAGCAATTGCAACTTAAGACACTGTTCAAACAACACCATGAATTCTTTATGGTTGACAAGTCAGAATTAGGAAAAATCAAGGGACTTCCTGCAAAGATAGCAGTTAGGCACAATTCCCTAGTCAGAGCCCCAGTGTATTGCTATCCAGAGAAAGCTAAGGAAATTATCAGCAATATGCTTGATGAGATGGTGGAGAGAGACATAACAGAGCCATCCACGGCAGCTTGGTTAAGCCCAATTGTACTAGTCAGTAAACCGGATGGATCAAAGAGGATGTGCTTGGCTTACAAATGACAAGTTAACACAAAATTGGAGGTGGACCTGTACCCACTTCCCAAACTGGAAAAGATGGTAGAAAGTGCAGCTGGTCAGAAATATTATGCATCATTAGACCTCAAGGACGTCTATTACCAGGTTGTCTTAGACGAAGCCAGTAGAGACTTAACCACTTTTACAGATGACATCACACTGTACAGATTAAAGCACTTACCCTCTGGATTAAGTTGCAGTCCTGCTATATTTTCTTGAGTGATGAGAAAGTTGCCAACCCCACTGATGAGGGATGGTTGGGTGAAGAACTTTCTAGACCAGGGGTGTGGAACCTTTCTCCTATTAAGGGCCATTAGGATAATTTTAACATCATTCGCAGGCCATACAAAATTATCAACTTAAAAACTGTAGCCCAGTACATAATATATACTGTATATATATATATATATATATATATATATATATATATATATATATATATATATATATATAGTCAAAGATGTGTAAAGTTTCTGGGTCACATACTATCTGAGGAAGGGTGCATCCCCAATCCAGAAAATGTTGAGGCAGTTCATCATATGAAACCTCCAAAGAACGGAAAGGAGGTGAGAAGATTTTTGGGTACGTGTGGATTTTACAGGAAACATATTCAAAATTTTGCAAGGATCGCACACCTTTTGACACAGTTGTTGCAGAAGGATAAGATATTTTCATGGACTCCAGAATGTTAGAGAGCTTTCAGAGAGACCTGAAAGATTTAATCCAGTCACCTGTACTGGTAAAGGCTGTTTTGAGTAAACTTTTTGTTTTGCATACTGATGTGAGTGCTATAGATGTTGGTGCAGCCCTAACGCAACAGCAAGATGATGGTAGCCTTAGTGCTATTGCATATTTCTCCAAGAAGCTCCAGGGTGAAACTACTGTAGATACAGTGCCACAGACAAAGAGGCATTAGCCATTGTGCTAGCATGTAGGAAATTTCACCATTATTTGTGGGAACTTACTTTACAGTAATGACAGACCACCAGCCACTAGTTTCCATCTTCCGTAGGAAAACTAAGTCCCCCAGAATGAACAGATGGATAATTGACACGAGAGACTACACCTTTGATATACTACCGTACTACAAAAATGGGCACCTAAATGTTGTTGCAGTTCAGCTTAGTAGACAAGCTTGGCCTATAGTTCACAGATAGTCCGACACATGGCTTGGCTTGGCCAAGGATGAGTTTAAGGAAGTACAAAGAAAGGAGTCCAGGTGGAATGATCTTATCACTTACTTAGAGGGTGGAGCAGTTATCCTAGAGCCACATTAAATCGATTTCCATTACATGAGGACCTTGTTTATCTCTCTCTGCCAAAGAAGGACAATAGTCTTCACACTGTTCTAGTTATGCCAAACTGTTTGGTAAAAGCAGCCTTGATGTTTGCACATGATGATCAGTCTGGTCACATGGGAGTTAAGAAGACTATTGACAAACTGGAGACTTACTTCTATTGGCCAACTCTTAGAACTGATGCCATGTTATATGTGAAAGAATGTATTGAGTGTCAAGTCCATAAGGGTAACCAAGGTTTGCAGCAGAATTGGCAGGAACTACCTCCAGTCACTAAGCCTCTCGAGCGTGTTAGTGTAGACATCACAGACATGTGTCAGGGAACAAACGGGTACCGCTATGCTCTCATCATTGTGGATCATTATAGCAGATATGTAAAATTTTATGTATTAAGGACCAAAACCACTGAAGAGGTGTGTTCAAAGTTTAAGGAGTATTTGTGTGACTCTGGATCTCCTACAGTGTTAGTGCTTGATAATGGAACGAAGTTTACCTCTCAGCAGTTCAAAAGTGTTTTCAAACAGTTCCATATAAAACTTAGCAACACTACACCCTATCACCCACAAGGCAACAGCGTGTGTGAGCGCCTACATCGCACAATGAAAAGTGTGCTAAGTAGTCTGTGTAAAGGTTACCCTTTTAGGTGGCCGAAATATCTTAATGAGTGTCAGAGAATTTTAAACCATGCTGTTCACACCACTTTGAAAGAGACCACATTTTGTGTTTTTCTCTCAGACATCCCCAAGACAAATTAGTGCAACTCTTCCAGTGATTGAGGACTCTGATGAAGGAGAGGCAATAAGAGTAGCCCATGAGATAATCCAAGAAACTTCAAAACAACAATCTAAAATAACTCTTGACAGAGCCAACAGGAACTGGAAAAATGATGTTGTGGAAAAGGATGATTTAGTGTGGGTGAAAAATGAAAACCCTTTATTAAGTACAAGTAGAAAATTGAACATAAAGTGGCTTGGACCGCTCCGAGTGTTGGAAATTATTAGAGATGGTCCGGCATATGTTTGAATATGTTTGACGATGTGGTGATCTATCGAGCAGCCGACAAAGTGAAGAAATATTATGGAACTAAGGAGTGGATCTCTAAACCACATGGACATGTGGATATGTGCAGTGATGTGGGTTGGGACTGTGCCATTGAATCTCATTCAAGAATGAGGAAACCTCCATCAAGACTGATCAAAGAACCTTGGAGTTAGGACAACCTTTGGATGTATGATTGTACTGAAAGTATTTGTAAAGGAAGATCATTGTCCTAAAGTGTAAAATGGTATTCTTGCATTAGGTATGCTGACCTGTGATAGTAATAGTTACACAAAATATTTATTTATACTCATTTCTATACTCATTTGTATTTAATTTTTCTCAGGAACCATTGTCTGTAATGAATACTTTGGACCTCAATGCCATTGTGAAGGTGCTATTTTCCTTGGTGCCATGTGATTTTACAGGTAATGATGTACCTTTGATTTTTAGTGAGAATTGTTCTCAAGTTTGTATTGTATTTGGGTGATGGCTTATCCACTTGTGATTTTCATAAATCTGTTTTCTTAATTGATAATCTGTATGAGACAGGTTACACTTACAGGCTGCCAGCCTTTTTCCCGCTGACCCGCTGGGACTTGACTGACTTTGAGTAATCCTCATTAAAGGAATTATCTAGTTCCACTAGGAAACTTTAGTATAACTGGTAGTATGTTAGTGGGGAGTATGAATGGTGAATGAAATTATATAAGGCTTCCTAGTAAGGCTCAGTTCAGTCTTCTGAACGTGCAATTAATTGGCTTGTCTGGCAGTGTACCTTGGGAAAGCATACAGGCACCCTGGGAAAATCAGAATATGACATCCCTTTGATGTGTCTCTAAGGGACGCTGTGCACTATGGTATACAAAAAGCCAGTTTAGGAGGATATTGTTTGCGCATTGGTTGTACTTTATTCCATCTATGTTATTTTTTGTAAGGACACCCATGTTTTTGGTGGGAACATTCTCCTTTATGTATCTTCTGGCTCAAGGTCTTTTTTGGATTATTAGTCTGAATATTTCAGTTATAATTCTCTTCACATTTTCAATTATTACATTCCAGTGTCATCGCACAACCAAAAAAAATAACTTTTGGGGAGGATGGTCAGGTGTACTGGTTGAAAACATATGCCAGTAACATTTTTGCACCTTGCCCTGTCATATCCCCTGATTTTATGCATTATTATGATAATGTTGTGTATTCTCTACATCGATTCAGTATTTTTTTTTTCAGTTGAATGATGACACTTGAGGCTAATGTGTTACCAGTGAGTTTCTATATATTTTGTGATATTTATCAACACTTCTAAAAGAAAATATCATAAGCAATTTAAAAGTTCTTTTTACAGTAATCATCTCTAAGAGGAGGTTTGGCAATACGGGAGGGGAAAACGAGAAGCAAGGTCTTTTCTGTTTTGTGTTCTGAGGGGGCAACATCGCAGTGTCCTGCCTGGTGCTTTTCATTCTCTTAGCCCCATTATGAGTTAGTGCATCGACTTCTATTCCCCTAAAAGGTATTTTTATTGTATTGTGCCTATGTTAGTAATGTTTTGAAAGTGAAATCTGCCCTGAAAATTTAGATATGAGAAGAGTACAGAGCACCTGTGTTCTTACCTAATTGTTCTACCTAATTGTGTCTTTACAGGAAAGAGTTAAGCTAGTACGGTCCCGTGTCTTAAACCATTTTTATCGTACATGTCCTTAAATTTATGAATTGTTTTGGCATACACTATTTCATTCGGTAGTGTATTCCACTGATCAGTTGCCATATTTGGGAAACTAAATTTCCCTAAGTCTATCGCATCTCCTTTTATGCAGGTTTTTGCAGTGTCCTCTTGCTGATGCATCACCATAGATTATGCAATAATTTACGTCTATTTTCTCCTTCCTTGATATGCATTGATATAGCATAATCATGCCTCCTCTTTTTCTTCTCCTGTAGTGTAGGCAGATTCAGTTTTTCTAGTCTTTCTTCGTAGCTTATATCCCTTAAGCTTAGTACCCATCTTGTTGCAGCCCTTTGAACTTTATCAATCTTATCTATTTGTTTTCTGAGATGAGGACTCCATACTACTGACGCATACTCCAGGGTTGGTCTGATGAATGATGTTATTATCCTTCTTAGCATGTCTTCATTTATGTATGTGAATGCTGTTCTCATATTGGCAAGCAGTGTATACATGTTCTGTACCTTCTCGCTGATGTGGTCAGCCGGAGATAGCCTGTTATTGACAATCACACCTAGGTCCTTCTCTCTTTCGGATGTGTGTAGGGTTTTATTTCCTAACTTATAATCCCAATCAGATCTTTTTCTATTTTTACCAAACTTGATTACATGACACTTGTCCACATTGAATTCCATTTGCCATGTATTGCTCCATTCATGAAGTTTATTTAATTCTTCTTGTACCTCTTCACAAGAGTCTGCATTAGTAATTTTCCTTTGTATTTTTGCATCATCTCCAAACATATTTAGATAGCTTTCATTTCTAGTGTTGCTATCTGTATCATTTATATACACTAAAAACATGATTGGTGCCAGCACTGAACCCTGTGGAACTTCTCTAGTCATTTCCCTCCAAGATGAGTAATTTCCCCATAGTACTTTTCTCATTTTTTTTTTTTTTTTTTTTTTTTTGAGAAAATCTTGCATCCAACAATACAGTTTGCCTCAGATTCCTCCTTGATGGTACAGTTTCCATAAAAGTCTTGGATGCGGTACTCTGCCAAATTGTTTCTTGAAATCTAAATAGATAATGTCCAGCCATCCTTCTCTCTTCTGAAATGTTTCTGTTACACTATCATAGTAGCTCAACAGATTAGTAACACAGGATTTTCCCTTTCTGAAACCAAACTGTCTTTCTGTTATCATATTGTGTTCTAGATGATTTACCCAAACTTTTCTTATCAGCTTTTCCAACACCTTGCTTATAACACTGGTTAGTGATACGTCGGTAGTTGAGTGAATTTTGTCTATTCCCTTTCTTGAATAAGGGAACAATGTTTACTTTCTTCCAAATATCAGGTAGTTTACCTTGACTCGAGGATTTCTTGAAAATTAAAGATAATGGTTTACTTAATTCCTTTGCACATTCATGTAGCACCCAACATGAAATTTCATCAGGACCATTTGCTTTTTCCTTTGTCTAATTTACGTAACTCCGCCTGTATTTCCTTTTTTGATATTTGTATATCTGGTAATATGTGTGGGCATGCATGTTCCATGTCATCCCTCGCAAAATTATTTTCTTCTGTGAAAACTGATTGGATATTCTTATTTAGTGCTTTACAAATATCCTTCTCTTGTGTACTGGTGATCCCCTCATTCGTAATGGATTGTATTTTATCGTTTACTTTGGTAATGCTTCTGATGTAGCTGTAAAATAGCTTAGGTTGATCACTACTTTTATTTATGATGTCCTCCTCAAACTGTTTTGGGGCTTCCCTCCTTAGCCTTGTATAATCGTTTCTTGCCTGTTTATAGTTGTTGTATGCCCTTTCACTATTGTGTCCTCTGTATGTATTCCACAACAAGTCTCTTTTTTCTTTTGATTTTTTACACTCTGTATTAAACCATTTCTCTATTTTCTTTTCTGCTTCTTTTTGCTCTGGGATGTACTTCTGGACTCCTTTTTCATAAAGTTCACAGATGTTTTTTATATATAGCATTTAAATCTTGTCTTCTAAGCTCCTTTTCCCAATCTGTTTCTAAGAAGTACTTCTTTAGGTCATGGTAGTTTACCTTTTTATACTTTAGTTTTTTTTTAAACTTTTATTGCTGTTAACTATGTCATATGCAATCCTGAAGTTGCAATTTAGTACTTCATGGTCGCCTTTACCGAATGAAGGGTATACATTAACTCGTCAATATCGTTTTCTTGCCTGGTCAAGATAAGGTCTAGCAATGAGGGTACATCGAGTCCTCCTTTTCTGGTGCTTTCCCGTACATGTTTCGTTGGGAAAAACTCCTGCACCAGATCCAGGAGCTTTTGGTCCTATCAGCTTTCTTGCTTATTATATCTAGAGTGTGTGTGTGTGTGTGTGTGTGTGTGTGTGAGAGAGAGAGAGAGAGGGAGAGAGAGAGGAGAGGCAAAAACAGCTGACCTCAGCCGTATGACGCCCTTGGGTAAGGCCAATCATTCATGTACACCACCATGACACTAAAATCTGTTTTATAATTATAAAATAAGGTGATGGAGTCTTATCCTACGCAGTATCATCCTAGCACGTAGAGGTTAGGATGGTCATAGGGCGGCTGCATTATTTTATTCCATGGAATACTCCTATGAAATGTTTTATTTTTTCACAAAAGTATAATACTTTATCTTATTATTTTGCTTGAAACTACCTGAAAGTTCTAACACTTTAAGGGGAACAAGTCTTGGAACGAGTCTTGATACAATTCTTGGAGCAGGCCTTTGATGCAAGGCTGAATATAAGTCCAGGAGTGGACTTTAACTAAGCTCTGGCAGAGTATTTAATTTCTGACACTGGGTCCAGCATGGCCATTGTCTGGTTTTTAACCCTCTCGTGCATGCATAAGTTTTATAAGTTTTGCCGACACACGATTTTCCTCCACCCCCCTCCCCGCCAGCCTGCCCGCGCGCTGCTGAAAACAAGTATTCTCGCCTTATTTTTGCCACCCAAACCTCTATATATTGCCATGAAACCTACATATCTTATTCGCCGATGTTTGTTCTAGCCGATAAGGGATAAAAAATACAGAAAAATCCGAATAAAAGTACATTAGGCCACCGTGAATAAACATTTCCGAACATCAATTTCACTTACAACATCCTAGTTCGAATGTTTTCCATCATGCAGAAAAATGTTATTAGAAGTTTTGATAGAGAATATCATCAGCTTTCTAATGAAAAATTCCGGTTATGATATTACTTGTAGTTTTCGAGATAATAGCCAAAAACTGAAAGCCATTTTCTGAAAAAAAAAAAAAAAAAGATTTTTGTGCAGAGAGCTTTTCTGCAAAAGTTTTCTCGCACACGTTATGTTTTTATTTCATAATCTTGTGTAAAACTTCATGAGCTTTCTCATGGTCTCCGCCGACTTTTGATAGGCCTCATAGTTTCCTAGTAAATCGCAAAAAACTACTGGGTACGCACGGCCGTGCTGCACTTTCATCATGTGCGCACAATAACCTTTCTATTCCCGCCTACGTAACAACGACTTTTCATCAGATTTATTAGTGTTATGTCCTGTACACGCGTAGAATTCACTGATCTTTGTCATGGTTCTTACAGGAAATCGATACGTCCAATAGTTTTCGAGTAAATGGACGACAAATATAGAATACTCCTCCTCGCCCGAAAGTGCGATAAAAACACTCCCTTTCCCTGCCTTACCCACACCTACATATTTTCGCTCATTAGGTTTTATTATTTTCTTTTTTCACTCAAAGTATACACGTAATATCATAAGCTTTTTCATAGTGCTCTCAGAAACTTGACATGACCACCAGTGTTTTAGCCTGGTAGTGATACTGAAGCTGAACTTTCTTCCATCTCATATGTGTATATGTAAAAAACAATATTAGTGTAAAAAATATAGAAATAGGTCAATATACAAATCAACAAAATACATATAACTCACTTCCTCCAGAGGTGTTGAGATATTGGCAGGGCCTTGAAGGGGTTTGAAGACGAGGAGTTACGTAGCGTGTGAGCGTGTGTGTGTGTTTGTGTCGTATTTTGTTCTCTCCTCCTTGCACTATGTTTGCCTGACACATGCGATGCACACAATAGATTTGTCCACAAACATTCGCTACAGACATATATATGTGTGGCATAATTGTTGTCTCTGATTCTTGTACTAGGTTTTCGCTGAGTCAGTCAATGCATGCAATATTTCTCAGTGAACACTCACTGCACTATTTTATTCGTTTGTTTCACACTAGACCCTGCGCAATATAGAACAGTCTGAGATTGGTATAATACCTTTTCACTGAAGTCTGTGATTGTGTGGCATATTTGTCGTCTCTGATATTTGCGCTAGGTTTTTGCTAAGTCAGTCAATGCATGCAATATTTCTTGGTGAACACTCGCTGCACTATTTTATACGTATGTTTTACACTAACCCATACGCAATATAGCACTGTCTGAGATTGGTACAATACCTTTTCAATGAAGTCTGTGATTGTGTAGTGTATTTGTTATCTCTGATACTTGCACTAGATTTGAGCTAAGTCAGTCAATGCATGCAGTTTTTCTCGGCAAATACTCGCTGCACTATTTTATACATATATTTCACACTAAACCATATGCAATATAAAACACTATCACATGATTCCATCCCAACCTCCTCTATTGTTCCCTTCCTGACTCTATGGTGTACGTGACTGCTTTTTTCCTTAGTGACTGTGGCATATCTCTATTGCATACATAATGCCTGCTATGGTAGGTCAGTTATTTCACTAATCCAGGCACTATATGTTTAACAAAATATAAGTATTGGCTTCACTTAAAAGGTAAAATACTCACATCATTTACAGGCAGGGTGAAGCGGAGTGGAAACCCCATCATAACATGCCACACTCCTGCCTCTAGGCCTAATGGCTGATAACGGGCCCCAGTGCTTTACAAACATCATATCTGTGTTTCATAGACACAAACACTTCACATTATAGTAAAAAAAACACTGTACAGTCACAATATTTCAATAATGGCTTCTGCCTCAGGTGGGAAGGGGAAAATGGCGGATTTAAAGGGACGACTGACAGTAGCGCTACCCTTTAGCCTGGCTGGTCGTGAGAAACTGAGTTTTTCTGCTGTGCATTGTCTCATCAGAGCAGTCACAGTGTTCCCAAGTGTTTACCTTGGAAGAGAGACGCACCCATTAGAATGCACCAAAATTTGATGCAAATTGGCCAAAAGTTTCCTTTTGATGGTGTTTTTTCTGCTTAACAACATGATTCGCATCTACGTGCATTTATATGTCAAACCACAAAGAACACAACTTGTGTGAACGTGTCTCGCAGGGTTAAGCAGTATTCAAGTTTTACCCAGACATGGAACAAATCCAACTTCCCTGTTGTCATCTAGTGTGAATGGAGATGCTCTACATAAATAAAGGATAAACGCCTACTGACAGGGTGTTTCGTCAACCTCCTGCATTACCCTATTTTCTTCCCCAGAAAACCTAAAAGGTCAGCGCTACCAAGTATATCTTATACCCTTCTTCAAGTCATAGTATGGACACCCCTTGATGTTAGGTCCTTTTATTATTCTGTTTTAAAATATATTATTAACAACATATCCTCATATATTTTCATATACTCATAAACTTCAATTTAAATGTACTGGTCACATTGTTATTTGTAAGTGGTTTTTGTTGGTTATTTTTCTATCAGTACAGAATGGTGGCCAGTACCTAACCATGCTCTCTTTCTCTAAAATACACCAGACCTGTGAAGAAGTAGATCATCCTAGTACAATGCAAGCTTATATAAGGATGGGGAAGAGAATAGAGCAAGTTTAGTCGGTTTTCAGTTCAGTTTGAGTGTAGTGCAGTGTCAGTGCTTTGAAGTTTGTATATTTTCGGTACTTGTGAAGATAATGAAGTGTTGTTGGCAGACAGTGAAGTGTTGTCAAGCATTAACTCCTCCATGGCCATGGGTTCAGAATTTTATGTGCACCCCAGGCCGATGAAGGGGCCATTTTCTGAAGTTTCGAAAATTGTTATTTTCTTGCCATATTGAAGAGAAAGTCCAGACGCACCTAGCAGTGCAAATGCCTGTTTCCTAGACCCAATCTATGGCTTGAAATGGAGCACGAAATTTTCAGAAATATTGGGAGCTGATATCTGCTGTCGAGAGGTGCTGCTGCACTGCAACATTGCATGTGTTCTTATCATTTTTTTATCCCCCCAAAACAATGTGAATGGTGCTGAAATGTTGCACATATAATGATATCAAATGATTTCAGTACATAATATGTTACGATTGGCTCAAGCAAAAATTATTATGAATATTTTTTCATCTTTTTGATATAAAATGTGTTTACAGTAGTGTGGAGTTATTTTTTACATTATCGTTTGGTCCATGCTTGGAAAAAGGAGTGAAAGGGTTCAGTTTTCCCACACATGCCTTTCCATTTTTCGATTTGCCAACATTTGCATGTTCTGTTTCACACAACTGATTTTAACAATGTTCTCCACAAAATTTCTGTTAATTAGAATCTGTATACCACTAATTCTTTCGTTCAGCCTTTCTGTGTAGTAAAATGAGTCGTTGCTGTCTTGGATCAGATTCAAATGTTCTTCTTTTCTTTGGATCTTGCTCACACCTTTAATATCCGAACTAATGTTTTCTAATTCAGTCATTAAGGTATCAAGACTGTAATTTTCTGCAAGGCTTTTTATATCCTATGTGTAGAATTTCATGGACTTCAGTTTGTTTAATATCTCAGTCTCTGATTTGCCCGGACAGTGCCTACTCACTTTCTGCAGTTGGACCTTTTGTAGACCATGATCCACCAGGAATACCCGTATAATCATTTCCAGTATAAGTCATGTTTGGTTGGAGGTATTGTGAAAAATAATCTCACCTTCCTCTCACATAGACTCTGGGGAGATGTAATTTTTGTGCCAATTTATTCAGTATATTTGGTGGAGTCATACTTATTTGCAGGGGGTCTCATGGTCCACACCATCTCTCAGTGAGGCATTTCCCAGTCTGACCATTGCGGACGTGCCACGTAGACTGTAGCACCAGTCGAGCAGGGCAGTACTCCCGAGGTGGATGGAAAGCTGATGACAGGGAGTGCTGGAGCTCCCGTTTCATCAGCCCTCAGGACTAGTTCCTGACCATCCCCCTTTGCTGAACTTTTTCAGTGTCTCAGTTACACAGAGAGTAGGCCAGCATGCTCTCCAGTACAAATTTCTCTATCTATCTTCACCAAACTACATGCACAGTACACACTACACTTCCTATTCAAAATTTACCAAAATGGCGTCAATTCACCTAGCCTCGGAGTCCCCAGGGGGGGGGACCATAAATGCCCCCGCCATCTGCCCCTCTCCCGGTGACGACTCGAGGTGCCTGGAACCACTGTCTGACTCTCTTCTTCTTCATTTCTGCAACATTCGCGGCCTTTCATCTAACTTTCGCTCTGTTGAGCACCACCTCTCCTCCTCTAAACCTCACCTTCTTTTTCTAACGGAGACTCAGCTGTCTGAGGCAACTGACAGCAAACCCTTTTCTGTATCCTCCTACTTTCTCTATACTCATTTCAAAGCCAAAGGTGGCTGTTGTGTATACATACGCAACGACTTATCTTGCTCTCGTGTTCCTGAACTTGATTCTTCTGAATTCTCCACTCTCTGGCTTCGGCTTTCCTGTCATTCTCTGACTAAATATATCTGTGCTGTTTACTTATCCCCTAATTCTACTGACTATAAAAATTCTTCAACTATCTTACTTCTACGATGGAACACATTCTGTCCATTTCTCCTTTCTCTGAAATCTCCATTCTTGGAGATTTCAATGTTCACCACCACCTTTGGCTCTCCTCTCCTTTCACGGATCCACCTGGTGAACAAGCCTACATCTTTTCTATCCTTAATGACCTAGAGCAGCTTGTACAGCACCCTACCCGTATCCCTGACCGCCTTGGAGAGAGCTCCAACATACTTGACCTCTTCCTCACAACTAATCCTTCAGCTTACTCTGTTAATCTTTTCTCTCCGTTGGGCTCCTCCGATCACAACCTTATTACCTTAACCTGTCCTATCGCTCCAGTACGGCCTGCGGACCCTCAGGAAACGTCGTCTCTGGCATTTTGGAGCTGCGGACTGGGAGGCCCTCAGGCAGTACTTCTTTGATTTTCCCTGGAATGATTATTGCTTCCATGGCCGTGAGCCATCTGAGTGTGCCTTGCGCATTACGGAGGTTATTCTCTCGGGCATGGAAGCATACATTCCTTTCTCATATCCTTTGACTAACGCAAGAAAGCCTTGGTTTAATCACGCTTGTTCTAATTCTGTCCGCAACAAGGAGAAGGCCTAAAAAAAGGTACCGGAGCCAACCCACCCCTGAATCACATAATCTTTACGTTTCTGCCCGGAATCGTGCTAAGTCTGTTCTTCGCTCTACTAAAAATAATTTCATCCATACTAAATGCTCTCAACTCTCCAACTCGAATTCTTCCCGCTCCTTCTGGCACCTTGCCAAAAATCTTTCTAACAACTTTACCTCATCATCCTTCCCTCCTCTTTTCTACTCTGATGGTTCTGTAGCTATTTCTTCTACTGATAAAGCAGATCTCTTCGCACAGACTTTCTCCTCCAATTCCACCTTAGACGATTCCGGTGCTGTTCCTCCATCACTTCCCCCTCTGACTTCCTCATGGCTGACATTAAAATTTCTTCAGTTGATGTATTTTCTGCCATTACTGGCCTCAGTACTAACAAGGCATATGGGCCTGATGGGGTCCCTCCTGTTGTTCTCAAAAACTGTGCTTCTGTGCTTACACCCTGCCTAGGCAAACTATTTCGCCTTTGTCTGTCAACTTGTACCTTTCCTTCTTGCTGGAAGTTTGCTCTCATTCAGCCAGTCCCAAGAAGGGTGACCACTCCCAACCCTCCAACTATCGTCCAATTGCTTTAACGTCCTGTATTTCAAAAGTTTTCGAGTCAATTCTTAATAAAAAAATTTTAAGGCATCTTTCCTATCACAACCTTCTTTCCGATCGTCAGTATGGGTTCCGTCAGGGACGCTCCACTGGCGATCTTCTCACCTACCTTTCAGACTCCTGGTCATCCTCCTTTCGGGACTTTGGCGAAAGCTTTGCCATTGCACTTGACATCTCAAAGGCTTTTGATCGAGTCTGGCATAAATCTTTAATTTCCAAACTGCCCTCCTACGGTTTCTATCCTTCTATCTGTACCTTCATCGCTAGCTTCCTTTCTGGTCGTTCTATAGCTGCTGTCGTAGACGGCCATCGTTCTTCTCCTAGATCTATCAACAGTGGTGTTCCTCAGGGCTCTGTCCTATCACCAACTCTCTTCCTTTTATTCATCAATGATCTTCTAAGCTGTACATCTAACTCTATCCACTCATACGCTGATGACTCCACCCTTCACCTTTCCATTCGGTTCCCGCAACGCCCATCTCAACAGTTACTTCAAGAAACAAGGGATGAGGCTATGGCACACCTAATGTCTGACTTGGCTCATATCTCTGACTGGGGTAAAAATAATATGGTTGTCTTTAATGCTTCTAAGACTCAGTTCTTACACCTATCAACCCGACAAAATCTTCCACAGGTATACCCACTAATGTTTAATAATATTCAGATTAATCCTGCATCATCCTTGAACATGCTTGGGGTTTCATTTACTCGGGACTTATCTTGGAAAGATCATATTGCATCTCTTGTAAAATCTGCTTCCAAGAGATTGGGTGTGCTAAGCCGACTCCGCTCTTTCTTTACCCCTGCACAATTGTTGACTCTATACAGGGTTTTATCCGCCCCTGTGTGGAGTACAACTCTCATGTGTGGGGAGGCTCCCCACATACAGCTCTTCTCAATAGGGTGGAGTCAAAGGCTTTTCGTCTCATTAACTCTCCTCCTCTTACTGACTCCCTTCAACCTCTGTCTCTTCGCACTGTTGCATCTTTATCTCTTTTCTATCGCTACTTTAATGGTCACTGCTCCTCTGAACTGTCTGCTTGCATTCCTCCACCTCTACGACGGGCGCGTAGCACCCGTCTGGCAGCAAACTCTCATCCCTTTTCTGTCCAACTCTCTAATGCAAGAGTTAACCGTTACTCCCAGTCTTTCATTCATGCAACAGGTCAGCTCTGGAACTGTCTCCCTCTGTCTGTATTTCCTCCTGCCTATGATCTCCAGTCTTTCAAACGCAGTGTGTCCAGGCATCTCAAAATGATCGGATCTTGAATTTGGCTCTCTATTGTATTTTGTTTTTCTCTTGGAGGGAACTGTTACTGCGGGCTCATGGCCTTTGGTTCCTTCTTCCTCGCATTAAAAAAAAAAAAAAAAAAAAAAAAAAAAGTGGGATCCTGCCCTTTGATATTTGTACATTATATACTGTATATACTGGATGTCCCTGGAGTTATGTCAAAAACTTTGAGAAATGACAGATGAGGGAATTCTAAGCAAAAAATGTTATATAAACATGTGTCCAAATCCCAACCGTTATGGAGCTGCAATTACTGATGACCTTATGGGCGAAAATGGTCTTCATAATTCGCCCATAAGCTCATCAGTAACTGTAGCTCCGTAACGGTTGGGATTTGGGCATACATGTTCATATAACATTTTTTCCTTAGAATTCCCTCCTCTATCATTTCCCAGAGTTTTTCATTTAACTCTCAGGACACCCTGTATATACGTTGTATATATATATATATATATATATATATATATATATATATATATCATCATCCAGTCTTACGTTGCTCCATGAGGAGCGTAGGAGCCTGGGGCTAGGCAATTTGGTCCTGACATTTAAGATGAGAGTGACCAGCCTCACTCTTCCCTGAGTGGCATTATATGAGCAATCAACTCCAACCATCCCATGGATATAAACCTTCGCCGGCTCAATCCGACTGGAGCGCAATAATTACTCACTAATCCACCAGGCGCCAATATTTGGTTATTTGGTTACCACCCAGCGTAGTAAATGGTTTCCTGGTGTACAGGAAGCCATTTGGCTTGTCACTCAGTGTAGAGTTACCCACAGGCAGAAGGAAGAGGAAAGAATGAAGGAAAGAAAGACAGAAGAGGAAGTGTAAAGTTACCTGTAGGCAGAAGGACAAGGAAAGAATGAAGTAAAGGAAGACAGAAGAGGATGGAAGGAAAGAAGGATGTAGGGGAGGAAAGGGCAGACACCCGACAGCAGCACTACGTCGTCGAGTGAGTGGATTGTGAGCAGCACCCCCACCTATATATATATATATATATATATATATATATATATATACTGTGTGTGTGTGTGTGTGTGTGTGTGTGTGTGTGTACAAACCAGAAAAACAATTACGTTGAGTGTAGCGCCGTGTAGGTTTGAGATCTTGTCTGGGAAGAGAGTCGGCGTGCGTGTGAAGTGTGAGCGTCGCCAGGTAGACTGGAAAGTCACTCTTTGTCTGGCATAAACCTGGTTCACATACACACTAAACTCGCCGGGTGACACCTTGGACTGTTAAGAAAATATAAAAGAGGCATTAATATCACTTGACTTCACAAGTGTCATTAAAGCACATTGTCAATGAGTATCTGTCTACCACCAGACGCAGTAATCCTGGTGGCCATTTGTCTTTAGTTAGTTATTTTAGGGTGATGGACACTGACTCTCCACCAACCCACTTACTTACACGTAGAAAACAGGTATGGGTTGGTTATATTGTTACCACCAAGCATTGTAAATGGTTTCTGGTGTACAGGAAATCATTTGTCTCATCATTCAATGTAAAGTCATCTGGAAAGCAAAGAGAAGCAATAAAATGTGACAGGAAAAATGGGAGAAATGGGAAGAGAGGAGGGGAAACAGAAAAATGAATGATAAGTGAAGGATGAAGTATGCAGCACTACATAAGAGAGTAGATGCTGGTCGCTACCACCTACCACCAAAAGCACAAAGTCAATTTGGCTAATTTCTAATCTACCAGAGTACGAAACCTAATAATCGAACTTATATTCAAGTCTCCGGTTCAATTTATAGGCAAAAAGAGTAAAGGGGAATACAAGTATAATGCACAAAAACTGATATGACACTAATTCGTCACTACCAAGTCGAACAGACGTATCTCAGCTTTCTTGATTTTTTCAGGAGAGCTATTTAAAGTTTATGATGAAATGTGTCCATCAACAGTTTATTTATTTTTAAAGATATATTCACCTTTTAAACACCTATGGACAACTGGAAGGTTGTGTTTTGGGGGGAGTGAAAGGATTTTTTCCATGAATGAGGTTTCAGGGGGATTTGCAGGGGTTGAAAATGATGGGCCCGTTCATCTTGTGGAAAAACTTTTCGCAGATGGGGAAACCTTTAGTTATACCTCAGATACACCTATTTGTCTCTTATGAAAGCTCCAGCACAGCACTACATAAATTAGGTAATCACTGAGTTATACCCAAAAATGATTTTGGTTTATTGTTATAAGTAATTGTAAATGTGTTTTACAATGATTGAAGGTAACTCAGATCTCAATGGGAAAAAAACAATTAAGCCTCATTATAAAGTACAAAACAAAAGGAGACATTATACTGAAAATAAATATTGACGTCAAATGTACAGTGAAAATTTAAATTAATTATAACACTTATTGGCACTGGGGAAAACTTTAGTTATGCCTCAGATATGCCTTTATGAAAGACCCGTGGAATGTTTATGAGAGCCATGGAATTTCGATGTGCAGTTAACACAAATTATATTTCTATTACAAAGTAGAAGTAACATTAAAATTAAGAAAAAAATATATGAACTTCTTTGTTTTCAAGCTTTCAGGCTATGTGACACCCTTTTAATTTCTATCTGATATAAGGCATCACTGCTTTGGTATTGCACATTCACGTACTTTGTGAATTATTGGGGGATCCAGTTTCAACAATTACTCAGGCGTCACCAACTGAGAGTGATACTACTCAACAAAGAGAACAAAAACCATTGTTAAAATATTTCACCTAAAGAAGTTAACTTCAGTGGGACAAAGATTAAAAAAAAAAAAAAAAAAAAAAAAAAAATTCTGACACACTGATCATTGGTAAGGAACCCTGGCAAAGTGGCAGCAAATCATTGTACTTTTCTTTGGCAGTCTTTGATAGTTTTGGGTAGAGTTTTGGTGGCAGTTTGCAGTAAAGTACAGACAGCAATCGTTGTTTCAGAGTGATGAATCTGAAGGCTCCACCTGGTGACTTGTTCTGAAGAAGATCTTACCCCTGTCAGTTTTGTGTACCATTACCTTCCGCATAAGTCCAGTCAACAAAATGTCCTTGATCATCAGTTCTGACTTGCAGTGTATGAAGATCGTTTGCCGATGTCTTGCAGTCTAGGAAGTCAGGGGTTTGGAGTGTATGTACAGAGTAGGGATTCTTTCTTCTAGCAAGTCGGAAAATTGGGATTAGTTGGGAAGGCACAAATAAATCACCAGTACTGTCCATGGCAGTGCTAATGGCACTGTGTGCAGAGTCTCCCTCATTTTGTCCTTGGTAGGACTAAAAAAAAAAGTAGCTTGATGCTTTCAATGTTTTCCAAGCAACATACTGAGTGTAAAAGCATAACTATGACAACAGAATTATTTTTTGCACAGGACATCCTTCTGCAAACAACACTACTTCTCGGATCCCAGCAGTGTCAAATTTCCAGGTATTTTCCTAGGCATGTGGAGATTTCGGATGACCTTCAAGCTATGTAAAATATTGGCAAACCTTAAATTTCAGTTCAAAAACAGTGAAATTATAATTTGACAGTCTCTTCTTGTAAAAGAATTGGTTATTACTTGTCTTGGGCAAGTAAATAACTTGTTGGAGGTCGAATGTTGACACAGCAAAATTTGTATCTGTGTTATTTTTTACTTCCTTACTGCATCTTTCTCCTTGATATGCTCTTTATACAGAACCAAAAGTTAGTTCTTTTTTTCACTATTTCCGTTACTATAGTTTTCACAGATTTTACATTGGTCTTTTTTTAGGGTTATGAAATTAAATATCCTGGGATTTCAGAACGTCACAAACGGTGGTGAAGCTTGCTGATATCCCCCTTGGTGCATATTCATCTTCAAAAATGTCTTACATTTTCCTCTTGTTAAGATCTAGGTGTAAATAGTCTCGTTTATTTTCTTTTCGGCAGTAGTGAGATTTCATTCGTGGAAATATGTTGATTTGTTCAGTGACTGCATCTCATCTCTGCTTATCTTCTTCCTGAATATGGTCTGGTCTACCTCATCTCCCGTCTTTGTGGACAGTACTTGAGGGCAACTTTTTGTGCATGGCTGTTCGTAGAGTCTTTTCTGAAATGTTAACATTGTTTTAGAAGCAGGAACAGGCTGCCCATTCTTTGGTAAGGAGTAGTAATAAGAGACTGCTCTTCTTGACTTCTCTGCTTTCCTGCAATTGCTTTCACAAACCGAGTTATGTATTCTCTTTCCAATTGCAAACTGTTGGTCCCTTAACCTGCTGCATGCCGGCAATTTTTAGCCCTACTGTATGGGTCACCCCAGTGCCGGCCATTTTTTGACTTTTTTTTTGGCTAAAATGATAGGGTTTGATATAGAAACAACGAATTTCGCTGTTAAAATGCTCAGCGAGGCTCGGAAATGGGTTTTATTGAGTCTGGCATACTCATATACAGGTATAGCTGCTCTCTCATGCTCACCACATACGTGAGAGAAAGCTGTTTTCTATGTAAGGTATACTCAGTTATTTATGCTGGGAAGGTATACCAATGTTCAGTACACTTTTCTGATTACTTATTGCTTCAGCATCTATCACAATTTGTGTCTTTCTCACTGTGAATGCATTATTTTACACTTACTTGAAGATAGGTACAACCTGACTTCATTGTGTACAGTCCTGGCACTTACAAGAAGATATTAGAACTTGACTTCACTATATAGTCCTTACACTTACAAGAAAATATTTACAACTTACACTTACATGAAAATATTTACAAAATGCCTTCACTATGTACTGCACTGGGTGAGGCACACAGGCAGAGTGAGGCAGAGTGAAAGTGAGGGGGGGGAGTGAGTGACCGTATGGCCTTGACAGCCTAGGGGATGGTAGAGGAGCAGTTACCTTACATGTCTGCAAAAAATAAACCGCAAATCTTGAAAAATGCGGTCACATTGAATGTTTTTATTTTAGACCGTTTTAAAACGGCACTGGCACTGGCTGCAGAGTTATGTCAGACCGTTCGAAATCGGCACTGGCATGAGGCGGGTTAATAAGACTGAACAATGTTCTCCCTTTCTTCATCTGATAATGTGGAACATTCTTTGCCAAATTTACTGCATGTTACTCCATTCCATCTAGGTTTTAAAACTTTCCTTGTATGAACAGTTTTTCCAGTTCTAGGATTAACAAATTACCTTGTAGTCTATTTTCCTGTGCTTTCCTTTTCTTATTTTCTCTTTTAATTTTGAGAGGCAGTGCTCCTTCATCTCTTTCTGACCCTTCCACAGGAAACTCTTCAGGTATGGCATGCACTGGAGCAGTTTTGAGGTTTACCTTCTGTTGCTGAAACTTAAAAGATAATTTCCTCTTTTTGCCTGAGAGTTTAGCTGCTTTAATCTTGTGATAATTTTTACATGGCCCCATATCTATAAAATGTTTGCAACACAACAGGCAATGGCATAGGTGGCATGAACTAAACTCTCCCTTCTTACAGTCTGATACTTCACAGGTTTTGATATAAGAAGGATCTGCATCACTGTCACAGAACGTTGATACACTTGCTCCATTTTCACTGTTACTGTTGTCAGGCCCTTTAGGTTGTATGTTTTTTGTGAAAGTGATAATGGCAGGTCCGCTTCATTTGCTGGCAGCTTCTTTCCAAGACTACTAAGAGGCACATTATCATCATCATGATTATCACCATAATCATCATTATTACTCGTAGTTTGTACATTTAAAGTTCCTTCCTATTGTGTACTTCCCTTCACAGCTGATAAAGCCACACTTTTATCTGTGTCAGGAGCCTTTTCGTCATGACTATTGAGATGCAAATGTTCATCACTTTCACTAAGAGTTTGTAAATTCTTATTTCCTTTTGATAAACTTACACCCTCATCAGTTTCCTGTCTTTCATTTCTAAAAACACTGAGAGGCAAATTGTCATCACTGTCGCTACTCTCACTCATAGGTTTGTCTAAATCGGTTTCTAAAATTATACCATATTAGTATTTTCTCCTCCAACGCATTCTAACTTTCTGTACTCTCTTAAATTCTTTTCCATTTCCAACACATTCAGGTTCATCAGTAGCTACGACATTTCTTGAATGGTCTTCCCACTTAACCAAGACATCCATCTTTTTCGGATCTTATGACTCAACGTTGCTATTCTCGTAATTCAGTCTATAAGTATAGAAAAAAAAAAGTATTGTTAACATTAAATTTAAACCATTTGTATTATTGTACTTTAAAATACATAAATAACAAATAAAATATATAGGCTGTGTTGTTTGGGGTTGAGGTGTATGCCAAAATAATCAAACAGAATAACTTGAATGCTAGTCAAACAGGCGTATCTTGACTTACGCCCTGTCACCTTGTTCAGGGGCGCACCCAGAAACTGAGTAGGGGAGGTTTTCAAAATACTGACAAGTCCTTGTGAGCAAAGCAAACCCATACAACTGTGGGGTCCCGGGAGAGGGGTACGTATGTCCCCCCCAGGATTTTTTTTTTTTTTATCTAACCAATATTTGATGAATAGATCACTGCACTAAAATAATTCAATCAGTGGCAACTGTGGTAGTGGGGTTGCCAACTAAACACGTAAATCGACCATTTGCCACACGGTGCAGTGGCACCAAGCGCTAAATGTTCAATGGAGAAATAGAAAAATTAAATTTCAATATTTGACATTGTGTGGCAGTGCTGAATTGCATTCAGATGATTCAGATGTATGACAGTTATCATGGTGTGGGATGAATTCTGACTGTCGGAATAGACCTGGTCAGACCGCACCTTGCAGTACTTGGAGGAATCAGACTGAGGGGGGTTTCCGGGCAACCAGGAAACCCCCCTGGGTGCACCCCTGTTGTTAATGTTGATCATTTAGTATCGTGACTAATGAGCATAACTCAAGTGACGCCAGTATGTTATGAGATTGTTCTTTATTTACTGAGATACGTCGACAGTCATACAGACCGTATCTCACCCACCAGCTACTCAGCAGTTTCACCATAGAGCTTACTACAAGGAACATCATGGTGGTTGTAACTCAATTTTGCTTATATATATATATATATATATATATATATATATATATATATATATATATATATATATATATATATATACATCCATTCGACTTGGTAGTGACGAATTATTCTACCATACCTCAATACAAGGTCCTACTTCTGTTGATTTGTGAATTATAGTACCCCTTCCTTAGCGATTCTTAAAAATGCTAAATCGTATAACTTATATATATTTTTTAAATTTACATTTCAATGCAAACATTCATTTTATGAATATCATGCAGGGGCTAATTAACGTCTTCGCTCTCTATGAACGCAGCAATTAATTACCGTATATCAGGGTGCCACTAGACGCCTTTGTTCAGCTGAGAGACATTATAGTGCCCAAAAAGTAGAAAATTGTCTCATTTAATGACTGGAATGCTCAAATGTTAACTTACATTAATAAAACAATGTGCATTTACCAAAACTATACGGTATTTTTTAAGTGCATCCATGGTAGCACAAAGCATAACATGTTCTGTGTATAATAAATTTATAAGGAAAAGCTAGTCAGCTTCCTTAACCAACGAGAATACCAGCTTTCCCACAAGTTCAGATCAAGAATTCCCTACACCAGTGGTTTCCAACCTATTCCCATTCTCGCCCCCCCCCCCTCACTGAATGACACGTTCCCTGCGCCACCCTTCCTCATATACTGTATTTTACTGGCATAGTTGGCACATGCCAATAAATATCATAGGTTCTTAATCTTTGAAATTGTTTATATATTCAGATAACTAGATTTCTTATTCATATCTGAATTATTTGCTCGATATTTAGAAATTACTGAATTCCATCATAATTCATAGTTTTCAAAATATAATTACCCTCTTTATCAAGCCTTCGCGCCCCCCCAGGCAGCCCTTCGTGCCCAGGGGCGTCATTGGGGGGGGGAGCGAGGGGCGCTCGCCCCCCCCAAGCTTTCTGAAGGGGCCTCCAAATCAACTACAATTAATGAAAACAAAAATATATAAGGTTAACACAGTGAAAGTGAAAATAATTTGTATTTAGGCTCAGTAAGTTTTGAGTGAAATATGTCTTGTGTGTGTGTGTGTGTGTGTGTGTGTGTGTGTGTGTGTAATAATCACAGTAACTAGTATATTAAAGGATGCGAATGTAAATATGTTCCTAGCCCCCTGTTCAGTTAACTTCAGTATCGAGCTGCCTTTTTTTATTATATTCTGGCTATCATTAAAAGTTTTTCTTCACCTTAGGAAGTACGTACCTGTAGGTAGGAGTCTTAAGAGTTCATTCAGATCAGTGATTCCCAAAGTGGGAAGTAGAAAATCCAGAGGGACGGTGAGGTACCATGGGACCGTGAGGAAAATGGGGACGGTAGGGGGTCGGCAGGGTGGCATCAAAACCAAGTAAGTCTTTTTTTTTAATACAATCTATAAGAAAAAATCTAAGTTACAAACACTTAAATGACATGTATGCTTAAAAAAAAAAAAAAAAAAGAATAATACCCGAAAGCATGGTTTTATTTTATTTTGTGGTAGGACGTCGGAGTTAAAAGTTCGAACGTTTTCTTTATATCTTGGTAACGTGGTCTGGACACGATAGGCACCACAATCCAGAGGCCAGCCGGTCAGACAGCAGACATCGTGGGGAGTTCATTCTGTAAGGGCTGGTAAAGTACGTATGATCACAGTTCTATCTACCTGTCTATTGCCAGACGCCTTAATCCCGTAAGGAGTGGCCACAATCAAATCGCCTCCATGTCGCCCTGTCCCCCTCCATTTCACTCTCCTGCTCCCAACTCACATCCCCCTCTTTCATATACCTCTCCACTCCATCCCTCTATCTCGTCCTTGGCCTCCTCGACCCTCTCCCCCTCACCTCCCTCACATACACTCTCTTCGTCAGTCTCTCACTCTCGATCCTCTCCACATGGCCAATCCACTTCAGTGTTTTTCTCCTAACGCTTCCTGTCACATCCACATCCACACCACAATGCTCCTTCTCATCCTCATTGTCAGTCTGTCTCTCCATGTGACTCCACACGCTCCTCTCAAATAACTCATTTCCACTGCTCTCATTCTTGACTTCTGTCCCTACAACAAGGTCCAAGCTTCACTTCCGTACGTTAGAGTTTGTATCACAATACTATCATGTAGCAACCTTTTCATTTCCATGCTCACTTCCCTGTTTCTTATCACTTCTTTCAAGGAACCAGCAAGCTTTTTTCCTTGTTGTACCCTTTCAAGCACTTCACCCTCCAAACTTCCATCCTTACTCATCACATTACCAAAGTACTTACATGCATTCACATTTTCCATTTCCTCTTCATCCAACCTCACTGTACATTCACTGACTTCATTTCTCACGAGGACCATATCTTTACTCTTTCCTAAATTCACCTTTACATTCTGTTTCTTACACACTCTCCCAAACTCATCCACCAAGCCTTGCAGCTCCCCTTAGTCTTCACTTAACAACACTGTATCATCTGCAAACAACAGTACAGGGAGTTTCCAAACACTGCCCTCTCATGAGGGCCACTCCAATATCCACTGCCCTACCTTGCATCTCTTTTTATTACCCCATCCATATACAGATTGAACAACCATGGAGACATGACACATCCCTGTTTCAGTCCAACCTTCAAACAGAAAAATTCACTCAGTTCACTATCCACACGCCTTGCAGTTTTAGCACCCTCGTATATACTCTTCACAGTATTCAACAATTTCCCATCTACTCCATACATTCTTAATACTTTCCACAGCCCTTGTCTGTCCACCGTGTCATATGCATTCTCAAAATCCATGAAGGCCGCATACAACTTCTTTCCATTGTCTACAAACTTTTCCACTAAAGAGCTAAGAATGAATATCTGATCTACACAACTCTCCCCAAAACTCTCTGTTCTTCTCCAACTAATTCCTCTGTTATTTCCCTAACTCTGTCAATAAGTATCCTACCATATACATTTCTTATTACACTGTGAAGATAAATACCCATATGATTATCACATACTTCTTTTTCCCTCTATCCTTTGTACAGAGATTAGATGTGCTAAACCAACGTCATTCCTTCTTTACCTCTGCACAATTGTTAACTATACAGGGGTTGTATCCGCCCCTGTGTGGAGTACAACTCTCATGTATGGGGAGGCTCCCCACATACAGCTCTTCTCAATAGGGTGGAGTCAAAGGCTTTTCGTCTCATTAACTCTCCTCCTCTTACTGACTCCCTTCAAACTCTGTCTCTTCGTCACACTTTTGCATCTTTATCTCTTTTCTATCTCTACTTCAATGGTCACTGCTCCTCTGAATTGTCTGCATGCATTCCTCCACCTCTATGACGGGCGTGTAGCACCCGTCTAGCCGCAGACTCTCATCCCTTTTCTGTCCAACTCTCTAATGCAAGAGTTAACCGTTATTCCCAGTCCTTCATTTATGCAACAGGTCAACTCTGGAACTGTCTCCCTCTGTCTGTATTTCCTGCTTCCTATGATCTCCAGTCTTTAAACGCAGTGTGTCCAGGCATCTCGAAATGATCGGATCTTGAATTTGGCTCTCTTTAGTATTTTGTTTTTCTCTTGGAAGGAACAATAATTGCGGGCTTGCGGCCTTTGGTACATCTTCCTTGCATTAAAAAAAAAAAAATTATACCTGACTTCCAGTCCTACCTTCCTCCCAGGCCAGTCTGCACATCTTCCACATCCATTCGGCTACTGTCTTTGCACCATGCTTCAGCATTTCACCACACACTCCGTCAATTCCTGGGGCTTTCCCCATTTTTACTTTCTTCATTGCTTCCACAACTTCCATCCTACTGATTTCTTCCTCTCTTCTCACATCCTTCTGTTTCCCAGCCATTCCCCAGCCACTTAAACTCGCATTACTTTCATTCTCTATGTTCAACAGTACCCTAAAGTGTTTCCTCGATCCGCTCACTTCTTCTCCCTTCTCCACTAGTAATCTACCACTCTTATCTTTCATTCCCTAACTAACTCCTTTGGCACCCTGTCTAACTCTCTTTACCTCTTTCCAGAACATTTTCTTATGTTCCCTCCACTTTACACTCAAATTCCTACCAAATTCCTCATCCACTCTCTTACTCTCTCTTACCAATCTTTTCACCTCTCTCTTCCTCTCTATATATAACTCTCTCATCCGTCTCTCAACTTCTTCCATGCCCCTGTTTCTCATCCACTCACTGTATGCTTTCTTGTTTTGTGCCACAGCCTCTCTCACCTCTTCATTCCACAATGCTGTTCCCTGCATCCCCTTTCGTCGTCTCTATAACCCCACACCACCTCACATGTCAAATTAATGTATGATATCTTGCCATGTAACTATATTAATCTCTTGGAACTGGTAGAGTATAAAGCTGCTTTAGGTAGAATGTACGGCATTATTCACCATGGCACGTAGGCCACAAAGGGCACTACAAAAAAATTTGCGAAGCAGAGAACACTGAGATATCCACTGTTGCAGTAGTTTATTCATTTTTCAATGCAATAAATATACATAGTTTAGTTTTCAATTTCCTCTAATGAAGTCTGAAATTAATATACTATTCTTATCAGAGCGTCTTCCAAATTTAAAAACCATCATTTCATTTCTCGCAGCTCTTACTGTAGAGCTTACTTTTTCACATTACTCCATATGGTTCATGGTATTTTGGGGGCTAGTAAGCTAAAAGCTTTCCATTTTAATTCAATTACAAGTTTACAACTTTTCATTCTCAGTTTTATATTCATTATTTTTTCAGTTTTTCAGTTTTTCGGTTTAAGCTTTCACCAAATACAAATAATTTAATTGCTATTTTGTCTGTTATCCAAGTTCATTAGCATATAATGCAATGATATGTACTTTACCATGCAATTTAAATTACATATTCAACTTCACACAGAAATACTGCCAATGCTAGAATACCCATTAGCGTGTGTGTGCGGGTCAGGAAGTAATTGGTTTAATAAATAATTATATACAGTATATATGTTTACTGATTTAATTCTCTAAATATAGCTTTGCATGTGGCTTCAAAATGCTCGCTGGCCATGGGAGTAGGGGGGCCTCCTAAATAGCCTATGCACCCCCCCAAGGAAACCTGAAATGACACCCCTGTTCGTGTCCCCCTAGGGGGGCGTGCCCCACAGGTTGGAAACCACTGTCCTACACTAAGGATGAAAATTCCCCAGATTTGACCAAAATTCCCAAAATCTATTTTCTATATATGTAATATGCATGTACTGATTGTGAAACCAAAGAGTGGTGCTGATGCCCGGACAAATCAGATGAGACCAGAAGACATCAGAGGTGTACTTAACTCGGTACCCGTTGATAGCTGTCTTAAGACCAAGTCTGGTGGGTTAGTAATGAAGTTTCAGTCAGCTGAAGCCAAGGGTGAAGCAACAGGGATGCTGAGTGATCATTTTGCCTCTGAGGGCACTTTTTGCATATCAGAGCCAAAGAAAATGTTGCCTAAAATGACCGTGACAGGCCATTCCTCTTCCTTGGGTGACTCTGACATCATCCCAAACATTCTGAGAAAAAACAATAAAATTAAGATGGTCGTTGATCGAGGTTGTACCCTCAACCTTCTCTTCACAAGAACAAGGAATAACACCAAAACTGCTGTCTTGAAGATGTCGCCAGAGGTGAGATCCTCCATTGTAGAACAGGGCAATTACATCTATGTGGATCTTACAAGATGCTGCACATTCGATAGATTCTGGGTTACACAGTGATCACTGTCAAGGCTTTGGTCATACATTTGAGAGATGTTCTAGGAAAAATGATGAACCTAAATCCGTCTTTTGTGCTGGAACCCATAAATCTAAGGATTGTAGTAACAGAAATTCTCCCAAATGCATCAACTGCTCTTCTTTAAGACATCAAAATGCTAATTCAAATTCACAGTCGGTTGCCCAGTTTGCATCAAGTAGAGACTGTCTAATTATGATTTCTCATAGGAATAGATTGACTGAAAACACCAATTTTGACCATTCAAAAAACTGACTACGTCCCTCTTGAACCAGTTAAGGATGGGTCTTTTAAATATTCGTTCTATCCGAAATAAGATAGACTATATTAATGAAACTCTAAATCAGCACGAGCTTGACATTTTGTGCTTGACTGAAACCTGGTTGTATGAGTCTGATATCGATATTATTCGTAATGCTTTGCCTAAGACACATTCTACAATTAGTATTCCCAGGCCTGCTGCTGACTATCCAGGAGGAGGCGTAGGACTCATCTACTCGGCAGCACTTGGAAACGTTTCTCTCATTGACTCAGACCTGACCACATCTTCATCTGAATTTATGGAAGTATTAATAAATTTCCATCAGAATACCATTAGAATTGCAATTGTCTATCGACCAGGTAATCCGGGCAGAGTTCGAGGTTTATGGAGGAGTTTGGGCAGTTTTTTGAAGGGTTTTTTCTTAAACCTGGAGGACTTCTTGTTTGTGGTGATTTCAATTATTGGGTTGACAGTCCAGAGTCAAAACAATTTTCTTCAGAATTCCTTGAGTTGATCACCCAGAACAATTTTTTCAATCATGTGAGTAATCCAAGTCATGTCTCAGGACATGTCCTTGACTTGTTCTTGTCCCCTGTTGGTTGCAGGCGCGTATCAGATGTACGGTAGAGGTTGACTCATTTGATCCCCTCATCTCTGACCATGCTCTAATCACTCTTTGTTTTGATGTCCCGAAATCCCGTTCATATAAAAAAGTCATTAGGTTCAGAAATTACAGGAATGTTGACCTTCAGTTGATGTGTCTTGAAACTGATCAACGTTTAAACTCCATTGATTCTTCCAGTCTTTCTTCTGATGAGTTGGTTGATATTTACAACAACTAGCTTAGGTCAGTTTTTGACCATTATTGTCCTGAGGTAGTAAAAACATTCACTGTATGTGATGATTCTCTGTGGTATGGTCCATCCATTAATTCTTTGCGTAGACAACATAGAAGGGCAGAACGTGAGTGGCGCTTACAGCAGACTGAAGTAACTCGTTTGCATTATGTTTTTGCGAGAAGAGCAGTCGTTCACACTGTAAAAGCCCAAAAGGCTAGGTATTATCAAAATAAAGTTGATTCTTGTGGTGGTGATAAAAAAAAACTGTTTGCAGTTGTGAACAGTTTGGTTGGCCAGAGGAATGTAATTGTTAAACCAACTTCTGCATCTGATACCCAATTGGCCTCTGATTTTGCTTCATTTTTTACGAGATATCTCGCATTAGAAGTGATTTAGACAGCAGTTTTCCTAGTGAAGCGTACTCAGTTGACTTCTGGCCACGGTGCACCAGGGATCATTTGCTTTCAACATTTCATCCGCTGGATGTAGACAAAGTCAAATGTTATATCAGGGAACTTAATAAAACATTTTGCTCACTCGATCCATGTAACATGTCACAACTACCTGATGTGTATGAGCATGCTGCAGACTTTATCTGCAACATAATAAATAGATGCTTCTTAGAAAGTAACTTTGTGCAGTCTGAGAAACGTGCTTTGCTTAGGCCCCTAATTAAGAAACCTGGCCTTGATGTCAAAAGCATGACAAATTATCGTCCCGTCTCTAACCTGTCTTTTTTTTGTCCAAGAATATTGAGCGGGCCATACTCAATCAACTCGTACCTCTACTGGAACACAACAGAGTTGTTCCTGTTGTTTAACCAGTGCCGTCCCGAGGACGTACTTCCACGTCCTCACGTTTTGTCACAGCTAATCCCGAGGACGTACTTCAACGTCCTGCAATTAAAAGGTTCATAATTTCCACAATTTTCAAAATTCGCGGGAGATTTTCGTTTCGCCCGGGTACCCAAGCCTCCCCTACCTGCCGCCAGGCGGGCAGCGTCCTAGACCCCGCGTGACCCGCGCTCGCCCTTGTCTCGGTCACTCACCTGCCAGCAGTGACCCAGGTCAGACATGGCGCGGAAAGGTCTCTCAGACGAGCAAATTGCATCCGTCCTGGAAGCCTTCACTGGAGACAGTGATTCTCCACTCGATGATGATGTGGTGGATCGCGATTACGTCCAGCCAGAGGAAGAAATAAGTAGCAGTGATGAGGAGGTCCCTTCGCCCCGAAAAACGCGGTATGTGACATACCGTAAGGCAAGGGAAGGCCAGCCTGCTCCCCAACCACGTGCACAGCTATCTCTCCATCACGATTCTGATCAGGACGAGGATGAGGACGATGAGGATGACGGAGGCCTAGGACGTGATATCGCCGCGTGGTTGGGAAAGGAGAAAATATCACCACGTGGATCAGAAGGTGGGGCGAGACGACACCTAAGGTATGGTCAAAGTACTTTGTCTGGGGAAGTAGCAAGTGGTGTGGTGGGATTGCTGGGAGAGAGGGAAAGTGTTGTGGCGGCAGCGCGGGGTGAAAGTGAGAGTGGTGTGGGGGTAGTGAGGGGTGAAGGGGCCAGTGGTGTGAGGGAGGCAGCACGAGCACGTGGTGCTCATAGGCCTAGGGAAGAGGAGGTTGAGTCACTCCCCAGCACTTCTTTCACCCCTGAATATTCACAAACTTCCTCCCCACAGCCCCAGGATGTGGGGAAAGGAAAGAAAGGGAAGGGAAAGGGTAAAGGAAAAGGGAGAAGGAAGAGAAGTGCGAGTGATGAGAGGCGCCGCTCTCCCCCTCCCCAACCTCCCCCACCACCCTCACCTCCCCACCCTGACGAAGGGGACGATGGTGACGTGGCTGGAGACGGTGGTGTCATGTGGAACTGGGAGGATGGGAGTAATTTTACTCCCATCATTCACCCTTTCACTGAGGAGTGGCGGTCAGGTTGCACGGCTCCAGGTGTAAATGCTGGGTCGTCACGGTTAGATTTTTTCAACTTGTTTTTTGGTGAGGCGTTTGTTGGGTGCATAGTAGAACAGACAAATATATTTTCACAATCCCAGCGCCTTGAAAGTGAACGCTTAGGAACCACAAGCATGCATGCAGAACAGTATGACTATCCCGTGACTTTATCAGAGATGTTCCTATTTTTTGCCCTGGTAATCTTGATGGGTGTGGTGAGGAAAAATCAAATTCCTGCCTACTGGACAACGGACCCAATCATCCTAACACCTTTCTTTGGAAAGGTGATGGGTCGTAATAGATTTCAGTTTATTCTCGGCCGCCTCCACTTTTTTGATGCAGATGATCCAGCCAATGCAAATAACACCGATAAAATGAGGAGAATTAGGCTGGTATTTGATCATTTATGGGAAATGTTCCGCTCCTCATTTTATCCCTACAGAGACCTCATCATAGACGAGAGTCTTGTGTTGTGGAGAGGCAATATTTCCTTTAGGCAGTACATACCCAGCAAGAGACACCGTTGTCATAAAGACTCTGTAGTTACTTGTAGAGAAGTATATTTTAGACTTGTGGTCGAGCGGCTTTTATATCTTGTAGTAGCTTCCCCACCAGATGTCATGTAGTGACGGGAGAGGTAAAGAATAGTATGGGACTATTTTTATTTGTCTTGGAAATATTAAACAGGTCTCTCACATGGAAAGAGTATAAGTCCCGGGTAGCTACCTCCCTGTCTCGCTATCTCTCTCTCTCTGTGTTCTAAGGCTAATCTCCGTCTCGACCTCTCTCTAGAGTCGCTTGTCTCCTTCTAAACTCTCTTTCCTAAAATCTGGTGTAGCAGGGGTGTGTCACGTATGTTCCTCATGGTTACCAGATCTTTGTTCACGAGAGGACTGCTGACAGCTAACTGCATCATCTTACTGGCCGCTGTCGTCAGCTTTCCTCAGTGTTAAGAGTGTGTAAGCACGTTTAGCACTGCTCAATTCTCGCAGACACAACACCTTCTCATCATCTGACTCCCTGCTTCTATCTGTCTCTCTATCTATCTATATAATATGTAGTCTTTACCACACTGCTCGGTCGCGCGAAAATGGCGTACCATCGACATTTAATAGTTATAATATATTAATACATACTATATATATATTATATACACATTATAATGAACTTATAAGTTAATTAAGTCAAATACATAATATTGTAAAAGTAACATAATTGTATGAATATTGTATACATATATTATTCATAGTAAATAGTGATTATTCAGTAATATTACATTTTAAATACTACAAGATATAAAAGCCGCTCGACCACAAGTCTAAAATATACTTCTCTACAAGTAACTACAGAGTCTTTATGACACCGTTTCGGGTTCAAGATCTTTGTTATGTGTGACTGTAAGACTGGTTATGTGCAAGACATAGTCTTGTACACGGGCGCACAGACAGATATAATAGAAGATCGGAGTATAGGACTCTCTGGGGCCGTGGTGAAGACAATGATAGAAGAGTACCTTCATCGTGGGCATGTGTTGTACCTGAACAACTGGTACACTAGCCCTCTTCTCGCTAGGTTCCTCCACCAACACGACACCGGAGTCTGTGGTACAGTCAAGAGAAACCGTCGCCATATGGTCAAGATAGGGAGGAAACTTGACAAGAATGAGGTGGTTTTCTTCCAGGCCAATAACATCCTTGCAACCCTGTGGAACCATAACAGGGAAGTTTGCCTCCTATCAACTGTTCACAGCCCCCTGATGCACCGCACAGACTCCGTGGATCACCGTAGCGAGAGGAGGCGCAACGTATGGAAACCAGAGTCTGTACTTGCCTATAATCTGAACATGAGGCAAGTTGATCAGTCAGACTCGATGATTTCAAGTGTTGACTGTGCCAGGACCACGATGAAGTGGTACAAGAAACTCTTTTTCCACTTGCTCGACATCACGGTCCTGAACGCCCACTACCTGCACGCAATGACCACCGGAGTATCCGAGACCTTTGAGGGGTTTGTGAGGGAGCTGGCACGTGAAATAATCGCCAAGCATGCCCAGGAAAGACCCCCACACCGCCCCCGCGCCCCCCGTGCTGCTCAGACTCCCCTACGTCTTGCAGGCCGCCACTACCCCAGCGCAATCCCTTCCGAACCAAACCGTCATAAACCCCAGCGTCGCTGCCATGTATGTAAGCACTCGACAGTCAGACCATCCACGCAGAGAAAAGACACAAGATACGAGTGTGTCGAGTGCAATGTTGCGTTGTGCCTTCAGCCTTGTTTCAAGGAATATCATAATTTCCTACACTTCTGAAACTGTGTGGGAAGGCGAAATGACGCTCATGATAATGGTAAGGCCAGTCAGTAGGTGCTAAGTCAAATATAAAGTTGAAACGGGTGTTATTTTTTCAGAAAAGTAATGTATAAGATGAGAATTAGTGTAAGTGGAAAGAATTGTTATCAAAACTACACCCACTGTGTAAATCTGGTCAGTAAATATGTGATAGCAAGGAAATAAAGTGGAAACGGGTGTAATGTTAGCATGAATAAAACATAAGTTGAACATTACTGTAAGTTGTCATAATTGATGTCACGAGTACACCCACATTCTGGTCAGTAAGTATGTGATAGGAATTATATACAGTGGAAGATGTTGTAATGTTAGTAGTAAGGTATTTTATAAGTTGATTACTAGTGTAAGATGAAACAAATGATATCGCGATAACACTCCCTGTGTAAGTACGCGCAAATATGATGCTAAGTTCCATCGTACGTTCAGAAATGATATAATATCAATTATATCAAGTGTTTACATGTGCAATGTTAGTGTAGAATTATTATATAAGTACAAAAATAGGTTGTAAGTTGAATTAGTTGTCATAGCGACTTCACCGTGTGTGTTACTATGCGCTATTATTACGCTATATATTTATATAAGGCCTGAAATAATCTCAAAACAGTTCTATAAAGTTGAAAAGTGTATAATAATATTAGAAAAGTATTATGTAAGTAGAAAAAGCACAATACGAGTTGAAACAACAGTCACAGCGAGTTCACTCACTACGTAAATAAGCGCTAACATTACGCTAAATGTTATCAAAAGGCCTGTGAATACGTAAAAACAGTTCAATAAAATGTAAAATGGTATAATGTTATTGTAGAAGTATTATGTAAGTAAAAAAAATTATATGTATCATGATTTTAGAATGTTAGCGATTCATCGGGACCAAGTTGGCCGATTTTGCTCGTTTCTCACGATGGTACAATGGTTATTTCTGCTCTATTTTTGTATAAAATCCAATATACTCTTTTATCACATGTTTTTATGTTTGTAATAAATTCATTTCTACTTACTTTCATTGGTTTCCCAAACTTATAATACCATAGAAAACGTTTGATGCTCACACCGCATAAGGAGAACATGGGGCCAGGTGGGACCAAGGCATACCTGGTTAAGCTAATTAGGGACCCCGGGGACCACTTTCTTTGCCACCGGCCATTGTTTCTGACCAAAAGCGAAAGTTTAAGCAAAAAAAAAAAAGGGTCGAAAAATGCCCGGGATTGGGGGGGTACCAGTGGTCGAAAAGTGGCCGGGACGGGGCGGGTTAATCAGCATACAGAAAATACCATTCAACTGAAACTGCACTAACAAGGATTCAAAGTGACTTGGTGGCAAACACTTGTAGTAGGGTGTCCTCTCTCCTAGTTCTGTTGGATCTGTCTGCAGCTTTTGATACAGTAGATCATAAACTATTGTTGGACGATCTGTATTTTTATGGCGTTCGTGAGAGTGCCCTCTTGCTCCTTAAGTCGTATCTATCGGACAGATCTCAGAGAGTGGTTGTTGATTTCGCTAGCTCTGATTCTGCTGCCCTTCTATTTGGAGTCCCTCAAGGATCAGTTTGGGGTCCAATTCTATTTACTATCTAAAGTAGTTTATCATCTCTACTTGATGCTCATGATGTGTCCAATCATTTTTATGCTGATGACACCCAACTCAATGTTAAGATGTCAAATATCAATGATACTAAGACAAAATTTGAATCTCTAATGTCTGATATTAAGATTTGGATGGCTAAGAGGAAACTTAAGCTGAATGATGGTAAAACTGAGATCATCATCATCAGAGGAAACAGAAGGGGTGATGACACTGACAATGCCTTGGCTTTGAACATTGGCGTGTCACAGCTTCACCCAGTTAATTCTATTCGAAATCTGGGTGTTTATTCTAATTCTAAGTTAAATTACAAAGAACATATTAATCAGGTTGTGAGAAGGTGTAACTTGCATATCAGAAATCTGTACTCTGTGAGAAAATTCCTAAATAGATGGTGCCTCTTTACATTGGTCCATGCAGTTGTCTTGTCTCGTGTTGATTATTGTAATTCACTGTGGGTTGGTCTTCCAAATAATATACTAACAAAAGTTCAGTCTGTGTTGAACAGGGCAGCACGGCTTATCTTTGGTCTCCCCCCGAGAACCTCAACTACCCCGTTTCTGATTGAGTTGCATTGGTTACCAGTAAAGGCTAGAATTGAATTTAAACTGTCTTATTACATTTAAGGTTCTCAAGTTTGGTTAACCGAAGTATCTTGCTGAATTGTTAAAACGACCATCGGCACGCCCAGGTGTGCTGTTACGCAGTGAAGATGATTCCTTGTGTCTTGATGAGCCAGGAGCCATTCACCAGTCATCTTTCTCTGATCATTCTTTTGCGTATAGAGCCCCTAGATTATATAACAGATTGCCATTGTCCATAAGACAACTCTCTACTGTTGAATCCTATAAGAGACAGCTGAAAGCCTTTCTTTTTTCAAAATGCTATGACCTGGAGAGAGGTACTATGACTGATGATTATAGGGTTTAACCCGCCCCATCCTGACGTTTTCTGGGCAGTAGCACGCCCCAGTCCCGACATTTTTGGATCTTTTTTTTTTTTTTGGCTCAAACATACGCTTTTGGTGAGAAACATCGAAAATTCATAGAGAAATCACTCACCTTAGGTTTAAAATACTCGATCCAGGTAGGAGTACCTCCTTACCTTACAGGGTTTTCTATCAGGCTGGCTGCAAAGAAAACAAGTTGTATGGGAGGATAACTATTCTACACCACTCATAAACGGTATTTATATATTTATTTGGTACGAATTTATATGTAGTATGAGAGTATATTGGTTTTCAAACGGTAATATAGGCATTATGAGCGTTGTTTCACTCACTAACTCATCACCATTCCTGACCTTATTTTGCCACATTACCTGATCATCATTTCTGACTGTTTTTTCCTCCAATGTTTGTCCTCCACATTGTCATCAATTGGGGAATCACTCTGGCCCTGAATTTCGTACCGTGGCATGATGGCTTTACTGGCCAGGTCACTGATAACAGGTGAATTGCTGAGAAAAGGTCATGCAGGGGGGGGGAGGAGGTCATGCTGTGTAAGGCATTGTCCCTGCCTGGCATCTTGTAGAGGAATGTGTCCCGTGTATACGTGCCAAAAATCACTCGCGAAAATTGAAAATTGTGCAAATTAGGAACCTTGCAATGTCCTTGCAATGTTGCCACGTTAATTTACGTCTCCGGGATATGAGTGCACATCATGTGAGGACGTGAATTCACGTCTCCGGGACAGGGCGGGTTAATTATTGCCACTTTCGTGTATATATGACGTAGCATGTATTATATACAAAAAATGTCACAATTCTTGTAATTGTAAAAAATAATGTATGGGTGTCGAGCGCTAGTGAACTCCCTAAAGAAAAACTGGCGCTTTTGAGAAACAAAAGGCTAGATTATTATTATTATTATTATTATTATTATTGAAATAAATGTCTTATTGTGGTTTTCAGATCAACTCTATGAGAGTCCTGTTTGGACTCAGTGGTCCTCTTAAACTTAGATTATGATAAATTTATACATTTGCTTTATCCATAAAATATAATAAATACAATAAACAATTCAGTATCTGCAGGGATTAATAGGCTTGTCCTTTTGCTTCATTATTGCTAAAAAATAACTGTCATATGATGATTCCCTTAAATCCTATGACCATTATTTAAATCACATAACTTTCTTCCACCCCTAGTCTCGTATGTATGAGATATATGGAGAAAAATATGTTAAACATAATAGATGCATGAACAAACTGCGTGGTTTCTGGTCTTGATGTTGGTAAATAAGTAAAGCACGTCTTCACAGTACGCAGATTACGATTGGTTGGGGTTTGAAAAGGCTAACCTCAGTAGCAAATGAAAATTGTTGATATAAAATATGGCATCATAAATCAGCTGACAATCCTTTTCATATTTTCAGGAGAGATTTTGTCCCCAAGACTTAATATTGGTGCATTATAAGCCAGTCCCACTCGAATTCCTTAAATATTCCCCATAAATACTCAAAATTCCCCAGAAATTCCCCCAAATCCCCATTTCCCTAGATTTGTCCCCAAATGTGTTTAAATTTGGCAAATTGGTGACCAATTCCCCAGAAGTGGGAACGCTGGAGAATACTATGCATACTAACACACAAATCAGAGTGCATTTTTTTTTTTTTTTTTTGATAATGAATGGAGGAAGGAAAAACAAAGAAAAAAAATAAGTCCATGTGCCTAAAGGCATCCTCCATTCATAAAATACTTATAACAATTGGATTTAAAATCGTGAGGATTAAATGTATGTGGGAAGCAACTCCCAGGAAGTGAATTCCAGAGAGTAGTAGTTCTGGGGATAAATGAATTTTGATAAGCAGAGGTTTGCATTGTGGGAGAGAATGTGTGAGTTCATGGGTGCTCCCAGTTGCCGGAGTATTTCGGGAGAAAATGTGAAGGGGAGGCACAATTGAAGCCAGTTCGTTAGAGCACTTACGGTAAAAATATCGATAAAATAGTGCTAAAGATGCAACATCTCGACGTACTGATAACGGAGGAAGGTCCTGTGTTATGGCAGGATTATTGATTAATCTAATGGTTTTATTTTGAATTTTGTCCAACTGCCTCAATGCAACCGCTCCACATCCACTCCACAGTGGTGAACAGTATTCGATCTGAGAACGCACATGACTGTATATTGTGGCCATCTGCTCATCAGTGAAGAACTCACGAACTCTGTACATAAGTCCCAGAGTTTTGGAAGCATTTTTAGCAAGGGATTTAACATAAGCTGTCCAGCTTAGGTTGGTGTGTAGAGTAACACCTAGGATATCAACTGTAGTGGATATGGGAATACTGACATCATTTAAAATTATGTGAGAGTCTGAGGGATTCTATTGAAGAAATTAATGTATTTAGTTTTCTGAGCATTAAATGAGACCAGATTTTTTTGTCCCCATTGATTAATTTTAGAAAGGTCCTGGATCAGAGAAATTGCTGTGATTATTTGGGAATTTATAATATCAAATTGTGTAAAGGAGGTTCTAAAAGTGAAAGAACTATGAAGGGTCGAGTCATCAGCATAAGAGTATATTGGGTTGTGCGTGACAGATAGGAGGTCATTTATATGAATGAGAAAGAGGGCTGGCGCCTAAACTGATCCCTGAGGTACGCCAGCATTTATGGAATGAAACTGAGAATAAATTTCATCTACCATGACCCGTATTTTTCTACTATAAAGGTAAGAAGAAATTAGAAGAACCAGTGATGCAAGGCCATAGTGTGACATCTTAGACAATAAGGCCTGTTGCCATACTCTGTCAAATGCTTTTGAAATATCAAGTGCTACTGTGTGTGTTTCACCATGTTGGTCTATTGTTTTGTTAATCTGATGGGTAAGAAGGCAAAGAATGTCTGCAGTTGAACGTTCCTATCTAAATCCATACTGCCGATCATTGCTCAATTTATTGATTTCTAGATGCTTGACTGTGTGTTTGTTAAGTATTGTCTCAAAAACTTTACCGGGAACGGAAGTTATTGCAATTGGTCTATAGTTTGATGGATTAGAAGTTGCCCCCTTTTTAGGGGGCAACTTCTAATCCCAAGGGGCTGGAAAAATTGAGGTACGGATGCATAAGTGGAAAAATTTTGCTAATACAGGAGCCAACACTGAGGAACAATTTTTAAAGTACTCTTGAAGGAATTTCATCTGGACCAGTGGCTTTGTCTGCTGAGAGATTCTGTACGAGTAATACGGCTTGTACGTATCTGGTGTGAATCATGAAAGGAGGTATTTGAGGGGAATCAAAATCTATCTATCTATCTATCTATAACCCGACGCCCTAATCCCGCAAAGGGTGGCCGCAGACAAAACGCCTCCAAGTCGCTCTGTCACCCACCATTTGACTACCCTCCCCCCAACTCACTCCCCCCTCCCTCATATACCTCTCAACTCCATCCCTCCACCTCATCCTCGGTCTACCCATCCCTCTCCCTCCCTCCACCTCACCTACATACACCCTCTTAGTCAGTCGTTCATTCTCCATTCTCTCCACATGCCCAGACCACCTCAGTGTATTTCTCCTAATCTTCTCAACCACATCCCCATCCACCCCACAACATTCCTTCACTTCTTCATTCGTCAACCTGTCCCTCCATGTCACTCCACATGCTCCTCTCAAGTAACTCATTTCCCCTGCTCTCACTCTTGACTTGTTCCCCTCTTGCAAGGTCCGCGCCTCGCTTCCACACGTCAGGGGAGGAATCACAATACTATCATGCAGCAACTTCTTAACTTCCATACTCACCTCCCTATTTCTCATCACAGCTTTCAGCGAACCAACAACCTTCCTTCCCTGCTGTACCCTTTCATGCACTTCAACCCCCAAAGTTCCATCCTTACTCATCACACTACCCAAGTACTTGAATGCACTCACATTCTCCATACCCTCACCATCCAACCTCACTGTACATTCTGTGACTTCATTCCTCTCAAACACCATAACTTTACTTTTGTTTACATTAACTTTCAGCTTCCTCCTCCTACACACTGTCCCAAATTCATTCACCAAACCTTGCAACTCCCATTCATCTTCACTCAACAGTACTGTATCATCAGCAAACAGCAACAACGGAATCTTCCAAATCTCACCCTCATTCATTAGAGCCACCCCCACACCCACTGCTCTACCTTGCACCTCCTTTACAACCCCATCCATGTATATATTAAACAGCCATAGAGACATCACACAACCCTGTTTCAGTCCTATTTGAGATCAAAGAACTCACTCAGCTCACCATCCACTCGCACCGTAGCCCTAGCTCCTTCGTACATACTCTTCACAGCACTCAACAATTTCCCTTCCACTCCATATATTCTTAATACCATCCAGATACCTTGCCTATCTATTCTGTCATAAGCTTTCTCCAAGTCCATGAAGGCAGCATGCACTTTCTTTCCCTTCTCTAGATACTTCTCCACTAAACATCTTAGAACAAATATCTGATCTACACACCCTTTTCCCTTCCTAAATCCCCCTTGTTCTTCTCCAACTAGCTCCTCTGTCATATTAACCCTATCAATGAGTATTCTACCATATATTTTACCAGTCACACTAAGAAGGCAAATACCCCTATGGTTACCACATACTTCTCTCTCCCCTTTTCCTTTGTATAAAGGAACAATTATACCTGATTTCCAGTCCTCTGGAACCCTTCCCTCTTCCCAAGCCAATCTACACAACTTCCATATCCACTCCACAACAATCTCACCCCCATACCTCAGCATTTCACCACACACTCTGTCATTTCCTGGGGTATTTCCCAACTTGATCTTTTTCATTGCTTCCACTACTTTCGCCTTACTGATCTCTTCCTCCCTCCTCTCATCTCTTCTTCTCCCAGCCATTCCCCAACTACTTATACTCGTACTGCTCTCGCTTTCTACATTCAACAAATCCTCAAAGTGCTCCTTCCATCAAAATCAAGTACAGGAAAATTATGATTTTCTGAATTAAGGGTTGAGTTTGTTGAAAAAATGTCAACAAGAAGGTTGGCTTTTCCACGTGGGTCACGTACTAGATTTCCATTGGGGGACTGTAACGGTGGAATGGAAGAGGTGGTAGTGAAGTTAGTTTTGAATGAATTAAGGGCTGACCAGAATATTTTGTTATCATTTGGACTGTTTAGTAATTGTTAGCTTGTCTGTGTAGAAAGTTTGATTTGGAAAGATTGATAATAGTTTTGGCATGGTTTCTGATATTTGTATAACAGTTAAAGGCTTCTTTGGTTTTGGTCCTTGTATAAATGTTATAGGCTATTGTTTTATGTTCATATAGTATGAAGGGCCGATTAACTGATTTGTTCAGCAAAGTCAAAGGGTCCAAAGTCAAGATTATATGGTTTTGGGTGCGTTATCTCCTGAACCCCTTTATGGATTTTGACCAAACTTTTGTCAGCGACACAGTATGATGGGACGATGAACTGATTAGGGCAGCAAGGTCAAGGTCATATGGGGGTCGACTTAGTTCATCTTTAGTCTCATTTCAACCCAGAATGAACTCTGTCATGGAGGTTGTATGGCGAGTCTCTGTGCAAGGCTTGACGGAGACATACCGAGCGACACTACAGTAAGTGTCGACAGCTCAGGAACCAGATTTCTCGGCGTTTCATGTTCATTTTTTTTTTTTTTTTAACCATTCCATTAGAAATTTTGGAAGTGAACTATGACATGTTGCAGCTATGAAGCCTTAATACGTTTGTAAAACTTTGTTCACATTGGTGAAAATTCGCAAGTCGGTAATGCATAAGTCAAAGACTATATGTACAATACAAGTATTAATATAAGTTTAATTTTCAATATAGTTACTCTAGAACCCAAGTTTAGTCTCACATAGTACAGTACCTGAACAAGACCGACTATGTGCTGTGTTTTTCTTCCCTTCGTCGTGTTAGAAAGAGCTTTCAGGTCTGCAACACTGAGTCCAACAATGATATACCTGGGGACACAAGACGGATATTAGTCAACCTTACAATCAAAATGAAAACTATGAATTCTCTCCACCACTCTCCCTCCCCCCTCCTTCTTCTACATTTCATGTAGATTTTCAGATATTCTAACTAGTCGATATGTGCTTTTTTTCCACAACAGTCCAGGATAGGTCATGCCTTGCTGTGTTCTCTCTTTCAAGGTTAAGTTAGATTAGGGAAGGTTAGGTTAGGTGAGTTTATTTGGTGTGCCATTTTTTTTTTTTTTTTCCAACTTGCTGATGTGAAAGTTGTTGGGTGTTAAGAACTTATTTTTTGACATACTAAGGTTCAAAACCATTTTTTATATTTCAATCCCATTTAGTTTTCCATGGTAAATTGTTGTTGCTTTTTTGGATATTTGTTGAACTTCTGATGGATAAATACTTCTTAGAAATGTAAAATCATACAAGTTTGTTTCTTTTAAATCACACATTGAGAACTTTAGGATATTAAAAAGCATTCCATGCAGTGCGTGAACAAGCTTTGGTATGTTTGACAGGTTAGAAAATCTTCATAAAAACAATATGTGTACCAGCTTACTAACACAGTCACTAACAAATCCCTATTCAAACACAATTTGACACTACTTAATCAATGTTCATAAGAAAGAATACTGATACTCAGGCTGTCTCTACTACTAAAACTTAGATCATCAGTTAATACCGGTTCCCCATTATAGGACTCAGTGTTCAGCATGACAAAAAAAAAAGGACAGGACAGTCAACCTTTACATACATGGGCACTCTGTAGGGAACTAGCAAGAGGCTTCTGTCAGTTAAACTTCCAACTATACGTGATGTTCTACGCTATGGACTTCGAAAAAGGAGAACAAGGCAATGAGTATGTGAGAAACTACCCAGCAGTCCATTTTGCGATCGACATTTATCCAGTTGTGACTGAAAAATCGACATGGAAAAATAGCGAATTATTTGCTCCAACCTCCTCCTATTATTGCACGGCTCACCAGACTGAACAAGATACAAGAGGGCTGGGGGCAGGAAAGAAACACATCGTTTGTCTGGAGAAAACTGTAAGTCAAGGACACATTTACTGCAAACCTTGACTAGCTCTTCAACAATCTTGTTTGCAAATGCGAAGTCTTTGCCTGCTTTAACTACAGTTTCCTTCATGACTGCTAATAGGAAGCTCGCATCAACTGTCAGTGTCCTAAAGACAGAAGGATTCCTTTGAAAGGAGTTGCTTTTATGAAGGATTAAACAACCTGCCATCATTAGACTTCATCAGATGGGGCTTCCAGATCGTCCTGAAAATTACAGGTAAGACAAGAAGAAGTAGGTAAACAGAAGGCTGATATAAATGAGCAACAATCTTTGATATAATCTGTAACACTGGAGTTTCTTGGAGATGAATAAGACCACGATGTGCAAGTTATTCCAAATAAGCCTCTATTTGAAACCCAAAGCACATCCATCAGTAAAAAAAAATGGAGTACAACACTTTAGCAAGAAATACTTTATGTTGGCCTGCAGAGCATCAAGAATGGCGTTGGCATTCGTCATACAGGTGCTATTGGTACAGCTACGTTGAAGGACGTATGGCAGATCATTAACTATACTCGGTTCCACGTAGTCTGACGCACTGATTTTGCCAGCCGAGGACAGGTGGATTTGGTAACACTGCGCGATGCACTCGGGCGGTGATTGGTGGATTTCCGTTGTGTTTGAACATGCGCCAAATTGACTTTGTATTCCAACCAAGGCCTCATTGATTTGTAAGATACCGGAAAATACAGATACAAATTAAAACAATGATATCTTTAATGATAAATATTTGCCTTTTAAATTACTAGAGAGAAACCTGAACGACAGTGATAACAAAAACTAAGTAAAGTCGCGACTGGATGCATACGGACACCAGTCAGCAACTGTGGCGGGAATTCAGATGTTCATAGCGAGGTGGTTCCGAGGTTCTGTGAAGGCTGGAATGTTTTTCCCACCACTACTACACAGTGTCACAACCTACAGTCAACACCTCATCTGCCAATATACAACCTGACCCTATATACGCTTACCTTATCTTCTAATAATTATGATTTGTGTGAGCACACACACACACACACACACACACACACACACACACACACACACACCTAACTGGGGTCAATACATGCTATTCTCAATATATATATAATGTACATACACATTTTCATTACCTTCATAGGTAACAGTAGCTTTAAAAATCTACATTTGTTTGTATTGCCAGTCAGATTCAGTGAAATTATTTCAAACATGAATAAATTTGGTGTTTGATTTTCGCTAACATTTTGGTATCATATGAGACAGACATACAGACAGACGGACGGACACCCTATCGCTGGTCACCATGCACCCTCTCCTCAAGCATGTTTCCCTGTCCCGTCGACAGAGAGCCGGGAAGATAATGGATTACATCATTATATAATGAATGAACCGAATTTTTGTTAATGGTGGAAGAAAGGAAAGTAAGATAAAAACAGACCCCATGAGAAAATAATAGTTGAACTCTGCTGCTATAATAAAACCGCGTGCAGTGTGAACGAAATCAAACAATGAATTTTAAAAAAATCAGTCGCTGACTGGTGTCCGTATGCATCCAGTCGCGACTTTACTTAGTTTTTGTTATCATTGTCGTTCAGGTTTCTCTCTAGTAATTTAAAAGGCAAATATTTATCATTAAAGATATCATTGTTTTAATTTGTATTTGTATTTTCCGGTATCTTACAAATCAATACGGCCTTGGTTGGAATACAAAGTCAATTTGGTGCACGTTCAAACACAACGGATTTCACCGCCCGAGTACATCGCGCAGTGTTACCAGATCCACCTGTCCTCGGCTGGCAAAATCAGTGCGTCAGACCGAGTACAGGATAAGAGGCTTATCACTGACCACAGCAAAGTAAACAGGCCATAGGAAAAATTTATATGACACTAGACCAGAAGTTTGATGACTGTTGCAAGGAAGGACTAATTGACCGTAGCTTTTTAGATGGCTGCCGAGACACACAAAGGTGATGCTCAAGGCGGAGGAATCAGAGAGGCAGTTTCCAGTCATGGACAAAGAGGAGCCTTATGCCGTGTGCAGGCAGTCAGGTGGACAGTATCTCTTCCACTTGACACCTGAGAAACAGTCCAAGACAGGAAAACTACTGAAACCATTGCGATCTCTTGGAATTCATGAGAGAAACAGGGATTGACAGAAGCTTGAATCCATGTAATGTGATTCCGCAAATGTCAACACTGGGTGGGAGGGGGCACCAAGTACTGGGTAGAGGAGATACTTTGATCGTAGGCAGAATTGGCTGGCTTGTGCCCTCCATGCCAATGAGCTACCTCAGTGGCCACTGGAAACGCACTGGATGACAAAATCCTGTCAAACAAGTGGAATGGTACAATATGGAAGATGCTTGACTCGGCCACGGAGCTAGAAGTCAATCTTTCATGAAAGATACACACGGAATGACGTATCTACCTAAGTGTTGAAGTATTTAAGTACAGTATCTCTCCACTTATCAGTACTTTGGTTACAATATTACACAGGCAATGAAAGCAAGCTATCTACCTGCAGACCTGGTTTTCCTTGAGATTAACCCTGTAAAAATCACTCAATATGGTTGACAACAGCAAGAGATTTAGCCGATATGCTTATCAAAACAGGGCCTCAAAGGAAATACTCTGACTAATCTGTGAGTGATAGTCGAGTGCATTTTGGGCGTTAACTATCCTTGTTGGTTAAACATTAAAATGAAACACTCTTTGAATCAGGGCCATCGCCACATTATTTCAATTGCAGCAGCTAAAGCATCAGAAGAAGGCTGTGGTGGATATTGTCATTCTTACTGTACAGCATTCAGCATGGTTTTCCTTTAGTGTCTTTAGTGACATGATAATCCAAACACTGATTTGCTCTGATGATAGTGAGGAGAGGCGACAGAGTGTCCAAAGGGTTACCGAATCGAGAGGCAGTGGAGATGAGGACACTCAGCTTTGGGATATTTCTGTCCGTGCCAGGTAGACTCTTCCATCAAACCAGAGGTGTCCTCACTCTTAGATCTGATTGACTGGTGTGATGGAGTTTATAAACCACCTTTAACCTTTGGGCTTACAACAAATGAAATTCATCGCTGTGGCAATGCAAGCGCCTCAGTGGGCACGTCATGCTTATGACAAAGAACGACGTGTCAAGCAAGTCACAGTAGCAGCAGGCAAAGTATTTAGTTCCGAGAAGTGAGAAGGCATCATATTAGGTCAAGAAGCAAGCAGACAACTGATGTCCTGATATGAATCAATGCAGGACTGGAAGGAAACTGGCACAATGAACCACAAAACTGAGTCTTTAAAGCTTTTGTTGATAGTGTTTTTCCTCTGAATAAAGAATGTTTTTAGTGAAAGAATGAATCACTGTAGCTACTGTTGGTTTTCAATTAAATGTAAGCCGAAATATGCATTACTATGCTTGAGTTTGGGAAGCGTTACCTGTTTTAATATTAGTCATTACTTATCAAGATAATATCGTCTTACATAAAAAAATGTGATTTTTTTTTTTTTTTTTTTGGGGGGGGTTCATAGGGCACATCATATACTCGTATTTTTAGTACCCCTCACCAAGGAAATTCTCAACAATTAGTCTGAACCACCCAAATCAACAGATCCTATCAGCTTACACTAGCAAATAACAAGCAATGAGCATTCTGGAAAGAGAAAACTACTGACCAGCGGTGTTGAAATCGTCTACAGTACGTAAATATGTCTGTATCTCCGTCGTTTATCGTTTATTTATTTATTTATTTTTTTAAGGAAATCAGGTAAGAACATTGTTTGGGAAAGCCTGAGTTTCGGTAAAGGGATGAAGTTGTTGCAGTTGCCTTCCCACACCGTGCTCTTCTTATAACACCAAAGAAATTATCGTCATGACCTTCATCATTATCCATACCTTTATTCTCATTTAAAGATGTTGTCAGTGGATAGTGATCAGATCCCCCCAAATAAGAGAATTTACGTTAGAAGTTGGGAAAATAAACATATCTTTTTATTCTGGTTCATATTCACAGTACAATGAACTGGAAAACACGTGGACACTGTGGTTGAATAGGAACGTCAAAAACCGAGTTTAAATTCGCTCAGATGTTTTAAAGAATATACTGTACCTTATCTATAAAAGAAAAAACCGCCTAACTCTGGGCCCTAGCTAAACAGCCCACTCACTGTGAGCCAATAGTTTTCCTACATGCCAAATACCTTCACATGTCATCATTTTAACACCCACTGTCCATATATATGGCAGTCGTATTCAAGAATGATGCACTGGTATTTGTGGGGGATCTTTTTTTGCCGGTGGGGTATCTGGAAGATCAGAAGAGTCGATTTTACGATTTGAATTTTATCTCACTTCCTTGCCTCATCCTAAGATTGAACTTGCTTCCATTTTGACTATTTCTTGACACTCTCTGCTATCACCACTTATATGTCTGTGTATACTTGATGAATATTCCTATTACTAACTGGATTTAAGTGTAATACTGTGATGCAAAAGCTCTTTTATATAATTCCTAACTTGCCCTTGCTCTGTGTTCACGTGTGACCCTGTCAGATAAAGTTTTCTTTTTTGCCTGACCTCCATAAATTACAATACTTTCTTTGCACAGCTCTTGGCTCGCGCTCTTGGGAAATATTTGGAAAATTTTAGGTAAGCTTTTTTTTTTAAACAGGCTTAAATATGTTATTTTCATTCATTTTTAAAAACAAATTATCAATGAAACTTTAACTGCAATCTAGTTTTATTAATATGCTAGTACTCCTTACTCTTGATTTCCGGGCTACGTACACATAGGCCTCATAAAACAACCCCATGCATGATGTATTGCCGGGTCGTTATGTTGCTTCTTGATGTACTAGGGATTCAGGAAGAGTGTTTGGGCAGTTACGTCATATTCGATAACCCAGTTCAGTAAATGTTTTATGAATGTCACTGTGTAGTTGCGGAAATGCCTGCCTAAGTACGGTACATAGTATATATAGCGTGATTATTTGGATGGGCTTGAGTGTTGCAAGAATCTTCTACTGTACATTTGTCTAGGCTTTAGCTTAGATTGCGTCAGGTTCTAATCATTTGCTTTACTTCCTCTTGCGCCGTTTCTAAGCTGCGAGGAAGCACTTGTAATCTGTTCTGTCTCTGTCGGTAATGAAGTGTATTGTTAAATAAAAGGAAGTAAAATAAAATAAACACAACAAAAGAAAATACAGACTATATGTATATTATCAAGATGTGCCGAAGTTAATTTATGGACAAAAATATTTCCTAAATTGCCTGAAGATATAGGGAAGGCGATGTGCCTTAACTACCTGAATAATATTAAGTCAGTAAAAATATGCATGAATCTTCCACAGTATGCCTGTCTAGTTTTAAGCTTTGATTTTGTCATGTTCAAGTCTTTTGTCGTACTTCCTTTTTCCGTTGTTTCTCAGAGGTGAGGAGGCAATTGTGATCCGCTGTGCCTTTTCTTGTACTGTCCTAATAATGAAATGTGGTGTGTTAAACAAAATGATGTTATATCAAATCCCAATATGCAGTTGATACTATTTTAAACTTCACTTCATCCAATTTTGATTACTCATTATATAAATTAAATTTCCAAAACATTACCAAATATATCTGTGTAGTTTATCGTTCCCCCAATGCTTCTTCGGAACCCAGTGTATTTGATTCCATATCCACTCAGTTGAGTAACCTTGACCTTGACCTTGGCAATGAAATTACCATTTTGGGTGATTTTAACATACACAATGTTGAATGGTTATTGCATTCTGCCCGGACTGACGACGCTGGTCTCGAATGCGAGCTGTTTGCGGAATCGTTTAATCTCACCCAGTTGGTAAAGCAACCAACCAGAATACCTGATAATCCTGACCATAATGCCCATCTCTTGGATTTATTCTTGACAAATAATCCAGATCAATACAGGATAGAGGTACTGTCACCACTTGGATCCTCTGACCACAATCTCATCAAAGCCTCATTAGTTAACCCTCCTACACCTCCCCATTCTGAACCTGTCAGGGTGACCCGATGGCACTTTGACAGGGCGGACTGGGATGGATTTAGAAATTATCTTGCTGATGTTCCATGGCAGTCTTTCTTCTCTAGTGATCCCAATTCTACCCAGTCCCACATTTGTGACTTAATACTAGCTGGTATGGATTTATTCATACCAAGTCAACAATTCACTAAAAGATCAAACTCTCCAAAATGGTTTGATGGCAATTGTGCCAGAGCAACAGCCCAAAAGTCATTAGCATATAACTCTTACTTTAAATAAAAAACACCTGAATCACTCTCCCAATTTAAAATTGCTAGAAATCATGCAAAAGCAGTATTAAATCTATCTAAATCAAACTTTCTTCAAAAGCAAGCATCAAAACTACTTAACAACCCTAATGACAATAGAATATTCTGGTCAACTCTTAATTCTTTCAATAATAACTTTAACAAGTCATCTTCCATTCCCCCACTAAAATCTTCAGATGGCAATATTACAAATGACCCACGTGGGAAAGCAGATATCTTTGCTAGTACCTTTGCAAGAAACTCTACCATAGATGATACCAGCCAGAATGTCTCAGTACTGGAACTAGATTCTCCCGAAATTGCCCCACTTAAAATACAGACAAGATTTGTAAAATCCATCCTAGACAATTTACCTACCAACAAAGCTCCAGGTCCAGATGGAATTCCGCCAATTGTTTTGAAAAAGTGTTCCCCTGAACTTGCCTCTGTCCTAGCTAAATTATTCAGACTATGCAAACGTACTTCTTTATTCCCAAATTCATGGAAAGAAGCCAATATCCACCCAGTTCCGAAGAAAGGAAGTTCGTCTGACCCCTCCAATTACAGACCAATAGCTATCACATCTTCACTTGGTAAGGTATTTGAAACTTTAATAAACAAGCATATTGTTAAACATCTTGAATCCAACAACTTAATTAATGATAGACAATACGGTTTTCGCCACGAAAGATCCACCATTGACATACTCAATCTCTTAACTCATACCATCCATCAATCAATTGATCTTTTGGGAGAAACTCATGCAGTAGCTCTTGATATCTCTAAAGCTTTCGACAGAGTATGGCACCGTTCCCTGCTGTCCAAACTCCCTTGCTATGGACTAACGTCTTTTGTTCCTTTGATTTCTTCTTATCTTAGTGACAGGAAAATAAGAGTAAAAGTAGATGATGTATATTCGAATTTCCACTCAATTAACGCCGGCGTGCCACAGGGATCAGTTCTGGCGCCAACCCTATTTCTGGTTCATATTAATGATCTCTTATCTGTCACTCACAATCCCATTCACTCATATGCAGATGACTCAACACTACATAGTTCATTCACACTCAGACATCCATTTACAAAGTCTCATATCTCTACCTCTCAACTCAATACAACCATCTCCATAAATCAAGATCTATCTACAATCAGTGAATGGGGACAAAACAACCTTGTCTCTTTTAATGCTAGTAAAACTAAATATATACAGTTTACTAATAGACAGATATTGCCAGATTCGTACATTACCTTCAGTGCTACTAATATTCCCATCTCCAAAAGTATTGAAATTCTTGGTGTCTCACTTAACAGTGCCCTCAGCTGGACCTCTCATGTCAGATCACTTGCTAAAACCGCCTCAAAGAAACTTGGATTATTGTACAGAGTCCGTAACTTCTTCGCCGATGAGCAGTTAGCTATAATTTATAAGAGTCATGTGTGCTCTCAGCTTGAATATTGCTCACCCTTGTGGAATGGATGTGGAGAGGTTGCATTAAAACAACTAGACAAAATTCAGAATAAAGCTGTTAGAGTCATTAACAACCCTGCCATTACATATAAACTACCTCCCCTGCAAGTAAGAAGGAATGTTGCCTCCCTTGCATTATTTTACAGATATTTTTTTGGCAAATGCTCAGACGAAGTTGCGTCCATGGTGCCACCTCTCCATGCCTTCCCTCGTGCTACACGGGCATCTGGTAGCGCTCATGACTGGAATGTCACTCAACCATATTGCAGAACTTCTGCCTATCAGAATTCTTTCATTCCCCAAACTGCATCTCTCTGGAACTCGCTTCCCCAGAGTTGTTTTCCTCCAAATTTCAACCTACAACTGTTCAAGTCTAACTGTTACAGATATTTTATGAACAGAGGACACCAGTAATCTGGTGTATGGATTATTTTTTTTTTCTCCATTTGTTTTTCCTTCCTCTGTTCTGTTATTTAAAAAAAAATAAATAAAAAAAATAAAATAAAATAAATACAACTAATGAAAATACAGACCACCTATATCTTATCAAGGTGTTCTGAATATTAATACAAGTCCATAAACGTTTGAAAAATTTATGAAGATATAAGGATGGCAGTGTCTCGATAACCATCGGAACATGGTCTAGGAAGTATGACATTTAATCCAGTCCCTATACTTTTTATGGCACGCTTTTGTATACTGAACTGTTGGTTAATAGTTGTACCATTGTCATGACATTTTCGGGTGCCTTTATGCTGCATTATAATGGCACGTACAAGACTTTTAAAAAAAATCCAAGAATAGGGTTACGTATAGTTTTATTGCCTCGATCTTCTTCCGATGGCTTTTGGCACAATGTCATCCCCTTCATCCTCAAACATATATATATATATATATATATATATATATATATATATATATATATATATATATATATATATATATGTGTGTGTGTGTGTGATATATATATATATATATATATATATATATATATATATATATATATATATATATATATATATATATATATATGTGTGTGTGTGTGTGTGTGTGTGTGTGTGTGTGTGTGTGTGTGTGTGTTGTCGCCTGAGGGTCTCGTCTAAGACGGAAAACGTCTTGGACCAACACAAGACCTTATGGAAAAAAATAATACTGTCAGAAAATCTTCGAAAAGTACCAGTAAAAACATCAACCTAGACCTATTTTGGCACCAAAACAAATTTCTTCACTTTGAAAGGGTGTGTTTCTGAGCTTATCTCCAGCTTAGTAGTTCAGTTATCTTCAGCTTTGTATCCTGAGGTAGATGGCGGCACTTCAAGGGGTTAGCAGATGGTTTCCTAGGCATGGTTACGTAAAGAGAGGCAATAACCTAGGATCAAACGCTGAGTGCAACACACGTTAAGTGTGACCACGATGCACTGGTGAAAGACAAAAGCAAGCCCCGCTTGCTCATCACGTGACCAGATGCCAATATTTTATTGGACAACATCTCAACCACTCTACCGGGCGCGGGAACCGTGTTGGACTTGGTGAGACTGTCATAGATGTATTCTCCTGGAATTCTGGCCGTTATGAACTGTTGGTTCCGTATTGGACGTATGCAACCGTATTAAGCAATATTTTGGATTATTATTTATGGTCTTCTTCTTGGATGATAAACGTCTTGGACAAACCCGTGTTAGACGCGAGGGTACTGTATATATATATATATATATATATATATATATATATATATATATATATATATATATATATATATATATATATATATATATATATAATTATATATATAATTTCCTTGCTGATTTTTAAGAGCCTCTCTGTAAGAAAATTCCTAATGTTTGAGTAAGTTTTCCATCTTATGAGCGGCGTGGTGGTGATTTGGTTAATGAAGGCTCTGACTAACCCTCTCCAGTTTGAAAATTCTTTGATGACTAAAAAAAAAAAAAGAGTGAGAAAATAACAAGGAGCACTGGGAGAGCGCAACACACACGCCTTGCAAATGCTCGAAGATTAAAGTTTTGACCTAGTTCTGTAACCTTGACCTTTGACCCATTGCTCTCAGATTTGAAATACTTTATCCTTACGCAACCTTGAACCCCACCAGAAGAATTTCGTTCAAATTTGATCAAAATGTGTTAAGATGACCTTGGTATGTGAACACTACCTTTGTCATACTGTTTTCATAACCGTACATTTTAATCTAAGGCTGACTCTAGACCATTCCACTAAGTTTAATACAAACTGAATGACAATTTTTTGGGTTAAGGACCGATAATCTAGCACTGTCTTGTGACCTTAAATTTCGACGGATTGTTCCTAAAACTGAAACCTTTAACCCTTTCTTCACCTTTTACCCTTCAAGCAAGTTTTATTTGTGTCGAACCAGTACTGTAAATGTTGGCCTTGTTCGTTATGTATTATCTTTGATTCTTTTACGGCAGTATCGTGCTTCCGACCCAGTAATGAAATCACACTAAGAAAAACTAAGATGTTCGGCTTGCCAGTTTCAAGGCTAGAGTGGTCTAAGCCACAAAGAAGAAGAAGAAGCATCAACACTATGGAGAAATCTATATGTGGAAACATGTGGATGCTTTCAGTATAGATCATCATGAGGATTAAGGTTATGTGCTTAAACAGATTAATACTTTGTGTTCGGTAGTTACAAAGAACTATACTTGTTGAGACCTAAACCTTAACAAACATAATGGCACGTTAACGCCATCCCTATACGGGATGTCTACCGACACACTGATTTCTGAAGCAGTGCTAAGTCTCCTGCAGTCATCTGCTTAATCTTTACCTGCACCATGAATCCATGGAACTATAATGCTAATTCAAAACTGTTATGTGATTACACAAAAAAGTAAATGCCATGTTGAGCTTCTAAGTATTGACAGAAAGGAGTCTTACATTTTCAGTAAATAGCCAGTGGCATAAAAACATCAAGTTTCTAAACCAAATTTCATATGCGGGTAATTTACCCCAAGTCTCCTCAGAAAGGCCCTAATCAGGCTCGTCAGTAATACATTTTTTTTTTTTTTTTTTTTTTTACAGAAAGCCGAAATATACTTAAGTACAGTTAGAAATATTGAATGGCATGTTAGCCAACGAATATCTCAGCGGGAACTATTGCAAACAAAGATGACTCATTAATAAGCCACTCACATGATGGTGATAATCGTCCCCATGTTCGCTTTTATGACATTGTTGGGCTCTTGTGTGTCTATTTTGTTGAACGGTTACATATATATATATATATATATATATATATATATATATATATATATATATATATATACAGAGAGAGAGAGAGAGAGAGGGTGGTGCAAATGTAGGTTAACATTTACCATTTATTCCAACACAATAGGCACACTTTTAGTCTCGTAACTGTTCAAAGTGTCCGCTCTCACCATTGACACATTCCTGGAGTCTGTCAGCCACACTTCGCCACACATTAATGCACAGGTCCAGGTTGGTGGGGACATAATAATGTCAACATAATAATGTCAACCTACTTTTGCACCACCCTGTATATATATATATATATATATATATATATATATATATATATATATATATATATATATATATATATATATATATATATATATAGATAGATAGATAGATATAAATATAGACAGATAGATAGATTGATAGATATTTGAACTGCTGGATTTTTAACGGCATTAAATAGCAGCTTTTTTTATTCTATCAAATACAAGAATTTGCATTCCCCAAAAGATATGCTCTTAATTTATTAAGCTAAATGCATAAGAGTAATTCAGAACGAACATGAAGATGTTGATATATCCTTACAGTCAAATTACAGCAGCACAGTACAGTACAAACACCAGAACCACGAGATTATATATTGGCTCTGGTTCAAATTGTTGATCAAAGCTACTGTACAGTTAAATCAAATTACGTCCACTTACTTGCCATAGTAATCCCAGGCCTTGAGGTGTTGGTCAGCAAAAGACAGCAGAGGTTGTGGACCGAGGAGCAGGAAGAGGTAGGCTCGACATAGCTTGCTACTCCATAATGGTGTTAGCAGGTCCCTTTCATCACGAATCACAACCACCTAATGTAGTGAGGCGCATTCTCATTGACGAAATTTCTTAGCACTTCCAAAAGAAAATAAGGACTACTCTCATTACCCTAGGAGGCTTCGTAACACCTTTTCATCATTGATTTATTCTCCACATGGCAGACTCACAAATATCTGTAAAGCTGAATGTTTTTCATGCAATGAGTGTCAATATTAAAAACAAAGCTCCAGGCTCAGATGGAATTCCTCCAATTGTTTTGAAAAAATGCTCCCCAGAACTTGCTTGTGTTCTACCTAAATTATTCAGACTATGCATACGTACTTCTTGATTCCCTAATTCTTGGAAAGAAGCCAATGTCCACCCAGTTCCGAGGAACTGATTACAGGTCAATAGCTATCACGTCTTCTCTTGCTAAAGTATTTGAATTCGTAATGAATAAGCACATAGTTAAGCATCTTGAATCCAACAACTTAATTAGTGATAGACAGTTTGGTTTTCGCCATGGCAGATTCACCATTGTTATACTCAATCTCCTGACTCACACTGTGCATCTATCCATTAACCAACATGGAGAAACTCATGCAACAGCCCTTGATATTTCTAAAGCTTTCGACAGAGTATGGTACCAATGACTGCTATCCAGACTCCCTTGCTATGGACTGACGTCTTTAGTTTCTCTGCTTTCCTCATATCGCAGCGACAGAAAGTAGAGGATAAAAGCACATGATGTATATTCCAATTTCTATTCAATTAATGCTGGCGTGCCAGAAGGATCACCTCTGGCTCCTACCCTATTCCTAAATCATATTTATTATCTCTAATCTGTCACCAATAATCCCATTCATTCATATGCAGATGACTCAACACTTCACAGTTCATTCACATAAACACCCATTCACAAAGATTAATATCTCTAACTCAAAACTCAGTACAGCCATCTCCATAAATCAAGACTTATCTAGGATCGCTGGATGAGGACAAAATAACCTTGTCTCTGTTAATGCTAGTAAAACCAAATATATACAGTCTACTAATAGACAAATATTGCCAGATTCAGTGCTGCTAATCTTCCTATTCCCCAGAGTATTGAAATTCTCGGTGTTTCACTTAACAATGCCCTCAGCTGGACCTCTATGTCAGATCACTTGCTAAAACCGCCTCAAAGAAACTTGGACTACTGTATAGAGCTCGTAGTTTCGTCACTGACGAGCAGTTAGATATTATTTTCAACTGTTAGAATTATCAGTAACCCTGCTATTACAATTAAACTACCTCCCCTACCAGTAAGAAGGAATGTTGCCTCTTTTGCATTATTTTACAGATATTTTTATGGCAAATCCCCAGACGAAGTTGCATTCATTGTGCCACCTCTCCATGCCTTCCACTGCACTACTCGGGCATCTCTTAGTGCTCATGACTGGAATGTCACATTGCCATATTGCAGAACTTCCGCCTGTCAGAAATCTTGTATTCCTCGAATTGCATTCCTCTGGAACTCGATTCCCTGGAGTCGTTTCCCCCCAAACTTCAACCTACAGTTGTTCAAATCCAACTATTACAGATTTTTTTATGAATGGAGGACACCAGCAATCTGGTGTATGGATTGCTTTTCCATTCATTTGTTTTTTCCTCCTCAGTATTGTTATTTTACAAGACGTCAGAAAATATTAAGCTTTAATGTGCTAGTTAAATCACTAAGGTATGTAAATGAGAATACGACTCATCAACACTGGTTATATTGACATAATGCAGGGCTATTCAGCTACTCTACACACACTGCCGAATTATGAAACTCAGACGAACAAAAAGGGCCATACATTATTTCCCCTCTGTTTTTCCCTTTTTCTAAACACTTTTACATAGAAAGAGACCAGAACAATTCATATATTCTTTGTGTTTACATTTTCTGCTAAATACATGAATAAAAATGAAAAATGCAAAACTTTACTGGTTTATACTGGTTTATTTATTTTCTTTCTTTTGAGTCAGTCAAAGGGCCAAGCAAAAACGGCCCGCGGGCCGCTGGGTGAATAGGCATGACTTAGTGGCTTTCCTATTACTGAATTTTTGATAATGTTAAGATTCTCTGTGCTTGAGATAATGATACCCCTCAAAACCTATAATATTTATAGTCCACTGTTCTTACAGCACATTACATATTTAATTTGGTGAACACTAGCAACTCAGTAGGTTCATAAGTAATACAATAGTCCTACTCGATAGCTTTATTGATTAATGGCAACAAATATTGCCATGGTTGCGGCACCATATATATATATATATATATATATATATATATTTAGATAGATATAGATATAGATTGGTATATATAGATATATATCTATATATCTATATCTATATATATATATATATATATATATATATATATATATATATATTGTTATGGAACAGAGAAAGATAATAAACACTTCAAGTGAGAATACTAAAATCACTACTGTCCCGCAACGTTCCAGGTTCAAAACAAAAGAGTTAGGTAATATTACAAGTTAAAGTTTAATGCCCAAACTAACAACTAAACATTCAGGACTCATAAGGATAATGTAATGGCAAAAACAGGTTAAATATATGGTTAACTGCAATAGCCTCTATTAACACGAATTTAGCAAGAACAAATTTATCTAAGTCAGCCCTGATAAATGAGAAAACCGGATAATGCTCAGTTAAAGCAAGATATAATATTACAGATACAAAATATTATTAATAATGGCTGACATCAAAAACTCTACATGAATCACAAAAACCTAACCAGGCCCACGAATTAACGCCCCAGGCCACACAGTACAAGAAAAATGGTAACAACTTATACTCAAATTATACAGCAGCTAGATGGCTGGAGACTTCATGAACACTCACAAAAATACACTATACAGGGGAGGACAGAGATGTGAACAAAATGAGGAGTAGATCTAAGTGGCAATTAATGCAGTGACTGAGCTCATTATATAGGGGCCAGCAGAGCTTGATACAACTTGTAAGAAGGATGCACAAATGAAGCCATAGGGGACAAAGAGTTGACAATCCTGCTCTGAGCAACAGAAAGAACGACTTACTCTACTATAAGGGGGAGAAGGGGGGAGTGAGGTAGAACACGCAAACCTGGTCACTGTGGAAGCCACGAGGCGAATCGTGATCAAACATGCTGCATACTGAACGTTAGAATTATGCAAAGGATGATGAAATCATAGGCTATATATATATATATATCCCAATGGAGCCCAGTGTCCACAGTATTGGACAGAACTGAGAATATTCAATTCTTAATAAAGTAGGGGACCCCCGGGTAGGGACCTATGAGTTTTGCGACTATGAGCCGATAGGCGGAGGGCAGTACACTTAGGGCCCTGCCGGAACAGTGCCTCGCCCAGCAGCCCTGGGATCCAATGGGTTAACCCATTTGCTCCCAGTGTTCTTAATATAGGATGCAGCTGGGCATTTTTAAAATCTGATAAAGAAGGGAACCCCTGGGTAGGGACCTATGAGCTTTACAACTATGAGCCAATAGGTGGAGGGCGGTATGCTTAGTACCCTTCCAGCAAAATACCTTGCCCAGGAACTGTGGGTGCTAATGGGTTAAGGTAGTGCACCGAGTAACCTGTGAGCCATGCTTTCATCATTCATATTCCAGGATCCATTGAATGTGATACTGAGGGTGATGAATATATGACACGTCTGAACCAGTCCTACTTGGTCACATGTCATTAGTGTAATGGGGTTTATAAAAGCCTGCGTTGCTAAGAGGAAAAGTGGGGGGATCCTCTCTTTGGCTGAGTGGTAACGTGCGTGCATATGAAACGCGGGGGCCTGAGATCGAATCTCAGCGAGGACAATGATTATTTTGTTAAGTTTCATTTCGGTTATTACATTGGTTGGCAGCGGTGTGGGATGCGAGGCGGGGCTTGGTTGGCAATTTAATGATGTTCCTTGGTTAGCTGACAGCGTCCTTGGCCTTACATCCCGGAGATGGACTGTTCAGTGTGGTCTGCATCCTCCCCAAGGTGGCCTCAGATGCTACGCTACCTTGTGGGTTCGAAACTGACCAAGTTAATCACCAAGGGAAGAAAAAAGGGATGTAATGGGGTGTATAAACGCCCACGTTGCTTAGAAGCAAAGTGGGGGGATCCTCTCTTCGGCTCAGTGGTAACGTGGGCGTGAATGAAGCGCAGGGGCAGTGATCGAATCTCGGTCAGACCAGTGTGATTAATTTGTTAAGTTTCAGCTCGGTTATTACTTTAGCACACAGGAAGCACCATTCTGTTTACAAATATGTACATAATATGAGTATTAATCAGGCATCGACCAAAACTCAGTATGGTTACCAATTATTTTTAATATCTTTGAACTGATTTGCAGCACAAGTGATATAGCAACTTCTCTGAATGGATAGAGGTTACAGGAATGAAAATCAGCAGCCTATACTGGTAAGAATTGTTACTGGAAAAGAGAGAGGAGTAAATAAAATCACTTCATACTTACCTGTCCACAGAGAAATCTTTAGTCTGCAGTGATATACTGAAAGGAAAAATGATAAGGGTGCATCATTCATTTCCCATTTGGACTATATGAGTGATATACATTTCGTGTTCACCGTCAGTGCACAAAGTTTTTTACGATGAAATTTTCTTCCTTCTTTGAACGTTAAATAACTTACTCACCCACATAATTATGAGTATTAATCAGGCATCGACCAAAATTCAGTATGGTTACCGATTAATTTACATATTTTTGAACTGCTTTGTAGCACATGTAATACAGCAACTTGTCTGAATGGCTAGAGGTTACAGGAATGAACATCAGCAATCTATACTGGTGCTAAGAGGCGAGATTTGCCAGATGGGTGTTCGAGAGGCTTCTCGCTGCTTCTCGACATTTACAGTGGTTTCGGTACAAGTTAGAGTTGCCAGTTTGCCTGCTGTTTGTAAGCGTAGTTGTTTCGTAAGTTATGAATTAATTTTTATGTTCTTAGTCTTTATAATGATTTATTATTTATGTGATTGTTTGTTAAATTGTGTAATTCAGTTTAAGTTTGTATGCTAAATAATTTACGGTGTCACGTAAGGGCATGTCCACAGGCGTATTCGAACATATATTTTTTTTAATAGATGATGAATGGAGGAAGGAAAAACAAAGGAAAAAAGTCCATGTGCCTAAAGGCATCCCCCATTTATAAAATATTTATAAAAACTGGATTTAAATTGAAGTGGATTAAATGTTTGTGGGAAACAACTCCCAGAAAGTGATATCCAGAGTAGTAGTAGTTCTGGGTATAAATGAATTTTGATAAGCAGAGGTTCTGCATTGCAGGGGAGAGAGTGTGAGTTCATGGGCGCTCCCAGTTGCCGGAGTATTTCGGGAGAAAATGTGAAGGGGAGGCACAATTGAAGCCAGTTCGTCAGAGCACTTACGGTAAAAATATCGATAGAATAGTGCCTAAGAAGCAACATCTCGACGTACTGATAATGGAGGAAGGTCCTGCGTAATGACAGGATTATAGATTAATGAAATGGCTTTATTCTGAATTTTGTCCAACTGCCTCAATGCAACCGCTCCACATCCACTCCACAGTGGTGAACAGTATTCAGTCTGAGAACACACATGACTTTTGTATATTGTGGCCATCTGCTCGTCAGTGAAGAACTCATGAATGCTGTACATAAGTCCCAATTTTTTGGAAGCATTTTTAGCAAGGGATTTAACATAAGCTGTCCAGCTTAGGTTGGGGTTTAGAGTAACACCTAGGATATCATCTGTAGTGGATATGGGAATATTGACATACTTTGTAATTATGTGAGAGTCTGAGGGATTCTTTCTGTTGGAGAAATTAATGTATTTAGTTTTCTGAGCATTAAATGAGACCAGCTTTGTTTGTCCCCATTGATTAATTATATAAAGATCATGGTTCAGAGAAATTGCTGTGTTTATTTGGGAATTTATAATATCAAATTGTGTAAAGGAGGTACTAAATGTGAAAGAACTGTGATGAGTCGAGTCATCAGCAAAAGAGTGTGTTGGGTTGTGAGAAACAGATAGGAGGTCATTTATATGAATGAGAAAGAGAGTTGGCGCCAAAACAGCTGGCAAAATGTTCGGGAACATGTTTGCAACAGTATTTGGACAGATTTATGCAAACATGTTTCAGTGCAGCTTCGAACACTGACAGTAGAGGTGATGGGATAAGTGTGTCCATACGAGGCAGCTGAGACTTCATCATGATGCTGCCAACATTTTCTGGATGATGCTGTTGCCAACATGTTTGTAGCGTGTTCATTACTGTGTTGCTTACATGTTGCCAACACTTCTTTAAGCACACATGTGGATGCGCACTAATGTAAGAAAGCTCTGGCATGTTTTGATGTCTCTTAGTTGGTAACCATTATCTGTTGCACTGTCGAGTTTGTGCTAGAAATTTCTCGAAGAATGCAAGCTTAAATTATATGGTTGGGGAAGAGACTAGTTCAGGTTCAGTCGGTTCTCAGTTCAGTTTGAGTGTTGTGCAATGTCAGTGTAGTGAAGTTTGTATATTTTCGTTTTTTTTTTTTTTTTTTGCGAGGAAGAAGGAACCAAAGGCTACGAGCCCTCAAAACAGTTCCTTCTAAGGAAAAAAAAAAAAACAGTACTAAAGAGAGCCAAATTCAAGATCTGTTCATTTCGAGATGCCTGGACACACTGCATTTGAAAGACTGGAGATCATAGGAAGTAGGAAATACAGACAGAGGGAGACAGTTCCATAGTTGACCTCTTGCATAAATGAAGGATTGGGAGTAACTGTTAACTCTTGCATTAGAGAGTTGGACAGAAAAAGGATGAGAGTTTATTGCTAGATGGGTGCTACGCACCCGTCGTAGAGGTGGAGGGATGCAAGCAGACAGTTCAGAGGAGCAATGACCATGGAAGTAGCGACAGAGAAGAGATAAAGATGCAACAGTGCGGCGAAGAGACAGAGGTTGAAGGGAGCCAGTAAAAGGAGCAGAGTTAATGAGACGAAATGCCTTTGCCTCCACCCTATTAAGAAGAGCTGAATGTGGGAAGCCTTCCCACACATGAGAGTTGTACTCCATATAGGGGCAAATAAATCCCGTGTATAAAGTCAACATCTGTGCAGGGGTAAAGAAGGTACTGAGTCGGCATAGCACACCTAATCTCTTGGAAGCAGATTGGTACAGAGATAAAGTATGATCTTTCCAAGATAAATCCCGAGTGAATGAAACCCGAAGCATGTTCCAGGATGATGCTGGATTGAGCTGGATATTATTCAGTTTGAGTGGGTACGCCTGTGGAAGATTCTGTCAGGTTGATAGGTGTAAAAACCGAGTCTTAGATGCATTAAAAACAAGATTATTTTTACCCCAGTCAGAGATACAAGCCAGGTCAGACATTAGGAGTGCCATAGCCTCATCCCTTGTTTGTTGAAGTAACTGCTGGGATGGACGTTGCGGGAACCGAATGGAAAGGTGAAGGGTGGAATCATCAGCATACAAGTGGATAGGGGTAGATATACAGCTTAGAAGATCATTGATGAATAAAAGGAAGAGAGCTGGTGATAAGACAGAGCCCTTAGGAACACCAATGTCAATAGATCTAGGAGAAGAACGAAGGCCATCTACAACAGCAGCTATAGAACAACCAGAAAGGAAGCTGTAGATGAGGGCACAGATGGAATGGATAGAAACCGTAAGAGGGTATTTTGGAAATCAAAGATTTGTGCCAGACTCGATCGAAAGCCTTTGAGATGTCAAGTGCAATGGAAAAGCTTTCGCCAGAGTTCAAAAAGGAGGATGGATGACCAAGAGTCTGAAAGGTAGGTGAGAAGATCGCCAGTTGAGCGTCCCTGACGGAACCCATACTGATGATCAGAAAGAAGGTTGTGATAGGAAAGATGCTTCAAATTTTTTTTGTTAAGAATACTCAAAAACTGTTGAGACACAGGATGTTAAAGCCATTGGACGATAGTTAAGGGGTTGGGGATGGTCACCCTTCTTTGGGACAAGCTGAATGAGAGCAAACTTCTAGCAAGAAGGAAAGGTACAAGTTGAAAGACAAAGACGAAAGAGTTTACCTAAGCAGGGTGTAAGCACAGAAGCACAGTTCTTGAGGACAACAGGAGGGACTCAAATCAGGCCCATATGCCTTGTTAGTACTGAGGCCAGTGATGGCAGAAAATACATCAGCTGAAGACATTTTAATGTCAGCCATGAGGAAGTCAGAGGGGGAAGTGATGGAGGAACAGCACCGGATCATCTAATGTGGAATTGGAGGAGAAAGTCTGAGCGAAGAGATCTGCTTTATCAGTAGAAGAAATAGCTACAAAACCATCAGAGTAGAAAAGAAAAGGGAAGGATGATGAGGTAAAATTGTTAGAAAGGTTTTTTGGCAAGGTGCCAGAAGGAGCGGGAAGAATTCGAGTTGGAGAGTTGAGAGCATTTAGTGCAGATGAAATTATTTTTAGCAGAGCGAAGAACAGACTTAGCACGATTCCGGGCTGAAACATAATAAAGATGTGATTCAGGGGTGGGTTGGCACTGGTACCTTTCATTTGCCCTCTCCTTTTTTGCGGACAGCATTAGAACAAGCTTGATTAAACCATGGCTTTCTTGCAAGTCAAAGGATATGAGAAAGGAATATAAGATCCATGCCCGAGAGAATAACCTATGTAATGCACAAGGCACACTCAGATGGTCTCCCGGCCATGGAAGCAATAATCATTCCAGGGAAAATCAAAGAAGTACTGCGTGAGGGCCTCCCAATCTTCAGCTCAAAAGTGCCACAGTCGCCGTTTCTTAGGAGGGTCCACAGTCTGTACCGGAACGATAGGACAGGTTAAGCTAATAAGGTTGTGATCGGAGGAGCCAGTGAAGTGTCATCAAGCATTAAGTGTAACAGCAGTTAGTAAAGTTTGTATAGCTCCAGTGCTTGTAAGAACAGTGAACTGAAGGTGGCAAGCATTAAGTGTAAGTATCTGGAAAATAAAGACAGTGAACTTAAGCAGTCGGTGTTTATTCACCACGCCTGAGTTGATCTTGTGTACTGTACAACTAAAGGCTGACCATAGGAAGAACAGTTTACTGGGCAACGTCCTTCCTGTACTGAACTGCTGATATTGGAGCCTGTGGCAGTGTGGGGTGAGGACGTAACACTGGTAAAAAATCTATCTATCTTTTTTATTGCCAGACGCCTCAATCCCGTTTGGGGTGGCCACAAACAAATCGCCTCCAAGTCGCCCTGTCCCCCGCCATTTCACTGCCCTGCTCCCAACTCACACACCCCTCTTTCATATACCTCTCCACCCCATCCCTCCATCTCATCCTCGGCCTCCCCCTCCCTTTTCCCCCCTCCACCTCACTCACATACACTCTCTTCGTCAGTCTTTCACCCTCCATCCTTTCCACATGGCCAAACCACCTCAGTGTGTTCCTCATAATGCTTCCTATCACATCCACATCAACACCACAACGCTCCTTTATATCCTCATTCGTCAGCCTGTCTCTCCATGTGACTCCACAGGCTCCTCTTAAATAACTCATTTCCACTGCTTTCACTCTTGACTTGTGTCCTTCCAACAACGTCCAAGCTTCACTTCCGTACGTTAGAGTTGGTATCACAATACTGTCATGTAGTAACTTTTTCACTTCCATGCTCACTTCCCTGTTTCTTATCACTGCTTTCAAAGAACCAGCAACCTTTCTTCCCTGCTGTACCCTTTCAAGCACGTCACCCTCCAAACCTCCATCCTTACTCATCACACTACCCAAGTACTTAAATGTACTCCCATTTTCCAATTCCTCACCATCCAACCTAGCTGTACATTCACTGACTTCACCTCTCTCAAAGACCATCACTTTACTCTTCCCTATATTCACCTTTAGATTCCGTTTCTTACACACTCTCCCAAACTCATCCACCAAGCCTTGCAGCTCCCCTTCGTCTTCACTCAACAACACAGTATCATCTGCAAACAACAGCACAGGGAGCTTCCAAACACCACCCCCTCCCACCAGGGCCACTCCAACATCCACCACCCTACCCTGTACCTCTTTTATTACCCCATCCATGTACAGATTGAACAACCATGGAGACATGACACATCCTTGTTTCAACCCAACTTTCAAAGAGAAAAATTCACTTAGTTCACCATCTACACGCACTGCAGCCTTCGCACCATCATACATACTCTTCACAGCATTCAACAACTTCCCATCTACTCCATATATTCTTAACACTTTCCACAATCCTTGTCTATCCACCCTGTCATATGCTTTCTCCAAATCCATGAAAGCCGCATACAACTTCTTTCCCTTCTCTAGAAACTTTTCCACTAAAGATCTAAGAATGAATATCTGATCTACACAACCTCTTCCCTTCCTAAAGCCTTCCGGTTCTTCTCCAACTAAGTTCTCTGTTCTTTTCCTAACTCTGTCAATAAGTATCCTACCATACACTTTTCCTATTATACTAAGAAGACAAATGCCCCTATGATTACCACACACTTCTTTTTCCCCTTTTCCTTTGTACAAGGGAATAATATACCTGACTTCCAATCCTCCGGGACTCTATCTTCCTCCCAGGCCAATCTGCACATCTTCCACATCCATTCTACTACTATCTCTCCCCCATGCTTCAGCATATCACCACACACTCCATCAATTCCTGGGGCTTTCCCCGATTTAACTTTCTTCATTGCTTCCACAACTTCTATCCTACTGATTTCTTCCTGTCTTCTCACCTCCCTTCTTCTCCCAGCCATTCCCCAGCCACTTATACTCGCATTACTTCCATCCTCTACGTTCAACAATTCCTTAAAGTGTTCTCTCCATCTGCTCACTTTTTCTCCCTTCTCCACTAGTACTCTACCATTTTTATCTTTCACTCCCCTGCTAACTTCACTTCCACCCTGTCTTACTCTTTTCACCTCTATCCAGAACATTTTCTTACAGTCCCTCCACTTTACACTCAAATTCCTTCCAAATTCCTCATCCACTCTCTTCTTACTCTCTCTTACTAATCTTTTCACCTCTCTCTTTCTTTCTACATATAACTCTCGCTTCCGCCTCTCAATTTCTTCCACGCTCCTATTTCTCATCTTTTCATTGTATGCTTTCTTCTTTTGTGCCACAGCCTGTTTCACCTCTTCAGTCCACCACGCTGTTCCTTGCACCTCCCGCCATCTTCTCTTCCTTCCACAGACCACATCACATGCTGTACATATTTCTTCTGTAAATATCCTACACACACCTTCCACGTCCCCCACCTGCTCCAATTCATATTTTCCCAATGGTTCCTCCACTTCTCTCTTATACTCTGCCTTTTTCTCATCCTCTTGTAACCTTTCCACTCTTCTTGCAACTACTCCTTCCTCTCGTCTTTCCCGTCTTCTATTCCCCCATCTTACTTGAATTCTAATTCTGGCCACTACCAAGTAGTGGTCAGAAAGTCCACTCCCCCAACCTCTATAAACTCTTGCATCCATTACACATCTTCGCATCCTTTCATCCACACACACATAATGAATCATTGCCTTCCTTTCATTCAGTTCACCACCGACCCTTCTCATCACTCGCCATGTATACCTGTGGATCATTTTATGCATGAAGAGGGTATTGGCTATCACCAACCCCCTCCCAGCACAAATGTCCACTAACGCACTCCCATTCTCATCTATCTCAGCAGGCACACCCCACTCACCAACTATTCCATCCACCTTCACATTCCCAACTTTACCATTCATATCACCAATCAAAAACACTCTCTCATTCCTTCCAAACTTTTCCCTGTACAATTCTACATTTGTCCAGAACTCTTCTCTCACTCTTCTAGCACGATCTTGCGTTGGTGCAGACACACACACAATCGCCCACATTTGTATTCCAACTTTCAACTTTACCCACACAATCCTTGACCCAACTGATCCATACTGTCTTATTGCTCCTCTTCCATGTTTTACTCACAACTATACATACTCCTTCCTTTGCCCTCTCATTCTCACCTACTCCTGCACATATACCCCATCCATACTTCCATTCTCTCACACTTTCTCCTCTCCATTTTGTTTCAGTTATTCCACATACATCCACTTTCGCACCCTCAAGCACCTGGATAATCTCTCTCTATCACCTCATCATTCGCTCCCCTTACATTCCACGTTCCAATAACCATGTCCTTTGTCCGGTCCTTGGTCGTCATCGTTTGGTCAGTCCTTGTCCGAGGCTTATTGTTTGTTTTTTTAGTTAGTTGCTTTCCGGGGAGGGGCACTAACCCTCCGCCAACCCTTTTAGTCGCCTTTTACGACAAGCAGGGATACTGGGGGAGAATTCTTGAAAACCCCCCCTACCCCCAGGGGGGTAGGGGGGTGGACAGTGGTAAAAAATATTACTGGAAAAGAGAGAGGAGTAAATAGAATCACTTCATACTTACCTGACCACGGAAAATCTTTACCCTGCAGTGATTTACTTAAAGAAAAATGATAAGGGTGTGTAATTCATTTCCCTTTTGGACTGTATGATGACATACATTTCGTGTTCACCGTCAGTGCACAAAATTTCTTTACAGTGAAAAAATTTTCTTCCTTTTTTGAACTGTTAAATAACTTACACACCCACTGAACTATTAACTGTTAACAGTTACGTGAGTTCTTCATCGGAGATTTGCTCCTTTATACCATACAATGTAAATAATTTTACCTTAAAATCATTCCCATAAATCATACTAGATCCGTACAAAATCGTTGGTAATTTTCTACAAAGTTTACATAATATTTATCTAATTCCCATATATATTTCTTTTATCTCAAACCGCTATAATACAGACAAATAATAAATGGAATGCTGATAATAATAAGTAGCAAAAGGATTTTTTTGAGAATATTATACAACATACTAGTCTGTAAAATATTTCTGTACATTCAGATAATTGTTATGATGACAATTGATTTTTTTTTCTTTTTTAGCGTTTTAAAACATAAAACAAGGGAAAACAGTGGTACAAGGCCATTTGAAAGCGGTATACTTAAAGTTTTCTCTTACAAACAAAGAAGTCAAGAACTATGTGAACTATATCATTTTGCGGTCTCCGAATATGCAGGATCTCAGTATACAAAGCACTTACTGTGTGAATTCGACTCAGGAAAAAAAACAATTTTCTGACACGAAAAGTGTGATCCTAAAAAATAATAATTTTTAAACATGAAAGATGTGAAAAATGTTTAATAGTTCAGGTAAACAAATCGGGGCCCTCTTTCTGGGCATCAAAATGTGAAAAATATTTAATGTATACAAATCGGTATCCCTGCCGGGACACAGCTATGAAAGAATTTTCTGGTAAACAACTCGTAGGTCGTTACTCTTCCCTAAAGTTGTCTAAGTAAATCAAACAAGCCTCATAGAGTTAGGCGAAACATAACTTAAACTTAACTCACCTACAATAACTATTTCTCTTCTATTTCATAGCTAATCCCCCCTTGAATTAGCCAATTCGTTAAGGTTACTTAGCTAGTGAAGAGGGAGTGATCGTTAACCGATGACGATGAGGCTGCTTGGTGAAGTTGCTTGAGCAAGCAAGCGTCCTTATGGTGCTTCTGTACAACCTAGCTTGAGGATGACTAGGAACAAAGTGCTAACTCCACGAGATCTACGAGCAGAGTGAGTGAACGCGGCAAGCCCCAACTCTTCATCGAATTGTGGGTTGCCAACTCTTATTTAATTACAGTACTAAATACAGTTATATTACATCATGATATGTACAGGGCAAATCTAACAAATTAATCTTAGTTTTACTTAAACTAAAGTTAGACCAAATATTCCCTTTAACTGTGTAAATATCTTAATTCCACATCTGCCTTAACAGGAGAATCTTTCCCTGCTTGCCACATCACCTAACGCGCAGACGCAGTTTAGGTCAGTGGAAAATACCACATAATTACATGTATTTACAAAGTATAGTTGTCCACAGGGGTTAAATGCAGTAGGATCTATCAATAACAAGAATTATTAAAGAGAACGTAATTTCTGGGTTATTAAAACCGCTTGAACAATTAACAACGGTCTCTATTTTTCCTCTGCCTTTAACCAGGGATAACTATGATAAATATAGAGAGCGTGACTGCTCTGGGGGAAAATATTTCCCACAGTTTTGGGGCCGGCGGAAAATGATAGGCTGTATCATGTAATATGACCCTTAGCCAAGAGTTCCCTCCATAGTTCTCGAGAACCTTGTGCTGCGGCCCCACTAGGTCGCGCTTCTTGACCCGTTTGATCTTCATCATCCTCTGGATTCGGAGTGGCTGCTAACTCAAGAGGTACCAGTTTATCAATAGTTTTTATACTGGTATGTCCCCTGCATTTTATTTTTACGAGTCTCAGCACCCCTTCAGAATCTGGGTGTGTGGAGATCACTTTAGCTAATGGCCACTGGGATCTTGGCTGTTCAGTCTTCACTAAGACCACATCTCCTATGTTAATAACTGATTTGTTGCTGGCAGCTTGAGCCCCATAAAACCTCTCGCGTAGGCTCAAAAGATACTCTTCGCTCCAATGTCTATTCCAAGTATCCAACACCTTTTTCAGATGTTGATATCCCTCCCACAGATGTTGTCCTAAATCATTATTTTCTATGTTAGGATCATCAACTTCTTCCTGGATATCCACACAAGGCATTGGATGGAGCTTCCTGCCATATAACATGTGAGCCGGTGTTAAGGCCTCTAGCGAGTCACTAGTGTCATCTTGATAAGTCAAAGGTCTATTATTAATCCTGGTTTCAATTTCAGTTATTACTGTTCTTAAATCTTCTCTCGTGATCTTAGTTCTATGTAATGTTTTCCTCAGGCAGTTCTTGACAATACCAATCATTCTTTTGGTAAATCCATTTTGCCATGGAGCTCTTGGAGCTGTGAACTGCCAAATACAATTTCGGATTCCCAGCGCCGACTTAACCTTTGGGTCGTTCATTATGTTCAACAGTAAGGGTGCTGCTCCAGCGAAATTAGTTCCGTTGTCGCTTATTAACTTCCCAGGACAAGACCTTCTAGCAGCAAATCTGCGAAAGACATTGAGGAATGTCTCAGAGCGTAGGTCTTCCGCTAGTTCTAGATGGACTGCCCTTGTGTAGGCACAAGTAAATAAACAAATGTAAACTTTATGGGGCTTTTCCTCACCCATAACAGTTATAGTCCCTGTGTAGTCCACTCCTGTTATATGGAAGGGCCGACTTATGTTCACCCTATCCTTCGGTAGGTCTGGTGGTTCTGGGTAGATATAAGGTCGCTGCTCATACCTCCTACAAATGATGCAGTTTTTGAGATATTTTTTAATAACCTGTCTACCCTTAGGAATCCAGTACCTTTCCCGAATTTGGGCTAAGGTCTGCGGTACACCTCCATGGAGAGTGGAATCATGGGCTTCCTTTATAATAAGTTGTACAAAGCATCCACTCTTAGGTAATAAAATGGGATGTTTGGTTTGGATGGATAAGTCAGCCTTTACCAATTGGCCTCGACATCTTATCGGACCTTTTCCGTCTAAGAACAAGCCTAAATTCTTCATCAGCTTATTCCTTTTTTCAGTGTCTTGGCCCAAAAGTTTATATATTTCCCCATAAGAATTTCTTTGTACTCTTTTCAGCCAGTATTCTAGGGGATCTAATTTCTGAAACCCCACCTTCTTATTCAAAAATTCAACAACCAATTTAGTAGTATTTAGAAGTTGTCTTATTGATGAGAATCGGCTGATGTCAATTACTTCTGGCTCAGGTACTATAGGATCCAAGTTCACTACACTAATCTCAGCAATACTGTACTGTTTCTGTTCAGGCCAATCCTTAGCGAGTAACCATTTAGGACCTTTAAACCACAAGTTACCTTTGATCAGTGTCTTTACGGTCGAACCTCTCGAGAGCAGATCAGCTGGATTTTGTTTGGAGGACACATGCATGAAATTAAATTTGGAAGACAGCTCTTTAATAGTCTTCACTCTATTACGGACGAAAGGAATTTTGCTGTCTTCCTTCCCTATCCAGTAAAGACAAATCTCACTGTCAGTCCATATGTAAATATCCTCAAACTGAGTATCAAGAGTAGTGGTTATATACCTGGCCAATTTAGTTCCTACTTCTATGGAAGCCAATTCCATTTGAGGTAGGGTTCTTTCTTTAATTGGCGCAACTCTGGCTTTGGACATTATAATCTTACTATCCTCTCCTGTTGCGCAATAAGCTACTGCTCCATAGGCCCATTGAGAAGCATCACAAAATATGTGTAAGTGCGACTTCTCATTACTGTTTATTTTCCTGGGAATACATATGCCTGATGTAGTTTCAAACTCCTTTCTAATCTGTTCCCATTGTTCCACATATGTCTCACCTAATTCAGTGTCCCAGTCTAACTTTTCTCGCCAAGCCTCCTGTACTAAACATTTGCCCCTAATAACTATAGGACTGACAAATCCCAATGGGTCAAATAGTTTGGAAACCTGACTTAACAAGGACCTCTTGGTGAGAGTGACATCAGAGAACTTAATTGGTTTCAAACTTAATACATCAGCTGTTGCATCCCAGTTAAGACCTAACACATTTTGAATTTTGGGAATGTCAGGATCTGGATAGTCCTCTTGTATTTTATTCCTCAAAAGCGATGAATTTGTATTCCAGCTCTGTAACGGCAAATTTGCCTTCCCACATTCGGAATTGGCTACTTCATAAGCCTTCAAAGCTTCCGACTCTGTATCAGCAACACCTTGCAAATTATCCAAAAAAAAAGCCTGCCCTATTTCTGGACATTTGGCATTTTCAAAATGATGCTTTAAAGTGTTGCAAAGTAGGAAAGGACTAGCACAAGAGACAAAGAGCACCGATCGGAAACAGCAAGTTTTCAATGGACTATCCACATTTTGAGGATCATGAGGCCAGAGGAATTCTGTAAATTTCCTATCCTCATCTCTCAGTCCTATTCTGAGAAAAGCCTTCCTAATGTCTGCTGTGTAAGCGTAAGGTTTCTCTCTAAATCTTAGTAACACATTCCCTAACTTCTCTGTTAGTGTAGGTCCAGAGTATAGGCAATCGTTCAAGCTAGCTGATCCCTTGGACGCTTTACTGCTACAGTTGAATACTATCCTTATGGGAGTAGTTACTGGATCCTTTCTAACAGCATGATGTGGTAAGTAGTGTCCTTCTTTGTGGTTAACAGCGTATTCTACCTCTTCTACGAGTATAAATTTATTTTTCAATTGATCCCTTATAATATTATCATATAGAATCAGATGTTCTGGTTTATTTCTCAACTTTCTTAGAAGAGAATTTAACTGAGCTTTAGCTGCTTGGTAATTTGTTGGCAACTCTGAATGGTTTAGTTTCCATGGTAATCCTACCCACTACTGTCCATCCTTAAATTCCACAGACTGATTATACAAGTCCAATGTTATTTTATCTTCAGGGGTTGGTTCCTCAGTGTGTATACCTATACTGTCTAGGTCCCACAGTTTGTGTACAGGTTCAATGTTTTCATCCAACAAGTCATTTATCTGAGTAGGTTCTAATTCTGCACCTGTTCTAGCTGCCATCAATGACTGTGTCGGGGTAACAAACACTGAGTCTACTAGTTTGGCCTCTCCTTTAACTTGTTTTGGAAAAGGCAACTGACCCATAATAAGGTTACCTCCTGGACTCTTGAACAACTGTACCTTATTCCTTTTGAAAGTCCTATGTAGGAATCTTCCACAATAATCAGAACCAATTATCATTTTTATGGGACCCACAGTATCTGATTCAACATTCTGTTTAGCCATCTTTATCCCTGAGCTTTGCAGATGATCAGAGGTTTCCTTCAATCCCTTTATGTATATACTTGTTTCCATAGTATCAAGCACAGCTGCTGTTATACGGCATTTATATCTTCCTAATTGTATTACAGGTCTAACTAAATCAAAAGACTGAGCCTTCCTAGTTGTCAAGAATCCTGTAATGGTTAGATTTACCTTGTCGATAACTGGTAACTTTAATTTCTCCACAATGTCTGCAGAAATAAAAGTTTTCTGAGCACCCGTATCAAACAGGGTACATACTAATTGGTTTCTATTCTCAAACAATACTTTCACATCTGCTATTGGTACTGCAGCTGGCATTACTAATGGAGCATTCCCTTTTGCAATTGTCATATTGACGCTTGCAGGTTTAGGAACCTCAATTTTCATCCTAGGGCATAAAGCACTATGATGATGATCTTTTTTGCATTTAAAGCAAAGATTTAATTTAGTCTTACAGTCCGCGGCACTATGTTCGGAGTTCATACAGATTATACAACACCCCAGTTCCTGAAGCTTCCCTACTCTAGAAGCATAATCAGGGTACTGTTGACAAGATACATTGGAATGTTGCTTACCACAAAAGACACAAACTTTCCTGTCTTTTACCATGGAAGGTTTTATTTCCTTAATATCCTCAGCATGTCTATTCCTTATCTTTAATACTTTATCCTCGGCCTTTGTGGAGCTAAGGAAAGTACCTATCTCTTCTTTAGGCACATACTTAGTCTTCTCTGACTTAACCTTCCCAATCAGTTGGTTAATGGGTTTTACCTCAGTAATGTTTAACGTTCCTTGCAAATGTTTACAGAGTTGCATCAAGCCTTCCTCAATCTCCTCACAGGAGAAATTATCCTTCTGGTACCTACCATACAAAACATCCTTGGTTTTCGGTGGTAGCTTTAAAGACACAATTCTTGAAAGCACCCAACCTGATGTCTTAATATCTTCGTAAGTACCTAAGGCCTTTAAATTACAACTTATTGCAATTCTAAATTTTTGCAAGGAATCAAAATCGTGCCTAGGCGGGGGTAATTCTATTAGAGCCTTCAATAAACGATTTATAACTTGCTCCCTGTCTTCGTAATTTTGTCTAAGGATGGTCAAAGCCACCTTATAGTTATTTTCTTCTACTGGTAATTCTTTTATCAGTTGATATGGTGTTCCTTTGACCTGTCCTAACAAATACGTAAGTTTGGTGACTTTAGGGAGATCTGTTCAATCGTGTACCAAATATTTGAACTGATCCCAGAAAGATTTCCAGTTCTGCTCTCCATCAAATTCCGGAAGCATTATTTGTGGTAACACAGCTCTACTCTGCTGTGCCACAACTTGTGTTTCCGCGGCAGTGTCAGCTAATTTTAACTCTAGTGTCTTTACTACAGTTAAGTATTCTTCTAATTTGTCTTCAAACTTCGTAGTTTCTGACTCTAAGAGTTCCTTATTCTCAGCCTTTACTATAGCCACTTCTAAAGTTAAGTAACTCTCTTCGTACTTACTCCATCGATCTTTCAGGAAATTTAGGAGACTATTTATTCTCTCCTTGGACAGAGGTATTTGGTCCAACGACTGGTTACAATCATTTATGGCTCTAGTTACCCATCCTGCCTTACTACTGGAAGATCTTTGCAATAATGAAACAGACATGTTAACGAAGTTCTAATTTAATTATTTAAATATGAATTCCAACCACAAATTTACCTCAACTTAGTAATGATTTGATTATTTTAAATTTTGAAGAGGGTAGGGATTAAGTTCTCATTGCGAAAATTATCCCCTCTCCCAATTTCGTAATATTCATTACAGCTCAGCTAATTATTTAATTTTGAGGAGTGTAGGGATTAGGTCTTTAATTTCAACCTATCCCCCAGGGTTATTAAACCTCTAGGGTTTATTTCCATCCCCACACTCAATTGCCAAAACACCCATATTCCCCGAGCTCAGAATTATTTACCTCAATACTCCATAGGCCCACCCATAGCATGTACAGCATAGAACTCTCCTTTCTTAAGTTCTACATAATTTATAAATTTCTGCAGAACCGCTTCCCTACCATGATGGTTCCAATGTATACCATCAGCTTTCAACATTGCTTGGAAGGGCTTGGCATTAAAATGTATGAAATCCCTTGCCTTCCTGGCCCGTTGCAACTTTCGGTTTACAGCTCTGCTAATTAATTTATATATTCCATAACAAACTGGAGAGCCATATGGCAGGTTCCTTGGCTCGAGGAGGGTTATGGCTACTGAGGATTTACAAAAGTCCTCTATGGCTCCTACCACTGGTAAACTATTCTCCACTACTTCATTGACCTCCACGTCCTCATGGATATCATTTCCTCCAAGGAACAGGACCGTACGGTCATGCTCCCAGTCTAGTACGGCATTCAGCCTTTCATCTTCAGAGAAAAGCTTGCCGTTCCTCCCGGAGCTCTATAGACACGTACGTCCACGTCTTCCACTTCAACCGAACGTGGTAGTAAACTGTGCCCCACAAAAGCAACTTTAAACACATTCAGCGCTTTGGCACACATCGGTTTTCCTCACTCGGTCAGGGCACCAAAAATGTGAAAAATGTTTAATACTTCAGGTAAACAAATCGGGGCCCTCTTTCTGGGCACCAAAATGTGAAAAATATTTAATGTATACAAATCGGTATCCCTGCCGGGACACCGCTATGCAAGAATTTTCTGGTAAACAACTCGCAGGTCGTTACTCTTCCCTAAAGTTGTCTAAGTAAATCAAACAAGTCTCATAGAGTTAAGCAAAACGTAACTTAAACTTAACTCACCTACAATAACTATTTCTCTTCTATTTCATAGCTAATCCCCCCTTGAATTGGCCAATTCGTTAAGGTTACTTAGCTAGTGAAGAGGGAGTGATCGTTAACCGATGACGATGAGGCTGCTTGGTGAAGTTGCTTGAGCAAGCAAGCGTCCTTATGGTGCTTCTGTACAACCTAGCTTGAGGATGACTAGGAACAAAGTGCTAACTCCACGAGATCTAGGAGCTGAGTGAGTGTACGCGGCAAGCCCCAACTCTTCATCGAATTGTGGGTTGCCAACTCTTATTTAATTACAGTACTAAATACAGTTATATTACATCATGATATGTACAGGGCAAATCTAACAAATTAATCTTAGTTTTACTTAAACTAAAGTTAGACCAAATATTCCCTTTAACTGTGTAAATATCTTAATTCCACATCTGCCTTAACAGGAGAATCTTTCCCTGCTTGCCACGTCACCTAACGCGCAGACGCAGTTTAGGTCAGTGGAAAATACCACATAATTACATGTATTTACAAAGTATAGTTGTCCACGGGGGTTAAATGCAGTAGCATTTAATTTATCAATAACAAGAATTATTAAAGAGAACGTAATTTCTGGGTTATTAAAACCGCTTGAACAATTAACAACGGTCTCTATTTTTCCTCTGCCTTTAACCAGGGATAACTATGATAAATATAGAGAGTGCGACTGCTCTGGGGAAAAATATTTCCCACAAAAGATATGAAAAAAATCGGTGTGTCCGCTCAAAATGGCAGTATCAAAAGCGGTCACCAGATGGCTGATCGGTTTCCCTTCCTTTCCTTCCCTCACGACATCTCTCAAATCAAGTTGCAAGACTCTCAGTCTGTTACTCAGTGTCTGCCCGCACCACGCTGGCATATTGTGGCGTTTATAGCATTGTACAAGCCCCACTCTTGCTCACCTGTCAAATCATTGTCCCACCTCTCCATTCCAAAATAAGAGAATCACTTTGGAGCTGAAAAGAAAGGCCATTGATCTGAATAAGCGAGGTAAATGGAACTCAGGCATTGGACATGAACTTGGCTTAAGTGACTCAAGAGTGAGGAACATTCTCAAGAACAAGGAACAAATTTTATGAACCGTCAAGAGTTATGGAAGCGCGCAAGTGGACAGGCGCAGCAAGACAGTTAATCCCACAGTTATACAAATGTAGCGCAACCTGGCACACTGCATTCATAGTTCTTTTATCATTCTTTGATCAAAAGTCTTTCTTAAAATGATAGTCAAGATTGGGAAAGTACTGTAAATGACAAAGATTGGGTGAGGTGTCGACCATGTACGTTAGGCAAGATTTTCGACTGGACCACCTGGTTGTGGGATTTGGCTAATGTGGCATCAGCGCGCGCCCGTGTGTGTGTGTGTGTGTGTGTGTGTGTGTGTGTGTTCTTACCTAATTGTATCTTTACAGGAATGAGTCAAGCTCGTACTGTCCCGTGTCTTAAACCATATTTATCGTACATATCCTTAAATTTGTGAATTGTTTTGGCACACACTATTTCATTCGGTAGTGCATTCCATTGATCAATTGCTCTGTTTGGGAAACTGAATTTCCTTACGTCTTTATCACCTCTCTTCTTATGCAGTTTTTTGCAGTGTCCTCTTGCTGATGCTTCTCCATATGTTAAGTAATCATTTATGTCTATTTTCTCCTTGCCTGATATGCACTTAGCATTATCATGTCACCTCTTTTCCTTCTCTCCTGTAGTGTTGGTAGATTCAGTTTATTTAGTCTTTCTTCGTAGCTTAGGTCCCTTAAGCTTGGTATCCATCTTGTAGCACCCCTTTGAACTTTTTCAATCTTGTCTATGTGTTTTTTGAGATGAGGACTCCAGACTACTGATGCATATTCCAGGGTTGGTCTAATGAATGATGTTATTATCCTTCTTAGCATGTCTTCAGTTATGTATGTGAATGCTATTCTCATATTTGCAAGCAGTGTATACATGTTCCGTACCTTCTCGCTGATGTGGTCAGCCGGAGATAGTCTGTTATTGATAATCACACCTAGGTCCTTCTCTCTTTCTGATGTGTATAGGGTTTTATTTCCTAACTTATAATCCCAATCAGGTCTTTTTCCACTTTTACCAAACTTGATTACATGACACTTGTCCACATCGAATTCCATTTGCCATGTATTACTCCATTCATGAAGTTTATTTAATTCTTCTTGTAGCTCTTTACAAGAGTCTGTGTTAGTAATTCTCCTTTGTATTTTTGCATCATCTGCAAACATATTCAGATGGCTCTCATTTCCAGTGTTACTGTTTATATCATTTATATACACTAAAAACATGATTGGTGCCAGCACTGAACCCTGTGGTACTCCACTAGTCACTTCTTTCCATGATGAGTAGTTTCCTCTTAGTACTGTTCTCATTTCTCTTTTTATGAGAAAATCTTGCATCCAACAAAAGAGTTTGCCTCGAATTCCTCCTTGATGGTACAGTTTCCATAAAAGTCTTTGGTGTGCTACTGTGTCAAAAGCTTTCTTGAAATCTAAACAGATACTGTCCACCCATCCTTCGCTTTCCTGTATTGTGTTTGTTACTCTGTCATAGTAGCTCAACAGATTAGTTACACATGACTTTCCTTTTCTGAAACCAAAAGGTCTTGCTGTTATCATACTGTGTTCTTCTAGATGATTTACCCAAGCTTTTCTTATAAGCTTTTCTAATACCTTGCTTACAACACTGGTCAGTGATACTGGTCGGTAGTTGAGTGGATTATGTCTATTTCCTTTCTTGAATAAGAGGACAATATTTGCTTTTTTCCAAATATCAGGTAGTTTACCTTGACTCAAGGATTTCTTGAAAATTAAAAATAATGGTTTACTTAACTCCTTTGCACATTCTCGTAGTACCCAACATGAAATTTCATTAGGACCACTTGCTTTTCCTCTGTCTAATTTACTTAATTCCTCCTGAATTACTTTTTCTGTTATTTGTATATTTGGTAGTATGTGTGGACATGTACGTTCCACATAGTCCCTCTCAAAATTTTTTTCTTCTGTAAAAACTAATTGGAAATTCTTATTTAGTGCTTCACAAATATCTTTCTCTTGTGTATAAGTGATTCCCTCGTCTGTAATGGATTGTATTATATCTTTTACTTTGGTTTTGCTTCTGATATAGCTATAAAACAGCATTGGTTGATCACTGCTTTTATTTATTATATCCTCCTCAAACTGTTTTTGGGCTTCCCTCCTTATTCTTGTATAATCGTTTCTTGCCTGTTTGTAATTATTGTATGCCCTTTCACTATTGTGTCTTCTGTATCTATTCCACAACAAATCTTTTCTTTCTTTTGATTTTTTACATTCTGTTTTGAACCATTTCTGTATTTTCTTATCTGCTTCTTTGTGCTGTGGGATGTACTTCTGGACTCCCATTTCATAAAATTCACAGAATTTTTTATATACAGCATTTAAATCTTGTCCTCTAAGCTCATTTTCCCAATCAACTTCTAAGAAATACTTCTTTAGGTCTTGATAATTTCCCTTTTTATAGTTTAGGCTCTTTTTATAACTTTCATTGCTGTTAACTATGTCATATGCTATCCTGAAGTTGTAATTTAGTACTGCATGATCGGTTTTGCCGAGTGGAGGGTGATATATTAAACTGTTAATATCATTTTCTTGCCTTGTAAATATTAGATCTAGCACTGAAAGTACATCGAGTTCTCTTTTTCTGGTGGTTTCCCTCACATGTTGCGTTAGGAAAAACTCTTGCACGAGATCCAGGAGCTTTTGGTCCCAACAGCTTTCTTGGCTAATTATATCTAGAGTATTCCAATTTATATTTGTATTAAAATCTCCAGTTAGTATAATCCTTTCCGATTTCTCTTCCATTTTATGTAGTAATGTTCTTATACTTTGAATTGTACTCTCTGCCAGGTCCTCATATTCGTCTCTTTCCCATGTGTTTGATCAGGGTGGCATGTACAAATTGGCTATAATTATTTTTCCTTCAGATGTGTTGATCGCTACTGCAAGCAGTTCTACTTGTGTTGGTATATCTAGTTTTATTTCATTGACTTTTATATTTTTCTTAGTTAATATTATAATTCCTCCTTTTTTTTTTTTTTTTTTTAATTTCTGTCTCTTCTCCATATATTGTATTCCTCTAAGTTTAATATGTCATTGGATATCCTTGGTGTTAATTTTGTTTCAGTTAGGCATATTATTTGTGGTTCATATTCTCTGACATAATCATTCGTCTCTAGTAAAATAGATACCATTCCATCCACATTTGAGTACATCAACTTTATCATCTTGTTTATATACTTGTCATGACATGGTTTTACTATCTTCCTCCTTTTTATTCCATCCTGTTTGTGTACCACTTTCGTACCTGCAAACCTACTACTTTGTAAAAAAAATTTCTTCTTCTCCTCTTCTGATCTTCCCTCATTTTTTGTTTTTGCTTCCTCCCTTTTCTCTTTCAGTAATTCTAGTTCCTCTTGTGTTAGGCATCTTTTTATCCATACATTTTTGAACACCTCTTTTTCCATAAGATTCTTTGCATTTTTTAGTATCTCCTCCACAGTGTTTACACTCTGGAAAGTCACCTTTAGAGGTCTTGTCCTGTTTTCTCCTATTTCCCTAACCTTTTGTGTTCCTCTATATCTTTACTATAGATTTCCTCTGATACTTCTTTCAGTAAGCTCATTACATTTGCCATCTCTTTTTTGTCTCTTGTGATCTTGTTTTTTACTTCTTCCTCTTCTATACCAGTGATTACTATAGATTTGTTTATATCTACTGAATCTCTGACTAACTTTGGATTGTTTTGGATTATTCTTTTCACTTCCTGTTTAATGCTTTTTTCCTCCACCCTTGTTTCTAAGTCTTTCTTTACTTTCACCATTTCAGCATTCGTGGTTTCCACATCGTTTTTGTAGCTTTGCACAGCTTCATTCACCTGTGTTATCTTCTCCTCAATATCACTGCTTTGGTCTATCAGACTGCTTACTTGCCTAATTGTCTCTGTGTCATTTTTGAACTCTTCCATAACACTCTCGTGATTGACTACTGTACTTGCCATTTCACTCATTTTCTTGCTAAGTGTACTCAATTCCACTGTTAGTTCACTGATGGTTGTGTCTTTCTTGTTGGCCTCCCTTCCTAGTTTTTTCTATTTCTTCCTTTTGCAAGTGCATCTGCTTCTTTATTTCATCAATTTCATTTTTGAAAACCATTTCTAGTTTGTGTACACGTTCAACCAGTCTGTTGTGAGTCTCCACTTCAACCAGTTCTTGGTAGAAATCATCATTTTGCTTTCTACCTTTATCCCTTTTCTTTTCCAAATTTGCATTACTAAAGTATGTATCCATTTTGCAGTACTAAAAGAGTATGTACTTACATTCCCCGTGCTGCTGTAAACAAACCTCAGCTGACTGAGCGAATATTTTCGTCTTGGTTCTCTTTTCTGTTTGAACAAGTATTGTTTAACCCCTACACCGCGGGCTTGTTTACCAATAACTTGCGTGTGCCGCGGGGTTATTTGGGCTCCGACAGACTCTCAAAAAATATTTGCCAAAAATCAGTTATTAGTCCTAGAATAATAAAATTACATATGCTTATGGCACATACCTTCAGCTTTCTCCTGGAATGATTGTTGAGCCTTCGTCGGTTACCGTAGGACTTGTGGAGACCTCTGAAGTAGGGTAACGAAGTCTCCACTTTACACTTCCCGACAACCCGTAATATGATTACCACAGCCAGATACAAACACTATAAACACTATTCTACAATTTTCAAGTAGTTTGGGATCCATACTAAAAAAAAAAAAAAACACTGTGAAAGCAATGGAAATTACGAGCGCGTCTGATCGTCGCACTGGCACTAGTTCGCTCATGGTAGCCTGTCATTTATTATTCATAAAACCCCTCACACTTTATATTTCTATTACTATATAACACTTATATATATCTACAGTCTTTATCCATAAGTTTCCTTCAGTAGTATTAGTTTATTGTCACTGTAGGGATTCAATTTCTTTCAGTAAAATACGTAGCATTCACTTTCTCGTCCTGTATACTGGCATTGAGAGTGAATGTCACTTTCATCTTCACTCTCATAACTCATAGCATTCAGACATGTTAGAGTGAAACTTTCACTTTCATTACTCCTAGGGTATATACTCGTAATCTTATAATACTACTCATTTACATTTCTATTTACGTTCTCTATTTTATTTACGTTATTTACATTTCTATTTTATTTACACTGTGTTGTGCACTGTCACTTGAAATAACTTATAAAACTATTTTCCATTGTTCACGTATATTTACATTCATTACTTTCACTTGCTGTTTACACATTATTTACACATTATTTACAATTCCACTTGCACTGTTTTACTCAATAGAAAGATCATAGTCACTCTTTTATCAATTGTCAGCCCTTTACCTCTTTCCACACGAGGTTTAGTAGGGGGTAAAGGTCACAGAGCCATTTGCATGGGGGTGAAAAAAAAGGCCTTGAAGTCAGCAAGATGAAACGTACGTCCTCTCACTTCGGAAGATGAGAGTACACTGATAACGCAGGGGCAGCCTAGAGGCCTGCTTTAGGGGTTATTCAGAGTTACCAATATTACTTCTTGAAACAGCTAAGTCTAGCACTGATATGATTGGCAGGAAATCTAGACAATACATTATAAATCTGGTAGTTCCAGGTGTATGTAAATATTCTCCCTTCCCTCCTTACATGTATATTTATTACGAAAATAGATTAGAGGCCTACTTAGGAGATATATAATCAGAGCTACCAATGTTAAATCTTGAAACAGCTTTGTGTAGCACTGATATGATTGGCAGGAAATCTAGACAATACATTATAAATTAGGTAGTTCCAGGTGAATGTAAATATCATTTAGGCTTCTCCCTTCTCTCCTTACACGTATATTTATTACGAAAATAGATTATACGGCATATTTCAAGGGGAAAAAAACAGCGAAAATTAGCGAACGAGTGCACGTGAGGTGTTGTCAGGTGATAATTAGCCAATTCCAGGTGTATGGCACTCTCACTTACCTGATTTCTTACTTGTATATATTATTTGGTATAAGAATACGACATAGGGCTTATTTCAATGGATGAAATCAGTGAAAAATTCCAGGGAAGATTTACTTAGCGTAGCATGGCCGGGCAGGCGAGAGCATAGGGTAATGGAGGGGGGGTAGGGAGGGGAGTCAAGAACGGGGAGAAATGGCTAAATTGTTAACAATGGATGGGAGTACAGATGGGATTAGGAGTGCTGACTAGTGTTGGACATTGTCAGTACTGATAGATGATACAAGCCCCCACTGGAAAGCCCGGGTGAATTCAAAATAACACAGAATCACAAAAGCGACGCCCCGCGGTATGATCCCTTGCTCCCAAGCGTCACGAAAGTGACGCCCCGCGGTTAAGGGGTTAACCTTCTTCTTATTTTTTTTCTTTTAATAATGAAAAATCATTTAGTTTAACCTGGTACAGAGCTTGACTCATACAAAGATACTGATTTAGGTAATGCCACTGGCCGTGTTGGTTCGGTACAGAGCGCCGATGTCGCACGTCTGCCTCCTTTGACTGCCTCTGTGTGGTACTGTGTGTGTGTGTGTGTGTGTGTGTGTGCCCGACAATTTTTCGAATCGCTAAGCTTCATCCTCCGAATAATATTATGTGGCCATTGTATTAAGTTACGATATAGGCTAATGAATATTATGCGATGGGATAATGGGCTGTGCACTATTTATAGTCTGAGTTATATAAAATAATTCTCTTGCCTTGTAACGTGAACCACGATACAGGTTGAGTTGTGGTTCAGAATCAGAGGGCAAGTTCATCCAGAAATGGCACGATGTAGGGGGAAGGGGGGAGTATGGGAGTGAGAAGCCAACAGTTATATATTCTTAGTCATTACAGTATTGTTATTAAGGTGTCAGTGATATCCTATATCCTAAATTATAATATACCTTAACTCAAAAAATTATTATGACATATCAGTGAATGATTATAGTGCTAGGATACAAGTATGGGCTGTGACACAGATGGATACCAATCACTCGTACCATCTATACACATATGTACCTTCATCCAGAGGATGCGCAGCACTTGGTGAATACCATTAACACTGGAATGGGGTTACCAATTTCAAGACATTCTAAGGGGGGAATATTCACGTTTTTTCTCTGATGGACGATTTTTTTCAGTATAATGAAAGATTAAAAAGATTGAATCTTATTGTTTTGAAAAGGGCTCTGCATGAGTGATGAACATTTTTCCAAACTCTCATGTAAAATGGTTTCCATGATGAGTGAAGTATTAGGTTTGCAGTATCCAGCTGTGTATTGGATTTTTGGAGCGACTTTCCCATTTGACAAGGCAGCTACCTACATCCTCGTCCCCTTCCTACTTTGTATCAACAAGGGGGTTGGATTTTGCTCTCTTTTGCAGTGACTACATGTCCCCTACGGGGGTTGCTGGGTAGAGTGTAAATCATTAAGAAGCTATAACCATGGAAGCATCAGGAGGGAGTGATTTTTGCCTCTTAAAAAAACCTTCTTTGATACTATTTCTATAAAAGTGACTGACCAGTATGGACAGACAATTGCATTTGGGAGGGAGAAATCTACGACTGTCATGCTTCATATTCGTTCAAAATAAATACATAAATATCTTACTTCACAAGTACTTGTGTTATTCACCATTCAACCGTCATGAGGAGTGGTTTAATTCCGCCACCGCATTGCGGGTTTGACACTCTCTTTCTAGAGAGCTACTCTGGTGGTGGGCAGTAGGTTCAGGGGCTATAAAAGTGTTTCTATCACCTGAATTGAAGTGCGCCGGGAGGGGAGGAAGTATATTATACCCACTGACTCCCGCTGATGTATATATTCGTCCACACATTTTGTCACTGTGACTTCCGTTGCCATATATAAACGCACAGCAATTGCAAGGTCCCTAATTTGCACAATTTTCATATTTCGTGCATGATTTTTGGTATGTATACACGGGACACCTTCCTCTACAAGATGCCAGGCAGGGTCAATGCCTTACCCCACATGACCTTCCCCCCCCCTGCATGCCTTTGTCTCAGCAATTTACCTGTTACCAGTGACCTGACCAGTAGAGACATGTCGTGCCACGATACGAAATTCAAGGCCAGAGTGATTCCTCAATCGATGACAATGTGGAGGACAAAGTTTACATAGCATTAGAGGAAGAAACAGTCAGAAATGATCAGGTAATGTCGCCAAAAAAGGTATGTTGATGTGTTTGGTGAGTGATACAATGCTTATATTGCCTTTATTATTGTGTGATAGCCAATATACTCTGGTACTACATATAAATTCGTACCAAATAAATAAGTAAATACTGCTTATGAGTGGTGTGGAATAGTAACCCTCCCATAGAACTCATTTTCTTTGGAGCCAGCCTGATAGAAAACACAGTAAGGTAAGGGGTACCGCTACCTGTATTCAGTATTTTAAACCTCAGGTGAGAGATTTCTCTATGAATTTTCGGAGGTTTGAGCCAAATTTTTTTTTTCCCAAACTTGGTCGGGTCTGGGGGAGGTCAGTGGTGGAAAATCGGTCGGCATGGGGCAGGTTAACATATTAAGTGGTCTCTGAAGGAAAGCAGTCCCCTTTCTCATGAGAAATATAACTCCTGAAGTGGTAAAGATGGGAAAAGGTGTATGAAGTGTTATGGAGGGTACAACACTTTGACATTCCCTCAAAAAAGAGAGATGTGAAAGCCTTAAAGAGGAGTGGGTTAGAGAATATTGCGGGGTGGTGGTAGGGGGAAAATTGCAAAGAGTGGAGAGTGGTGAAGAAGAAAAGACAACTAAGACATAAGACAGTGAAAGCATGTTATAAAAACTATACTGTATATATTCATGTGGACTTTAGTAGAAAATAAGCAATAGCAGAATACGAAACAAATGTGCAGGGGGGTGGAGTTTTCACTCCTCTCAAGGAGTATCTCGTCACAGTATCTGAATACTATCCCCGTACATCACGTACAAGGGCAATAGAAAGCTCTATTGCGGCCCACCACAAATTAGATGTTCTTTCTGTAAACTTGGAGGGGGATAATACTTTCAGTGAAACGAATATCAAATTTAGAATCCCACTGATGGTGGGGTAATTTCTCGATCATTCCACATTAACTATCGATATGAAGGTGAGCATCATCGAGGCAGGGGGAGCAAAATTAAATGTGGACCACATGGTGTGTACAGATGGTTTCAGTAAGCCTTTTTAAAAGTTGCACTTGATATTTGAATGAGCAGTTGGTTGAGTCTAATGATTTATTAGCTCTCATAGTTTTATTAACACTTTCGTGGTCCAACTCCCTTCCAGCTAGCAGAACCTACCCCCACTCCTCCTCCTCTCCCACACCAGCTGAAAATCTGGGTGCCCAGATTTTTTCAATTTTTATCATTTTTTCACCCCATAATACCTGGATTGGGGGATTTGTTTTTATACTATTGGAAAGCCAGGACTATGCAGAATAAGATGAAGGAAAAAAGAAAGTGATATTTTATGAAGTAAAATAGTTATGACAAGTATAAATTGAAACCCTCTGGCTCTCCCTCGCCACCTAAAAGTCTGCAAGCTCGAGTTTTTTCTATTCCGATCACTTTTTTCACACCAAAATATGTAGATTAACGAATTTGTTTTTATACCATTAGAAAGCTGATACTTTGAGGAATAAGATGAAAGAGAAAACAAAGTGATATTTCTTAAAGTAAAACAGTTATGATGAGTATAAATTAGATCTCATATGATTGTTTGTACCACCATTTCTTCCTGGCATTTTTTTGGCCACGTTTTCGAATTTTCTCATGAATGAAAAGAGTATCACCAAACTAGAAATTCAACCCGGTTAAAATAAGATCAGATTTCAAGACCCTACATGCAATTCCTGATTTATTGTGAATATTTCTTTGTTTGGACGTGGATCTGCGTCCAAACAGCTGGTTGGACGCTTCCAGGTTGGACACCGATCTGCATCCAAAGATGGCTAAAGTGTTAAAATGGCAACTACACTTTCCCCCGAGAAGGTGAGTACTCCGGGATAAAGAGCTTTCCACTACAGGGATTATAAAGGAAGTAAAGGTATTGTTGATACTGATAGTGAGTAATATATCACAGGAGGTAACAGGCTAAAAATGGAAGTTCATGGTCTCCCTGTAAATTTCATGGTCTCTCTGTAAAAGCGGCCATATTATTAGACTTGGTGAATTTGGATTTATATCTCTTGAATGGAACAGACGTTAACACTGGAACTAGCTTGTAAATCTTGGTTGCTGAATACACATCAGGCTGGTACCGCATACAAGTTTACACTTCAGCTGGGGAAGTTGTGGGTGGGCAGAGTTATTCCACATGCCTCTGCTTTGGCATCACTTAATCATTCTCTAATACTGAAACACGTAGAATATAGGTATAACAGAACTTTGTTCAAGACATACATCTAGGGGCCCAACCAAACGAATCTTCTAGCAGAACTGCCATTAGCACAAATCATCCCAAATACTCTAACCATGGTTATCGTTGATATGGAAAGTTTGAATAGCGCATATCAGATTATTGGCCTATATTTCCATAATGCAAATCAATCTAATATTCATATCACTATCAATGTTTCGACCAATCATAATTTGCACAGTAAATTTCCACATCATATTACTTGGTTGTACTATTCTATACTGAAAGCCTTATGTTTTGGACAATGGTCACACACTCTCCTATGACACATTTTAAGATGTCTTTTAAGTTTTTGGCTGAGGACATAAATAACAGTATTCCAGTGGAGAAATCTCGTAATATGCAAATTAACCTAACTTTCTGGTAAGGCAAACATAAGAATCGTGTCAATATTTTCCTAGCCATCACGACTGGAATAATTGAAATAGATGCACACCGTCACGTGTGATGTATAATCGATGACGAATGCATTAATGATTGAGTAGGGTTTGCGAGTTGCGCTAGGAGATAGACTCTGTTCCTGGGGTTGTATTGGGGAAAAATGTCTCGTCTACTGGAGATGGGCAAGGAATACGTGAAACCTTGCATCTTTATTCTTTATACGCACTCTGCAAATGAGAGACTCTTCATCTTTGACAGTGGATTACTGTATATGTTAAGTGTGCAACGTTAACAATAGGTTATGATGATAGTTAGAACATAGATTTTAAAATAAGTTCTTTAGGTTTACATCACTTCATACAAGCTTCCCCATACAAAGCATGTGACTAAGTTAGCGTGTAGGTTAAAATGACTATATTCAATTGTATGTGGCATTTACGCTACGTAGTTTTGTTATGTAATGAGTAACCTTAACCTAAATCGTGCTTTGTGCTGTATCCACAGCACGTTTAAATGTCGCCAGTTTTATCATAATCACAGATTAATGATAGGTTTAGGATTAAAACTTTTTCATATGCCCAACTGCTTTAAAGACACTCTATGTCGAAATAGTAATACAGTATTAACTACTGTACACACACGAATAAGACCATGTGCCGGGACAAAGGGACACGCACAGATGCGCGCTTGCAGCAAGCCGAGTAGGTGGGATTTACAACCTGAAGGGGTTGCCATAGAACACCAACCTCTGGTATAAATATGTGGGTATCTGCATAGCATAACACATCCGACTAAGACTGTGTGAAGTTTGCCAACATGGTCCTGCAGAAGCGCCAGAACTGTGGGAGAGTAACATCGTATGTTTGTCATATAACTTTGTCATATAACTGTTTACGTTCGTTTATATGTCACAGACTGTGTTTGTTTGCTAGTAAAATTTTCTTGAGCAGAATGTAGCGAGATCACCTATTCTTACAGTGTAAAAAGATTATGTGTATATAGTCAACTTAAATGTATAATTTTTTTTTTAACAATATTCCTACAGGAGGGCTAGATATGTAGCTTATAACTTTTAACACTTTCATGGTCTGACCCCCCTGCAGCCAGCAGTACCCTCCTGGTTTCGTCTCCTCCCACTCTCCCTCCTTCCTACCCTGCCATTTGCTTGCGTTTTTTATCCAGTCAAACTTTCACACCATAATATCTTGATTAGCGGATGTTTTTTTAATCAATAGAGAGCTGAGACTTTGTAGAATAAGATGAAAGAAAAAGAAAGTGGTATTTCATAAAGGTAAATAGTTATGATAAGTATAAGTTGAATGAGCGCATAAGAATGTTTATACCAAAACTGTGCTCATGAGTTTTTTCTGTTCCGATCATTTTCTTATCCTGAAATAATTGGTTTAGCGGATTTGTTCTACCCTTCCCACCTTGTGTCAACAGTGAAATGGATTTTGCTCTCTTTTACAGTGACTGTAAAGTCACCTTCGACGTTTGTTGGGCAAAGTGTAAATCATTTAGAAGCTGCCATGGAAGAGTCGGGGTGGGGGGGGCGGAGATTTTTACCAAAATATAAACCTCTTAACAAAATCTTCTTGGACACAATTTCTATCATGTGGCTGACAACAGGATGCTCAGTTGTGTCTGGGAAGGAAAAATCTATGACTGTTGTGCTTCATATCTCTTCGAAATAAATACATAAATACCTTACTTTACAAGTACTTGTGTTATTCACTATTCAACTGTCATGAGGAGCGCTTTATTCCACAATCTCATTGCGGGTTTGACGCTGTCTTGAGAGTTACGCCAGGGGAGGAGGTTTACGGTGTGTGTGTGTGTTGAGATTTTCCACCTGACACTGTCAGAGTGGAGCGGGCCTAGGGTGTAAGGCCCGCCAAAGGTTTAGGGAATAGGAAAGTGCTTCTATCACCTAACCTGAAGTCCCGAGGAGAGGAGGAGGTATACTTAACATAGTGGTCTCAAGAAATGCAGTCCCCTTTCTCATATGAAATATAACTCCAGAAGAGGTATGATAAAGAACGAATTAAGTGATGTTATGAAGAGTACAACACTTTGACCTTCCTTATAAACAAGAGGTGTGGAAGCCTTGAAAGGATTGGGTGAGAAAATATTGCAAGATGGTGGTAGGGTGAAAACTTCAAAGTGCAGAAATAGAGTGGTAAAGAAGTGGAGATGACTAAGACGTAAGACAGTGACAGCCTGTTGTAAAAACAATATAATTCTCATGTGGACTTTTTCTGAAATGAAGCAAAAGCAGAAATCGGACCAGATGTGCAGGGCGGTGGAATTTACTCTCCTATCAAGGAGTGTCTTGTCACAGTATCCGAAAACTATCCCTGTACATCACGTACAAGAGCAATGGAAAGCTCTATTGTGGCTCACCCCAAGTTAGAGCTTCTCACTGTGAACTTGGGAGGAGGATAATACTTTCATTGATACAAATAACAACTCCAGAATCCCAGGGGTTGTGGGGCAATTTCTCGATTTTTCCACATTAACTAATTGATAGGAATATGGGCACCATCAAGGCAGGGGGAGTAAAATTAGATATGGACCACAAGGTGCTTGCAAATGGTTTCAGTAATACCATCTTTATAAGTTGGACTTGCTATTTGAATGAGCAGATAATCGAGTAATGCTTTTTTTAACTATCTTAGTTTTATTAACACTCGTGGTCTGACCCCCCCTGCAGCTAGTAGAACGTACCCGGTTCCCCCCACTTCCCTGCCTCACTCTCCCACGCCAGCTGAAAATCCTGGTGCTTGAAGGTTTTCTTTTCCTGTTATTATTTCACCCCGAAATATTTGGATTAGTGGACTTGTTTTTGTATTGTTAGAAAGCTCAGACTTTGCAGAATATAATGAAAGATAACAAAATGTGATATTGCATAAAGTAAAACAGTTATGACGAGTACAAGTTGAAACCCCCTGTTCTCCCTTGCCAGCTAAAAGTCTGCAAGCTCGAGTTTTTCTTCAATTACGATCACTTTTTCACGCCTAGATATTTGGATGAACGAATTCGTTTTTATACCATTGGAAAGCTGATACTCTGAAGAATAAGATGAAAGAAAAAACAAAGTGATGTTGTTTAGAGTAAAATAGTTATGATGGGCATAAGTTAAAAAAAATTGCATAAGATTGTTTATACCACTTTTTTTTCTCAAGCATTTTTTGGATATGTTTTCAATTTTCCTATGAATGAAAAAACTATCACTTAACTGGAAATTCAGTCAGGTTAGTATCGGATTAAATTTGAAGACTTTAGACGCAATCCTTGATTTATGGTGACTGGTTCTTTGTTTGGATGTGGATCCACGTTCAAACAGCTGGTTGGACACTTTCAGGTTGGGCACGGATCCGTGTTGAAAGACTGCAAAAGTGTTAAAATGGCAACTACACTTTCCCCTGATAAGGTGGATACTCTAGGATTATGTGCGTTCTACTACAGGGATTATAAGGAGGTAAAGGTATAGTTGGTACGTATAGTGCAAAATATTTCCTGGGAGGTAATAGGATAGAAAAGGAAGTTGTACGAGTAAAACACTGTAAAGATACTGGTCTCTGTAACAGCGGCCATATTATTAGATTTGGTGAGTTTGAATTCATATCTCTTGGATGGAACAGACGTTCGCATTAGACTGGAACTATTTCATAAATTTTGGACTCTGAATACACATCGGGCTGGTAGCATCTACAAGTTTACACTCCAAATGAGGAAGTTATGGATGGACTGACTTATTCCACATGCCTCTATTTTAGAATCAATTATTTCATCACACTGAAACCCCTAGAATATATGTAAAACAGAACTTTGCAAATGTCGTGGGGACCAATCAAATGAATCTTCTAGCAGAATTGCTGTTTGCACAAATCATCCCAAATACCGAACCATGGTTATTGTTGATAAGGAAAGTCCGAATGGCTGATATTAGAGTCTTAGCCTATGTTTCCAAAATACAAATCTGTTTAGTATTCAGTTCACTATCAATGGTTCGACGATCTATAATTTACATGCTGTCTTTCTATATCATATTTCTATGATGTACTATTCCATATGGGAAGCCTTAGGTTTGGAAAATGGTCACGCTCTCTCCTGTGACACTTTTCACGGTAGGAGAACCCTCTGTGTCTTTAATTTTGTGGCTGAGGATTTAACTAATGGTATTCCAGTGAAGATATCTTGTAATATGAATATTAACCTAACTTTCAAGGATGGTGAAAATAAGAAACGTGTCATTATTTTCCTAGCTGACATGTCTGAAATCACTGAAATAGATGCACACCATCATGTGTTATGCATTGTTTAGGTGTAATTGGAGATGAATGCATTAGAGATTGAATGCGGCTTGCGAGATGCACCAGGAAATAGAGTTCATTTCTGAGGTTGCACTGGAGACAATGATTTGTCTCGTCTGCAGAAGATGAGCGAGGAATACATGAGAAACCTTCTGTTATTATTCTTCATACGGTCTCTATGGATGAGAAAGACTTTTTTTTTTTTTTTTTTTTACTGGAACACAGTATATGTTAATTATGCAACGTTAACAATAGGTTATTATGATGATTATAATCTAAATCCTTAACTCAGTTCTTTAGGTTTACTCATACAAGCTTCCCCAGTTATGCATGTGTGTAACTTAGCTAATAAGTATATTTCATATGTAATAATTCACTTTAATTTACTCTCCCGGGCACAATGACACGAATTGCATTCCATGCTTATTATCTGATAAATGCACATTGATCTGAATCACGTGAAAAAGTAAAAAATAAATCAAAAATTAAGTTTTCAGCTGATATGCATCAAATTTTGGTACGTTCTATCATGCCATTCTCGCCCCCAAAGTAAATACTTGGCAACACTGTGACTGCTCTGATGAGACTATGTGCAACAGAAAAACCTCACTACCTCACGACCAGCCAGGCTGAAGGGTAGCACTGCGTCAGTCATCCCTTTAAATCCTCCATTCTCCCCCTCCCACCCGAGGCAGAAGCCATTATTGAAACATTGTGACTGTACAATGTTTTAAACTATACTTTGAAGTTATTGTGTATATGGAACATAGATATATTGTTTGTAAAGCATTGGGGCCCATTATCAGCCATTAGGCCTAGAGGCAGGAATCTGGTTTGTTATAGGGGGGGTTTCCACTCTGCTTCACTCCACCCGTAAATGATGTATTTTACCTTTATAGTGATGCCATTACTTATATTTGTGAAACATATAGTCCCTCCATTAGTGAAATAACTGACCTACCATAGCAGGTGTTATGTGCACCATAGAGATATGCCATAGTTGCTGAGGGAACAGGCGGTCACGTACGTCATAGAGTCGGGAAGGGAATAATAGAGGAGGTTGGGATGGAATCAGTGTGATAGTGTTTTATATTGCATATAGTTTTGTGTGAAATATATGTAAAAAATAGTGCTGCAAGTGTTCACCGAGAAATATTGCGTGCATTGACTGACTTAGCGCAAACCTAGCGCAAGGATCAGACAACAAATACGCCACACAGCCACAGACTTCAGTGAAAAGGTATTGTACCAATTTCAGACAGTGCAATACTGTGTATGGTTTAGAATGAAATATACGTATAAAATAGTGCAACAAGTGTTCACTGAGAATTATTGCGTGCATTGACTGACTTAGTGCAAACCTAGCGCAAGGGTCAGAGACAACAAATAAACCACACAGCCACATATTTATACGTATGTTGTGCAGTGAAAGTTTGTGGAGAAATCTATTGTGTGCTTCGCATGTGTTAGGCAAATGTAACGCAAGGAGGAGAGAACAAATACACCACAACCACACACACACACACACACACATGCTCACACATTACATAACTCCCCATCTTCAAACCCTTCAAGGTCCTGCCGGCAGCTCAACACCTCTGGAGGAAGTTAGTTATCCGCATTTTGTTGATTTGAATATTGACCTATTTCTATATTTCTACATTTCTTACACAAATAAGTATTGTGTTTTACATATACACATATGAGATGGAAGAAAGTTCAGCTTCAGTATCAGTACCTAGCAAAAAGACTAGTGGGCATGTCGAGTTTCTGAGATCACTATAAAAAAGCTTATGATATTTTATGTGTATACTTTGATTAAAAAAATAAAATATAACCTAACGAGCAAAAACATGTAGGTGTGAGTGAGGCAGGGAAAGAGTGTTTTTATCATGCATGTGAGCGACAAGGAGTATCCTACCTTTGTCGTCCATTTACCCAAAAAGTGTTGAACATATCAATTTCCTGTTAAAACCATGATAAAGATCAGTGAATTTTAAGTATGTACATCACCAAATGTAAGCCTTTGGGAGCATATTTTTTAGGTAAAGGCGGGAGAAGAGAGTGTCCTTTTCTTGCTTGCAGTAAAACCATATAGCGCTGAGTGATGTATTCTAGCTTTGTCGGTCATTTACTCGAGAACTATTGGATGTATCAATTTCCTGTAAGAACCATGATAAAGATCAGTGAATTGTATGTATGTACATGACCAAAATATAACACTTTGGTAGCATATTTTTTAGGTAAAGGCAGGGGAAGAAAGTGTTTTTTTCTTGCTTGCGGTAAAACTATTCAGCATTCGGAGGAGTTTTCTACCTTTGTCATCCATTTACCCGAAAAGTATTAGACATATCGATTTCCTGTAAGATCCATTATAAAGATCAGTGAATTCTATATAAGTTCAGGACATAGCAATGTAATATCTCTGATGAAAAGCCATTGTTACATAGGCGGGAATATAACTGTTTTTGTGCGAGCTTGATAAAAGTGCAGCACGGGTGTGGGTACCCACTAGTTTTTTGCAATTTACTCGGAAACTATGAGGCGCATGAAAAATCTGCAGGTACCACGAGAAAGCTCATGAAATTCTACATAAGGCTGTGAAATAAAAACATAACCTGTACGAGAAAACTTTTGCAGTAGAGCTCCCTGAACAAAATCAGTTTTTTGGTAGAAAATGGTTTTTAGTTTTGTGTTATTTTCTCAAAAAGTACAAATCATATCACAACCGGACAAAGCTCATTAAAAAGCCGATGAAATTTCCTGTCAAAACTTCTAATAACATTTTTCTGTATGATGGAAAGCATTCGAACTAGGATGTTGGGAAGTGAGACTGACATTCCGAAATGTTTATTCACACTGGCCAAATGTACTTTTATTCGTAATTTCCTTTTTCTTTTTTTGCTTATCGGCTAGAACAAACATCAGCGAATAAGACGATGTAGGTTTCATGGCAATATATAGATGTTTGGGTGGCGAAAATAAGGCGAGAATACATGTTTTCAGTGGCATGCAGGGGGGCTGGTGAGGAGGGGGGTGGAATAAAATCATGTGCTGGAAAACTTACTAAACTTATCCATGCACGAGAGGGTTAAATTGTACTGTGTAGTGTATCCATGGCACATTTAAAAATATCCAGTTTAATCACAATGACAGATTAATGATACATTTGGGATATAAACTTTTTCATAACTGCATGAATACTGGCTTTGTGGAAATAGTAGTATTAACCACATTAGATGCACGTGTGAGACCACGTGATTGGACAAAGGGAGGGAAACACACACACACACACACACAGACACACACACACACACACACACACACACACGGCAAGCCAGGCAGGTAGGATTTGCAATCATAAGGGGTTGCCATAGAACACCAACCTATGGTATAAATATGCAGATATCTGCATAGCGTAACACATCCAACTATGACTGTCTGAACTTTGCCAACATGGCTCTGCAGAAACACTAGAACTATGGGAGAGTGAGAAAATTCATGTGTTCATACTTTGTCTTACAACTGTTTATGTTTGCCTTTATCTCCTTTACTGACTGTTTGTTATAAAATTTTCTTGAGCAGCATGTTGGAAGGAGAGCAACTATTCCTATACAGTAAAAAGACTATTTACATATTGTGACTTTAAATGTAGCTTTTATTTATTGTTTACAATACTCCTACACGAGAGCTAGTTAGAACTCTTAACACTTGCGTGGTCCAACCAACCCCCTTGCAGCCAGTATAACCATACTACTTTCCTTCCGTCCCGCTCTTCCTTCCCCGTACCATGCCGCACAGGTGAGTTTTTTAAATTTGCAATCAATTTTTCTCCCCAAAATATTTGGATTAGTGGATTTGTTTTTATATTGTTAGAAAGCTGAAACGTTGTAGAACAAGGTGAAAGAAATAAAGTGATATTTCATAAAGTATAATAGGACCTGTCAAAGTTGAAAGAACACTTAAGAATGTTTACTATAAATATGTGCTCTCGAGTTTTTCTATCCCGATCATTTTTCATCACAAAATATTTGGATTGGCAGATTTGTTCCTAAACCATTCCTAAACCATTAGAATCCTGAGAGTTTGTAGAATAAGATGAAAGAACAAAGAATGTGATATTACATAAGGTAAAATAGTTATGGCATGCATAAATTAAAAGAGCACATAATGTTTATACCACTTTTTTTTTCCTAAGCGTTTCTTGGTCACGTTTTTTAACTTTCTCATGAATGGAAATAGTACAGCTGAACTGGGTATTCAATCAGGCCAATATCAGACCAAATTTCAGGACGTCAGACACTATTCCTGATTTATGGTGAACATTGTTTTGTTTGGACGAGGATCCGCGTCCAAAAAGCAGGTTGGACACTTCCAGGTTGGACACGGATCTGCATCTAAAGACCGTCAAAATGTTAATTATGACCACCCAAAATCCCAGACACTGTCTGTGATGTTACTGGGTAAAATTTACCTTTAACACTATGTGATGATATCTCCTCTCCTGTACAGTCAAATACTATTATATATACGGTACATGTTTTATTCCAACATTATTCCCACCGGTGTCCAGGATGTAAAAATTATTATAGTCTACCCAAGGAAATGATAAGAGTGGGTGAGAAGAAGCAAGAGGTGTTGCCTTCAGGTTCTATGTGACTTGGAAGAGGAGGCAAAGATCCCAGACACCAGGAAGACTGCTCCTGGTGCTTCATCCAGAAGGGACAGCGAGATCTTCGAGAGTGATGCCAAAAAAAAAAAAAAAAAAAAAAAAACCAGCTGCTGCCAAAGAAAAAGAAGAAATTCGACTTGGATGTTCAGTCTCATTTTGTGAAATGATCCCAAGATGATAGTAAAAAGGCAGACAAGATGGTGAGTGCATTTATCACTCCTAGTAACGCAGGAACGAAATTCACTGCAGGACAATGTACCCCCATCGAGATGGAACTTTTTGAGGGTGTGACAATAACACCCATTCCTGCAACTCAGCAGTGACAATGACTTCATTCTCTTGGAAGCCTCACAGAGGTTTCAGTGCGAAATTAACCTATGTGAAATCCATTTAAATAATAAAATAGTTACTCCCCTTTGTGTAGGTTTGTTCCTGATTTAATTAAAGTGGGAAGGGGGGATTCTCTAGACGGAAACCTAGTGTATGTTTTTTTTTATTTTAAATTATGAGTGGTAACAAATAAAGGTACAGTATATTACAACACATTGTGTGAGTAAGATGTGGGGCAGAAGTGAAACAGCTGTTCACATGGTGGACATCAAATAGCTGGGCGAAAGTTCTGCAGCAGTCTTGCTTTCCATACAAAGAATTTCTAGAAGATTGGGGTAGCTAAAGAACGATGTGGTCAGTTGTCTTTCAACTTTCCTTACGAATGAGAGTCTGTGTCCCTCTCCTCCTCCCCCCTTTAGGAGATCCATTTCCCTCACTTATCCCTCCATCACCCCCCCCGTGGGCAGCCACCTTGTCATGGTGGGGGGGCTTGCGTGCCCCTGTGATCCCACAAGCCTGCCCGTGGATGTAACGACATCTGGCAGGGTCTCCCATGCGGGTAGAGTTGTGGGTGAGGGGTCTGACTAAGCGCTGCCCGAAACGTAGGTTACCCGTATGGGTCATCGGTACCGCCCTCCAGAGGGATCACCTCGGTGCTGTCCTTAGTTGGTTGGTTGGGTGTCTGGGCTGGGGGGTGTTGGGGAAGGGGGTCTTTGCACTGGTGGGAGCAAACTTTCGTAGCATGGGGTGTCCTTTTTGGGACACCCTCTGGGGACGAGGTACCCCGCTCCCATCAGACTGCGTTCGGTCCCCTCACTCCCTGGTAAGCGGTTTCCCTTGGCTCCTGGTGCCAATTCATATTTACTGAAGTATGTATGGATACATTAAACAATTTCTTAACCACTCGTGTGGTCGGTGATCAGCCACACGAGTCAGCATCAAGTGGTCACTCTCTCTGCCGACGACCCTGTACCCTTTGGGTCGTCTGCCAAAACTGCGAGTTCAGATGTTCCCTGCATCGAGTTTTTACCTGGTGTCTTTGTGAAACACTCCTACACAAAATATATAGTCCTCAAAACGGATGATGGTACTTCCTTCCGGAACCTGAACTGTTTTAAGATTCACAGTGGTCTAGTTACAGCATGTGGATTTACCCCCAAGGTCTCTTTGCAGGGTGATGGTTCTCTATTGCTAGAAGCCAAGAATGAAGAGGAGAGTTCACGCATCCAGTCCCTAACTACAGTCGCTGATTATCCTGTATCTGCCTCTCGTCACTTGGTCCTAAATCAGTCCCGAGGGGTTGTATATTCTCGTGACTTGGTCTCATATTCTGATTCTTCCCTCTTAGAGGGGCTGGCTTCTCAGGGAGTTGTAGCAGTACAAAGAATAATGAAGAAAGTTGATGGGATTCTAATCCCCACGCCCACTCTTATCTTGTAATTTGATCGTCTTACTTTGCCAGAGGTAATCACCGCTGCATGGTGGAAGCTTAAGGTTAAACCTTATGTTCCCCGACCTAGAAGATGCTATTATTGTCAAAGGTTTGGTCATGTTTGCCGTTCTTGCATGGTGCTTCCTCCAGGGAGGTGCCTCCTGTCTCTGAGGGTGTCCCCTCTGCGGTGGTTCTTCCAGCGTCTGGGAGTACCTCCCCCATCCCAGTTCCTCCGGTTCCTCCTGTGACAAACACCCGTGTCGATGCTACATCTTGCTTTGACACATCCAAAACTCCCGATGTCCTTCCTGTGCATCCTTGTCCTGACATATCCAAAAAAAACAGCGTCTCTCATACTTCTGTATCGGCTGCTACTCCAGTACCAACTGCTACTCCTGTACCATCTGCCCACTCTGCTACTGTTGCTCACTCTTCTTTACAGTGTGGCACTATAGTTTCTAATGCTCTAAGTTCTGGTGCAGAGATGGAGGTTGCATCTGCCAACCTCAAACGAGTGAGGAGTGAGGAGTTTTTGGGTGACTCCCCTTCTTCTAAGGTTCAAACTTCTGTACCACATGACGATTCTGAGGGGGCTCCTCACTCGACAACCCAGCCAGTGGTGGCGTCTAAGTCTGTGGGTGTTCATGATGGCCCTTCTAGGATTCCCGTCCCTGCCTCTTCCTCAGGTGTGGTGGGGCCTGGGTCTTTAGATACTCATAGAGCTCAGTTGCTTGCTCCCTCTGATCCATCACCCAGTGGCCAACCTTTTGGTTGATTTGGTTGGGGGGGGGGTTCGGTTGGCCCCGAGGTGTCAGCTGAACCCTCACATGGGTGTGCAGACAGGGCATGTGAGTCTTCCAAGAAGGTCTCTGTGCTTTGGACTCATTCTGGCGATGGGCGGGACATGTCTCGGGGTAAGGGTACTTCCACTCATGGAAACTCTAAATCTTCATTGCATTCTCGGTTGGTGAGGCAGAGCTCCACGCCAAGGAAGAAGGGCTTTCACTCCCTTCCCAACGAGGTTGCTACATAGCTTTTCGAGTTCATAATATTTAATACTAATCACTATGGCTCAATTGGTACCAATCTGTCTTCATTGGAACTGTAGAGGTGCCATGGCAAATTGGGAGGAATTACAGTTATTGCTCTGTGCTCTGAACCCACTATGTGTCTGTCTTCAGGAGACAATGGTGGGGGACAGACAGTTCCCTTCTGTTAGGAGGTATGAGGCCTTCCACGCATCTCCTCCTGGTGGTCACGGTGGTGGATGTGCAATTTTGTGTCGTTCTGATGTCCCCTTTATTTCCTTTGAGATTCAGTCCCCCTTTCAAGTTCTAGCAGTACAGATGCACGTTGGGAGGTGCTATACCATCTGTTGTCTGTACCTTCCACCTTCCGTTCCTGTTATACGTGCTGATCTAGAAACCCTTATCAGCCAACTTTCACCCCCTTTCCTACTCCTTGGTGACCTTAATGGCCGCCATCCTTTGTGGGGTGATTCACTTTCAAATCCCCGGGGTGATCTTCTTGCCTCTTTGGTTGGGGATTTAGATTTGGTTGTCCTAAATGATGGAAGGCCGACCCATTTTCATGTTCAGACTGGCACGTATTCTGTCATTGACCTTACCATCTCCTCCTCTAACTGTGCCCTTGATTTATCTTGGGAGGTTTTGGATGATCTACATGGTAGTGACCATTATCCTGTAGTGGTCCAGCCTACTCGCTCTGTTCCTGTAGCCCGTCTGCCATGCTGGTGTCTGGACAGGGCTGATTGGTCTCTCTTTGAGGAACTATGTGTATTTGCCAACAGGGTTACTGATTTTTCAACTATCGATGATGCCGAATATTATTTTACTAAGACCATTTTCTCAGCAGGGGTTCATTCTATCCCACGGACTTCTTGTGTTTTTTCCTGGAGACCTGTGCCATGGTGGAATGATGACTGCTCCATAGCAAAGGGAACTTACAAAGCAGCTGCTCGTCGGTATTTTGCCACTCGTAATGTTGTTTTTCTAAAAATACAGTTTCGCAAAGCACGTGCTCACTATAGATGGGTCATGACGAATGCTCGCCATAACTCGTGGAGGTCGTATGTTTCTACAATTACATCTTCAACTTCAATGTCTGTGGTGTGGAAAAAGGTGCGCAAGATTTCTGGTAGGTTCTCGCCCCCCTTCCCTCCGGTGTTGCGCCTTCACGGAGAACTTGTGTCTGCACCAGATGCAGTAGCCTCTGCTTTTGCAGATCAGTTTTACGCTGTCTCCACAAAGGATCCTTCTCAGCCATTTGCCACCTTTCGTAGGAATCAGGAGAGGCTGGGTCTTGACTTTCGCTCTCATGGCGGAGAGCTGTATAATTTAGATTTCAGCCTCCGTGAGCTACGTGCTGCCCTTTCAGAGTGTCGTGACACTGCTCCTGGGCCTGACGATATTCCATACGCTATGCTGCGTCATCTTCCGACTGATTGACTTCAGTTTTTATTGGACCTTTTAACTGGGTTTGGAGTGAGGGCTCTGTTCCGAGGAGTTGGAAGTTAGGTATTGTCCTCCCCTTTCCCAAGCCTGGTAAAGACCATTCCCAAGTCTCCAACTATCGCCCCATCACTTTAACATCATGTGTGTGCAAGCTGTTCGAAAAGATGGTCAGTGTCAGGCTTATGTGGTTTCTGGAGAAGGGTTGCTTTCTCTCTCTGTCGCAGAGTGGTTTCCGTAAATTACGGTGCACTTCAGACAACCTTATTAGGCTTGAGGCGTCAATATGTGAAGCTTTTGCCTCCAAGCAACATCTTGTGGCTGTGTTTTTTGACCTTGAGAAGGCTTATGACACTGCCTGGTGCCATGGCATCCTCCAACAACTTCATGCCTTTGGATTACTTGGTCGCCTGCCTGTGTTGCTTGGAGACTTCTTGACTGATCATGTATTTCGGGTCCGTGTGGGTTCTACCCTCTCTGCGCCACTGTGCCAGGAGGAAGGTGTTACACAGGGGAGTGTCTTAAGTGTTTCCCTGTTTGCAGTGGCCATTAATGGTATCATTGACACTGCCTGCTGGGGTATCCTCATCCCTTTATGTGGATGACTTAGCTATATGGTTTTCTGGCTCCCGCATGTCTGCTATTGAGCGGCGGATGCAACTTGCCTTGGACAAGATTTCTGCCTGGGCCACTTCCAAGGGTTTTCGGTTTTCCCCTTCAAAGACTGTGGCTATGCACTTCTGTAGGATGAGAGGGGTACACCCATACCCTGATCTCCAGCTTTGTGGCAGGAGACTACGTTGTGTGACAGAGACGAAATTCTTGGGCCTGACTTTTGATTGTCGTTTGACGTGGGTCTCACACTTGGCAAATCTTAAAACATCATGTATGAAGGCTCTCAATCTATTGAGGGTTCTGTCCCATACCTCTTGGGGTGCTGATCAAAGGACACTCTTGCATTTGTTTCAGGTATTTGTAACCTGTAAGCTGTCATATGGCTGTGAGGTATATTCCTCTGCCACAGAATCAAGACTAAAAACTCTAGATGCTGTCTATCATACTGGTCTTCGCCTTGCAACTGGGGCTTTTCGGTCCTCTCCAATTCTCAGCTTATTGGTGGAAGCTGGTGTGCCTCCCTTAGATCTACTGCGTCAGTCTGTTGCAGTGCAGTGCTGGCTCCGGATTCGTCGCCTTCCAGACTCACTTGTCTGTGAGGGTGTGACGAAACAGTCTTGTCTTTTGTGTTATAGTAGACACCCTCACATGCCTCGTCCATTTGGCTATAGGGTTCAGGATATAATGGAGGGTTTGGTTTGTCAGCAGTACTTGTCAGTCCTGTTCGGATCCCGAGGGTTGCGCCTTGGATATTGCCCAAGGTAACTTTCTGCAGGCCTATTGCAGGTTCAAAGGATTTTGTCGCTCCTCAGTGTCTTTTAAGGTTATTTTTAGAACATTCTTCTAGTCATGGTGGTTCTGTGCCTGTATATACTGATGGCTCTAAATCCGCATCAGGTGTTGGTTTTGGAGTGGTATTTCCCAATTTTAGCCATGGAGGTAGTCTTCCTTTGGTTGCCTCAGTTTTTACTGTGGAGTTGTCAGCCATCATTTTAACCTTGAAGTTGGTGTTTGTTCATCCTGACAATTATTTTACAATTTTTAGCGACTCTCAAGGGGCGCTTTTGGCCCTGGACTCTTTTAACTCTTCCCATCCCTTAGTTTTAGCTATTTTGGAGTGGCTGTTCCTCATTCGTCGTAGGGGGAAGAGAGTGGATTTTTGCTGGGTTCCCGCACATGTTGGTGTGGTGGGCAATGAAACTGCGGATGCATTGGCCAAGGCTGCGGCTACTCAACAGCCCCCAACAGAATATGCACTTCCTGCATCTGATCTAACACCTTACTTGCGGGACAGAATGCATGTGTGTTGGCAGAGACGCTGGGATGGTGTTGCTCATAATAAGCTGAAAGAGGTCTTCCAGAGAGTGGTTGTGCCAAGGGTTCTCCCTTCCATGCCTCGGCGATTGGAGGTAGCTCTTGCTAGGCTTCGCATTGGGCACTCTCGGCTTACACATGGGTTCCTGATGAGTGGTGAGAATCAACCGTACTCTGATGATTGCTTTGTTCCCCTTACTGTCCGTCACTTGCTGGTCGAGTGTCCAAGTTTGGGGGACCTGCGTCGGAGATTCCTCCATAGGCATACACGGGTAGATGGTGCCTACTGTCTCTCCTCGACGCTTGGTGGAGCCCATAGCGTTTTTACTGATGTTTTTGGTTTTCTTCAGGAGGCGGGCCTCCTTCCACTTTTATAAGAAATTGTTTTCTCTTTTAACTATTCTTTTATTTTCAGTGTATTATTTCTAGAGAAAGTTATTAACTATGCACAATTTATTTGCCAGGTGTTTTAGCTTATTGTCTGGCGGCATGTGACCTTAGCAGTTGCGCCGCCAGTTTCTACTACAATCAATCAATCAATCAATCCCTCCATCACGAGATATCCCCCAGGGGACTAAGGTGATTTCACTTCCCTTTTCCCATTCAGGAGACTCTTTCCCGTCCTTCACTCTTAGAGGTGTTAAATCGACCAGCCACGTACTGCTTTGGCGGACATAAGGGGTGCTGTGGTTCAACCGATGTGACATACTATTAAGTATGCTTGCACGCAGTTGGCTTGCGCGGGCCGATTACACTTGGTTCACAGACCACACAAATATCCAAAGCCACTAGGTAGAGATACTTAGGATGTATCGTCCTCACTTTGGTTGGGATAGGCCGGTAGGCCGGTCCTGCAGTGGATACTCACACAGATGATGATGATGATGATGATGATGATATATATATATATATATATATATATATATATATATATATATATATATAGTGTATATATATCCATATTTTTGCTTTCATACATAAGTATTACCTATATTTCATTATCTTATTATCTTACCTACCTGCAGAGTATATCTATGTATTATAACTTATGTCAGACTTACTTTTAGCATATCTAAAGATTCACATAGCAACATAGCATCACATAGCTTGCCTCACATGCATCAGCATCGAACATTCGATGCATTGTCAGCTTCATTCCCACACCCCACTGTGAGCTTAGAGCCGGCAGTAATAGCCAGGGAGTTGGGATAGTAAGACGTACTCATATAGCACTCCGACTCATACTGTGTAACCGACGACATCTAAGAAGATTCTCAACTAGGTGCTGGATGCATCACGCGGTGAGCACCTGGGTGGAGCATATTCAGGATTCTTCTTACGGCTGGGCGTGTGGCAGCAAGCGGATTCACAATCCTCAACGCCTGCCGAGTGCATTCCTGCCGGTGTGGTGTATTGTTTCTTCTACAACATCCTGCATCAACTCTTCTTAAAGGGGCATGCAAGGGCACGAGAATCTTCAGTCTTCAATCAACTCCTCTACTATATAGTTATTTAGAGTAATAGTGTCTGAGGTAAGGATAGTGGAACACAAATGTTTCACATGTGGTATGCGTGAGATTTACGTGTACATAACTTGTCTATAATTTAAGTCATATGTGAACCACATATATCCATGTTCATTTGTCAGTTTGTTAGTGTTCTATTACATGTTACCTTTCAGTAAAAAGCCCTTGCATGTTAAGGAAGAGGATAGTAGTCATAGCTCATTTACATTCCGTTCAGAGTTAACAATAAATCTGGGTGAGCAAATAAGCGAGTCACTCCGCAACTCCCCGTTTTCTTTAGCTAGCCGACTACTGCGTTTTCCTCTGATAGTGATGGTGGGGAGACTAACAAATTCTCAGATCTGTCAGATTTAACTCTCTCACCTAGTTATACACAAAGTGGTAAAGTATATAACACTTCCAGTACACAGTTTAGCATCATGACTCAAACCAATAACGCTACTTCTTCCGGTACACAACCGTCTCTTTTGCAAAATTTTAACTGTACTTAAAGACAATGTACCTATACGAATATGGGATGGCACTGACCTTACGTGGAATGTGTATGTATTTGTGATTCAGATGAAAGATGAGATAGGTAGAAGGCAGTTTGCATCAAAGAGTGATAAGTTAAAATTTATACATGATAGAATTTCACAGACCACAGACACTCCAGCCGGCCTTCTCATGGGAGATTATTTTTACTCTACCTGTGATAATGCAGACGATTTCCTGGTAGAACTTGTGGCCGATATGGGCTCTATGTCCTTCGCTGGGGGTGATGTTATGACCTTACTTTGGGCTCTACATGATACCCACATGAAGGCAGCTTCCATGGATTACAGGGAAGCTGCTTGCTTTGCTCAGAATGTCAAACTTTCCTTAGAGCATGCATTCAGTAATTTAAGGTGGCTGAATGCTACCAAGGATGCAATACTCCTGCATAAATTCTTGTCTTTACTCACTTTTGGATGCAGTTTTTAGGTCTTGACACCAAGACAACAGCACATTGGAAAACAGCTGGAATTCACACCTACACAAACCCTACATGACTTCATTCGTCATATGCGAATGAAGCTGCAGTTGCAATCTGGAGCATTCCCCGTGGCCTCAGCCGTTTCTACTCAGGGTCAACGACGTGCAGAAAAACCTAAGAAGGACAGAAAGCCAGAGAGGCCCACGTCTGCAACAGATTCTAGCACGTCTGATCCCACAAGTAAGTGTTCTTATTGTCACGGGGGCGTTCACCCCTTGTTACAGTGTTTTAAACTTCAAAGGGACATGAAGGACTCCCAGAGTCCTCTACAAGATGCAGACAGGCCCTCCTGCTCAGGGTACTTCATCATCAACAACATCAAACCGCTGCCAGAAGTGGTGTCATCACCACAAGTCCCATGGGCACTGAACGAGCAAGTGTCATTTTCACCCAGGGACTACAAATAAGGTTGCTAGTACCCAAAGCACAGTTCTGTCGTCAGAGGAAGCCCAGCAGCCTCCAAAGGCCAACCAGGGGTAGACTCTGATAATAGAGTCAAAGCAGCAACTGTGGGTACTGCTGTTGCGAACATAGGGCTAGAACCAAATGCTATGTCATTCGTGGTCTATCTTGCATCTTGTACAATGTCCCTACTCCTTGACACTGGCTCTTGTGTCAGTATAACTGCAGAGGTCTCATTACAAAAGATTGAGCAGCAACTTGGAAAAAACTTTTCACATCATATTCCCCCACTTGATTTCATGGGACCTAATGGTGGACATTTAAATGCTACAGTGTGGCTACGTTGTCCTTCCAGTTGCTAGAGACGTACAACCAGGTGAAGCCCAAGTTTATGTGGTTCTGGCATTTGTTCTTTCTTCAGATGGGTTGTTAGATGAGCCGTTCCTATACATTTTTTAATATTTAACCCGCCCCGTCCCGTCGACATATGGGTACATTGCAACATTTTGCATTTGCCAGTCCCGACGACGTACTGGTACGTCGTGCAATTGCAAGGTCCCTAATTTGCACAATTTTCAATTTTCACACGTGATTTTTTGTACGTATACACGGGACACCTTCCTCTATTCCTCTACAAGATGCCAAGCAGGGACAATGCCTTACACCGCATAACCTCAACCCACCCCCATACGCCATTGTCTCGGCAATTCACCTGTTACCAGTGACCTGTCCAATAAAGACATTCAGGGCCAGAGTGATTTCCCAATCGATGACAATGTGGAGGACAAAGTTTACATAGCATTTGAGGAAGAAACAGTCAGAAATGATGATCAGGTAATGTGGCAAAAGAATATACTCTTGTACTACATATAAATTCGTACCAAGTAAATAAATAAATACCGTTTATGAGTGGTGTGAAATAGTTACTCTCCCATAGAACTCGTTTTCTTTGGTGCCAGCCTGTTAGAAAACCCAGTCAGGTAAGGAGGTACTGCTATCTGGATCGAGTATTTTAAACCTCAGGTGAGCGATTTCTCTATGAAATATCGATGTTTCTCACCAAAAGCGGAGGTATAAGCCAAAAAAATTTTTTTCGAAAATACCTCGGGATTGGGGGGTGTCGGAGGTGCGAAATAGCTCGGGACATGATGGGTTTACCACATTTTAAAAAGAAAATATCATAGGTTATTTACAAGTTTTATCATAAGGATTCCTAAGAGGAGGGTGAGCGCTTGGTATGCTTGGTATACTAGGGGAGATGCTGTCTCTCTCTCTGTGTTTTGATTTCTCAGAATGAAGCTCACAGCCTTCTGCCAAGAGCTTTTCTTCTAGCTCCATTATGAATTAGTGCATCGACTTGTATCAGCTGGCAGGAATCCCGCCACTTCGACCAATTTTGTGTCAGCTTGTATGAATTCCTCAACTGGTCACTAATATATCAGCTTATTGGAACCCCATAGCCGATCACCAATTTATATATCAGCTTAGACGTGGCCTCACTGTTCCAAGCAAGGTTAATAACGTTGTGCCTGGTCGAAGTCACTTCCAACTGACACTCTCCACCAAAATGCCTTCTCACGCACTGGAGATGGTGGGAATCGGTGTAGAATCCTGCTGAAGGAATTTTAGAGGTAGCGTGTGCAGGTGAACTGAAACTGAGCAGATTAGATCTCTATTGGCCACAGAAAGATACAACTGCGACACAGAGACCTCAGAGTATATATGTCCCTCTCATTTCAATGATAAGTGCGTTCTGCTGTTGGCCGCCTTCCCCCACTGGGGAGTGGCACTGGAATCAGCATAAAATAGAGATGCCAAGCATCACAGATAACTGGGATTTATACATGAATAGAAGCATCATAACTTTACCTTGTACATTATACACCTCAGTAAAGTAGTATTGATTACATTATTATATACCAACAAGGTAAATATTTCCCCAAGATTTTAAACATATATACAATATATTTCTCTATCGCCTTCCCTTTACCCTAGGCTGGTTGTTTTTATTGAAAAAGGCTGTCTGATTGTGCATCCTATCCGAAGCCACACTTTACAGTGAAATGGTGTTTGGTTGCTTATCATTCACACTATTTTACACATTGTTAATTATGAATAAACAACTTTGTATTTAATACGTAACAATAGTGTGAAACTACAACTCGTCATGGTAAATGATGTTGGCACCAGAACAAACTTCTAATTGCCTAAAAGGTATTTTGATTGTATTGTGCCTATGTTAATAATGTTTTGAAAGTGAAATCTGCCCTGGAAATTGTTAGATGTGAGAAGACTGCAGAGCAGCTGTGTATGAGGAGAGGCAGAAACAGCTGTTGTCAGCAGTTTTAAGCCCTGGGTTAAGGCCAGCCAGTCACGTACACCACCGTAATACTAACTGGTTTGTAATTATGAAATAAGGTGATGAATTCTTATCCTTTGCAGAATCACCTTAACAACTAGAGGTTAGGGTGGTCAAGATGCAGTTGCATTATCCAATTCCTCGACATATTCCTATGAAAAGTTTTGTTATTTTACCTTAAAGTTTTATTACTTTGCTTGAAACTACCTGAATGTTCTAACACTTCCAGGGGTGCCAGTCTTGGCAAGGGTCTTAGTATAAGTCTGGGAGTGGATTTCAACCAAGTTCTGGCTGACACTGGGTCCAGCAAGACCAATGTCTAGTTTTCAAGAATTTTCCAAGTTCTATCCAGACCTGGAACAAGTCCAATCTCCCTGTTGTCACCTAGTATATCTGGAGATGCAGTACATCAATAAAGGACCAACATCTTCAGTCAGGTGTTTTATTGATCTCCTGCATGACCCTACTCTGCTCCCCAGAAAATACAATAGAAAATTCTCAGAAACCAAGAATTTGGGTGTCTCATAATTTGAAGGTTCAACGCTACCAGGTATACCTTGTGCCCTTGATCAAGTTATATTATGGACAACTCTTTATATTAGGGCCATTCATTATTCTGTTTTAAAATGTATTACTAATAACAGTTCCTCAAATATTTCATATATTCAAAAACCCTTAATTTTTAATGTTCGGGTCACTTATTTGTATGTAGTTGTTTTTTCTATCAGTACCATACATAATGGTGGCAGCAATGGGATGATTTAAGCCTATTTTCATTCATGTTTTGCGAATATTTCCATTGTTTTAAGGTTTAAAGATTCCCGCCGAACCCATGTGTTAACCCAACCATATGGTACATGCCTGCTGATGTGCCAGCTACCCTTTAAACTTTTGTTTCCCATTTGTTTAATTTGTGACACTGTTAACTTATTTAAGTCAAAATAGCAAACGAAGTGGATTACAGTCTGCTTAGGGGAGCCGAGGATGACTTTCAGAACATTAAGGCTGATGATGAAGATTTTGAAAAAGCAACAAACCTTAATTAAAACAACCGATGAGTGTCTGTCTAAACCACAGGGATTGTGCACTTGGATCCCAGCCAAGAGTGAGGAAACCTCCATCAAGATTGATTGAGGAACTATTTAGGGTTAGGATAACCTTTGAATGTATGACTATTGAAAGTATTTGGTAACCCGCCACGTCCCAGTAACGTATGGATACATTGCAATGTTTTGTCATGCTCACTCAAGATAACATATCGATACGTTTTGCAATTGTGAAGTCCATCATTTGTACATTTTTCAAATTTTGTGCGTGATTTTTGGTACGTATACACAGGACACCTTCCTCTACCCACCGTCAGGCTGGGACATTGCCTTACCCTGAATGACCTCCTCCCTCCCCCGCACGCCATTGTCTCGACAATTCACCTGTTACCATTGAACTGACCAGTAAAGACATGTCACGCGATGGTACAAAATTCAAGGCGAGAGTGATTCCCCAATCGATGACGATATGGAGGACAAAGATTATGTAGCACCAGAGGAAGAAACGACCAGTAGTGATGAGATAATGTCACCAAGGAAGGTGGGGATTGTTGATGTGTTCAGTGAGTGAAACAGTGCCTATATTGCCTATATTAGTGTGTGAAAACTAATATATTGTTTTTACTACATACAAATTCGTACCAAATGAACAAATATCTACCTATTCTGAGTGGTTTGTAATAGTTACCACTACCAGAGAATGTGACACCTGCAGTGCGGCTCCAGAGAACATGGTACCAGGTGTTGAAAGAGTCACCTGTTTAGACCACTTATAAGCTCAGGTGACCACTTTTTTGGGCATTTTCCAATGTTTCCCATAAAAAGCGGAGGTTTTAGCAAAAAAAAAAAAAAAAAAAAAAAAAAAAAAAAAAAAAACTACCGGGATTTGGGGGAAGGGGCCAGTGGTTAAAAATCGGTCAGGACACTGAGGGTTAAGGAAGGTCATTATTCTAATGCATTAAATGGGTCTCTTGCATGAGGTATGCTGGACTGTGATTGTAATATTTACAAAAATATTTATATATGTACTCAGTAGACTTAGGTACTTTATTATTCTTGGGAACCATTGACTGTAATAGATACTTTGGACTTTAGTGCAATGTAAATGTGGTATTTTCTTTGACTGGTGCTCATGTAACATTGCATGTGATGATGTGTACCATAATATTGAGAATTGTTCTCAAGTTTGTATTAGAGTGATGGCTTATTCACTTGATACTCATAAATGTGCTTTCTTGATAACCTACGGGAGACAGGTTACACTTACAGACTGCCGACCTTTTTCCCACTGGCCAGTTGGGATGTAGGCTGACTTTGAGTAATCCTCATTAAAGGATTATCTTGCTCCACTTGGAAACAGGTGGTAGGTGATGGCGACCATCATCCACTCACTTGATGTAGTGCAGCCTACTTCTTCCTTAGCGTTTATCATTCTTTTTCTGTGTCTGCCTTCCTCTTCCTATTTCTCCCATCTTTCCTGACACTTCTTGTTGCTTTTCTTTCCCTTACAGGTGGCTTTACATTGAGCGACAAGCCAAATTATTTCCTGTAAGCCAAGAAACCATTTACAACGCTGGGTGGTAACCATATAACCAAAGCATACGTGCTTCCTACGTGTCAACAAGTGGGTTGGTGGAGGGTTAGTGCCCCTCCCCGTAAAACAAACAACTCAAAGTCAAATGGCCACCCGTAACGGGATTATGGCGTCTGGCAATAGATAGATAGACTTGGAAACCATTGCATAACTGGTAAAATGTTAGTGGAATGTATGAATAGTGAATGAAATTGAACGAGATTTCTTAGTTGAGACTCATTTCAGTCTTGTGAGCATGCACTAATTACCTCCTCCGGCAGTTTACTTTGGAAAAGGGAACAGGCACCCCTGGGAATATCAGGCTGTGACATTCCTGTGATATGTTTCTAAGGGAAACTGTGTACTGTGGTATACAAAAAGCCAATTATGGGAGGAATTAACTTGTGCATTGGTTGTGCTTATCCCCTCCATTTTTTTTTTTTTTTGTAAACGCCCATATTTTTTTGGTAAGAACGTCCTCCTTTGTTTATGTATCTTCTGGCCCAAGGTCATTTTCTAATTATTTGTCTCAGTACCTCAGTAGTGATTCTGAACACATTCTCTGTTATTACATTCCAAAGTGTCATCACACACACACACACACACACACACACACACACAAAATGGGAGGATGGTCAGGTGTACAGGTTGAAAATAAATGCCAATATTATTTTTGCACCTTGCACTGTAATATCACATTTTTATACATTTTCGTCGTGATGTTATGTATGCTTTACATCAATTCAGTATTTTTTTTTTTTCAGTTGAATGATGACACTTGCGACTAATACATTACAAATTAGTTTTCCTATATATTTTGTAGTTTTATCCACATCTCTAAAAGAAAATATCATAGGTGGTATAAAAGTTTTATCATAAGAGTCCCAAAGGTGAGGGTGAATGCTTGGTATGTGAGGGGAGATGCTGTCTGTGTGCGCTGATTTCTCAGAAGCAACCTCACGGCCTCCTGCCTAGAGCTTTTCTTCTTCTAGCCCCATTATAAGTTAGCACATCAACTACTAATTGCCTAAAAGGTATTTTGATTGTATTGTGCCTATGTTATTAATGTTCTGAAAGTGAAATCTGCCCTGGATATTGTGAGATATGAGAAGAGTACAGAGTAGCTATGCGTGAGGAGAGGCAGAAACGGCAGTTGTGAGCAGTTTGATGTCCTGGGATATGGCCAGCCAGTCACGTACACCATCATGATACTAAAAACTGTTTTGTAATTATGAAATAAGGTGATGAATTCTTACACTGTGCATTATCACCCTAACAACTAAAGGTTAGGATGGTCAAAGGGCAGCTGCATTATCTAACTCCTTGAAATAATCCTATGAAAAGTTTTATATTTTCTACATTAAAGTAAGACACTTTTATTACTTTGCTTGAAACTACCTGAAAGCTCAAACACTTTCAGGGGTACAAGTCTTGGCAAGAGTCTAAATCTGAGAGTGGATTTCAACCAAGTTCTGGCTGAGTATTTTCCTTCTGACACTGGGTCCAGTATGGCCATTGTCTGGTTTTCAAGTATTTTCTAAGTTCTGCCCAAACTTGTAATAAGTCCAGTCTCCCTGTTGTCATCTAGCATGTATAGAGAAGCAGTACATCAATGAAGGACCGACATGTACAGTCAGGTGTTTTGTCGACCTCCCGCATGACCCTACTCTGCTTCCCAGAAAATACAACAGAAAATTCTCAGAAGCCAAGATTTTCGATGTCTCATAAATTGAACAGTCAACGCTACCATGTGTATCTTGTACCTTTCATCAAGTTATAGTATGGTCACCTCTTTATATTAGGTCTATTTATTATTCTGTTTTAAAATGCAATACTAATAACAGTTCCTCAAATGTTTCATATATTCATAAACCCTTAAATTTAAATGTACTGGTCACTTATTATTTGTATGTGGTTGTGTTTCCATCAGGACTGTGGGAATTGTTTGTTATTAATGAAATTGAAATACTTTAGTACTTGGATGGGTGACCGCCTGGGAACACCAGATGCTGTTGGCATCCCTACGTGTCAAGTGGGGATGGTGGAGGATTAGTGCCCCTCCCTGTAAAACAATTAACTCTAAGCCCTTGGCCACCCCGTTTGGGATACATGGCGTCTGGCAATGAATGAATGAATGAATGAAATACGTATTACATATTTATGATTATTTACTTCTAGTATAGTGATTATCTATCTATTGCCAGATGCCTTAATCCTGTAAGGGGTGGCCACATGTCGCACTATTCTTGTCACCCTGTCCTCCGCCATTTCGCTGTCCTTCCCCCACCTCACACCCCAGGGGCGTACCTAGAGATGTGGGGGCCCAGGGGGCTAGGTTCTTTGCGGGGCCTCCATCCTGGAGGGGGGCCCCGCAAAGAACCTAGCCCCCCCTCATACTCAAAACATATCTAATATATCAGCCGGGATTGTCGGGATGATAAATACATGTATTTTTAAATATTAATAATAAAGCTTATAAATTTTGAAGGCTTTTTTTGGCCCCCCCTCCTCAATTGAGGGCCAGGGGGGCAGTTTAAAACAGCCCCCCCCACCCCCCCTCAGGTACGCCACTGTCACACTCCTCTTTCACATATATCTCTCCACTCCAACCCTCCATCTTCTCGGCCTCTCCCTCTCTCTCCCCCCTTCCACCTCATTCACATACACTCTCCTCGCTGGTCTCTTACTCTCCATCCTGTCAACAGCACCAAACCACCTCAGTGTATTTCTTCCCTCTCTCATGTACACTTGGGGACAGGTTTTCATGGTACACCTCGCTATGAGCAAACGAATCCTGGCGTACCCTTACTGCACGTCATGTACCTTTGTCTAGCCCCGCCCTCAAACCCCCTACCTCCCTTGCCACCCCCACCATATGCCCACCAGCACACACCGGCGATCTGGATACCGAATTAGTTTGTTTCGATGCACAACCGATGATGTGAGTACGAAGGATGTTTTTATAGGTATGGGAATGTCATACAGGTGTTGGATACATAATTGTGCTAAATGACTACTGCGTCCATTCATGCAGTAACACCAATGAAGAAGAATCCACGAGCGCAGTTACCGAGCTCCTTGAAGCAGTGAGTCAGTCATCACATTACCAATATAGTGATATTAACAGGAGCATTAATGATGTTAGTATACCAAAAATGCCTATCTATATTTTACACAGTAATTACCCTGTAGTGAAGTATCACAGCATAATCACATGAAGCTGGGTATTATCATATTCTGCTCGACACACAAACACCTGGGTTTCAGAAGTGTTGTGGTCACTGTGGTAACTGAGAAGGCTTACAGGTCTACGCCACTCGTAATGAATCGCAGAGAGAAGAACTTGGTGCTGCGAGGTCGCATTATCACTCTACGTGATAATGGTCTCTCAGTATGACCCATCGCTCGGGAAGTTGGTGTGTCCCCCACCACAGTTGCCAAGCGGATAAAGAGGTGAGAGGAGAGTGGCAACTTAGCCGAAATGGGTAAGTTGTGAATTAATGGGATTGTGAAATGAAAACTTATGTAGTTTTCTTTATATTTATTAACTAAAATGAAGCATATATTTGCAGTACTAATTTTGCTGTGTCAGTGGCTAACTACTTCATTAATATTTGTAGGACTATAGAGATGAAAGTGTTCACTGGCATACTAAATGTTTAAGGATTTCAGTTTTGTGCTCTTTCTAGCTAGGCCAGGGGGTCCACAGAAAACAACCCCAGGTAGAGGACGACCTCATTGTCGTGGCAGCTGAAGCTCAGCCCTTGACTAACGTGGTGGCCATTCGTGATGACCTTAGGCTGGAGGTTTCGGCGAGAACGGTGCGATGCAGACTTCATGGTGTGGGAATTCACCACAGAACTCCAGAGAAAAAGGAGCTGTTGACGGAACAGCACAAGGCGGGAAGGCTTGTGTTTGCTCAACGTCATGCTGAAAAAGGCATGGAGTTTTGGGGCTGCATCATCTTTTTTTTTTTTTTTATTTATATACCTAGGCTGCTTCCCCCAAGGAAAGGGAGGTAGCCGAGACAGGACGACACATTCCCCATTTACTCATCCATTCAAACACATTCATTCGCATCTTAGTCCCAAAGGGGAGAACGGACAGATCCTCACTGCACCACACCCCACAAAGGTCAACTGTGCAATGCAATCAGTGACATCCGCAGCAGGGCCCGACAGCAGAGCTGGTTTACCCCTGCCACATCATAACAGACTCATCCCCTTACCTGCACCTGACCTGAAATAGCTGATCAGACCAAATGCAGGAGAATATCCCCTCAGGGCTGCGTCATCACTTATTCATTCACAATTTCTCTCCATTTATTTCTGTCATGCACAGCCACTCTTCCTTTCTCAACAGACATCCCTCTCACATCCAGCGCTCTCTTCACACTGTCCATCCATCCTATTCGTAGTCTTCCTCTCAGCCCTAAACCTCTTACATCAGATCTAGTTATCTTTTTCACCAGTCGCTCATTATCCATTCTCTCCATATGCCCAAACCATCGCAACACCCTCTGCTCAACTCTACCAGCCATCTCCCGAACAACTCCAGTTCTCCTTCGCACTTCATCATTCCGCACTCGATCCATACGCGTCACTCCACACATACTCCTCAGACACCTCATCTCCATTACATTCAATCTTTTCCTCTCTGCTACACCCATATTCCATGTTTCAGTCCCATATAATGCTGTCGGTACCACAACACCCTCATACAGCCTTCTCTTTACATCCATTCTAAGCGAACGACATCTAAACACTTTTTTCATTCCTCCCAGCACCTTTCCTACTTCATTTATTCTAAACTTCACTTCTGCATCTACTCTTCCATCCACAGCAACATGTGACCCTAGATATTTAAAACACTCTACCTCCTCAAGCAACTCGCCATTCAAAATTATATTCATCCCCCTACCATCTACCAACCTCGTACACTTCATCATTTTACTTTTATTCTCATTTACTTTCAATTTCCTCCTTTCACACACCCTTCCAAACTCCTCTACCAACTGTCTCAATCTCTCCTCTGAATCAGCCACCAGTTCAGTATCATCTGCAAACAGCAGCTGCTTCAGATTCCACTCTCCACCATCAACATTCACCAGACCCAGACCTCCACCTAAAACTCTTGCATTCATCTCCCTTACAGCACCATCCATGTAAATATTAAACAACCAAGGCGACATCACACATCCCTGTTGCAGCCCCACTCTCATGGGAAATCAACCACTCACAGCATTTCCCACTCTTACACACGCTCTACTATTTACACAAAAACTTTTCACCCCTTTTAGTAACCTACCATCAAGTCCATACAATCTTAAAACAGTCCACAAAGCCTCCCTATCAATTCTATCATACACTTTCTCTAAATCCATAAATGCCCAAAACACATCCTTGCCTTTCGCTAAATACTTTTCACACACTTGTCTCACCGCAAACACCTGATCCACGCATCCCCTCCCTCTCCTAAAGCCACACTGCTCATCACCAAGCACTTCCTCTGTACCCTCTCTAACTCTCATAATTAACACTCTACCATACACCTTACCTACAACACTCAACAGACTTATACCCCTAAAGCTAGTACATTCATACTTATCACCCTTGCCTTTATACAACGGGACCACACAAGCACTTGCCCAGTCAACTGGCACCATACCTTTCACAAAACACACATTCAACAATCTTACTAACCATTCAACAATAGTCACTCCACCACCCTTCAAGCATTCCACGGCACACCCATCCATACCTGCAGCTTTCCCTTTTTTCATCTCCTTTACTGCCTTCTCCACTTCCTCCTTCGTGATCAAAGAATCATTCAACTCCCCCAACACATTTATATCCTTGCATCCTTCCATCCGCCACAATCTCAGCCACCCTTTCCTCCTCTACATTTAACAATCTTTCAAAATACTCTGCCCATCTCTTCCTTACTGCATCCATCTCAATTAACATCCTTCCATCCTCTGCTTTTACTCGTTCTTCCTTCCCAGACTCTCCCTTTCGCACCCTTTTCACCTCCTTCCAAAACATTTTCTTATTCTGTTGAATATTCTCTGTCAGCCGCCTAGCCCACCTCTCATCTGCTGCCACTTTAGCATCATGCACAGCCCTTCCCGCCCTATTCCTCTTTTCCTTATACCTCTCATATGACATCTCATCCTTCCTCTGCAGCCACACTTCATATGCACGTCTCTTCTCAGCCACAGCCATATTTACTTCCTCACACCACCATTCACATCCTTTTCTTACACCACCACCCACACGTCTCACACCACACACCTCTTCTGCATGCCCCACCACAGCACTCTTAAATAACTGCCATTCCTCCTCCACACTGCCATTTTCCCGATCTTTCACTGCGTTCCACTCATCTTTCAATTTCTCCTGATACTCTATCTTTTTCTCTCTTTTATCCAACTCACTCACTTTCAAAATCTCCCTGCCACACCTAACCGTCCTAGCTCTCACCCATCTCTTACCTACTCTTAACTTTCCCTCCACCAAGTAGTGGTCAGACATACCTCCACCCTCCCCTCTCAGAACTCTCACATCCAACAATCTTCCTATTACATTCCTAGACACAACCACATAGTCCATCAAAGCTCTATCAACAACCCTTCCACCCTCCGGTCTCACCCATGTATACTTATAAATATCTTTCTTCTCAAATAGCGTATTTCCAATCACCATCTCTCGCTCAACACACATCGCTATCATTCGCTCCCCATTTTCATTTCTTCCAGGCACACCATGCATACCAACTACACCTTCAACTGCTACATTTCCCACTCTAGCATTCAGATCTCCCATCATTACCACATTCACATTCGCTCCAAAACTCTGCAGACACTCATCAACATCATTCCAGAAAGACTTCCTCTCTTCTTCATCCCTTTCACTACCAGGCCCATATGCACTCACAAACACCCACAACTCTCGTTCAAATTTCGCTTTCACCCACATCAGTCTCGATGACACCTCCTTCCATTTAATCACACACTGCTGTACTTCCGGACTCACTAACAAGGCCACACCTTCTCTTGCCTTTCCTCTGTCAACACCTGACAATCTTCCATTCACACTTCCAAACATAGACTCACCCTTCCCTTTCATCTTCGTTTCACTCAAAGCTAACACATCCAACTTTCTTCTCACAAACATTCTCCCAACCTCCTCCCTTTTAGCTTCAATCGTACTACATCCATGCACATTCATAGACCCAATCTTCAGGGTACGGGGATAACTCCATCCCCCATCCCTTTCTCTGGCCTGTCTCTTTTTAGGAACTAAAAAACAGAGGAGGGGGTCCCTAGTCCCCTCACCCCACCCTTTTTAGTCGCCTTTTACGACACGCAGGGAATATGGTGGCAGTATTCTTCATAACACAACCTGGCCGCAGAGTAGTGGTACCACCCCATAGTGCGGCCTGATTGTGTCCCCCCCGCCACAGGGGGAGAAATGTTTCTCCTCCACTACACATGGCAGGATGCATTGCTGGCGGAGAAACAATACACGGTATGATATTCATAATTATTGTTAACGTAATTCTGCATTTCATTCTAGTTTAATTCCGTGTTCATTTGTTAATATCTTGTGGAAGTGATGCACATATTGTTAAAGACAAAGGCATATATACTGTTCTTACAGTAGTTAACAATAAATATGCCTTTGACGTTAATAACACGTTCATCATAAAATATACCGCCTTATCAGTAATGAAACAAATATGTTTTCTCATTCAGATATGACCCCCTCAACATCGCTGAGGTGGCTCGATCCGGTCACATCACCTGTAATGTGTGGGGCTGGGTGTCGTTGCATGGCATGGGTGATGTGCTCCACACTGCGCGGAGGTTTACAGCAGCAAAGTATGTTGAGCTGTTGCAGACCTTCTTCTTGCCTTCTCTTAGACAGAGAAATTTCCCTTTCCCAGCGGGGCCTATCCTGTTCATGCATGGCCGATGTCCCATTCACATGGCTCGTGTTGTTCAAGAATGGTTTGAAGGACAGGATAACCTTCACCTTCTTGAATGGCCGAGCAAAGTGGCGGACATGAATGTGATTGAGCATGTCTGGGCCCAGATGGTGAACACCTGGAAAATGGAGCAGGAGAGAACACCCCAGCAACTCATGCAGCACATCAACGCCCAGTGGGAATTAAGCAGACGTAATCCTGAACAGATCCGCGTCCTAGTAAATTCTTTACCTGAAAGACTGCAGAATGTTATTGAAAGACAAAGAGGGTGGTCTAGGTATTAGTAAAATACTGTATATGGCAATATTTGTTTTATGTAAATAATTACGTTGCCATAAATATACTTTCTTACCTCTAGTGATCACTGATATTTTTCTTTCTGTATTAAACTTAATTTACAAAAGCGTGTTATTAGGGTGGTGAAGGTATTAGTGGAATGCGTAAATATTTTTATGGGATTATGTTCTTTACCTAAACGTTTACCTATTTTTATAGCCTCTAGTCGTCATTGATTATATTTTGTTTGTAATAAACATAAATTACAAAAGGTGTTGTTATATCCACGATTCCTTTCATATATAAATCGATAGGTCCTTCTTACCAACAGTTTTCCAAGATAATTGCATATGCTAATAACTGTATTAGCGTTATTATAACCCACGCCCCAAGTGTCGTGTGTTTTGTGGCGTCTGTGTGGAATGTGGAGCTAAGTACAACAGTAACTTAGCCTCATGTATAATTATTTCCTCCATTCTAGGATACATTAATACAGGTTAATTATATACTGTATGAATGATATAAGTATATGCTATAATGTTATACTAACATCATTACTGCTCCTGTTAATATCACTATATTGGTAATGTGATGACTGACTCACTGCTTCAAGGAGCTCGGTAACTGCGCTCGTGGATTCTTCTTCATTGGTGTTACTGCATGAATGGACGCAGTAGTCATTTAGCACAATTATGTATCCAACACCTGTATGACATTCCCATGCCTATAAAATCATCCTTCGTACTCACATCATCGGTTGTACATCGAAACAAACTAATTCGGTATCCAGATCGACGGTGTGTGCTGGTGGGCATATGGTGGGGGTGGCAAGGGAGGTAGGGAGTTTGAGGGCGGGGCTAGACAAAGGTACATGCCGTGCAGTAAAGGTACGCCAGGATTCGTTTGCTCATAGCGAGGTGTACCAGGAAAACCTGTCCCCAAGTGTACCTCTCAACTCCATCCTTCTATTTCATCCTCAACCTCCCCTTCCCCCCCCTCCTCATTCACATACACTCTCCTCACTGATCTCTCACTTTCTACCCTCTCCACATGGCCAAACCACCTCAGTGTATTTTTCCAAATGCGTTGTATCACATTCACACCACAGCTCTCCTTCACTTCATCATTTGTCAGTCTGTCTTTCCATGTAACTCCACATGCAACTCTTAAATAACTCATTTCCTTTGCTCTCTCTCGTGACTTGTGTCTTTCCAACAAGGTCCAAACTTTACTTCCATATGTTACAGTTGGTATCACAGTAATATCACGCAGCAACATTTTTACTTCCATGCTCACTTCCCTATTTCTTATCACTGATTTCAAGGAACCAACGACTTTTCTTCCCTGCTTTACCCTTTCAAGCATTTCATCTCCAAACTTCCATCCTTATTCATCATACTACCCAAGCACTGAAATGCCCAAGCATTTTCCGTTTCCTCATCGTCCAACTTCACTGTGCATTCAGTAACTTGATTTTGCTGGAGGACCATAACTTTACTCTCCCTTACATTAACCTTCCGTTTCTTACATACTCTCCCAGACTCATTCGCAAACCCCCAGCTGTTCCTCTTCGTCTTCAATGAACAGTTCAGTAACAACTATAAACTACAGAACAGGAAGTTTCCAAACGCTGCCCTGTCTCATTACTGCCGCTCTAATATCCATTGTTCCTTGTATTTCTTTCATAACCCCATCCATATACAGACTGAACAGCTATGAAGAAAAGACACATCCCTGTTTCAATCCAATATTCGGACAGAAAAATTCCACATGCACCGCAGCTTCAGCACCCTCATACATATTCTTCACGGCATTCAACATTTTCCCATTTATTACATATGCTCTTAATATTTTCCACATTCCTCGTTTTTTCACTTTGTCATATGCTTTCTCAATATCCCTGAAGGCTGGATACAACTTCTTTCCCTTCTCTAGAAACTTTTCCACTAAAGACCCAAGGATGAATATATGATCTACATAACCTCTTTCTTTCCTAAAACCTCCCTGTTCTTCTCTATTTCCTCTGTTACTTCCCCAACTCAATCAGCAAGTATCCTACCATATACTTTTGGTATTACACTGGGAAGACAAATGTCCCTTTGATTATCACATGCTTCTTTCTCCCCTTTTCCTTTGTGCAAGGGAATAATTATACCTGACTTCCAATCCTCCTGGACTCTACCTTCCTCAGAGGCCAGTCTGCACATCTTCCATATCCCTATCTATATACTGAAAGTTATTCATAAAGAATAAAGTGAAGACCTCTGACAAAGAAGAAAATCTGTCTCACAGAGCATTTACAAACATATGCAATCAAGAAGTGCTCGTGTCATATTTGCATTTAGTCTTTTCGTAAACACCCCATTTCTCAGAAGTCTCCCAAAGCTTAAAAAATCGCCTGACAGTATCTAAAATGAAATACTCTAATACCCTACGTGTTGGATTATAAGAGGTAAAGCAAAGCACATGACCTGCATGAAGTAATGTGTTGAACTCAGCTGGTTGACAAGAGATGTTGTTAAGTAGCTGGGGTCTAAGGCAAGGAGTAGAGAGCAGCCAGGAAGCTCCCTGTCCATTATCCATCCCAACAACTCTGCCAGGGACTCTTCCTCAACAGCCTTTCTTTCCATCACATCAGCTCCCAACAACAAATTTGACACTCTGTTGGAATCAGGGAAAACACGAGGTAAAAATGAAATCATGACGGCAATAACATCCATGTATAAAAGTGTCTGAAAAGTGAACAGTACATAAACTTTCATCATGATGCCGACTGTATATTATTGCTGTCTTCACTAGATTATGTGAGCTTAAGGCACTTTTTAAATGAAAGGGATATTTTTAGCCATTGTTAACACAGTAAGATGTCTTAAATCAAAACAAATTTGCTTACTGGGAGTAATATACAGACAAACGTCATCTGGGTGATGAGATTGATCTTACATAATTATGGCTGCACATGAACGTACAACTGCAGACAGATGGAATAGTGAAACAAGATTTTGTCTCACCGCAAGAGGATGCAAGGGATAGCTAGTTACAGTGATGTGTGTTACGGATATTAAATAGGAGTTAATTTAGCTAAAAAATGCTGAAACTTGTCTCAGTCAATTAGGAGACACTTTACCTGATGTGTAACAAAACCAATGTATTATAATAATAATAATAATAATAATAATAATAACTAGTTACCTATCCTCACTGTGTAGCCACAAGAAGGAAGCTTTGCCATATGGTGTATGTGGATTGTTTAATATAAACAAGATCTGAAGACCCTAAGGTAGCTTCATATTTAACATCAACAAGATCTGAAAGCAAAGGTGTCGAAGAATTCATGTGTAAATTTTACGTTTGTCTTAATAACAGGCTAAGTGTATGCCAGACTGTAAGCATATTCCTTGCAGACCATAAGAGGGACCACAGATATATATCTGGAAAGTTACAGCTTTAAAGCTTTCGTGGTTTTCTCTAAAAACTTGTTGTGGAGAAAGGATTGACCAGATTTGAATTCGGTACTGCTGTGTTGTCGGTGTGTTAAACGTGACAGTAGAAGCAACAGAATGTTCTTGATTGCAGGAACAGTGCAGAGATACGAACATGGTGGTGGAAAGCTAAAAAATGGCTGTCTCATTTTGGATGTGCCTCTGTATATACACACATAAAGGAGTTTCACAGTCATGCTTCACTCACTCTTTCAGTCAGTCATGAAAAGAATGGAAGGTAACACTGATATGGGAACAGTCATTCTGAACCATACTGACACCTCACTCAGTCTCATATAACCTCCCCTCCCCGAAGATGACACGGATAACCGATGATAGTCTGTCGTCTGACTTATCTCGGCCGTCTGGCTTATCATAGGTATCTAATTCCCATTGCACCACTAGTCAACGTGGCTCCCTCCTGTGGTGGGTACTGCAACGTGGTGTGGGCATAGGTCATGCATGACGAGCTCTAGAATCTGTCTCTAGAAGGTTAAGTACAGAGATGCCAACATCACGGTCCACTAGTGGTGACTCAATTGTGTTCCTCTTGCAGTTCTCCAGTACAGTATATTTGCTACTGCAACCCGTGGCATGAAGGGTCGGTGAGGATGGAGGAACTTGCGATTCCTCCGCGGTATCCTGCCACTCTCAGTCTTCACCAAATAGTCACGATAAGCCTCGTTGCCTACAATGGTACCCAGTTGATTCCAGTGCCCTGTTGCCTGGTCCTGTATATCGACATAGGCACCAAGATGTAACTCAGACAAAGACCAGGCCACTGCATCATGACTTTCATTGGCCTGGCGATGGAGTCTTTCTTCCTTAGTGTTACACTCCTTCACTGCATGCTGCCACCTTGCAGCAAATGTATGATAATGCACAGGGATTAGTGATCGAACTGGATGTTCGAACAATACCTGTGCTGGTGATCTTCCTACGGCTCATGGAGTGTTCCTCAGCTCCAGTAATCCCTTGGCAAATTGATTACTATCCAATTGGCCACATATCTGGTGTTTTCTATAAGTTTCTTTTCGTCTTAGCTGCGGCTTCTGTGTGTCCATTTGATTATGGATTGTATTGCGAGGTAATCCAGTGATCAACACCCGATTTGGACAGGAAACGCAGAACAGTAGAGCATGTAAACTGCGGTCCACCATCAGCTCGTAAAAGCACAGGGACTCAATAGCCTGCAAACACAGAATAAAGAGTAATGATCATTTGCAAGGCAGAAGCTCTTCTAGGGCATGAAATGATGCATGGCCATCCAGAGAGACGATCCACATGCACAAGGAATGTACGCCCTGCCAAATGGAAGTACTCCACAGAGACTGACTCAAACACACAGCTTGGCGGTTCGTCATCCTGCCACAAAGGTTCTTTCTGAGGATTTGGCAGGAGTGTGTGGCATCTTGAACATGCAGAGACAATGCCCTCTATGTCTCCATCCATCCCGGGCCAATTCATATTTTGGCGGGCACTTTGGTTCTGTCTACGTGCTGATGTCCATCATTCAGTCGCCCCAACAACTTTTCTAGGTTGGCATAACCAAACTAGGGCCATATACAATCAAATCATTATCAACTGCTCTCATACTCTGTACACCCCAGTAATGTTTTAACTGTGACTCTAAACCTCTGATATGAGTAGGAAAACCTGATAAAATCCTCTGACATCGAGCAATGTATTCTTGATCTTTACATCCAGTAGCTTTGTCCTTAAATAATGTATGATCTTGTAGGGGTGAAAGTCTTACGCCATCACTTACAGCATTCAGCGCTGTGACAACAGAATCATGCCACAGGTCCTCTGTGGATGGATCTGCAGTGTCGTCATCTTCACCATGATCCTGAACTGGAGAATGCAACAGCTCAACACCCATACATTGAGATGATCCATTTTGCCAATATGGTGTAAAAGAAAATGGCATCAACTTCTCCCTCATGCATTGCAGTCTTGGATTCTCTATTTCCCCTTGGCAACTTGTTACTCAACACCTGTATGGCTTATGATCAACACTCAAATCAAAATGTGTGAGACCAGTGAGGAATACTCTTCATTTCCTCATCACCCACTGTACTACAACCATTTCTAACTCGATCATAGCACACCTTGACCAGACAGGGGACTAAAGCCAACTGTTTGGCTTCGAAGCCGAAGCCGAAGCCCATAAAGTCCCAAAATCGAAGCCATCGCCCTTGGAAAGTCATGACGATGAAGCCGAAGCTGGCACCCTTGGAAAGTCGTGAAGCCAAAGCCAAACCTGGAGTGCTTGGAAAGTCGTAAAGCCAAAGCCGAGGCCAGGGAAACATTCACAATGACAAGGCCGATGCTGTATGAATATTATAAAGCCAATAATCAGCTTCATGTCACAGTATCCCAGTTGTAACCAGCCAGTAAGAACTTGAAACGTAGACAGCCCTTGCAAGTGAGTGAGTGCATAATACTTTGCATCATCATCATCATCATCATCATCATCATCAGCCGTTGAGGTCCACTGCAGGACCGGCCTATCCCTACCGAAGCAGGGACGATACAAGCCGATGTATCTCTACCCAGTGGCTTAGGCTGTCTGGTAGAGACTGTATGTAGAGTGAGAAGTGCTTGTAGGTGTAATTGTAGTGTTGTAGTGGCTTTGGATGTGTGTGTAGTCTGTGAACCAAGTGTAATCGGCCCGCCTTAAGCCGATTGGGTGCAAACATACTACCTTGCATCATACCTGGGGGTAAATTGGTACAGTATATACCATTATCTCTGATGTACAAATGTTGAGCTTAAGAATGGAAATGTAGTACTATGTACTATTTAGTGTTCCACTGAGCTGAAGTAGATACAAAAGAAAGGATCTGAAATATTATATTCAGACAGTTTTTATGCATATGGAGTTTTCGTTAATATGCCAGCCAAGCTCTCACAAAACTTAAATTGTCCATTATGTTCTAGACCTATTCACATAAAGATCCTCTTACAGTAGCATTAAGACGCATTGTTTCCACTTTCCCACATGTTGTAAACAAATTCTTGTAACGAATTTTCTGACCCTGGTGCTTTAGCCAGCAGTTGGGGCTGAAGCCAGCCCTTGGCTTCGAAGCCGAAGCTCATGGAAAGTTACAAAGCCAAAGCCGAACCCGTGACCTAAAAACCATGGCTTCGTGAAACTGAAGGCCGAAGCTGGCTTCTATCCCATGTCTGAGTCTTGACTCTGCAATCTGATTGTAATCTTGAAACACATTGCACTAATTTCCATACCTTGTCATGGCAGTGTAGCAATTCAAATCCAATTCCATTTAGACGGGAAAGATCTGTTTGTACCTGGTTGTTATAGCAGGGTCAAAATGTGCCAGAATGGGTGGTGCTACCAAAGCTTTCTTTACTCTGCAAATGTATCATCATACTGGGCTGTCCAACACTATTCATTTCCAGGTCCCAACAGATCTCGCAGGGGCAGTGTTGCTGCTGCCACTTCTGAGGAAAAATGTCCTAACTGAGAAACAAGACCCATGAATGAACTGAAATCGCCTATGTTTGTGGACATGGGAAATCGGATACTGTCTTCACCTTTCGATTATCTTCTGTGTACCCATCGTGAGATATAGCATACCCACAAAACTCTAAACTTTCCCTGGCAAACATGAACTTTTCTGCGTTCAGAGTGATCCCACTGTCATCACACTGCTGAACAATCTTGATGAAATAGGTCAGATGCTCTTCATACTGTACGTCCTGTCATATGCATGCACATCATCAACGATCTTTATGATCGGTGGCGTATTACCAAGTGCCTGGGTCTCCTCATCTCGATTATATTCATCACCTGAGGAAACTAAGCCCATAAGAGCACACTTTAACCTGTAGCGTCCCCAAGGCGTGATGAAACAGGTCAGGTGTTGGTCCTCCACTGCAATCTTGATCTGGTGATAACCCATCTTTGCATCTAGCACTGTGAACCATTGAGTGTCTGTACTCATCAAGGATACCATATCATGTGGCAATGGCACAGGATATGTCGGTCTGAGGACATACTTGTTGAGCCTCGTAAGATCCATACATAACCTCACACCTGATGGCTTCTTTGGTACAGGAACAATGGGATGACACCAGGTAGTAGGAGTTGTTCACACTTGAGATGATGTCCTTTGCCAGCACATCATGTAACTGAGCTTTTATCTCCACTCACCACTATATGGGATCTGACAGCCACTGCAGCCTGAAATTTTTGAATTATTCTCTTACTACACACACACACACACACACACACACACACACACACACACACACACACACACACACACACACACCGCTCAAAACATAACACAAGCTTTCACTTCGTTAATCGTGATGATTAAGAAGGGAAAGAAGAAAGTGATCAAGAGCAAGAGAGTAGAATTTAGGAGGAAAGATGAAAAGGACAGAGGGAGAGGTGCTGAATGGATGAAATCAAGATAATGGACATAATGAATAAGAACCTACTTTTATTTTCTTATTTGTGTATTCATTTTTTTTACTTTAGGAATGGCATCCACACAAGTACTCACTAATTTTGAGTTGGACAGTCGTGTTTCAGAAAGAGTAAACTGCCAGTTAAACACACACACACACACACACGAGACAAGGGTCTTTTTTATAACTCGCTTTGGATATTATGCAACACATTTCCTTAGTGATTTGTTTTGCACATGTTACCTCACTATCCTCTGGATGTGATTGATGCAAACTATGTCAGTATTAAAATGATAACAATAACACACAATATTGCGGTGTGCTGTGCAAAATAAATCATAAACGAAGAAATACAGGAATTTTTGTTGCTCCGCTTCTTTGGCAGTTAATTTACGGCATAACACATCAGTAGTGTCTTCCATGATATTGCTGAAAGGGGACTGACTGTACAAAAAAAAAAAATAAATAAAAATAAAATCAAATGTTAAGGAGTGAAGTGGAAAGTAAATCGTTTTGGAACCGGTGCCACGAATTCCACTATAATTTTATGAGTCAGGCTCAAGGAAAAGTCGTAAAAACCTTCCTTTAACCTTTACTTATGTTGGATTTCTCTTAGGTGAATAAAACAGTCCGGTATAAGGTGGAATAATAATGGATTCTTTTAATTCATGCGGCTTTCTTTTCAGTGTATTCTTGCTGAACCAGACGATTTCATTCCGTTTACGAAAGCTCTGTCATACAGGTGGGGTTTACCGGCACTTCATCAGACCTATCAGATGAAAAAATTCACACTATCTCAAAATCGTAAAGAGAAAGAGAAAGCAATGCCAGTGAGTTTAGCAGGTTACTTCTTAATCACCCTTCGTGAAAAAGGCAGTCCATCTCAGCTTAATCAGTTAAGTTCTGTTAACTGGATATATGCGGGATGTTAGTATTTGGTTGTACTGAGGGTCAGTTAAGATTCTAGCCTCATCATATCATCAGCCAACAGTACCATGTTGGTTATCTGTGAATATGGACACTTAAAAAAAAAAAATGTTATGGTATGGTGCTCGTATATGATGCATGAAGGATGTTTGTGTTTGGTTGTGTTGACGGTCAGCAAAAGACTATTCTTACCATGTTACATACCTGTCAGTAAAGTGCGCTTTGTGAGCGTGTGACCAGGGAGCGAGCGCTTGTACAGTACATACCTCCGACATCATAATTTCATCTTGGTGTAAACTTTCAAAAATTCTGCAGAGGCAGTTGAACAATAACAGAAAAATAATTGCGCTAAAATATTTACTTTACTCGCTCATTCTCTCTCGCGCGGCTTCTTTCTGGATATGCATTTATGATGGCGTCGTAACATTTATCACATGCGGAATGTTCATTTCTCTACCTCTGACTTAACGTGTCAACGAACTGCGTCGGTAAACGCTTGACTACTGACCGAGAAATAAAACCCAGAAGTGGGGCGATTACCCTCGCTGACTTCACCTCATAAACACAGAAAACGCGTTAATGTTAATTCATGAGCGTAATATCCGATATTTAATTCATGCAAGAAAACATAGTGTTACAATACGAAATCTTTTAAAATTCGATTTCATATTGGAGATATGAATTGAAGCCCTTCGTACATTCCTTTGGAAAGCTGGGATTCCAAGGGGTTCCTTTGGTCTCATGAGTAAAGCTATAGCTAAAAACTAAATTTACTGAATATATCTGCTGCCTGCTGAAAGAATCTCTTCTCCAACTCACACAGTAGAAAAGTTATAAGCCTCCGAAAACCATCGCAATCGGGCCATGTCGTATTTGGCCGGGCCGGGTATCGTCGGGCCGCTCATTCCTCAGCTGAACATGAACATCGCTTCGCTCGCTCTTTTGTAACAAGTAGCGGTTATCTGGAAACTAAGGACACTACAGTGTTTTTCAAAATATGGTGTTTTGGTATGGTGTTGATATTTGGTGAATGTATGCTGTTAGTGTTTGACTGTGTTGAGGGTCATTAGAAGACTCTAGTCTCACCAGATCACCAGCCTACCTATACATATCTGAGAATTAAGAATGCAGTTTTCACAATAAGGTGTTCTGGTGTTGTGTTGATATATGGTTGTATACGGGGTGTTAGTCTCTGATTATGTTATGGGTCAGTAGAAGACACGAGCTTCATCTTATCACCAACCTACCCACAGTGGTTATCTGGTAATTAAGGACACTACAGTATTTCCAAAATACAGTGTTCTTGTATGGTGCTGATATATAGTGTATGTCACATGCTAGTGGCTGGAAATGTTGAGGGTCAGTGAAAGATTCACCCTATCAGCAGCCTACTTTTAATGGCTGCTTGGTATTTATGGACACTATTTTCAAAACATGGTGTTCTGGTATAGCGTTCATATACGGTATTATTATGTGTGATGTTCGTGTTTGGGTTTGTTGAGGATTAGCAGAAGACTCTAGCCTCACCATCTCACTAGCCTGCCTGTTGTGGTTCCTTTTTAAAGTTTTTTATTTTTATTTATTTATTTATTTTTTAAGAACAGAGGAAGGAATAAGAAATTTTTAAAAATGCATAAACCAAATTACAGGTGTCTTACTGTGTCAAGATATTTGTACCTGTTGGACTTAGCTGCCATGGGTTGAAATTTGGGGGGAAACTAATCTGGGGAAGCAAGTTCCAAAGAGAAGCAGTTCTGTGAATAAACGAATTCTAATAGACTAAACTTTTGCAATATGACAATGCACAGTGGTGGGAAAGTGGATGCAACTTCGTCCGACCTTGTTCTTGACATATAACAAGTTAACACTGCTTTCATTTGTGAAAATGGCTTGGCTGTTATTTCCTGAGAAGCAGACCCAAGAACGATGTTTCCACGGTCAGGGGTATGAAATGTTGGTTTTGCCACTGTGCACAGGCTGGCCTTCCTGGTGTCTGTGTCCCCTGTGGTGGACCAAGTCATACCACTGACTGTGCAGGACCTCTCAAATGATATCACTGTGGGGTCCTCAAGTTGTATGTTCTACTTCCTGAAGTAAAGAGGAGTGTGCAAATTTCCTTCTTTCAGCCTCGGGTTACTTATTTTCTGTCCATTCTGGAGCACCCGTGCGCAGTTCGATGTCTCGGAAGTTGCATTGACCCATTCCAATACCCACATCTCCGACTGGTGATTTGCCAGATGCTGTCCCCCAGGTTAGTACTGTTTGCGAGACTTATGTTCGCCCACCCTCTAATTCGACTGTTTCCGCCCCCACTTCAGTGGCTGAGGGTTTGCTCACCTCCCATGATGGTGGCGGATGTCCACGTTGACATATCTCCTTGTCCTAACTTGTCCAGCATACCAGAAGCTCCATCTGTACCTTTCAAATGTTACCATGGTTCTTTGGAATACTCTGAGGCTGAAGGCCATCCACATAAGGCCTCTGTTGTGGAACCTTGTATCGACCCCTTTAATGTTCTCTCTGATCTGGAGGCTCTGGGTTCTAGCTAGGTGGAAGCTGAAGTTGATAGTTTGCCTGTGCTCCGGTCCCAACCTGGGGATAGTGTTGCTCATGCCAGTGGTGCCGCATAGCCCGTTATCCTCACAGGGTTCTTGTCCTATGGACTTTACTTCTAATTCTGGGGCTTCTGGCGGTGACACTTCATCACCCAGGGTGGCCTTCAAGACTCCTTCCAAACAAACTGTTGTTCCGACTCAGAGGAGGATTGTTGTAAAACTTTCTTCTTAGTCCTCATGTTTGCCTTCGGATGTTTGGCATAGGGTGTGGGTTCCTGGTGCTGGGTAGTCTCATCTTAAAACCCTTCATAAGCATCAGTCCAAACCCGCTAACTTGTCAAGAGTTGTACAGTCCTGCACCTAATCCAGATCCTCACTCCACTATGGGTTCTATCATCCAGTGGAATTGTCGAGGTTTACGTGTTAACTATAAGGAATTGTGCCATCTTGTTGCACAATTTTCTATATACGAGTACATGTACTGATGTGGTGATGCTGTTCCTTCTGGTCCTTCTAGATATCATGCCTTTTATTCTGATCCTGTGCCAGGCCAAAGTCGCCATGGAGGTGCTGTCATCTTCCTTTGAAAGGATATTCCATGTACTCATGTGGTGATCACTCATGTGCAGGCTGTTGCTGTCCAGATGTTTTTACATCGTAACTATACAGTTTGTATATTCTATCTAGTGCTACTGTCGAAAGGGCGGATCTAGAACACCTTAGTCATAACCTTCCTTCTTTCCTGTTACTAGGAGATATGAATGGTCATCATCCACTATGGTGTGAGAGTCAGACCAATCCTCAGGGCGTTATGCTGGCTTCCTTAGTGGAAGATGAGCTGCGTGTTTTAAACTCCAATAAGATGACTTATTTTCATAGCCAGACTTTAACTATTACTGCCATTGATTTGTTTTTGTGCTCAGCTGATGCTTTTTTTTTTTTTTTTTTTTTTTAAAGTGGGATGTGTTGCCAGACCTGTATGGCAGCTACTATTTTCCATTACTCTTAACTGCTATTGCAGGTGGACCTCAGCCTCATCTTCTCGCTGGCTTCTGGATTAAGCTGACAGGCCACTTTTCATGGAATTAAGTTCCATTGCTCATCTGTCAATGAGTTTGGCCGTCTTACTGATGTGGTGTCTTATTTTACTGACGTGTTGTACTCAGTGGCCCTATTACACTGGTCGACAAAATATAAAAAGTGTTATGGTTCTAGTATATTTTTAGGTGATTCTAAGCAACATGAACCTGTAACTTTCGAATATGATATCCAGTTTTCGCCAGCACATCCAGTTTTCGAGAACCATTATACCATAGAAAAATCTGCTCGTGTTTTGGAAAATTCGACTTGACTCCAATCATATAAATATACCTTGCAAAATTGCATTCAGCTAGTAATTGTGGCGATTATATCATCTTCAGTTAAGTACCTGAACCACAAGATATTTAGCAACTCAAAGTGAATCAGCCATAGCCGAAAGATGGGTAAAATTTTCCCACCATTAAGATGATTTTTTTTTTTTTTTTTTTTTGACACCAGTGTATGCAATGGTAATCTTATATTTGCTATTATTCCATTTAAGATTTCCTTTACTGTTACAGTACCTTGATCTGTGTTGGCAAGGCATGAAGCACCGCAACTGTACAAATGCATCAGACTCTTTCTGCTACGACTGTGGGTTCTTTATGCCTTGAAACCCGAAGAGACCACTTACAAGGAATGTTAAAAGTGCTTACAAACATTGCTTCAAATGTCCCTTTGGTAATCAAGACAAGAAGTGGGCACCCTATATGGCATGCAACGTCGGTGTAAACCACATGAAATCAGGTATGCCTTTTGCTGTACCAAAGGTTTGGCACGAACCAATTGATTACTGTCCTGACTGCTACTTTTGCCTCCCTAGCACCAAAGGGAATTCAGTGAAAACTAGGTCCAAGATCAGGTATCTTAACGTACCTTCTCTAAGGCAAGCACCCCATGGCCCTGAGCTTCCAGTCCCAGATCCTCCATTAAGTACCACACGTGAATCAGAATCTAGTGAGGAGTGTTGCATGGATGCCGACTTTCAAGAAGATTAGAGAGCAAGGAGCCACACCTCACCAGTCAGGTAGAGCTGCATGAGCTTATAAGAGACCTTAACTCCCCCAAGGAGAAAAATAGTTTCCTTGGAGCTCGACTTAAGCAATGGAACATGCTACGAGATGGAGTTTGTACCATCACATTCGATCATAGACATGAAATGCTCTCAATGTACTTCAAGATGGATGACATGATTTGTTACTGTTATGATGTGTCGTTAACGCAACACTTCGTAAGTCGCGTCCTTATCAAAAAGGAAAATGGCGCTTGTTCATAGATTCTGGGAAAAATGTACTGAAGGCAGTCCCTCTTCATAATGAAAATGAGCTTCCTTCTGTTCCAGTTGTGCATACCCATGGAATGAATGGAAGTTATGAAACTATGAGTATCCTGTTGACCGCTTCTGGCTCCAAAACGCATCAGTGGAGCATCTGTGGGGACCTGAAAGTGATCTGCTTGCTTTTAGGACTTTAGCAAGGTTACACAAAGCACATATATTGTCTCTGTTCATGGGACAACAGAGCAGACGCTAAGCATTACACACAAAAAGGAATGCCCTGTGTGACCGAAAGGTATGGTCAGAAGATTCAAGTGTCTTAAAAAAAACTCATGTTGATCCTGAGAAGGTATTCTTGCCTCCACTTCATTTGAAACTTGGTTTGATGAAGAACTTTGTGATGGCCATGGATCAAGATGATGCTGGCTTCTACTGCTTGCTAACGAAGTTCCATGGCATTGTATCTGAGGCCTTAGTAAAGGCAGGTATTTTCAATAGTCCCTCAAATTCATCTTATACTCAATGATCAAGATTTTGTAAAGAGCCTGTCTAAGCTGGAAAGGGCTGCTTGGGAGAGCTTCATGGCTCTTACCAAGAATTACCTAGGAAATTTTCGAGCATCGAAATATGAGGAGCTGGTGCTCGAATGTCGCTCAAGATTTTCTTTCATTCTCATTTGGACTTCTTTCTATTTATGTTTGGCAGTGTCAGTGATGAACGTCGCGAAAGATTTCACCACAAAATTGTCATAATGGAGAGCCAATATCAAGGCCGATTCAATCCAAACATGATGAGCGACTATTGTTGGACTTTACAGCGTGAGAGTAATTGCTCTTACAAACGCAGAATGCTGAGGCACTTCTAATGTGGAAAGGTCATGTAATAATGTTTTGCATATATATCGGTTTGTGCTCAGTATATTATATCTGTAACAATATATAGACTTGTTGACACTTATTGTACGAATTTACATGTTTCGTGGAATTTTCCCTCACTTATGATGTACGTCAAGGTTACGTGATAGCCAAATTTTAGTGTAAGTTTAGAAACTGGGGGTAACAAATTAGTCATAAACAGGTGACAATAAGTCAGAACCATTTTGGCTGTTGACCAATGTTATCTATTCCATGAATGAGGGGTCAGTTTACTAAACGTCTGGCTCCTTGGTGGAACCCAGAGTGCAGTTTTGCTGTAAGAGCCAAATGAGTTGCCTTTTCTGGACTTCATCATTGTGGAGATCCTTAGTATTTGGTGGCGTATCGGAGGGCATAAGCTCATATGAGGCTGGTTTTAATGGAAGCCATGCGTACATCCTGGAAGGGTTATGTTTTCTCCATTAGCTGGAGGACTTCCCTCACTCTGGTGTGGTACTGGGTAAGGAAAATTTCAGGAAAATTACAGCTCCCTCCCCTCCTGTTTTATCTGCAGCAGGTGGAAATGTGGCTGCTCCTTTCACTGTTGAAAAATTGCTTGTTGATCATTTTGCCAGTGTATCCCAGAAGGATTCAGATTTGCCTTTGGCATGCCACCGTCAGTGCCTAGAGTCTCGTGGTATCAATTTTGTATTTTCTGGAAGAGAGTCTTATACTGTCCCCGTTTCTCTTTCTGAAATCCAGGCAGCTCAGTTGCAGTGCCATGATACCTCTCCTGGCTGTGACAATATTCCTTATGCCTTTTTACATCACCTGTCTGATGAGTCCCTTTAGTTTTTGTTGTCTTTCTTTAACCTTCTCAGGCGCAGGTGGTTTGAGCCATTAGATCAGGGGTTCTTAACCTGGGGCCCATAAATGTCAGGACAATTGAGAACAACTTAGCGATATTGTGTGATGCCATTTGCAAGCATTAGCTGAAAAAAAAAAATATCGAAAACTCTTGAAGAATTCTGGTGTTCGTTGACACAAGCCTACCCTCGTCAGCATGGCAAAGCTAACTATGGGTGCTCTGATTCCGTTTGCTACTACACACCTTTGTGAGTCAGGGTTTTCAGAGTTTGTTTCTAACAAAACGAAAAGTCGAAATCAATTGGATGTCAAAGATGATATGAGTGTTACTTTGTCAAAGACCACTCCACAATTTCATGTTCTTATTCATACTAAACAGCAACAATCTTCTCATTGAAATGAACTTTTGAGCAGAATTGTAGTTTTGTTTTGTTTAGTTTGCACAAGCTGGGTGTATTTCACTTTTTCATTGAGTGGCCTTTAGATTTTGGTCGAAAAAAGAGTGAGAAACATAATTCTTTGTAAAGATTGTTTTATGCTTTGTGTATGACATACACTGCATGAGGTAGTTTTCAATAATGCAAAGTATATTCATTGTATGCAAAATGTTTTATGTGCTAATGAGCATTTTTCTAGGGAAGAGGTCCATAGCTTTCACCAGATTCTCAAAGGGGTCCGTGACTCAATAAAGGTTAAGAACCACTGCATTAGATTGTTTATCAGCCTTTAAAGTGCACCATGACACAAATCGGGTAATAAAACATACCAAAATATGACACACATCGGCGGGAAACTTGTGTCCTCCATTGTTTGACACGATGTGCATCATGGTCTGTTGTACAGGATGGTATTTAATGACTCAATTGGAGTCCGCGCATGAAAGGGTTAATAAGATCTGGTGTACTAGTGAGTTTATGGCTTGTTGGGGTGTTGCTGTAGTTATCCCCATCTCCAAGCCAGGTAAAGACTGCCTATAGGCGACGAATTATTGGCCCATTTCACTTACTTGTTGAATGTGTAAAGTATTAGAAAAGATAGTCAGAGGTCAGCTTTGTGGTTTTTGAAGAGATGACTTCCTATCCCTTGTCTAGTATGGCTTTCGTAAACTGAGATCTACTTCTGATGCACTACTGTCCTTGGAATCTTCTGTCTGTGAGGCTTTCTCCACAAACCAGCACCAGGTCACGGTCTTCTTTGACTTGGAGAAAGTATACGAGACTGCCTGGCATCATGGCATTTTACTTTCTCTTCATGCGTTTCGCATTCGTGGGCACTAACCTATTTTTATACAGCAATTTTTATCTTTCCATATTTTATGGGTCCAGGTGGAAGGAGTGCCTTTTAATGCCCGTGCACCTGAAGATGGGGCACCACAGGGGAGTATCCTTAGTGTTACTCACTTTGCTGTGGTCATCAACAGTGTAATCATGTACTGCCCGATGGTGTGCAAGGCTCACTATATGTAAATGGCCTCTCAGTTTCCATTACTGCATCTGGAATGTCTCTGATAGAAAGGAAGTTGCAGCTGGCACTTAATAGAACTTGTGTGTGGGCTGTCTCGTGGTTTCCATTTTTCTTTAGCAAAGACAGTGGCTATGCATTTTTGTCATCATCCTGGGATTCACCCACACCAAACTTGTAATCTATGGTCAGAGAATATCCTGCGTGGAAGAGACTTGGTTTCTGGGTCTTCTGTTTGATAAATGACTTAATTGGGTTCCTCATATACATTCTGTTCAGGCAGCTTGTATTAAAACTTTGAGTGTACTTAGGGTGTTGGTTCAATCCTCATGAGGTGCTGACCGTCAGACCCTCTTCCTCCTCTTGCATAGGTCCCTTCTCCTTCTTGAACTTAAACATGGGTGTGAGATCTACTCCTCTGCAACGGATGCCCGTCTCCAGATGCTGGATTCAGTGCATCATGTGGATGTATGTCTGGCAACTGGGGCATTCAGGTCCTTCCCGATTTCGAGTTTTTGGTGGATGCTGATGTCCTCCCTTTGGATTTACATCGCCAGTCGTTGATAATGTGTTGGTATCGTCTTCACCGCCTTCCAGACGTTGTTCCTTGTGCCATGGTTTCCCAAGATTCCCGATCTTATGTATATGACACTCGTCTTAGTTTCCCGAAGCCCTTTGGTTACGGGGTCCTTTCTGCTATGTTAGCCCTCTCTGTTCCAAGATTGGTAGTTTGTGCACATCGGATCCAGAGGGTGGGTTTTTGGCTACTCTCTTGTGTGACATTCTGTAGGTCCGTCACTGGTACAAAGAACTCACTTACCTCTCAGGTGTCCCTCTCTTTCTTTTTAAAACATTCCTTATGAGGGCTCTGTCCCTGTTTATACTGACGGATCTAAGACTGATACTGGAGTAAGCTTTCTTGTCGTCTTCCCTTCCTTCAGTTGGGGCTGTTGCCTTCGGCATTGCTTCAGTATAAAGGAGGAAATGACTGCGATTTTATATGCTCAAATCATTTCTACTCTGCCCAATCTGCTTTTGTGATTTTTAGCGAACCTGCAGTGCTGTGTTTGTACTGGTTTTATCAATTTTAGAGTGCCATTTTCTCCTTGGCCGTCGTGTGGACTTTTTTTGGGTTCCCGCGCTTGTTAATGTGGAGGGCAATGAGAGGGCAGATACATTAGCCAAAGCTACGTCTTCTCGATGGCCCCCTACTAACGACCCAGTTTCCGGTACTGATATGACTTTTTACTTGAAGTACAGGTACTCGTACTTGTTGGTGGACACAATGGGATGCTGTTGCTCATATTCAAAAACAATTTTTCAGACATTGGTTGTGCCGAGAGTTCTCCCCTCCATGCCATGGCGATTAGAGGTGGCTTTTGTCCGGCTTTGCATTGGACACTCACAGTTTATGCATGGGTTTCTGATGTGTCTTGGGACTCTGCTGTAATGTGATAACTACCTTGTTCCCCTTTCTGTTCGTCACTTGCTGGGCACGTATCCAAGTCTGGGAGACCTACTTCAGAGATTCCTTCATAGGTATAAGGGGATGGATGGTGCCTACTGTCTGTCCTCGATGCTTGGAGGAGGCTACGGCGATTTTACTGGTGTTTTTAGATTTCTTCAGGAGGCATCCTTCCTTCCACTTTTATAGGTAATTGATACTTAATAAACTATTCTTTGTTCATTTTAAGTATTGTATATCTGGAAGACAATATTAACTTTGTTCTGAGGATGCGATTTTTTGTTTTTTTGCGTCTTTTACCTAGCTGTCCAGCGGCATATGATCTTGGCAGTTGTGCCGCCAGTGTTTTGTTTTATTTAATAATCAATCAATAATCTATGCAAAGCAAGAGAATCTTGAGCTGATGACTGGCCAAGCAAGAACTCATTCATGAACCCCACAGACTATCTGTAGATAAGTAGAACTGGCAATTTACAATAGTTTGATTGTACAGATTCACATCTTTAGCAAATTTTGTGGCACACTAAGGATATTCCGGCGGCACACTAGTGTGTAATGATTGAACAGATTCACATATTTAACAAATTTTGCGGCACACTAAGGATATTAAGGCGGCACACTAGAGTGCTGCTCCACAAAGTATGGGAATCACAGCACTACGGGAGTACAGTAAACACCAGAGACCTTGCTCGGGTTTGAACATCGTCGCAAATTAAGGAGCACACCAGCATCCAGTGAAATTGTTCCGGTAACAGCCACATACTCGAATATGTAGCGGCATGCTAGAGCGGTTGTTGGCCATCCCTGCAAATGAAAGGGGCTGGACAGGCTATTGATACCCACTGGCAAGTGTGGACCAAATGTGTTCAGAAATAATAAACGCAGATAAGTGCCTCTTACGTTGGATTTCTTTATTTTCTACGCGTATGATATATTTGATGTAAAATGGTATATCCAGAAACACAGTACAGAAATGCAAGATTAATACATTGTCCTCATACTCTCAGGTGGCATTATAAATGTAACGACAAAGGATAGTATAGCATTCAGCCGAGTAATACAAGCATTAACATCCATGTTGTAACAATAAAATGCAAGTGAAGTATGCGAAAATATGATTATCTTTGCTTCTATGAAATGAGCTTAATATCGTGTTATTCCTTCGCAGATCATATGGAAAACAAAAAGTGAGAAACAGGCTATGATTGACGTAACAAGTTCATGAGGACAGCCATTTCAGGCACCAGATTGATAATTATTCAGACATGGAGGGTTGGTAATGCTGTATCATTATGTAAACTTAACATCGTTCTTTTGTTTCGGGCACAAAATTGATGTGTGTGTGGGGGGGTGGGGGAGACTACAGCTTCCTCCTTTTCGGCAAATCAATGATTACTTATATGTAGTTTTGGATAGTGATTTCATGCTTCATTGACTAGGATTATATACATGCCAATGTTATTGTACTTCTGCAAGTAAAACAGGTAAAATAAATATTGATTTGTATAAATGAAGTAAAGTGGCAACTCTATCTTTCAGTAGCCTCGCACCCTTCGTTCCCCCCACACTTCAAAAAGGAAGATTCGGCGCAGTATTAACGTGACATTTGCAATTTCAGAAGACGGGATGCAGTAAATATAGTTCAGTTCTATCTATTAGAGTAACTCACGCAGATATATGATTATATATCGGTACTGAATAAATGTTAGGCGGTCTCATATATATATATATATATATATATATATATATATATATATATATATATATATATATATATATATATATATATATATCAATCAATCAATCATTTCCTGTGGCACCCTCGGGGATGCATAGGGCCTCGATGAACTCACACCACCACATCCAATCTTGTGCTAACCCCTCAAGATCTCCCCAACACTCATCTCCAGCTTCCCGTCTCATTGTCCTCACCCACGTCTCTTTTGGCCTTCCTCTACCTCTCCTACCAAGTGCCACCCACCCTGGTGTACCTCGTACTATTCCCTGTCTCCTATACACATGTCCTAGCCACTTCCATCGTGAGAACCTAACATATTCATCGACCGGCTGCACTCCCATTATTTCTCTAATTCTACTATTTGGTATCCTTACCCACCACTTAACTCCTAATATTCTTCTAAGTGCTTTGTTTTCAAACACCAAGAATTTATTTTCCATAGTCACTGTGCTGTACCAAGACTCGTGTCCCCACTATAGGGGGTCACCTTGACGTGGTGGTGGGGCTTGAAGCATGGTTGGCATTGCCACCTACTTGGGAGGCAAGTCTACCTTTGTAGGGTTTGGCATTTGTCGGCCTTGTGGACCAAGCACCCCCTACATCACTGGTTGAGGAGGCCTACTGGTGATGTCAGTCCCTGCCCATCTGTCATCTAGGGCGGGACTGTTGCCTCCCCACGTGTTTGCCGTGCGTGGCGTCTCGTAATGCTGGGAGACGGGAGTCCTGGTGGTTGAGCGATGCTGCATGGTGCGCCCTGCAGCTAGCAATACACCTCTTTGGTCCCTTATTCTGGCTAGACGGGTGGCCTGGTTGGGCCCGACCAGGTCAATCGGCTGGTCACTGGCTAGCCATCCAGGCTAGTCACTTAGTGGCTTTAGGGTCAAGCGGGCACTGGGGGACCTGGTGGCTCCTATCGTCCTGGAGTCACCCTTGTTAGGGTCCCTTGGTGGTTACCTGCGTATACTTCCCCACTACCTCTGGGGTCGCCAGTGGTGCTTTCCCTGGCATATGGCCTCCCCTTGTTGGGCTCCATGGTGGGTGGAGGGGTGGGGGAATGAAGGTTGTTTTCTTTTGAATATGGCTTCTAACAATTTTTCAGCTGACGACCCTGGTTCCGTCCCTGACCATCCTTCAGAGTCTCCCTCCTGTGCGCCTCTTGTGCCTCTGGCTGGTGAGGCCCACATTGCCACCTTGGAACCATACCTGCCTGGTTCCAGTGGTTTCCGTTCAGTGGCCACTACAAAGAAGAATAGCCGGCAACAGACAACAACATCTTGTGGACATGCCCGTGAGGTCCTGCCAGGTGTCTATGAGAGAGTTGATTTCCCAAGGTACCGGTACTACACCATTCGTACTCTGGATGGTCAGCCTATTGGGAATCTGGACATTTTTACTGTTCATCGGCGCATTGTATCAATCTGTGGGAGAGAGCCAAAGATTTCACCTCAGGGGGATGGTAGCCTCCTAGTGGAGGTTACATCCCCTGAAGAGGGTTCCCGGCTGGCTGCCCAGTGTAAGGACCCGGATGCGCTGTTTTCTTGTGTCCCTCATGCGTTTTTCAATCAGTGTCGAGGTGTTGTTTTCTCCAAAGACTTACTTCGCTACAGTGAAGAGAAGCTACTTGAAGAACTCCAGGTCCACAGGGTTGTCAAAGTGGAGAGGTTTCAGAAGAAGGTTGATGGTGTACTTACCCCAACTCCATCCTTGTTGCTGACGTTCGACTGTACTGTTCTGCCTTCATCCATCAAGGTGGCTTGGTTGTCCCTTAGGGTCAAACCCTTTGTCCCAAATCCACGACGCTGCTACCACTGTCAGATGTACGGGCATGTTGGGCGAGTCTGTCGTCGTTTGCAACAGGGCCTCCCAGTGGTGTGTGTCAGTTGTGGAGCATCCACTCATGCAGGACAGGACTGTCCTGGACCTGTTTGTTGTTTGCACTGTGGTGAGGCACATCCTGCCTCATCTAAAGACTGTGCCCGGTTTTGCTTGGAGAAGGAGATCCTCCTCATCCGTAATCGTGATAAAATAAGCTTTCCTGAGGCCAGGAGTAGAGCCATGTCATCTGTTTTCCGTAACGGAGTGTCTTATGCGTCAGTTTTGTCCGGTCATAGCCGTCCTCATCGTCCTGTCCAGCAGCAGACTCGAGTTCCTCCTGTTGTGTCAGCTCCTATGCCTTCATTTGTTGATACCATGCCAGTGCAACAATCTCCCGTACTTGCAACGGTTGCCGCTACAGTTCAAGACTCGACCTCTACATCTATGGTATCCCCTAGTAGTCATGGTGCACATTCTTCATTTGCTAAGCGTCATCGTGGTTCCTCAGAGTCTTTGAGTCTTGAAGATCCTCCAAGCAAGGTGTCGGTCATGGAGTCCACATCCTCTGTAGTTAGTCCATCTGTGCAACAGCCCTCGGACCCTGCTTCTGGGTCTTCGGGGGCTTCTGGGGTGTCAGGTCAGTCTGGCACCTCTTCCTCCGGGGAATCGGATGTTCCTCCTCCGGTTACCTCTGAGGATCCTGTCCTGCCCCCTCCAAGTTTGGAGGCCAGGACCCCAATCCCTCCTGCTCGACCTCTTGGTTCACTGGGGGCCCCGGGCAGGGTTCGGAGTAGCTCTTCCTCTCCTGCTGGGCAGCAACGGGTGTCTGTGAAGTCTCCCAACACTTCGCAGACCCCAGGCCCTCGTTCTAGCCATGCTGCTGCCCGTGGCAAGCCCCTTAGTGGGCGTATCCGCATTCCCAAGAAGATTGTCTCCCAGGGTCGCTCAGTGGTTTCCACTAAGTGACCCTTTCTTTTGTGTATATAGTTCCTCCATTTTAATATTTTTAGTATTTTTTTATGGTTTTCTGTTTGTCCCTCTCCCCTGCCCCTTTTTATTTCCGTAGTTTTAATGGCTAATATTATTCAATGGAACTGCCGTGGTTTACGAGCCAACTGGGAGGAACTCCGTTGGCTTCTGGCTGAGTATTCACCTGTGTGTGTTTGCCTACAAGAGACAATGGTTGGAGATGCTGCGCCACCCAGTCCACCTGGTTACCAGGTTTTTTATTCAGATCCTCTTCCTGGACAGGGTCATGGTGGGGGTGTGGCTATTCTAGTATGCAGTGACATACCTTTCACTGCTGTGAATCTTAATACTCCACTGCAGGCTGTTGCTCTCCAGATTTTCCTTCCCCGTCGTTATACTGTGTGCTCTTTGTACCTCCCTCCTAGTGCCACTATTGAGAGGGTTGATCTTGAAAATCTTATTCGGGCACTTCCCTCACCCTATTTCTTGCTGGGTGACATGAACAGTCATCATCCCCTGTGGGGTGGCTCCACAGCTGATGCTAGAGGTACTATGTTAGCCTCCATTGTGGAGGATGTGGACCTGTACATTTTAAATTCTGGTGAAGTTACTTACTTCCATAGTCAAACGGGTATTTTTAGTTCTATTGATTTGTCTTTGTGCTCTGCAGGGGTAGCCCTGAATTTTACATGGGCTGTGTTACCAGACTTACATGGCAGTGACCACTTCCCTATTTTATTAAGAACGACACAGAGTGCGCCTCGGCGTCGTCTTCCCCGCTGGCGCTTGGATAGGGCGGTCTGGCCGGTTTTTGAGGAGCTGTGTTCCCCGAGCTGATGTGTGGAGGATTTTGTCAGCACTGATGCTGCTGTTGATTATTTCACAGACTTACTTCACTCGGCGGCACTGCAGAGTATTCCGAGAACAGCTGGTCACTTTCCTCGCCGTCCAGTTCCCTGGTGGACCGATGAGTGTGCTTCTGCTGTTCGGGCTAAACGTGCTGCTTTCTCCCGACTTCGTCGTCACCGAGGTGACCCTGGTTACTTAGTGGCATATAGGAGGGCCCGAGCTCATGCCCGGCGGGTTATGAAGGAGGCTAGGAGGAAGTCTTGGGCGTCATTTGTTTCTTCAATTTCTTCACAGACTCCTCTCACGAAAGTGTGGAAACGGGTGAGGAAGATTTCAGGGAAATTTCCCGTTCCCTCTCCTCCTGTTTTATCTCGTGCAGATGTGGTGGTGGCTCATTCTTTGTCTGTTGCCGAGATATTTGCCGCTCATTTTGCTAATGTCTCTAGGAAGGACACCTCATCCCCGTCGGCACGCCGCCGACGGCACCTGGAATCTTTGGGCATTAGTTTTCCATCTACTGCAGAGGAGTCGTATAATGTTGCTTTTTCTGCTTCTGAACTTCAGACGGCATTGTCGCAGTGTCGCGACTCTTCTCCAGGCTTGGATGATGTCCCATATGCCTTCTTACACCACTTGCCTGATGCAGCCCTTCATTTTCTGTTGTCACTGTATAACAGAATTTGGTGCACTGGTGGGTTTCCAGCCTCATGGGGTGTTGCTGTGGTTCTCCCCATCCCTAAGTCGGGTAAGGATCACTTGCAGGCCATTAATTATCGCCCTATCTCACTGACATCTTGCCTTTGTAAGGTCCTTGAAAAAATGGTGAATAGTCGGCTCATGTGGTACTTAGAGAAGGGTGGTTACTTGTCTCCTGTCCAGTGTGGGTTTCGGAAGATGCGGTCGACCACAGATGCTCTCCTTTCTTTAGAATCTTCCATCTGCCAGGCTTTTGCAACTAACCAGCATCATATCACAGTGTTCTTTGATTTGGAGAAGGCGTACGACACTTCCTGGCGTCATGGTATATTACAATCACTTTATGAGTTTGGTCTCCGTGGGCGACTCCCCACTTTTATCCGGGAGTTTTTATCTAATCGTATTATTCGGGTCCGAGTTGGGAGTGAGCTGTCTACTGCACATCCCCTTGAGGATGGTGTGCCACAAGGGAGCATACTAAGTGTTACCCTTTTCGCAGTGGCAATTAACAGCGTTATTTCTGTGCTCCCTGATGGTGTTCGTGGCTCTCTCTATGTTGATGATTTATCAATCTCTGTCACTGCCTCACGGATGTCAATGGCAGAAAGGAGGATGCAGATGGCTCTCAACCGTGTCTCTAGATGGGCTGATGACCGAGGTTTTCGATTTTCCTTCAAGAAGACCGTTGCCATGCATTTTTGCCGCATTCGTGGAGTCCACCCTGACCCAAACCTTTTTCTTAGACGGGCGTCGTATTTCGTGTTTAAAGGAAACCCGGTTTTTAGGGCTGATTTTTGACAGCCGGTTGACTTGGGTCCCTCACCTGAGGTACGTAAAAGCTGAGTGTCTCAGAGCATTGGGTCTCTTGAAAGTTTTAGCGCACACATACTGGGGAGCTGATCGCAAGACCCTCCTCCTCTTGCATCAGTCTCTGATTTTATCCAAACTTCATTATGGATGTGAAGTTTATTCTTCTGCCTCAGAAGCCCGGCTTCGTAGTTTAGATTCCATACATCATGCTGGTGTTCGTCTCGCCACTGGGGCATTCCGATCTTCCCCGATTTCGAGTTTGTTGGCTGATGCTGGTGTCCTTCCTCTAGACTTGCTCCGCTCTTCCCTTTTGATGCGATGTTGGTATCGCTTATCTCGTCTCCCAGACTCTGTGCCCTTTGTCAAGGTCTCTCAAGATTCTCGGTCACCTATTTTGCCACTCGGCCATCCTTTCCAAAGCCCTTTGGTTTCACGGTGCAGTCAGTTATGTCTAGCTTCTCTGTTCCTTCTGTGCCGATTACTCCCCACCGTGTCCCGAGGGTGGGCTACTGGCTTCTCCCCAGGGTGACATTTTGTCGTTTCTTCTCATTCAGTAAGGCCTCCCTTCCTTCTCAGGTTTTATTTTCTCTGTTTTTAGAGCATGCCTCTTCTCATGGGGACTCCATACCAGTTTATACTGATGGATCTAAGTCCGATGTGGGTGTGGGCTTTGGTGTGGTGTTTCCCACCTTCTGTCGAGGTGGGAGCCTCCCTGTGACTGCTTCTGTTTTTACGGCTGAGCTGTCTGCTATTTTATTTGCCCTTCAGATTCTCTTCACTCTCCCCCACACTGCTTTTACTGTTTTTAGTGACTCACGAAGTGCTCTTTCTGCAATGGAGTCTTTTAATCCCTCTCATCCTTTGGTTTTATCCATTTTAGAGTGGCTTTTCCTTTTAGGGCGTCGTGGACGTCGTGTAGATTTCTGTTGGGTTCCAGCTCATGTAGGAGTGGCAGGGAATGAACGAGCTGATCAGCTGGCCAAGGCGGCAGCGGCTCGTCCCCCTCTTGCACAGTCCCCTCTGTATCGTCTGCCTGCTGCAGATATGCGCTCCTGTATTGCCTCCAGAGTTTGGTGCTGTTGGCAGGAGCATTGGGATGCTGTAGGTGCCAATAAGTTGCGCTCGATTTGCCAGAAGGTGGGCTCATTCAGTTACCAGGGCTTCCCTCGTCAATGGGAGACTGCTTTGTGCCGCCTCCGCATTGGCCACACCCGTTTCTCTCATGGCTTTTTAATGGAAAGGGCTCCTCCTCCATTCTGTGATGACTGTCTGGTTCCCTTGACTGTTCGGCACCTGTTGGTGGAGTGCCCTAGTCTTGAGGATTTGCGTCGTCGATTCCTCTCTGACCACCAAACGGATGGTGGTGTGTATCATCTTTCCTCTGTGCTTGGGGAGGATGCCTGTGCCTTGGGAGGGGCAACCCTCTCGTTTGTGAAGGAGGCAGGACTTTTTAAGGATATTTAGAATTTCTTCATTTTGATTGTGTGGCTTATCCTCTGTTTTTTGTTTTTTGTTTTTTACTTCTTTGTTATACGGCGGCATATGACCCTGGCAGTTGCGCCGCCATGATTATTAGAAAAAAAAAAAAAAAAAAAAAAAGACTCGTGTCCATAAATTAAGATACTCCTAACCATTACCTTATACAGTTTGATTTTTGTATGCACAGAAAAATTTTTATTATTCCAAATATTTTTAAGCATTCCCATTGCCTGATTAGCCTTCTTTAACCTTTCCTCGAATTCAAAGTTCAAAGAACCATCCTTGGCTAAATAAGTACCTAAATATTTAAACCTATCAACTTGCTTTACAACCATATCTCCAATTACACATTCCTGCGCATTTTCCATATTCATATTGATTATTTCAGTTTTTCCACAATTAATAACCAAACTCACCTTGCGACATTCACTCACCAAACAGTCCAACACTCTCTGCATCTCTTCTGGCCCATCACAAATCAAAACTATATCATCTGCATAATCTAAATCCAAAAGTTTCCTGTTCTCTCCCCAAAGTATACCTGCACCGGTTTCTGTTCCAACGCGTTTCATAATGTAATCAATGACCAATATAAATAGTAAAGGCGATAGAACACCACCTTGAATTACTCCGGACTTGACTTCAAACGAATCACTCAGACAACCATCAACCATCACTTTACAAAATGTGTCCTCATGCATGTTCATAATGACCCTCACAAACTCCTCTGGTATTCCATAATGTCTCATGATCTTTCCCATAGTCTCTCTCGAAACATTATCAAAAGCCTTTTCAAAATCAACAAAACAAAGACTTAACGGTACTCTCATTTCATTAACTTGCTGCATCAAATGCCTAACTATAAAGATCTGATCATTGCAACCACGTCCCTTTCTAAAACCAGCCTGTTCATCCCTCAGAATACCCTCAACCACCGGCTCCAACCTATTTAACAACACTCTACTGAAAACTTTCAAAGCTATCGGTGACAAAGAGATTCCCCTCCAATTACCACATTCACTCAGGTCTCCCTTCTTCGGAACTTTAACAATTACACCATTCTTCCAAACTGATGGTAGTAACCCCGTCACCCATATCTTATTGAATAGCTTGGTCAAGATCATTATTAATCTATCCCCCTCCACTTTAAACATTTCCGGAAATAAACCATCCTCCCCTGGTGCCTTATTATTCTTTAACTGTTTTACTGCTTTCTCCACTTCTGCAAGCCTCAACTCTCCTGTTTCTATATTTAAATCTTCCTGAGCAGACGGTATATCCTCTTCTGGTGGTATTGGTCTATTAAGAACTGTCTCAAAATGCTCTTTCCATCTATTTTTAATATCTCCATCTTTGGTCAATAAATTTCCTTCCCTGTCTCTAACTGGTATTTCTTTGCGTTTACCTGCATTACCACTCAGTTCTTTAATCGATTCAAATGCTATTCTTTGACTCTGTCCATCATTTTTGTTTATTAAGATTTCAGTCTCTGCAACCTTTTCATCCACACATCTTCTTTTACCTCTCCTAGCTAACCTTCTTACTTCTGAATTCAAACTCCAGTACGCAGCTCTTGCTAATTCAATCTCTCGTTCATCAACGCATTGCATCTCACTCCTCAATTTAGCCTCACCTCTCTTTTTTATCATATCCCACGTTTCCTCTGATATCCATTTCTTTCTCCTGAATCTATGTCTCCTTCCAACGTACATTCAGCAGTCTCATGCAAAACTTTGTTCACATCCTCCCACATCTCATCTACACTTCTCTCCCCCTCTTCCAACGTTTCCAACACCAAAAACCTATTTCTGCATTCTAATCTGAATTCCTCCTTTTCTTCTCCTTCCCTTCTAAGCTTAACAATATCGTATCTACCAACACCAGATTTTCCTTCTTCTGATTTTTAAGTTTAAACCTTATTTTTGCAATGCTGAGTTGATGGTCACTACCAATATCCGCTCCCCGTTTAACATGAACATCTAGCAGAGAACTTCTATGCCTCCTACTGATAGCGATGTGATCAATCTGATTTTTATATTTTCCACACAGTGACACCCAAGTTGTCTTGTGTATATTGCAATGCTGAAAGAGTGTGCCCCCGATGACTAAGTCATTTGCTAGACAGAAGCTTCCAAACCTCACTCCGTTTTCACTCATCCTACTACCAACTCCCATCTTACCCATACATGCCTCAATTCTCTCATTTGAACAGCCCATTACTGCATTAAAGTCTCCAACGCAGATCAAAACATCATGTCTAGGTACCCTTCCTACTCCTTCTTGCAACTTTTCATAAAATGTGTCTTTCCTTTCATCGAGTGCATCATTAGTAGGTGCATAACACACAAACAGACTGATGTTGCCATGATTTGATTTAAACCATGCGTATAACAATCGCTCACCTATAGGATCCCACTCACATAAAGCCTTATTTGCCTTACAACCCAGCAACAATCCTACTCCCTGATAATGCATTCCGTCCTGTCGGCCAGATATCAATAAACGTATACCATCCTCCAAATCCAACTTATCGACTCCAGTTAATCTAGTTTCTGTCAGAGCACAAATATCAAGTCCGTAATTTTGAAAAACCTTCACTAACTCATCGATTTTACCGTCATGATTTAGCATTCTCACATTCCAGTTACCAATTTTAATTGTATTTTTTGCATTAACAAAGGAATTAGATTGTAATTGAAGCAACCGTGAGATTCTTAGCACCCCCTGCCCATTTAAGGGCTGCACGGGACTGGGGGCCATTACTGTTCTTTCAGAGTCCATCAAGGTTTCTTTGGCTAACTTCCTGACCACCTCGCCATTGTGTTGCAGTCGCAGTAGGCAGCTAACTTGCCTGATTGCCCACACCCGAAAGACCCAGCTATGCTGTAGCCAGTCACGTGCCAGCATGCTTCCCAGCCATTTCACTCTCAAGGAGTTCCTCTGCCTGAGAAAGCAACCACCCCCCTGCTACCGAGGGCTTTTGATCTGTGTAGGTAGAGGGCGATCACTCCCTCACTAGCCATATACAGTGTATATACAGTGTATAGGCTACACTACATGAGAAGGAAGGAAGGAAGAAATAATGAACTTGCAACAAGACAAAATACAGGTAGGCATTAAAGTATAAGGGGGCAAGGGGAATAATTAAATAAAATGCATGATGTGAAAAGCAGAAAGAAAAGTGACAATACTGGAATGAGAAACAGTGGGAGAGTCAACCTGGAAATCAGCAAGCAGTGGGGTCTGTCCCAGGCATTATCAGAGATACAGTATCAATTACCATCGTTTCGTTTCGTTTTTAAAGTCTCCAACATGCTTGCATGCGTCAGCCTTGGTCATCTAATGACGGCTCTCCACGCTGCACAATCCATTACAGCCTCCCTGTTCAGTCCCTTAACCCTGAGGTCACACTTAATGACCTCATCCCATGTCTTTCTCAGTCTACCCCTCGTAACCCCACCCTCAATATTAACACTTCCCACCTTCCTCACCCAATTATCACCCCCCATCCTCTCCACATGTCCAAACCATCTCAATCTACCTCTCCTCATCACAACACCAATACACTCCAGTCCCATCCTACCTCTCAACTCTTCCATCGTGAACCCAGCCCCCCCCAGACCTTGGATGAAGGGACGCACTACACATCCACCTAATCATTGTCATTTCTGTACGTCTGAGCCAGCGAATATCCTCCTCCTTCACTGCTCAGGTCTCACTACCATACAGCATTACACTCCTAACACATGCTGCATACAAAGACTCCTTAGCATATAGGGAGAGTCCTCTCAATGTCAGGAGAGGCAAGAGCTCCCTGAACTTCCCCCAACCACTTCTCACCCTAGCCACAAAGCTAGCTCCAGCCCCACCTGCAGCACACAACATGTCTCCCAAATAACAAAACTCTTCCACACACTCAAGAGATTCACCAGCAAGTTCAATTCTTTCACTTCTGACAATCTCCACCTGCTCTCCCCGACACGCCGTACACATAAAATCAGCATTATCTCGCAGTCTACCTCTGATACCTTTACATCTTTTATGCACCCATTTATCACAAACACTGCACAAGATGGAATTACTTCCCATGCCCTTGTGGCAAACTGCACATGGCCACTCTCCCTCGTCTTTGACAGTACTGCCATCCTTGGATTTAAACCCTCATGTTTACATCCAGGTGGGGTGCCTTAACTCACTGGCCACCATTCTTCCTGAACTCTCAATACAACACATACAAGGACATGTAATGTACTGTAACCTCAAGTCTTGAGTTATTTTTTCCAAAAGTTACAAGCATTAAATTAGTCTTGTAAAATTTTTCTAGCTTCCCAAACTCACACAGGTGGAGATGTGACTGTATCCAACAGTTTTCAAGAAGCAGACGGGACCTGTTGACGTTAAACAAATGATCTTACCCCTTCAGTACCGTGATGCCTTTTAGGTTTCATTCTTGCTGCCATCAAAAAATTTTATTCAGTTTAGAGAGGACATCTTGTACTGAAAGGGCTAGAAATAAACTCCACTGATCCCAACACTAAGATGTCTACCCTGACCTTCATCAAATCACTTGGCAGTGGGAATAAAAAAAAAAATCTAATATGGACAGGGATATGGACACCCTTCAAGAAAGACTGATGGTTAGTGTCCAGCATTTACAGTGGGACCACTTGATGAACCTGAAGCTTGCAGTAGGCTTCAATAGCTTCAAAACATGGAAGTTTTTTTCTTGTTTACATTAGTAGGGCCTCCTGGAAAACTGACTAATAAACTTCACTTCAAGCCAAAATACTGTACTGTGTATTCTTATACTGCAATGATTACATTAGTGTGGCCCGAAGAAACTTGAAATGATCATTAGCTTCACACATTTTCACAACAAAGACTTTCTGCAACAAATTTAGTGTGGTCTTGAGAAGTTACCATGTTTTAAATACTGAAGGGGATTGAGAAAAAAAAATGACAATTTAATTTCAAATATTTGTACCATCAAAACAAAGGATATTTTATGACTGAACTAATGTATGTGGTTACCTGATGAAGTTTTCTGAGATGAAATTAAGAAGTCTTCAAGAAAAGTTAAGTTAGTTTCCTGTACTTTTAAAATAGAGGGCATCTTAGTGCTGTGGGCATTAATGTGGCCGCTTGAAGAAGTTGTCTGAGTTGTGTCTGGTGCGCTTGATGTGACGGTGAGAGTCATCATCTGCCGCTTGGCCAGGCCGTAGGATGTCTCGGATGTGTTGCACAAGCAGGTCAATGGCAACTGTGTTCTCTGCTCCTCGGGGTATGATCACATCCGCAAACTTCTTGGTTGGTAGACAGAATTCCTCAAAAGCAGGCTTAACCAGATTGGTGTACTGATTTAACACAACCTCAAGCGCTCTTCCACGTTCTCTTGTATCACGCATCACTCTCCTGGCCAGTCTTGTGTCAGCATCTGAGTCCACAAAAAGCTTCATATGGAAGAGTGCTCGGATCTCTGGCTGGTAAAACATCAAGATCCCCTCAAACAGGACAACATCTGCTTGATATATCGTGGTTGTGCTCTCCAGTCTTGAGTTGGTAACAAAGTCATAGTTCGGAATCTTGCATATCTTGCCATTTAATATTTGATGAAGGGTTTTCAGTACAAGCTCATTATCAAAGGCATCGGGATGGTCAAAGTTGAAGACGCCCTTTAGGGCTTTGGCACTTTCTTCAGGATTGAGTGGGCGGTAGAATGCGTCCTGAGATATACAGACCACACGGCGCTGTGAGTGTTCTATGTCATCCTGACCCAGACGCTCCATGATACGCTTACATACTGTTGACTTCCCAGAAGCCGTTCCCCCAGCCACCCCTATCAAAAACGGTGTCTTGGGTGCCACGCCATTGGCCATCCCATTATAGCCTCGGCTGGGAGAATCCTCTAATTTGTGCGTGGACATTCCTTGTGTTTGGCTGGCGTATATATATATATATATATATATATATATATATATATATATATATATATATAGTCGTTTGTACATTTCAGTATATATCTTGTATATGTTTATGTTGCATATGTCATGTTTTATAGTGTATTGTATCTATATTACAGTCGCTGATGATGTGTAAGGATACACGAAACGTCCTACGAAAAATGAAAATAAATAATTAATAAAATATAGTTACGACATGGATCTTGGGCATATTATCTACAACCTGAATCATAGTGTAAAACAATGTGTAAGAAAACTCGAAAAGATCAACAGAAAAATAGTGAACAATGGCTACGCCTTGGTCTTTAATGATTTTTGTATAAAAGAAAACATTCTGCCTAAATATACTAATATTCGAACCCATGACCCGGCAGCAAGGCAAGAAAACATTACACTGGAGTATAGAAAACAACTAGTGCTCCGCCAAAAACACCTAAAAGAGATAGAAAGAAAACAGCTGAACGATCAGCGTACCGCCCTCTTGGCCGAATATAACATCTTTGACATCAACGATGACGTCCGCCACAACATCAATCAAGCCTTGGACGACCTTCGCCGTCAAACAGAAGAAATAACCAAAACTAGAACCATTAAAAAACTGAACAAGCTATATGGAGGACAAGTCACCTTACCAGAAAAATCCGATTCTTTCCGTAACCTCTCGAATCATGTACTGACTGAACAAGAGAAGAAAGTGTTAAACCTGGGCCTTAATTGCCACCTACAGCCGAGGTTTGACAAAATTAACAAAATGATGGAATTAGAATTACTTAATACATCACTGCAAAAATTGGAACAACAAGGCAAAAATTACCATTAACCCTGACCTGCAAGACCAATTGAGGGCCGAGGGCACACGACGACGCAGCTACAAACGGAGCTCTCTCCTTACACCAGAACTTCAGCAAGCAGCCAAGGATCTTCGAACTAATACAGACATAGTCATTAGGCGAGCTGATAAGTCTAACATTTATGTTCTCCTCAACAAAGAAGACTACCAACACAAACTGGATGCTATTCTCAGTGACAATACTAAATTCCAGCAGATTTCCCGTGATCCAACAGAAACTCTCAAGAAGAAAATCAATCGAGTTATTACTGCAAACAACGCATGCCGAGACTCACCACACCTCACCCCCATAGTTGGACAGTATGCTCCAGGGTACATCTACGGTAATGTAAAAACCCATAAAACCAACAACCCACTCCGTCCCATCATCTCCCAGGTAACCACACCAACGTATACAACAGCGAGACAAGTAAATCAAATCATTACACCATACATTCCAGCGAAGTTTTCCCTGAAGTCCACAGACCAGTTCATAGACATTATCCGCTCTACTCGACCCAGCGGACTCTTGGCTTCGTTAGATGTTGAAAGCCTCTTCACTAACGTACCAGTACACCAAACTATACAGATAATTTTAGAAAATGTGTATCACCACCCAACCTTGTGCCCACCTAAGATCTCAACCCACAACTTGGAAACATTACTGAGAGCATGCACCACCGAAGCTCCCTTTCGCAGCCCAGACGGTAAGCTGTATCAGCAGGTTAACGGAGTCAGCATGGGTTCACCCCTGGGCCCAACATTTGCTGCCTTTTACATGTGTCACCTAGAAAACAAAGTGTTAGAAGATACCAACCTGCATCCAACCACGTATTGTCGCTATGTTGATGATATCTATGTGGTCGTTAGAGACGAAAACCACCTTAAACAACTATGAACTGCCATGGAACATAACTCAATATTAAAATTTACTTATGAGATAAGTGCAAACAACAAAATCCCTTTTCTTGATGTATTAATAGAAGAGGAGAATGGCAACTATAAAACCTCCGTATATCGTAAAGCTACGGACTTGGGTAGATGCCTTAATGCTGTGAGTGAGTGTCCGCAGCGGTACCAATTGTCAGTTATTAGGTCATACTTACGTCGTGCTCATAGGAACTGCTCATCATTAGGAACTCTTCCACTCAGAAGTAACTAAATTAAAGCAGATCTTAATTAACAATGGTTATTCATATCAAAGAGTTGACAGAGAAATATGTCTATTTATTTCATAACAAGTCTCAACCACAAATGTCCAACCGCTTCCACATACTGTTACCCACAATGTGTATTATGGTAATCAGATGTCCCCTGCTTATAAAACGGATGAACGTGTACTTAGAGAGATTGTGACACGTAACACATCATGTGTTATCCCCTCAGACAAGCTCAGTTTAATTATTTACTATAAAAACAGGAAAGTTAGCAACATGATTATGAAAAACAACACAGCTCAACAAACCAACAAACTTCAACATACCAATGTAGTTTATGAATTCACTTGCCCACACGAAGGTTGTAAACTTCGTCACATGAAATATATTGGTATGACCACAACCACACTAAGCAGACGTTTAACCATGCACCTACAATCCGGTTCTATAAAAGATCATATGACTCAACATCACACATCAATAAACAGACAAGTTCTAATAGAAAATACTAATATAATAAAAAAATGTCATGACCACATTAGACTACAACTGGCAGAAGCACTTCTCATACGTGAAAACACGCCGGCCATAAACAACCAAACTACCGGACTAGATCGTACCCTCAAACTGTTTAAATACACAAAGGCCCGACCACAAGCAGCGACAATTACAAATGAACATTACACACACAATAACACAACTGGCAACACTACACAGCCACAAACACCCACTCACCCATACAACCTTCGCAGTCAACCACGTAGCTCATAGCTGACTACACCTAGGAGGTTTGTCTCTTTTATCCATACACTTTTAACTGTAGCTCATACTTGACTTCACCTAAAGGGTTTGTCTCTTTTATCCATACTCTTGTAACTCTACACTTTTATTAGTCGTTTGTACATTTCAGTATATATCTTGTATATGTTTATGTTGCATATGTCATGTTTTATAGTGTATTGTATCTATATTACAGTCGCTGATGATGTGTAAGGATACACGAAACGTCCTACGAAAAATGAAAATAAATAATTAATAAAATATAGTTACGACATGGATCTTGGGCATATTATCTACAACCTGAATCATAGTGTAAAACAATGTGTAAGAAAACTCGAAAAGATCAACAGAAAAATAGTGAACAATGGCTACGCCTTGGTCTTTAATGATTTTTGTATAAAAGAAAACATTCTGCCTAAATATACTAATATATATATATATATATATATATATATATATATATATATATATATATATATATATATATATATACTATATTCTGGTTCCGGTCTAAGTGGCATTCTCTTCAGAGTTACTGGACTTTCACTTGATATCATTGCCACTTAGTCTTATAGAAATGCTAATAATTTTATTCATTTTGGTTTCATTCAGTTGCCTTCACTGACTCGTCACGAAGCAATCAGTTGTCTATTCTTACCCATGTCATTACGTAAATGGTGGATTTATCGTTTTTGAAAAACAAAACCACTATCCTCCCATTAAATAATGTGAATACGGGTAAAACAAAAACACACCTACTCTCTCCTACCTCTCCACAGTCAGCTTGGGAAACGATGCTGCATTGCCCTCTCGCCCCCAACGTCCCATCACAACCTCCACACACTGATACCTAAGTATGATACTCTAATGTGGAGCCAAGTGTAGTTTACATACGTACACACAGTGCTTTTAAAAAAATAAGTAACACAGTACTTAGATGATGAGGTGGAGAGTGACGAAACCGTTGAGTTATTAATGGTGAGTGCAGGACTTGCAAAACTGTTGACAATATCCTTCGTTCTCGTGGCTGAAGGCTGCGTGCCATGCTGGCCGGTAGTGTGACCGGGAGTCACACGCTCAGACTCTGGTGGCACAACTGCTGTCGAGTGGGCGAGTGCTGAGGTAATGTCAGTGTGGAGTGTAGCTGCACCAAAGACAAGCACCAGCACACTAACACACTTCTGGGACAGCACCACCATCTCTACTCTTCCTCCTGCAGCAAGGGGATAGCATTGTTTGGTACCTTTAAAAATAATGGGGAAGCACACACACACACACACACACACACACACACACACACACACACACACACACACACACACACACAATACATGGAAACTGTATAAAAGAAGAAGGGAGAGGTGCGACTTTAAACATTCTTGAATGTGTAAGCAATCATTCCTATGAACCCATGTAGAGCTGGGAGGTTCGTATGGGGAATGCTGGAAAGCTGTCGAGGAAGAATATAAATTTCATTTAGGACTGGATCATTATGAAAAATCTGATTTCATTCATGTTACAGCCTCTTTACATTATAAAACCCAATTCGTTAATTCAGCATTAATTTTAATTGTTTTGTCGATTTATCTTTATTTAAGCTGTGGTATTTATTTGTTTGTTTGTTCCTAGGTGAATTTTCCAATAATGAAACATTTAGTTCAGGTCGAAACGTTATCCAATAAATGGTTGTATGATATGCTGGATTTACAGACTGAATAGTAGTAGTAGTAGTAGTAGTAGTAGTAGTAGTAGTAGTAGCAGCAGTTGTGTTTAAATTTATATGTTTATAGAGAGTATTGGCATTATGATATACACATATGTTATTAAATACATTGGCTTATTTAGCGCGGTCTAGTTTGCTGAACGGTATTATCTCCTTAGCAGACAAATATATTATTCGTATTCGTATAAAACACGCACAGTACTTGTACATGCACATATAAAGGTACCGGTAATGTAAATATATACATATACATAGGCACTCACCTCAGTACATACATAGCTATATAACATTTCTTAAGGAATAGGTACTCATTTAACCTATCGATATGGTAAGAAATATGTATTTCTTGCTAGAAAAATTAACACCAGTTATAAATATAACCACAATATACCAAAGATAAATGAATACAAATGCACAAAACATATTCCCACTGTCTACTCAACAAAGTATATACACCTTTGTTATCCATTGAAATATTTAAATTATGTGAAAAATTTTGATGATGAAATAGAGAGTTCCAGATTTAAGGTCCAGTACATACAGTAGAACCACATACTGAAACAAAATGGTCTGTGCTGGGGGACAGTCTAAGGAGTAGACAGTAGCACCAGTCGAGCAGGGGATTATTCCCTACGTGGATGGAAAGCTGATGACAGGGAGAGCTGGAGCACCCGTTTCATCAGTCCTTGGGACTAGTTCCTGACCATCCCTCTTCGCTGTACTTTTTCAGTGTTTCAGTAACACAGAGAGTAGGCCAGCATGCTCTCCAATACAAGTTTCTCTAATTGTCAACACCATCCTACGTGCACAGTACACACTACACTTCCTTTCCAAAATTAAAAAGGAAAAATGACTTTAGTAAATCAGGCTTCGGAGTCCCAAGAGGGGGGGGAACATAAATCCCCCACCATCCACCCCTCTCCCAGTGACGACTCAGAGAGATGCCTGGAACCACTGTCTGACTCACTACTTCGTTTCTGCAAATTAACGGCCTTTCCTCTAACTTTCTCTCTAAAACACCACTTCTCCTCTAAGCCTCACCCTCTCTTCTTGACAGAGACTCAGCTGTCTGAGGCAACTGACAGCAAATCCCTTTTCTGTTTCCTCCTACTTTCTCTATACTCATTTCAAAGCCAAAGGTGGCTGTTGTGTATATGTACACAACGATTTATCTTCCTCTCGTGTTCCTGAATTTGATTTTTCTGAATTCTCTACTCCCTGGCTTCGGCTTCCATGTCATTCTCTGACTAAATATATCTGTACTGTTTACTTATCTTCTAATTCTACTGACTATGAAATAGTCTTTGGCACTCTTACTTCTATGATGGAACACATTCTATCCATTTCTCCTTTCTTTCTCCATTCTAGGAGATTTCAATGTTCACTACCACCTTTGGCTTTCCTCTCCTTCCACTGATCCACCCGGTGAACAAGCCTACATCTTTTCTATCCTTAATGACCTAGAGCAGCTTGTACAGCACCCTACCCATATTCCTGACCGCCTTGAAAAGAGCTCCAACATACTTGACCTTTTCCTTACAATTAATCCTTGTGCTTACACTGTTAATCTTTCTTCTCCATTGGGCTCCTCCAGTCACAACCTTATTACCTTAACCCGTACCCTCCCGTTTCCCCCCCCCCCCTCCACGTCCTGAAAACCCGATTAATTTTTTTTTTTTTTTTTTTGCTCAAACATTGCCTTTTGGTGAGAAACTAATGAAAATCACCAAGAAAGTTGCTCCTGTCACCCCTAAGTGCTACTAAGGTGGGTCTCCCCTCACCTCAGCCATGTGTTCTGTGGCTGGACCGGTGCAGCTGCTCCGTTCTCTACGGTGGGAAGGAGGAGGGTAACTAATAATAACCAACCTAAATACATATATTTACACTTACTTGCTACAAAAGTACATATACAGCAACAGTATTGTGGTATATATATGTATAAAAAAAAAAATGGGTGAAAATAACATAGGTTCATAATGGTACCACCCATAAATCACCAATTTCTGGCATACTTGACTAGCTGATACTGCTGTTGTTTCCACTTACAGTAGAGGAAGGTCTCACGTGTCTGCCTGCCACGAATCATCTGCGACATTTGAAAAATGTGCACGCAATGTGCCTTTCAATTGCGAATCATAAGTCGTACGACGACGGGTCTACAGTGGCTCCTATGGACCGTTGTACGACGTATGAGGACGGGAGGGTATGGGTTAACTTGTCCTATCACTCTGCTATGACTTGAGGACCCTCCAAAGAAACGTCGTCTGTGGCACTTTGGAGCTGCAGACTGGGAGGCCCTCAGGCAGTACTTTGATTTTCCATGGAATGATTATTGTTTCCATGGCCGGGTGCCAACTGAGTGTGCATTGCGCATTACAAAGGCTAATCTCTTGGGTATGGAAGTATCCAGTCCCTTCTCATATCCTCTGACTAATTCAAGAAAGCCTTGATTTAATCACGCTTGTTCTAATGCTGTCCACAAGAAGGAGAGGGCCTATAAAAGGTACAAAGCCATCCCACCCCTGAATCACATCTTGTTTATGTTTCTGCCCAGAATCATGCTAAGTCTGTTCTTCGCTCTGCTAAAAATAACTTCATCCATACTAAATGCTCTCAACTCTCCAACTCGAATTCTTCCCGCTCATTCTGGCACCTTGCGAGAAACCTTTCTAACAACTTTACCTCATCATTCTTTCCTCCTCTTTTCTACTCTGATGGCTCTGTAGCTATTTCTACTGATAAAGCAGATCTCTTCGCTCAGACTTTCTCCTCCAGTTCCACCTGAGATGATTCCAGTGGTGTTCCTCCATCACTTCCCCCTCAGACTTCCTCAAGGCTGACATTAAAATTTCTTCAGCTGATGTGCTTTCTGCCATCACGGGCCTCAATACTAACAAGGCATATGGGCCTGATGGAGTCCCCCCTGTTGTCTTTCCTATCACAACCTTCTTTCTGATCGTCATTATGGGTTCCGTCAGTGACGTTCCACTGGCGATCTTATCACCTATCTTTCAGACTCCTGGTCATCCTTCTTTTGGAAGGAGTGCCATTGCACTTGACATCTCAAAGGCTTTCGATCGGGTCTGGTATAAATCTTTCATTTCCAAACTGCCCTCTTACGGTTTCTATCCTTTTATGTGTGCTTTCATCTACAGCTTCCTTTCTGGTCATTCTATAGCCACTGTTTTAGATGGCCATAGTTCTTCTAGATCTATCAACAGTAGTGATCCTCAGGGCTCTGTCCTATCACTTACTCTTCCTTTTAGTCATCAATGACCTTCTAAGCTGTACATCTAACCCTATCCACTCATACGCTGATGATTCCACCCTTCACCTTTCCATTCGGTTCCCTCAACATCCATCTCAGCAGTTACTTCAACAAGCAAGGGATGAGGCTGTGGCACACCTAATGTCTGACTTGGCTCATATCTCTGACTCTGGTAAAAAGAATCTTGTTGTTTTTAATGCATCAAAAACTCAGTTTTTACACCTATGAGCCCATCAAAATCTTCCACAGGAGTATCCACAAATGTTCAGTAATATTCAGCTTAATCCTGCATCATCCTTGAACATGCTTGGGGTTTCATTCACTCAGGACTTATCTTAGAAAGATCATATTGCATCTCTTGTAAAATGTGCTTCCAAGAGATTAGGTGTCCTAAGCCGACTCCGTACCTTCTTTGCCCCTGCACAGTTGTTGACTTTGTACACGGGTTTTATTCGCCCATTTAGAGTACATCTGTCATATGTGGGGAGGCTCCCCACATACAGCTCTTCTCAATAGGGTGGAGTCAAAGGCTTTTCGTCTCATCAACTCTTCTCCTCTTATTGGCTCCCTTCAACTTATGTCTCTTCGCCACACTGTTGCATCTTTATCTCTTTTCTATCGCTACTTCAATGGTCACTGCTCCTCTGAACTGTCTGCTTGCATCCCTCCACCTCTATAACGGGTGCGTAGCACCCGTCTAGCAACAAACTTTCATCCCTTTTCTGTCCATCTCTCTAACACAAGAGTTAACTGTTACTCCCAGTCCTTCACTTATGCAACAGGTCAACTTTGGAACTGTCTTCCTCAGTATTTCCTACTTCCTATGATCTCCAGTCTTTCAAACGCAGTGTGTCCAGGCATCTCGAAATTAACCCAAGAACACTTCCGGGTGTCAAATTTTACCCCATGCCAACTTTGATCACATGGCACTTTATGTGACACAAAGACACCAGGCTGGGTAGGGCTATAGCTTCACTTTGATGTTTGCTCTATGGGTGAAAGGTATGTGCTTGGTGCTGTGACTATTAGTGTGGGCATTAGAAGTCCATTGGGGTTAAATTTCACCCCCGTATGTAAGCGTGAAGAATTTTGGTCTGCGACCTCCCCTATCCTGGCATTGCTGCAATAGAGAGACCAGGCTGGGTAGGGCTATAGCTTCAGTTTGGTGTTTGCTCTGTGGGTGAGAGGTATGTGCTTGGTGCTGTGACTATTAGTGTGGGCGTTAGGAATGCATTGGGTAAAATTTCACCCCCGTACGTAAACGTGTAAAATTTTGGTCTACGACCTCCCCTCTCCTGGCACTGCTGCCATGGATATGGAGCAGGCAGTGTTGGCCAACAGCAGCCAGAATCCTATGGTGCACTGCAGCAAATGTCCTAGGTGGGAAGACAGGAAGTCGCGCAATCAGTGCTACACCTGCAGGAGGCCGATGTGCGGGCGCCATGCCCTCTCTTTTTTCGACAGCCTCCCCCACAGCCTGTAGTGCAGTCAGAGGACTGGGACTCCACCAGCGGTAACTCCGACGACCCGGCTTTACGTGGGGCAGGCAACAACTGCCTAACTTATAAAGTTTTGTATTAACTGTAGTTTTAGTGTAGAAGTGTATGTTTTTTCATCAGTTATATTTTTTTGTTTCCCATTTAATGTCACGTTTTCTTTTTTTTTTTTTGGTTTTATTTAGAGATGGAAATGAAAGTTCAATCGTTATATTTTCAAATAACACATTTAAGTTTAATAAAAATTGAGTAGAACTATTTTTTTCCCCCGAAATTAGGGTAATATTACACCCGTAAGTGTTCCCGTCATAAAAAATGGTGGACGTGTTCTAGGGTTAACGGATCCTGAATTTGGCTGTCTTTGGTACTGTTTTTGTTTTTTCTTGGAAGAAACGGTTTTCAGGCTCCTGGCCTTCGGTTCCTTCTTTCTTGCATAAGAAATTTATTTTAGGACTATGTGGAGGGTGGAAGGTAGGGAGGATGATGGAGTCTGGTGGTTGAGGAAAATAAACAGAACAGTTAGAGAAGAAAAACGAATAACTTGCTTATTGCCTACACCGGGGGAAACTTCTGAAAATCTATGCAATATAATACTGTTACGTCCCCATCCCACACTGCCACAGGCTCCAACAGCAGCAGTTCAGTATAAGAAAGACGTTGCCCAGAGAGTTGTTCTTCCTATGGTCAGCTTTTCGGTGTCCAGCACACAAGATCAGCTAGGGCGAAAATACTCGTAAACACTGGCTTCTCAAGTTCACCGTCTTTATTCTCCAAATAATTACACTTAATGCTTTCGAACTTCACTTCACCATTTTCATAAACACCGGAGATACACAAACTGCAATAACGCTTCATTGTTTGCCAACAACACTATTATCACAAGTATCGAAGATATACAAACTTCGCTAACTGCACTGACACTGAACTGACACGGGGGGGGGGGGGAAGCTGGCAGGGCAGTGAAATGGCAAGGGACTAGGTGACATGGAGGCGGTAAGTTGTTGGTGTTCATCCCTTATGGGAGTAAGGTGCCTGGCCATAGATACTGTAGATAGATAGATTATTAATGCTTCGCTTTTGTCTCCAATTTCCATCATTCTTATTGAAAATGTACAGCACAATGGCTCTATTACACTGACCCAGTTTTTGTAACCTTCACCTACTTTTCAAGGTCACAGGCCCAAAAAAATCAGTCATAATTTTTTAACCTCATTTTATTCCAAAGCTGTTATAGATACATGAACATGAAAGGAAATCCTGTGAGAGGATTATTTTCCAAACATTTGTGCAGAAAAAAAAAAAAAAGGTAATTAAAGTGTGACTTTACTGTATTTGGGATACCCCAATTTTCAATTCCTTTTCCATACAGGAAAAACTAAAACATAAATCCAACACTTCTTGAGCCTAGAAGTGCTGCTTGGTTCTGAACCAGGTCTGTATGCTTTTTGGTGGCAGTTTGACTGACGGTTATTCAGTTATTACAAAGCAATATACTCACAGGTGGAGATTAGTAGCTGTCTCTGACAGGTAGTCTTCTGTAGTCATTTCTTTCCTTTCTGGCGTAACTCTCGAGAGTCGACAGCATCACCCGGGAGTAAGCAGTTAATACCATTACCAACTGCCTTCCGACATGGCACCGTCAACACCTCCCAGCTCCATATTCCCGATGTCTATTGCTATTTGGCACTTACACGAGCCATTGAGCCATGGGTGGCACTTGGGTCGTAGCTCACAAACTAACCACATGATTCTCTTCTAACTGGTCTCAGTGCTATTTCCCGACAAAAAGGACATAAAAAACTCCAACCTAATCTAACCTATCCTAACTTTACCTCAACTGAGTAGGATGCCGAACTCCAGCAGACTTCGGGAATATACCTCCCGGCTAACACTCACGCAACTTAACCCGTCACGTCCCGAGGCTTTCCGCACCTATGACATCCCCCAGTCCCGAGCCTTTTTGGAAATTTTTTTTTTCTTCTAAAACTTCCGCTTAGGTCGAGAAACGATGGAAAATCATGAAGAAAGTGGTCCCTGCAGTCTATAAGTGGTCTGTACAGGTGCGGTTTCCCCCCGCAGGTATCGTATTCTGTAATGGGCTGGATATGCGTTTACGTTTTCTATGGTAAGGAATAATGGGAGAAACAACACACAACACCTCTACATTTATTGAATTTGAACTAATAAACAATAACAGTAACAATATAATGGATTTCAGACACATATATAGGAAAAATAAGCATTGTACCATCAACGAGCATAGCGAGTTTGGTCCGAGTCGTAACATGCTATATGCTAAGTTTCTGGTATGAGTCAACCTATCATTTTTTCTACTTGTATACTTCTGTTTCAATGACAATTTACCAATTACAACTGTTTGTAAGTGTTTCCAGATGTTTTCATTCATTATGATGACATGCAGCATAAGTTTAGCGCACATCAGCTTAGTAAGCGCACTCGCTATGACTCGTATTTCAACATACCAAATTGTTTTATCACTTTCCAATTATTTTCCCATTTACATAGAACCTTTCCTCCACCACTGTAAAGGTTTTCAATTATTTTCATTCATTACGAGGGCATTTAGCGATATGCTAGCGCCTATTCACGTAGCAACCACGATCTCAAACACTCGTGTTTCATCATCTACTTTATTTATTCACTCCAATTATATTTTCCCACTTATATTACACACGTTTACACCCCTAGAATGCACTGTACATACTTACTGCCATTATTTATTCAAGTGAGCGTGAGAATATCGCCTGAAAATACCCTCGCAAGGAATGTTTCGTCATACATAATACTCACACACTTATATACTAATTCACTCACACACTTATATACTAATTATTCACTTTATCACTTGCTGACTTCTATTTTGACTAATACTTGCCTTATTCATTCGACTAAGCGTCAGGAAATCTTATCTTTATAGACACGCTATGAATATTTGACTTAGAATATACATCATCATATACAATAATTTGAACTTATATTATACCAGTAAGAATGTCACATAATAATAAATATATAATAACGGGCCGTATTTATTGCACTGAGCGACAGAATATCGCATCAAACAACCCTCTCTATGTAAGTTTCAACTTAGGGCAGATTTATATACTTACACCCAATGTTTTCACTTATGTTCTACCCGTAGGCACTTTATACTAATATTTGGAGATCCACATGACTGATATTTTCACAGAGCGTCTGTCTGTCGCATTTACCTCATAATTTCAGCGTCCTTTCGCATTCACACCATGCTAAAATTGCATCAACGTGTGATATTCACTAAAACATGGGTGAATACAGGGACCCACGTCACACTGCACGCACTCATAGCGGGTGTCCTTCCTCTGTGTCGTGAGTCTCACCTGGGAATTACTGCACACGTGACACCTGCGCTGGGGCCTAGGTCTGTTGGGCTGGGGAGGGATAGGAGTGGGGAAATGGCGGCCGGATATTCTCTGGGGAGTCTGGGTAATAGGGGCAGTGCGGGGGCGCTGTTGGGGCCTTTCAACAGCATACTTAGCAAAGATTTCTCGTGTGAGCTCCCTCACAAACCCTTCAAATGTTTCCTGAACTCCTGTGGTCATGGCGTGAAGGTGGTGGCAATTCAGAGCAGTGATATCTAGTAAGTGAAAGAACAGTTTCTTATACCACTTCATCGTGGTCCTGGCACACTCTACCGTCGATATCATGGAGTCAGACTGGTCCACGAGGTGCATGTTTATATTGTAATACATTACACACTCAGGTTTCCAAACACGACGCCTGCTCTCGCTATGGTAATCAACAGAATCAGTACGGTGCATCAAGGGGCGGTGAACCGTGGACAAGAGGCTTACTTCTCTGTTGTAGTTCCACATTGTTGCAAGGATGTTGTTGGCTTTGAAGAAGACAACCTCACTCCTTGCAAGTTTCCGCCCTACCTTGACCATGTGACGCCGGTTCACCTTTACGGTTCCACAGACTCCCGTTTCATGTGTGTGAAGATAACGAGCGAGAAGAGGGCTAGTGTACCAGTTGTCGAGGTAGAGAACGTGACCACGATGAAGGTAGTCTTGTATCATCGTCTTTACCACTGCTCCCGAAAGTCCTATACTTCGATCTTCTATTATGTCTGTCTGTGCACCGGTGTACAAGACTATGTCTTACGTATCCAGTCCTACAGTCACACATAACAAAGATCTTGAACCCAAAACGGTGCCTTTTGCTGGGTATATACTGTCTGAATGAAATATTGCCTCTCCACAACACGAGACTCTCGTCTATGACGAGATCTCTATAGGGATAGAATGAGGATCGAAAGGTTTGCCTGAGGTGATCAAAGACCAACCGAATTCGCCTCATTTTGTCAGTGTTGTTTGCATTTGCAGGGTCATGAGCATCATAAAAATGGAGGCGACTTAGAATTTGTTGAAACCGATTACGGCTCATCACTTGACCAAATATGGGGGTAAACATAACAGAGTCCCTAGTCCAGTAAGCAGGAATTCTATTTTTTCTTATTATACCCATCAAAAGGACAAGGGCAAAAAATAAGAACATTTCTGGAATGGAGACAGGGTAATCATAGATCATAGAATGCCTACTCCTTGTTCCCAATCTTTCACTTTCTAGGTGCTGGGCGCTTGCAAACAGGTTTGTTTGAAAAACGATCTGATCTACGAATGCCTCACTGAAAAACAGGTGGAAAAAATCCAACCTGGTTGAATTACAGTGAATACCTGGTTCAATGCAGCCAGATCGCCCTTGCTCAGTGAAGGGGTGAATGAGAGGAGAAAAATCACTCCCATCCTCCCAATCCCACGACACAAATCCCTCGTCCCCATCACCGCCTTCGTCTGGGTGGGGAGGAGATCCTGGTTGGGGAGGTGGGGGAGAAGGAGTACGGAGGGCTTCCCCACTGTCACTCCTCTTCCCTCTGCCTTTACCCTTTCCCTTTCCCTTACCCTTACGGCCATGAGGAACATTAGGGGGCTGTGGGGATGAAATTGTTGAATATTGGGGAGCAGAAGACGTGCTGGGGAGTGGTTCCTCCCCACCTTCCCCCTCCATTACCACACCACGTGCTCTCTCACGCAACCTTGCTCGACCACGTGTTAGGGGATATTGGGGAGCATAAGACGTGCTTTGGAGTGGTTCCTCCCCACCTTCCCCCTCCCACACAACCCCACGTGATAATGAACGCACCCGCACTGGCCCACGTGATCCACTCTGCCGCCTCACACTACGTAGGGAGAACAATGACTCACGTCACTCTCACTTTCCCTAATCCCAGGACTTTCCATTTCACTCCCCACTCCCTCCACTTGACTTCCTAGCTCCCCAAACAGAATGCTAGGCCCATACCTGCTCATACGACGTGGTGTGCGCTCTGGGCCACGATGTGTAATCACCTCCCGTCCATACCATGTGGCAGCACGTCCCACGGCTCCGTCCTCGTCCTCGTCCTCGTCCTCGACCTCGAATTCTGCTTCCAAAGCACGCTGGGGATATGGATATGATATACCACGTGCCTTCTTTGCCTCCTGCCCCTCTCTAGCAGCACGGTAAGTCACGTACTGCCGCTTCCTGGGTGACGGAACTTCCTCGTCACTGCTGGTGGTTTCTTCCTCCTCTGGTTGCACATAATCCTTGTCCATCTCCTCGTCATCCAGTGGGGAATCACTGTCGCCGGTAAAGGTGTCCAGGGCGACTTGAATCTCGCTCTCTGAGAGACCTCTCTTAGCCATGTCTGAGCAGGACCGTGGCTACCAGGTGAGTGGACGAGTGGCGGGCTAGCACGGGTCGCACGGGGTCGCCGAGTGTCCCCGCCTGGTGGCAGGTAGGGGAAGGTCAGGCGAGGGTACGTACCGCAAATCAAGCGCGAAATTTGAAAATTGTCTAAATTATGCACATTGCAATTGCACGACGTACTGGTACGTCGCCGGGAATGGCAAATGCAAATCGTTGCAACGTACCCATACGTCGTCGGGATGGGGCAGGTTAATGTAAACAAATCTACATTTCATATATGTTTTCAGTTACCTTGTTTTGCAGTGTTGACTTTGCTTGGGTTCTTGTTCTCAGTAAATATTTCAGTTGAAAATGGCGTATCATGTAATTTATTTCCAAGTCACTGTGCTATTTCTTTCGTAAAAGCAGCTAATGTTATAACCATCCATGCCTGCAAACTCACTGGAGTACGGGGTGGGAATGCAAAAATAGTTGGACTGTAGCATACCGTACTTCTGTGCCAGATATAGCTGGACACTGAATGACGATTATGACCAGTGTTGCCACTTCAAAATTGTTAAATGCCCACATTATCACTGCTTTTCCCACAAATTCAAATAAAATTCCCCCCCAAAAATCCACAAATTTGCTTAAGGGTAGGAAAAGAATTAGAGACTATTTTCTAAAGAAAATAATCACCATAAAGAAACTAGACGTAGAGACAAAAGCTGAGACACCATGAAACTGAAGTCACAGATCATACACCACCCATTCCTTTTCATGTACCTCTTTCCATGAAGAATCTTTGGTGCTGAAATTCCTCAACATTATATCATTTGGCCAACATGCCATATTTTCTTGCATTAGTCCATACGAGATTTGAAGAATCGCTTCAACTGACCGGACTTGAAGGCGATTGTGTATTTCTGAATGCACTACCTCCATTCTTGAAAACACTCGCTCCACAGATGCATTGGAGAACAGGAGTGAAAATACGTCCTGAGCCAGTGATGATACATTCAGATAAACTGGTTCTCTCGCAGAATTTTTTCTTTCATGTACTTCAGCTAAAAAAGATACCTGTACAGTATTTTTCATCCATGACTGTGGCCACTGTTCAGTACAGTACTTTGGAAAGTCCAATTATTGTCATGTCCTTACTGATATTCTGGTGTGTAGCTGCTAGATGTGAAATACTTTCTTTACTGTGAGACACTGCAGTGCTTGGATGGAAATATTTGAACACGAGTATATAATGTGTCAATGTTGTCTGGAAGGTGAGCTTGCACTTCAGTTATTAAATCAATTGCAAATTTCTTGCATCTGTTTTTGATGTACATTATTTGTTCATCATTTAGTTGTGATATCAGAATATCAATGTTAAATTCATACCCAGAGTCAACTGTGTAAAGTGGAATTACATAATCTGAAAACTTGAAATCAGTGGCTTCTCAATTGGTGTCTTTCATAGCTATTTAGGCTCTACTACTTTCTGCAGAAGGCTTCTGTACTTAAGTAATAATGCGTTAGCTTATTGACGTCAGTATTGTCTGCCAGGAAAAGTTTATTAACTTTAAATACCCCCTTCAGCAATTTCCGTGTATACAACATGTACAATTTTTTTTCGGGGTTTCTATATGCATCTTATAGCACCTTAGCAACATGGCAATGCTTAGTTGACGCAGTTATCTCAAAATGAAGTTTAAGGGCATCCTATTGGTCAATGATGACTGTCATTGTTTCCAGTCATACTAACTATCGTGTTGCGGCTAAACCTGGCACTTCAATTGGTGTATTGCCTTCGTTTAGAACTTTGTATATTTCTCAGTAGTTTATTCTTTTAGGGCTGTTTGAGAACCAGTTGTGTATTTCTCTCACCATAAATGTCAATACTATAGGTAGTCCTTCAGTAGCTTTGGTGGCTGCTAAATGCAGCGAATGGCACACACACACCTAAATTCTGTCAAGTTAGGGTTATCCTCCTGTAACAAGGTCACTAAACAATGGTTCCGACCAGTCATTGCATTAGCCCCATCACATTCTACTGCAACCAATTTGTCAACTGCCAATTTGTCTTTATTCATAACAGATTTTAAAGTTTTGTATAGTGAGTCTGCTGTCCAGTCTTCATGTGGAACTCAACGATAAAATCTGCTATTTCTCTTTTGGAAGTGCTGTAATGCCGTACTGTTACGGCTAAGCATCAAACATTTTATGAGTTTGTGCTTTCATCTACCAGGTAACTGTAATATTGGTCTCTAATAACCTTTCTCAGATTTTTTTGCAAATTGGAGGCAATTACATTTCTCTGTCATCTTGCACAATTGTTCTATGCATGTTGAAGTTTTGAAGGAGTTTGGAGTTTTTGTCCAGCTGAGGCACAGTTTCCCTCAGATGATCAATTGCGAGTTTTGTTGAGTGACGTTACACACACAGCCAAAATAAGTTCAGCAACCTTAGTTGGATCTCATATTGCAGGTGTAGATCGTATTGCATCTATAACAGAGGTTTGACCTTACTGCTGCATGCACTGATATATTCCTTATGTTTTTTTTTCCCCTTCACAATGGCAAGTAATAGATTTAATGTGAGCCTGAAAAGTTGTACCATATCTCGCAGCGAGTCTTTGTAGCATCTTGTCACGAATCAAATTCGCGACATTTCCCTTTTGTGAGAAGCCACGAACTATTAGTGGAAAACTCACTGTGTATCGTTCAGTTAACCGCTCATTCGGACGGAAGCTTTGTCAAATCAATTTTTCAGTGTCATACGTTATCGTCTTTGCGTGAGACATTAGCGCTTCCGCTGAGCGATTTGTTTTGGGCGCGTTTCACTCACTTGACCATTAAAAAATGCGACCTACTGATCCCTTTTTTTTCCCACGACTTACTGAGTCGAGTGTTTGCTCTGACGGAGAGAGGTTCTGTGCTCCAGCAGTGTGAGAGGTCAACCCAAGCTCCACAAGACCACAGCTCCAAGCTCCCATCCTTGAATTGGGTGATACACAGCATTCATCGATCAGTATTTCTTTTCGTTTTCCTAGTCTTAAGAGTTTAATTAAGGTGTTTTTTCCTAGACGTAAGAATTTAGCTCGAGTGAGTGAGTGAGTGTGATCTCATTAATTTGATTTGAAATGTAACGTTAAATTTATTTTTGTAATCAATAAATTTAACAGTTCTTTTTCTTGAGCTTAATGTAATGTAAACTCTTGTTTCATTTCTCCACAATTAAGCTTATTTTCCATATAGCTCCTAGCTTGCATAAACGTTTTGCTATTCATAACTGGTACTTAGGCCAGTCTTGTATTAAACTTAAAATCCGTTGTGCCTCCTAGGAGTTAAGCACCAGCAAGAGCCTTATATTATTATTAGTATTAGTTATTTATTGTCAGGGGTGAAGTAACTTTCTCCAGAGGCTAACAGTACTAAGAAACAGCAATTGAGTAATTAGTCTCTGCTGTGTACTGTTGAGGAAGTTTATAAATTCTCGTTCTTAGAGAATCGTGCATAGAAGTCAGCGTAAAGTAATCGTTGCTTGATTTAGTAAGACGATCATTGTCCTTGCTCTTCAATATTGTTGAACATTATTAACAATTAAATAATATTTAGCATTTATTTAAAAAACACCGTGATAGTATAAAACCCCGTGACAATTGGCGACCTCATTCCAGGATATAAACTCCTAGCTCTAAAGCTATTCATGAGATAGTACTCACTCATTCATATTTAGGAATTTATCATTAAAGTTTATAGGCACAAGTTTACTGGTGTTTACCCTTAATTTAGCAAGTAAATTTTTGCTTTATTAATCCATAGAGTACTTAACTCTTTAGTACTTTATTTTTGGTAACGCCAGACAATTTTATTCGCTCCTGGGTACCCGCCGTACCCATTGTGTTAATTATTGAGCTCTCAGTTATTTGCAATTTTGCTCTAATCTTTGCCAGTTAACTAGATAAGACTGGTCACCACTAGCTTGTGTCTGTACTCTTTACTTGTGTTTGTTAGTATTCGTTTGCGAAGCAGTCAGTACTCAGTTTCGTTTGCTTAATAAGCTAGCATCATGGCAGCCAGTGCTTATGTACAGGAAGCCAAAGATATGGGTCTCACAGACCCAGAGAAAATACAGAGTTACGTTCTCTCACGGTTTAATTACGAGCAAGAACGTGAGAAAGATGCTCGTGAAGAGCGTAGAATCCAACGCGAATACGAGCGCGAACAACATGAACGTGAGCGAGAACAGCGCGAACACGAGCAAAAACAATGAGAGCTCGAGTTAGAAAAAGAGTGACAACAGCGCGAACACGAGCTAGTACAAGAGCGAGAACAGCAGGAATACGAGCGTGAACAACGAGACAGAGAACGAGAACACGAACGTGCCGAGCGAGAAGCGCGTGGAAAACATGAACTTGAAGTGCTGAAGCTCAAGCGAGATTCCTTGGCTTCAGACACGTCTGATGCAGTTGGTCCAAGCTCCATGAGCGTTCTCCCTGTACATGTCCTGGCGACCCCACACATCAAGCTTCCTTCATACAAGGAAAGCGAGCGAATCGAGCCGTACATAGCTCGTTTTGAGGACATGGCAGACATGTATCAACTGGATGAGGCAGCTAAGCAGATCCAATTTTTAGCTTATTTGAGGGCCCTGCCCTCGATATTCTCCACAGAATTCGTGGAGACAATCTCACGTATGAGATGATGAAAGCTGCACTCATTAAGGCGTATGGTTTCACAGTAGACGACTCCAAAGTTCAGTTCATGCGAGCTCGTCTCCAAGACAAGGAGACAGCTGTCCAGTTCCTTGATCGTCTCACTGCTTACTTAAATGAGTGGATGGAGAAAGATGGAACTCCTTCCACGCGTGAGGGGATAATTGACCTTATGCTGCGTACACAGCTAGAGAGGTCGTGGCCTGCTGAGCTCATAGCACAGCTTAAGATCTGCCAGGTGAAAGATGCCAGCCAAGTGGCAGAAAAGGCTGACGCATTCTTTACTGCATACGGGTATCAAACTCGTAAGCAAAACACCTGGAACAGAAAACTTGATAAATCTGGAAAATCGTCTCGGACTGAATCCCACCACCAAGGCCGTTCTCAGAGTAATGGCCAAGGTCCAAGCAAACCGCAGAAGGACCAGGGGCAAAATACACAGCAGCCTGCTTGGAAGCGGTACAACAAGCACCCCAACCAGCAACAGTTCCCCAAGCACCAGCAGCAATACAAGGACAAGCCACGTAGCCCTCAGTCAGGTCAATTAGTGTATCGGAGGCAGGAGGCATATGCAGCCTTCATTCCACAACAAGTACCCGGTGGTGGCATCTCTACCAGTACAGGTACTTCCCAACAGTTCACAAGTCCCCCTCCGACCATGAACTCTCCTCAGACACCTAGTTCCCAGGGCGCCACGTTTGCTGCATCGGTTGTTCCGCAGTCTCATGAATGACTGGCTGCTACCTCCTCAGACCCTTCCACCAGCAACACTGCCTTTCTTGTTCAGCCAGGGTCTGTGGGAGGTGTTTCTGTAAATGTTCTGAGGGACAATGGTTCCTCAGGTTGCTCTGTGAAGCAGAGTTTAGTTCGGCCTGATGAGTATACAGGTCGACAGATCTAAGTTAGACTTATTGATGGATCAGTGAGATTGTTCCCTGAGGCACGTATCCAGGTGGCATCTCCATTTTATACTGGTACGACACTTGCAGTTGTCATGCCAGAACCTCTATTTGACCTAATAGTAGGAAACATTTATGGTGTCAAAAATAGTTGCGCCGTAGATGTTGCTACTCAGACTTCGGCTGCTGCGGTAACACGAGCCATGGCCAAGGCTCCAAATCGCGTCACTCCATTGACTGTCGCAACGCCGCAAGATCTGATTCGTAGTCAAGATGTTGTCCAAGAGCAACAGACTGACTCGACACTTGCCTCAGTGCGTAAGAAGCTGGAGGGAAAAGTGATCAAGTATTCACGGGGAGGACAAGCCAGGTTCCTTCGTAAGCGAGGACGGCTGTACCGTGAGTCACAGACACCCCAGGGTGAGGTTCGACTGCAGTTTGTCGTTCCTGCAAAGTATCGCCGAGCAGTGTTTGAATTAGGTCATTGTTCAGCGATGGGAGGTCACATGGGTCAAAAGAAGACCTCTGACCGCATCCATGCTGACTTTTTCTGGCCAGGAATGGGACGGGAAATAATGAGGCTCGTACGTTCCTGTGATGTGTGTCAGCGTACCACTGACCGGGGACGTGTCCATCCTGCGCCATTGAAACCAATGCCCATAATCTCTGAACCATTCGAGAGAGTAGCAGTTGACATAGTTGGGCCAATCTCCCCTAGGGCTAGTGATGGATCAAAGTATATCCACACTATTGTTGATTTCAGCACACGGTGGCCTGAAGCCGTGGCCCTTAAGAATATAGAGGCCGTCACTGTTGCTGAGGCATTAATTGAAGTGTTCTGTCGTGTAGGTATCCCTAAGGAGGTCTTAAGCGACCGGGGTTCGCAGTTCACTTCAGCAATGATGAACAAAGCGTTCAGGTTGCTGTCCATCCGAGGCTTACGAACTACGCCATATCATCCCATGTGTAACGGGTTGTGTGAGAGGTTCAATGGAACTCTCAAGAAGATGTTGAGGTGCATGACCGCCGAACAGCCAAAGGAATGGCCGCGGTTCATTGCTCCTCTTCTATTTGCTTATCGAGAAGCCCCACAGCATTCATTGAAATTCTCACCCTTTGAACTGGTGCGTGGGAGGTCGGTCCGGGGCCCACTTCAAGTCCTTCGTGAGTTATGGGACGATGAAGAACCCGACCCTGAAGTCAAGACCACCTACACCTACGTCCTTGATTTGGCTGACCGCCTCCAGTCGACGTGCGAGTTAACTAAGGAAGAACTGATCAAGGCGCATGAAGTTCAAAAGGCTTATTACGATAAGAAGGCAAAGCTTTGGAAGTTTAGTCCAGGCGATAAATGCTTGGTATTACTCCCCACTGCCCAGAACAAGTTGTTGGCGCAGTGGAAGGGTCCATTCGATGTAGTAGAGCGCATTTCAGACCTCAACTACATAATACAGATGGGGAATATTCGTAAAAGGTTCCACATTAACATGTTGAAGGCTTATCATGAGTCAGACCTCGAGGAGACTGGCCTACGAGTAGCTGATGATAGTGATCAGCCACTGGAAGAAACCGGGGCAGCCGCGGTGATCCCAGCTGATGACCATGATGACGAGCCCTTAACCACTCAGTCCCGTCAGGAAGAGACTGTCGGAGATGTTTTACTTAACCCTGACTTAGCAGTAGGAGACCAAAATGCCTTATGGTCACTGCTCTGTCAGTATGCTGATGTCTTCTCAGACCAACCTAGACTTGCAAAGGTTGCGTGTCATAAAATTGAGTTGACCAGCAATGCTCCTATAAAGGTTAAGCCATATCCGATTCCCATGCGACTACAGGATGCAGTAGATAAGGAAATTGCTGACATGGAGACTGCAGGCATTATCGAAAAGTCCTCATCTCCTTACTGTAGTCCGATGGTAGTAGTCCGCAAGAAAGATGGTGGAGTCAGGATTTGTGGTGACTATAGAAGGCTCAATGCAATCACCAAAGTGGATGCTGAGCCAATGGGTGACCATTTTGCCATCTTCTCCAAGCTGGCAGGGTCACGATATTTCACGAAGCTCGACCTAGCGAAGGGTTTCTTCCAGATTCCCCTTCATCCTGAGAGTCGTCACTTCACTGCCTTTGCTACTCCTGGGGGGTTGTACCAGTATAAAGTCCTCCCATTTGGACTTACCAATTCCCCAGCAGTATTCAATCGTGCCATGAGACAAGTGCTCCATGGTATTGTAGGAGTAGAGATGTTCGTTGACGATGTCCTCGTTCATTCCGCCACGTTGGAGGAGCACCTCAGACTCTTGGAAATTGTCTTCAGTAGACTCCAGAGTTTCAACATGACTGTGAAGCCTAGCAAATGCAAGATTGCTCACAGTGAGGTGGAGTTTCTCGGTCATATTGTTGGCAACAATCACTGCAGGTGTCAGGGTGACAAGATCAGGAAGGTTAGAGAAGCCCCGAGACCCGTGACCAAGAAACAGGTTAGGGCATTCCTTGGCCTAGTGGGATATTATAGGAGTTTTATCCCCAACTTTGCTCTCATTGCCCAACCGTTGTACGAAGTGCTACGGAAATATGCTCCAAACACCATTGAATGGGGAGAAGAGCAAGAGAGATCTTTTGCCACCCTAAAGAATATGTTGTGCAAGGAGCCTATCTTGCAGTTGCCTGATTCCAGGAAACCTTTCATACGGCACACTGATGCTTCACAAGATGGAGTAGGTGCCGTATTGATGCAGGAATCGGAAGGTGGAATCTTCCCAGTGGCATACCACAGCCGTAGGCTAAAACCCGCTGAGAGGAATTACAGTACTGTTGAGAAAGAACTCTTGGCTGTGGTTGATGGTGTTAAAAAATATTATTATTATTTATTTGGGGCATCATTTACTCTGGAAACTGACCATATGCCACTCACTAGTCTTAGCACGACCAAGACGGCTAATGCAAGATTGACACGCTGGACACTGTATTTACAGCAGTTAAACCTTGTTGTGAGATACATCAAGGGAAGTGATAACGTAGGTCCAGACCTGATGTCTCGCCTGCTAACTGCTGACTAACATGGGCAGTTGTTGTATGCTGGGTTCCGTGATAGGCATCCTCAGAGATTTGAGTAATCCAAGGACCAGCCTGGTTCCCAGTTAAAAGTGTAGACCTGACGTCTCACTTGTTGGCCCCACAGGACACAGTATGTCCAGGGCCTATACATACACGTGTACTGTAGGTTAAGGGGGAAGTGAGAACTCCACAGAGGACACTCGAGGCTCTGGAAGACCCGAGTTTGCACAAGGATTCTCAGCTCCCCGATACTAATATAAGTACTGTAGGTTAAGGGAGAAGTTCGAGAGAGAACTCCGCAGAGGCGACTCGAGGCTATGGAAGACCCGAGTTTGCACAAGGATTCTCAGCTCCCCGATACTAATATAAGTACTGTAGGTTAAGGGGGAAGTTCGAGAGAGAACTCCACAGAGGCGACTCGAGGCTATGGAAGACCCGAGTTTGCACAAGGATTCTCAGCTCCCCGATGCTAATATAAGTACTGTAGGTTAAGGGGGAAGTTCGAGAGAGAACTCCACAGAGGCGACTCGAGGCTATGGAAGACCCGAGTTTGCACAAGGATTCTCAGCTCCCCGGTATTAATATAAGTACTGTAGGTTAAGGGGGAAGTGAGAACTCAGCAGAGGCGACTCGAGGCTATGGAAGACCCGAGTTTGCACAAGGATTCTCAGCTCCCCGATACTAATATAAGTACTGTAGGTTAAGGGGGAAGTTCAAGAGAGAACTCCACAGAGGCGACTCGAGGCTATGGAAGACCCGAGTTTGCACAAGGATTCTCAGCTCCCCGATGCTAATATAAATACTGTAGGTTAAGGGGGAAGTTCGAGAGAGAACTCCACAGAGGCAACTCGAGGCTATGGAAGACCCGAGTTTGCACAAGGATTCTCAGCTCCCCGGTATTAATATAAGTACTGTAGGTTAAGGGGGAAGTGAGAACTCAGCAGAGGCGACTCGAGGCTATGGAAGACCCGAGTTTGCACAAGGATTCTCAGCTCCCCGATATTAATATAAGTACTGTAGGTTAAGGGGGAGGCGACTCGAGGCTATGGAAGACCCGAGTGCTCCCCGATATTAATATAAGTACTGTAGGTTAAGGGGAAAGTGAGAACTCCGCAGGCGACTCGAGGCTATGGAAGACCCGAGTTTGCACAAGGATTCTCAGCTCCCCGGTATTAATATAAGTACTGTAGGTTAAGGCACAGGTTGAGGACCTGTGTGCAGTTCGAGGCTATGGAAGACCCGAGTTTGCACAAGGATTCTCAACTTGCCGACACTAATCGTATGCTATAATTAATGGCGACCTCGAATGTACAAAGCTTAGGCTGTCACTTGTATTTTTCAGCTAGAGCGTACTTTTCGTAGCATGTACTGATTGCTAGGCAGAGAGAGTAATTGTAACATAATAAGAATTTTGTCTCATTGACACTTTTCATGCTCCACCTTAATTGGTTTTGCAGGTACAGCAATGGGTGTAGCAGTTTTGCTGTGCGGGCCAGCTGATCGTCTGCCGCACGCTGCCGCCTCTTCTCCTCTGCCTTCGTCGTTGCCATATTATTATTTACTGTGTCATTTTACATGTAAGTACAGTTACACTACAACTGTCACACCTACACCGTGTATTACATACACCACGCTACACAACAATTAGTTGTCAGTGTATATGTAGCGAACTTTCGCTCAGTTTGACCTGAGTACAGGATTTTCACCGTCGTCACGGAGTTTTTCCCTCAAGCTTGCTTCTATTAACGTAAATACGAGTTTTTTTTTTTTTCGCTCACTGGCGACTGCGACTTTCTCCTGTAGCAGGATAGCACACACACCACAGTGTGAATCTTGTGTGACTGAGTTAGGATGTGTACATATATATATATATATATATATATATATATATATATATATATGTATATACACAAATTTTTTCCCATAAGGAAAAAATTTAATTTTGTAGGGGCGTAATGTCATGAATCAAATTCGCGACATTTCCTTTTTGCGAGAAGCCACGAACTATTAGTGGAAAACTCACTGCTTATCGTTCAGTTAACCGCTCATTCGGACGGAAGCTTTGTCAAATCAATTTTTCAGTGTCATACGTTATCGTCTTTGCATGAGACATTAGCGCTTCCGCTGAGCGATTTGTTTTGGGCGTGTTTCGCTCACTCGACTGTTAAAAAATGCGGCCTACTGCTCCCTTTTTTTCCCCACGACTTACTGAGTCGAGTGTTTGCTCTGACGGAGAGAGGTTCTGTGCTCCAGCAATGTGAGAGGTCAACCCAAGTTCCACAAGACCACAGCTCCAAGCTCCCATCCTTTAATTGGGTGATACACAGCATTCATCGATCAGTATTTCTTTTCGTTTTCCTAGTCTTAAGAGTTTAATTAAGGTGTTTTTTCCTAGACGTAAGAATTTAGCTCGAGTGAGTGAGTGCGATCTCATTAATTTGATTTGAAATGTAACGTTAAATTTATTTTTGTAATCAATAAATTTAACAGTTCTTTTTCTTGAGCTTAATGTAATGTAAACTCTTGTTTCATTTCTCTACAATTAAACTTATTTTCCATATAGCTTCTAGCTTGCATAAACGTTTTGCTATTCATAATTGGTACTTAGGCCAGTCTTGTATTAAACTTAAAATCCGTTGTGCCTCCTAGGAGTTAAGCACCAGCAAGAGCCTGATATTATTATTAGTATTAGTTATTTATTATCAGGGGTGAAGTAACTTTCTCCAGAGGCTAACAGTACTAAGAAACAGCAATTGAGTAATTAGTCTCTGCTGTGTACTGTTGAGGAAGTTTATAAATTCTCGTTCTTAGAGAATCGTGCGTAGAAGTCAACGTAAAGAAATCGTTGCTTGATTTAGTAAGACGATCATTGTCCTTGCTCTTCAATATTGTTGAACATTATTAACAATTGAATAATATTTAGCATTTATTTAAAAAACACCGTGATAGTATAAAAACCCCGTGACACATCTACCATCACAGGTTGAAGCCATGCTGTGAACGAGGTAGTAAACTTATATAATGGTTACATTTTGGGTTACATTTCGCCCTAAAACACTATAAAGATGAACGGAAAATACGTGCCTGGATGTAAATTATAATTTCTGACATAATTCCGTGCTACAGGCAATTGTATTAATTTTACACAGCAACATTGGAAAATTTGCATGGAAAAGTAATAATTCTAGGGACGGCAGACAAATTATATATAAGTTTAATCCCCACATTGTTACGGTACTTAGTATCGCCATTAAAAACTATCTCCATAACTCTCTCAGCCTCATAGACGCCATTTAGTATTTTACTCTGGCTAACGCCAGACGAATATACTGGTCACAGGGAAACCCCTCGAGAATGAGAGTGTTAACTGACACTTTCGTATATTACTGACATTTTGTTTCATGTTTGTTTACCTCTGAATCGGACGTCATGTTCCCACACAGGTCAATACCACAATGTCTTGTTTTCACCACTCATATTGAAAAAAAAAAAAAAAAAAAAAAGCTCTGTCACTCCAATCCCTTTGAACGCTGAGGTTGAGAGCTGACTGAGGTGACGACGTGACGGAGCGGGGGCACGGTACCGGAGACCGGAGGGGATAGGGTGGCGGATCCGTCACCATAACTAGACGTGAACAGATCACGACCAGGCTTAGTACACGTACTAGGGACCCTCAAGTAAACGGTCCGTATGTATCACGTACCGATTTTCTCCCATTTTCTCTAGATTCCCACAAATTTATTAAAATTCCCACGAATATTTCATTCCCACGACACCTCCCATGTAGCCTTGTTTCTCTCATACGTTTGTGGGAAATTCCTAGGAAGTTACACTGTTTATGGTGAAACCATTCACTGCGTCAGTGTTTGTTTACAAGTACATCCTGTGTGCGGCAGTTTTCAAATATCTAGAAAAAAATCCTAGAAAAAAATAATATTGTCAAAAGATAGAGAAAAAAATCCCGTGTTCAATTGTATATAACACATCTCAGCAAACAAAAAGAATTACCTCTGAAACAGGTCCATGAAGTAATAAATATTCCCTGTGCGGTGGTGCCAGACGAACGATGTGTTATGGTTGCACTGTGTCATCAGTGTCAATCTTGTGTTCAGATAAAATCAGCATCTGAACCATCACTGCCATCATCTGACAACGTATCACTATCATCACTACACTCGGCCAGAGATTTCATCCAATATTTACTTGACCCACTGCTAGCGGCAGCATGAAGAAGATATCGTACCATTACCTTCGGCACTTTGTAGTTAACTGAGCAGAGCTCTGCTCCTCGTAAAAATGCATAATCTATGTATGGCAATATTCTATAGAGTGCGAAGAGTTACTAGCTGATTTATTTCGTGCCATTTCTGACGGCAGAATTTGTGAAGGCAGGAAATCATATATGATACAGCCGCAATCACAGCCATTTGGACACAGATATCATATATGATGCAGCTGCAGTCAATGGGTTCTTTCATGCGCGACTGAGCACATGAGTTACCAGATATTACAATACCCGTAAAAAAAAATCAACTGGGACCTTCTAAAACAATAACACATTAGCAAGCATTAAAGAAACGTATAATTATCTGGTACACTTTTACTGCTTTTGGCACCACAAATTATTGGTTATGAGACTTTGCAGATGCTAGGTGGAAGTGAGGAAGAGATGGCAGGTAAACTTTTGATAGGAGTGAGAGGAGTGAGAAAAGAAGAGGAGAGAGCCAGGAAGGGGAGAGGGGTTTGGAGACAAAGTGGAAAGAAAGTTGGGAGGCAGGAAGAAATACAACATATTTAAAATGCGTGGCTTGAAAAACAGTGCCCCCGGAGCATACCATAGTACCCCTGACGACAGGGCAAGCCAAGAACAGCGTAGTGTGCCCACAGATACGCCGACACCCCCACACGGACCCCACGGGGTGGCCGCCACCAGCCACCACCACTCCGGGCAACAGCGACACATGTCAGCCCGGGCCGTGCACCCCTGTGACATGCAGCCACCACGCCGCCGCCACCGTAGGAGAAGGACACTACCTTCATGTAGTGGAATTGCTGAGCCGGCTAGGGGTGGAGTTAGAAACTATACTCCAGATGGCGCCCCTCTGGTAGAGACGATCTATGGTCGCTCCCAAAGTGTTCCGGTAGTGACGATCTATGGTCGCTTCCAAGGTGTTCAGGTAGAGATGATCTATGGTCGCTCCCAAGGTGTTCCGGTAGAGATGATCTATGTTCGCTCCCAAGGTGTTCCGGTAGAGATGATCTATGGTCGCTCCCAAGGTGTTTCAGTAGAGACGATCAATGGTCGCTCCCAAGGTGTTCAGATAGAGACGATCTATGGTCGCTCCCAAGGTGTTCCGGTAGAGATGATCTATGGTCGCTCCCAAGGTGTTCCGGTAGAGACGATCTATGGTCACTCCCAAGGTGCTCCGGTAGAGACAATCTATGGTCGCTCCCAAGGTGTTCCGGTAGAGATGATCTATGGTCGCTCCCAAGGTGTTCCGGTAGAGACGATCTATGGCCGCTCCCAAGGTGTTCCTGTAGTGACGATCTATGGTCGCTCCCATCCTCGTGGGACGATCTATGGTCGCTCCGAGAGTGTCGTGGTAGAGATGACCCATTGTCGCTCCCTCCCTCATGAGACGATCTACGGTCGCTCTGAGGGCGTGCAGAGTAGAGAGACGTCCCCACGGCAGGAGACTGGAGCCCAGGCTTCCTGTCCCAGAGTGACCCAGACAGGCCTCCCAGCCTCCCCTGGTCTCTGCACCCTACGCCTGGCTCTAGAGCAGACACACCTGACGGACCCCAGTGGAAATCGCTGCCACAGCTCTCCCCTGTCGGCGCCCCTAGACGCTGGAGACCGCAGTCCACAGTCTCTCTCGGCTCTCCCCAGGACACCCGGGCGTGATCTCTCTATACCCCCACGACGCCGGGACCTATCACAGAGGTTCCTGGAGCTATTCAGCCCCAGTCCCGAGGGCCACACGCCTGAGCCAAGCGCGGAAGCCAAGGGAAGTCCAGGACACGAGAGGACGCCCTTACGGGCTATCCCGTGCCCTCTCGGCACGCCTCGCATTGACGGTGCCCCTAGCCCAGCATGATCACCGATGACATGTTCCTGCCTATTCCCCTGATGAATACGTGTGATATTGTCGCACGAGTGATTTAGGTTAAGTGTGATTTCCCCTGATGTAAGTATTGTGCAGTGATTTCATATAGTGAATATCGGAGTAAATCAGATCACAGAGAGAAGTTAAAGGACGAGAGTGTGGAACAAGATCTGATTGACTATACGTGTGAGTGACATCTCTGTTATATTGATATTATCATACATCCTTGTATTAAACAGCAACAAATAATTAACATACAATACTTCGGTATACCTGCCAGCCATTTCATCCTGTTGTAAGGTGTTACGTGACATACCCACTGCAAGTTGGACCTTGTGTTACATGGACATACGGTTTTCTATCGTTAACAGCTTATGTGTGGTTTTGGACGTCCACTAATTCATATGAACGTGGCAATATAAGCCTTACATTATCAACATGTAAGGTTAATGTTTCTGTCATTATTGGATGAACGAAACGAATTAGGGATCGCCTCTGACGAACCACAAACTCTCTGCTTTAACGAAAATATACCGATCTCTTGAAACAACAGTGACACTGTCATTATGTATACGACTGAATGTAGGTCAGTCGTATACTCGTACATAATGACACTGTCCATGTAACATAAAGTCCAACTTGCAGTGTGTATGTTACGTAATGACACTGCCCATGTAACACAAGGTCCAACTTGCAGTGTGTATGTTACGTAACACCTTACAACACGATGAAATGGCTGGCAGTATTGTATGTTAATTATTTGTTGCTGCTTAATACAAAGGTGTATGATAATATCAGTATGATCAATACCTGACGGATCATTTCATCATTATCTTTGTTTATGTTGGTTAACAATGGGTAGGATTGGAGGACGAGAGGGTATGAGAGGCGTTTGGTGGAGACAGCAACCCAGAGAGAAGGGTAGTGGAGGTGGGAACGAGAATGTATGAGAAACGACAACATATCTATCATCGGATGGTGTTCACTATACTCCACTTATCTGTAATATTAATATATAGTATGTAAGTATATAGACAATAACTCATAATGCATCGTAGGTCTTCTTTTTTTTTCGTGCCTTTCTCATATGTTGTGGATAACAGCACAGTATTACACATTAAATGCCTTTATATACTTAACCCTACTGGTTCTGATTGTCTATAAAAACGGTCATGACACACTGTAACATCACCAGCTTTGACCGTTCCACATCTATCCAATAACGCTTACACGGGTGTTGGGGGAGGGGCGGTGGATGTGGGGTGTTCAGTTGCCTGGTCTCTCACTGGCCGCGACTCTGCCTACGAGGGAGGAAGAGATTAGTGTTTTCGGGTGTACATAGAGGTTGGAGGAGTGGACTTTCGGACCACCACTTGGTGGTGGTCAGAAATAAAGTCCAAACGTAATGGAGAAATAGAAGAAGGGAAGGAAAGGAGGAAGTAGTTCTTATAAGGAGGGTGGAAAAGCTACAAGAGGATGGAAAAAAAGGCAGAATATAAGAGGGAAGTGGAGGAGCGACTGGGTAAATATGAATTGGAGCAGATGGGGGATGTGGAAGGTGTGTGCATGATATTCACAGACGAAATCTGTGCAGCATGTGAGGTGGTGAGTGGGTTGAAGAAAAGATGAAAGGGGGTGCAGGGAACAGCATGGTGGACTGAAGAGGTGAGAGAGGCTGTGGCATAAAAGAAGAAAGCATATAGTCAGTGGATGAAAAACAGGGGCGTAGAAGAAGTTGAGAGACGGAAGAGAGAGTTATATGATGAGAGGAAGAGAGAGGTGAAAAGATTAGTAAGAGAGAGTAAGAGAGTGGATGCGGAATTTAGAAGGAATTTGAGTGTAAAGTGGAGGGAATGTAAGAAAATGTTATGGAAAGAGGTATAGAGAGTTAGACAGGGTGCCAAAGTAAGTTAGTTAAGGAGTGAAAGATAAAAATTGGTAGATTAATAGTGGAGAAGGGAGAAAAAGTGAGCAGATGGAGAGAACACTTTAAGGAATTGTTGAACATTGGGAATGAAAGTAATGCAAGTATAAGTGGCTGCAAATTGGTTGGGAGAAGGAGGGATGTGAGAAGAGAAAAAGAAATCAGTGGGATGGAAGTTGTGGAAGCAATGAAGAAAGTAAAGATGGGGAAAGCCCCAGGAATTGATGGAGTGTCTGGTGACATGCTGAAGCATGGGGGAGAGATAGCAGTAGAATGGATGTGAAAGATGTGAAGATTGGCCTGGGAGGAAGGTAGAGTTATGGAGGATTGGAAGTCAGGTATGATTATTCCCTTGTACAAAGGAAAAGGGGAAAAAGAAGTGTATGGTAATCATAGGGGCATTTGCCTTCTTAGTGTAATAGGAAAGTATGTGGTAGGATACTTGTTGACAGAGGGAAATGACAGAGGAATTGGTTTGAGAAGCACAGGGAGGTAATTGGAAGGGAAGAGGTTGTGTTGATCAGATATTCATTCTTAGAGCTTTAGTGGAAAATCTAGAGAAGTGAAAGAAGTTGTATGCAGCCTTCATGGATCTGGAAAAAGCATATGCCAGGGTGGATAGACAAGGATTGTGGAAAGTATTAAGAATATATGAAGTAGATGGGATGTTGTTGAAGGCCGTGAAAAGTATTTATGAGGGTGCTAAGGCTCCAGTGTGTGTGGATAGTGAACTGAGTGAATTTTTCTATTTGAAGGGTGGATTGAAACAAGGTTGTATCATGTCTCTATCGCTGTTCAGTCTCTATATGGATGGAGTTATAAAGGAGATACAAGGTAGGGCAGTGGATGTTGGAGCAGCCCTAGTGAGAGAGGGCAGTGTTTGGAAACTACCAGTGCTGTCGTTTGCTGATGATACTGCGTTGTTAAGTGAAGATGAAAGTGAGCTGCAATGCTTGGTGGATGAGTCTGAGAGAGTGTGTAAGAAATGGAATCTGAAGGTGATTGTAGGGAAGAGTAAAGTGACGGTCTTCAAGGTTGGATGAGGAGAAAATGGAAAATGTGAGTCCGTTTAAGTACATGGGTAGTGTAATGAGTAAGGATGGAAGTTTAGAGGGTGAAGTGCTCGAAAGTGTATAGCGGGGAAGAAAGATTGCTAGTTCCTTGAAAGCAGTGATAAGAAACAGGGAAGTGAGCATGGAAGTGAAAAAGCTACATGACAGTATTGTGATACCAACTCTAACGAATGGAAGTGAAACTTGGACCTTGTTGGAGGGACAGAAGTCAAGAGTGAGAGCAGTGGAAATGAGTTATTTGAGAGGAGTATGTGGAGTCACATGGAGAGACAGACTGACAAATGATGAAGTAAAGGTGCGTTGTGGTGTGGACGTGGATGTGATAGGAAGCGTTAGGAGAAACACATTAAGGTGGTTTGGCCATGTGGAGAGGATGGAGAGTGAAAGACTGACGAGGAAAATGTATGTGTGAGGTGGAGGGGAGGAGAGGGAGGAAGAGGCCAAGGATGAGATGGAGGGATGGAGTGGAGAGAAATATGAGAAAGGGGTGTGTGAGCTGGGAGCAAGGCAATGAAATGGCGGCAGACAGGGCGACATGGGGGCGATTTGTTTGTGTCCACCCCTTACGGGATTAAGGCACCTGGGAATATATATATATATATATATATATATATATATATATATATATATGTATATATATACAGTACATCCCCACAGTATGCGAGTTCCAAGTACGCGATCCCCCTTGTACGCGAGGACCTGTTTTTTTTTTTTGTGTGTGTATTTTTTATTAGTAGGCAATTTGAACTCCTTGTAAGCGGGATGGGGAGCGAAGAGTGGCCCAAATCCTGGGTTACCCTGAGTCACGATATTGCCCCCCCAAGAAGCGGTAATGGTTGCCTACGCTCCGCCCTCCTTGAGCAAGAGATAGCAGCAGGAAAGGCAGCAACACCAATGATGGAGACTGAAGACTTGACCACGACGGGGATTAGCAGAGTAAAGTGTGCCCTTGATAAATTCAGGGAAGAATTCAAGGACATTGAACGCTTTCAGTTGCAAGTGGAGGAGGTGATGTCTTCACTGGACAGAACCTTCTGCTACTACACCGACAAGCACAACCAGGAAGTAAACAGACGGAAGCAAACACTCATCACCCGTTTCCTTTGGCTTGAACAAAGTGAGGAATCACTCCCTTCAGCATCAGAAGAGCCATATCCTGAGGAGGATCAAGAGTCTGATTCGATGCCTTAGGTGTCAGAAATAGACTTTGAAGGGTTTATGAACGAAGTGAGTGCATTAGGTAGCGAAAGTGTCGAAAGTGCTGGTGACGAACGTGGTGAGGAAGGTGGTGTGTTGGGTGGTGTGGTGGGTGATGCAGGAGATGCACGTTAGGTGCCTCATCCTGCTTCGGATCCTCTTCTTACCTCCATCACGCCTGTTGTCCTCTTGGGTAAAGGTGAGCAGCCATATTCTTGTTGGTTTAAAGCCATATCCTTGTTGATTTACATAGTAAAGCCATAATCTTGTTGGTTTACTTCATCTTAGGTAATATGTCTTAGATAGTTTCCCTGTATAGTAAAATACTTAGGTCAGAAAGGCATCTCAAGGGTTGCCCATGAAGGGGGGTGCTGCCCATATGTAATTTTACCCATTAGTTTATGTATTCACAGTATGCGAATTCCTAGGACGCGACGTCCTCTGCCGCCCATATAGGCGTGTACTAGGGAGATGTACTGTATAATTATCTATTTATTTGTCTAAATATACAGAGAGAGAGAGAGACTCATGTCAGTTGAGACACTGTGTGATGCAAGTGAGTGGGTGTAACTTCCCCTCCAGTACATGGTGTACCGAGATGTTTCAAAACATTGATTCGATGCTGACTTCAATGGTCAATATTCATATAATTTTTCTCCTTATCATATGTTTTATTTGACTTCATTACGTATTGTACATAGGCGTTATTTCAATGAAATTACCATTTCTAGCTCATATAAGCTAAACCATGATCACCTCACTCATAAAATCAGACACTAGATACCTGGAAGTCAATATGATTACAATAAGTGCCTCTGGATGACCGATAAAGCGAGTATCATTCTGGAGATGTTTGTTCACTCGATTATTTACATAACACATTCAGGTGGTTTGGCCATTTGGAGAGGATGGAGAATGAGAGACTGACTAGGAGAGTGTATGTGAGATGTGCATGAGGTGGAGGGGGGGAGGGAGTGGGAGGCCGAGGATGAGATGGAGGGATGGAGCGGAGAGGTATGTGAGAGAGAGGGGTGTGAGCTGGTAGCAGGGCAGTGAAATGGCAGGGGACAGGGCGACATGGAGGCGATTTATTTGTGGTCACCCCTTGCGGGAGTAAGGCGTCTGGCACTAGACAGATAGATAATTTTCTTTACATACTAGCTAGATTTAAAAACATAGGCAATGCAACACTGTTTCAACCTCCACCAGGCCCAGCACATACGAAGTACCCCCCAACTTCCCTGCACACCTAACCAAGCGCATAACGGACCTCCCCCACCCCCCCTCTGTATAACACAGATACATTAAAACTAAAATATTCAGTAGTTTATCCACGGTAATAAACCCTTTTTATGATTATGCTTAAGAAAATTTTAAGTCTTAATGGCTCTGTGTTACACAGAGGGGGGAGGGGGCGTTACGTGCTTAGTTAGGTGTGCAGGGAGGTGGGGGTATGTGCTTGGTCATATGAAGAGTTGCAACAGCGTAGCACTGCCTGTTTAGTAGTAGTAGTAGTAGTATCAGTAGTATCCACAGGTGCAATAATTGTAAATGTGGTCACTGTAGTTGGAAATGTAGTGCTATTATAGTTTGTACTGTATTTGTAGTTAGCGATGCTGTATCTGTTTTGTGGCTGCGGTTGTATACTCGTTTTTTTTTTTTTTTTTCACTCGATGCGAAGATGCACTCGACAGGTTGGTGGTGATTGGCTGAATGCAACTTGTCCGAATAGCATCGTTGTATATCAAATAATTACAGGTATTGTGAATCAAAGCTTATTTACTAACTCAAATTTCTCCCTGAGATATATGTTATATCAATTAATAATGCTAATGAGTAAAGAGATTATGAAGTGTTAGTTAGTCTAAATTAAGTAACAGTCGCTGCCCAAGTCAACGATCTAAACTTGTGTTCGGATGCACGCTACTTCATTTGTAATTTTTCATATATTTTAGTGCAAATTGGGACAAATTGGACTAAATATAAGAATCTATCTATCTGTCTATTACCAGAAGTCTCAATCCCGTTCGGGGTGGCCACAAACAAATCGCCTCCACGTCGCCCTGCCCCCCGCCATTTCACTGCCCTGCTCCCAACTCACACCCCCCTCTCTCATGTACCTCTCCACCCCATCCCTCCATCTCATCCTTGGCCTCCCCCTCCCTCTCCCCCCGTCCACCTCACTCACATATATACACTCTCTTCGTCAGTCTTTCACCCTCCATCCTCTCCACATGGCCAAACCACCTCAGTGTTTTTCTCTTAATGCTTCCTATCACATCCACATCCACACCAACGCGCTCCTTTATATCCTCATTTGTCAGCCTATCTCTCCATGTGACTCCACAGGCTCCTCTTAAATAACTCATTTCCACTGCTCTCACTCTTGACTTGTGTCCTTTCAACAACGTCCAAGCTTCACTTCCGTACGTTAGAGTTGGTATCACAATACTGTCATGTAGTAACTTTTTAACTTCCATGCTCACTTCCCTCTTTCTTATCACTGCTTTCAAGGAACCAGCAACCTTTCTTCCGTGCTGTACCCTTTCAAGCACTTCACCCTCCAAACCTCCATCCTTACTCATCACACTAACCAAGTACTTAAACTTGCTCACATTTTCCAGTTCCTCACCATCCAACCTCACTGTAAATTCACTGACTTCAACTCTCTCAAAGACCATCACGTTACTCTTCCCTACATTCACTTTTAGATTCCGTTTCTTACACACTCTCCCAAACTCATCCACGAAGACTTGCAGCTCCCCTTCGTCTTCACTCAACAACACATTATCATCTGCAAACAACACAAGGAGTTTCCAAACACTACCCTCTCTCACCAGGGCCACTCCAACGTCCACTACCCTACCTTGTACCTCTTTTATTACCCCATCCATGTCCAGATTGAACAACCCTGGATACATGACACATCCCTGTTTCAACTCAACCTTCAAAGAGAAAAATTCACTCAGTTCACCATCCAAAGCACTGCAGCCTTAGCACCATCATACATACTCTTCACAGCATTCAACAACTTCCCATCTACGCCATATATTCTTAATACTTTCCGCAATCCATGTCTATCCACCCTGTCATATGCTTTCTCCAAATCCCTGAAAGCCGCATACAACTTCTTTCCCTTCTCTAGAAACTTTTCCACTAAGGATCTAAGAATGAATATCTGCTCTACACAACCTCTTCCCTTCCTAAAGCCTCCCTGTTCTTCTCCAACTAATTCCTCTGTTTTTCTATAACTCTGTCAGTAATTATCCTACCGTACACTTTTTCTATTATACTAAGAAGACAAATGCCCCTATGATTACCACACACTTCTTTTTCCCCTTTTCCTTTGTGCAAGGGAATAATTATACCTGACTTCCAATCCTCCGGGACTCTACCTTCCTCCCAGGCCAATCTGCACATCTTCCACATCCATTCTACTACTATCTCTCCGCGATGCTTCAGCATTTCACCATACACTCCATCAATTCCTGGGGTTTTCCCCAGTTTGACTTTCTTCATTGCTTCCACAACTTCTATCCTACTGATTTCTTCCTGTCTTCTCACCTCCCCTCTTCTCCCAGCCATTCCCCAGCCACTTATACTCACATTACTTCCATCCTCTATGTTCAACAATTCCTTAAAGTGTTCTCTCCATCTGCTCACTTTTTCTCCCTTCTCCACTAGTAATCTATCATTTTTATCTTTGACTCCTCTGGTAACTTCACTTCCACCCTGTCTTACTCTCTTCACCTCTTTCCAGAACATTTTCTTACGGTCCCTCCACTTTACACTCAAATTCCTTCCAATTTCCTCATCCACTCTCTTCTTACTCTCTCTTACCAATCACCTATCTCTTTCTTTCTACATATAACTCTCTCTTCCGCCTCTCAACTTCTTCCACGCCCCTATTTCTCATCCATTCATTGTATGCTTTCTTCTTTTGTGCCAAAGCCTGTCTCATCTCTTCATTCCACCACGCTGTTCCTTGCATCCCCCTCCATCTTCTCTTCATCCCACACACCACATCACATGCTGCACACATTTCTTCTGTGAATATCCTGCACACTCCTTCCACGACCCCCATCTGCTCCAATTCATATTTGCCCAATCGTTCCTCCTCTTCTCTCTTATAATCTGTCTTTTTCTCATCATCTAGTAACCTTTCCACTCTCCTTGCAAATACTCCTTCTTCCCGTCCTTCCATTCTTCTATTTCTTCATCTTATTTGGATCTTTATTCTGGCCACCACCAAATAGTGGTTAGAAAGTCCACTCCCCCAACCTCTATAAGCTCTTGCATCCATTACACATCTTCGCATCCTTTCATCTACACACACATAATCAATCATTGCCTTCCTTTTATTCAGTTCACCACCTACTCTTCTCATCATTCGCCATGTATACCTGTGGATCAGTTTGTGCCTGAAGAAGGTATTGGCTATCACCAACCCCCTCCCTGCACAAATGCCCACTAACGCACTGCCATTCTCATCTATCTCAGCAGGCACACCCCACTCACCACTATTCCATCCACCTTCACATTCCCTACTTTACCATTCATATCACCGATCAAAAACACTCTCTCATTCCTTCCAAACTTTTCCATGCACACTTCCACATTTGTCCAGAACTCTTCTCTCACTCTGCTTGCACGATCTTGCGTTGACGCACACATGCACACAATCGCCCACATTTGTATTCCAACTTTCAATCTTACCCCCACAATCCTTGACCCAAATGATCTATATTCTCTTATGTTCTTCTTCCATTTTTTGCTCTCAACTATACACAGTCCTTCTTTTGCCCTCTCATTCTCACCTACTCCTGCACATATACCCCATCCATACTCCCATCCCCCTTCCTCTCCACATGTCCAAACCATCTCAATCTACCTCTCCTCATCACAACACCAATACACTCCAGTCTCATCCTACCTCTCAACTCTTCCATCGTGAACCCAGCCCCCCCAGGCCTTGGATGCAGGGACGCACTACACCTCCACCTAATCACTGTCGTTTCTGTACGTCTGAGCCGGCGATTATCCTCCTCCTTCACTGTCCACGTCTCACTACCATACGGCATTACACTCCTAACACATGCTGCATACAAAGCCCCCTTAGCATGTAGGAAGAGTCCTCTCAATGTCAGGAGAGGCAAGAGCTCCCTGAACTTCTTCCAACCACTTCTCGCCCTAGCCACAGAGCTAGCTCCAGCCCCACCTCCTGCACACACCATGTCTCTCAAATAACAAAACTCTTCCTCACCCAATGATAATTGGATGAGGAAGGTGAGAAATGTTAATACTGGGGGTGGGGTTATGAGGGTAGACTGAGAAAGACATGGGACGAGGTCATTGTGACCTCAGGGTTAAGGGACTGAACAGGGAGGCTGCAATGGATTGTGCAGCATGGAGGGCCGCCATTAGGTGACCAAGGCCGATGCATGCAAGCATGTTGGAGCCTTTAAAAACGAAACGCAACGAATTCCCATTTTCTCATACTCTCACCAGCCCATTTAGTTTCAGTTACTCCACATACATCAACTTTTGCACCCTCAAGCACCTGGACAATCTCTCTTTCACCTCATCATTCGCACCTCTTACGTTCCATGTTGCTATTACCGTGTCCTTTGTCCGGTCCTTGGTCGTCATCTTTTGGTCAGTCCTTGTTCGAGGCTTCTTGTTCGTCTTTTTAGTTAGTTGTTTTCAGAGGGGGGGCACTAACCCTTCGCCAATCCTTTTAGTCGCCTTGTACGACAAGCACGGATACTGGGGGAGTATTCTTGAAAAACCCAGATTCTACGCAAAACATGGAATTAATGAAACTCACTATTTGTGAAATGTTAAAGGGAGGTAAAAAGAACGGCCACTATCGCCTGGCGGGAAAACACTTCAGCTGATTCTCAACAGAGCAAAAAAAAAAAAAGTAAAGTTGTAACTTGTTCCAATGGTAGTGGTGGCGGTGGTGGTGGTGATGGTGATAATAGTGGTGGTGGAACTAGTAGTGCTGGTGCTAGTGGTAGTGGTGGTGATGACAGTGGTAATACTGGTAATAACAGAAGTGGTAATGTTGGCTATGGTAATGAAAGTGCTGGTAGTGTTGGTATTAGTAGTGATGGTAATTGTCTTGGCGGTGGTGGTATTGTGGTGGAAGTGGTAGTGGAGGTGGTAATGATATAGGTGGTGGTGGTGGTGGTGGTGGAGTTATTTAATACTCTGTTCACTTTAACTTGGCCTAAAACTGCCATCTCTTCATCTTCATCGCCGAACTGTAACAATAGATTAACTCTAGAATATGATGCTAGTCACAAAGAAGTGTTATGGAAACGATGTACGGCAACAGTACTGTCTTATGTTCTCATTTGGCTACGTTAAATAAGCAGCAAAAGGACAAAAAAGTGGATCAATTTAAGCCAACGACCTGTATTGATGGTGGTGGTGTTTGTGATGGCGGTGGTGGTGGAAGTGGTAGTAGTGGTGGCAGTGGTGATGGTGGCTAATGGTAGTGCTATTGGTGGCGGTCGTGATGGTGATTGTAGTTTTAGTGGTAGTATTGGTGATTGCAGTTTTAGCGGTGGTGGTGGTAGTGGTGGTGGTGGTGGTGGTGGTTGTAATGATGCTAGTGACAGTGGCAATGGTGTTATTGGTAATAATAGTGGTGGTAGTAGTGGTAGAACTGGTAGTGGTGATGTTCGTGGTGGTGGTATTGGTACCGGTGGTAGCTGTGGTGGTGGTGGTGGTAGTGGACGATTGGTGGTAGTGGTGGTGGAATTGTTGTAATGGTAGTGCAATGGCTGAGATGGTAGTGTTACTGATGGCGGCAGTGGTAGTGGTGATGGTAGTGGTGATGATGGTACTGGTAGTGACAGCAGTGGTAGTGATGGTACAGGTACCGATGGTGGTGTTAGTGATGGTGGTGGTTGTAGTGGTGCTAATGACAGTGGTAATGAAGGTAGTAGCCTACCGGCAGTGATGGTGGAGGTGGTGCTAGTATTGGTTGTGGCTGTGTTGGTGGCAGCGGTGGTGGTTGTGGTGAAAGAAGTTGCGGTGGTGGTGGTGATAGTGGAGGTGGTGCTGATGATAGTGGTAATGGTGATGGTGGTGGTTATAGTGATGGTGGTGGTTATAGTGATGGTGGTGATAATGGTAGTGGTAATGGTGGTGGTGGTGATGATGGTGGAGGTGATGGTAATGGTAGTGGTATTGGTGGTGGTGGTGTTTGTGGTTATAGTGGTGGTGGTGGTAATGGTAGTGGCAGTGGTGTTGGTGGTGATGGTAGTGGTAGCGGTAGCAGTACTGGTGGTGTCGATGATGCTAGTGCTGGTGGTCAGAGTGGTAGATGTGCTAATGGTCAAGTTAGTGGTGGTAATGATAAAGTTATTGATGGTGATTGTGTTGGTAGTGGTAGTGGTGGTGCTTTTTTTTTTGGCAAGGAAGAAGAAACCAAAGGCTAGGAGCCCACATAACAGTTCCTTCCAAGAAAAAAACGAAAACAATACAAACGAGAGCCAAATTCAAGATCCGTTCATTTCGAGATGCCTGGACACACTGCGTTTGAAAGACTGGAGATCATAGAAAGTAGGAAATACAAAGAGAGAGAGACAGTTCCAGAGTTAACTTATTGTATAAATGAAAGTCTGGGAGCAACGGTTAGCTCTTGCATTAGAGAGTTGGACAGAAGATGGATGAGAGTTGGTTGCTAGACGGGTGCGAAGCACCCGTCGTAGAGGTGGACGGATGCAAGCAGACAGTTCAGAGGAGCAGTGACCATGGACGTAGCGACAGACAAGAGATAAAGAGGCAACAGTGAGGTGAAGAGACAGAGGTTGAAGGGAGCCAGTAAGAGGAGGAGAGTTAATGAGACAAAAAACCTTTGACTCCACCCTGTTGAGAAGAGCTCTGTGTGGGGAGCCTTCCCACACATGAGAATTGAACTCCACACAGGGACAAATAAATCCCGTGTATAAGGTCAACAACTATGCAGGGGCAAAGAAGGTACGGAGTCGGCTTAGCACACCTAAACTCTTGGAAGCAGATTTTACCAGAGATGTAATATGATCTTTCCAAGATAAATCTCGAGTGAATGAAACCCCAAACATGTTCAAGGATGATCCAGGATTAAGCTGGATATTATTAAACATTAATGGATACTGCTGGGGAAGATTTTGTTGGGTTGATAGGTGTAAAAACTGAGTCTTTGATGCATTAAAAACAAAAAGATATTTTTTTACCCCAGTCAGAGATACGAGCCAAGTCAGCCATTAGAAGTGCATTAGCCTCATCCCTTGTTTGTTGACGTAACTGCTGAGATGGACGTTGCGGGGACCAAATGGAAAGGTGAAGAGTGGAATCATCAGAATACAAGTGGGTAGGGTTAGATGAACAGCTTAGAAGATCATTGATGAATAAAAGGAAGAGAGTTGGTGATAGGACAGAGCCCTGAGGAACACCACCGTTGATAGATCTAGGAGAAGAACGATGGCCGTCTACAACAGCGGCTGTAGAACGACCAGAGAGGAATCTGTGAATCATGGCCCAGATAGAAGGATAGAAACCGTAAGAGGGTAGTTTGGATATTAAAGATTTATGCCAGACTCGATCTAAAGCCTTTGAGATGTCAAGTGCAATGGCAAAGCTTTCACCAATGTTCCGAAAGGAGGATGACCAGGAGTCTGAAAGGTAGGTAGGAAAGTGAAAGGTTGTAGTGGGAATGTTAGTAATGTTTGTAATGGCACTGGTAGTGATAGTAGTAGAGGTAGTAAAAGTAGCTGAGGTAGTGGTTGTCACGAGTCGGCTAGTGACATTGGCTTTTTTTGGGAAACCGCGAACTCAAGTGGAATCCCAGTTTATCGTTCAGTTAACCGCTCATTCGGATGGAAGCTTTGTCAAATCAATTTTTCATTGTCATACGTGATCGTCTTTGTGTGAGACATTAGCTCTTCCGCTGAGCAATTTGTTTTGGGCACGTTTCGCTCATTCGACTGTTAAAAAATGCGGCCTATCGCTCCCATTTCTTTCTCACGAGTTTACGGAGTCAAGCGTTTGCTGTGACAGAGAGAGGTCCTGTGCTCCAGCAGTGTGAGAGGCCAGCTAGTACCCAAACTCCACTAGACCACAGTTATCCAGTGCTCCCACCCTTGGTGATATACAGCATTCATTGACCAGTATTTCTTTTCGTTTTCCTAGTTTAAGAGTTTAGTTAAGGTGTTTTTCCTAGGCGTAAGAATTTAGCTCGAGTGAGTGAATGAGTACGATCTCTTTGTTTGAATTCATTTGAAATGTAACGTTAAATTTATTTTGTAATCAATAGATTTAACAGTTCTTTTTCTTGAGCTTAATATAATGTAAACTCTTGTTTCATTTCTCCGCAATTAAGCTTATTTCTCTTATAGCTCCTAGCTTGCATAAACGTTTGCTATTCATAACTGGTACTTAGGCCAGTCTTGTATTAAACTTAAAATCCGTTGTGCCTCCTAGGATTTAAGCACCAGCAAGAGCCTGATATTATTATTAGTATTAGTTATTTATTGTCAGGGGTGAAGTAACTTTCTCCAGAGGCTAACAGTACTAGTAATCAGCATTTGTGAGTAATTAGTCTCTGCTGTGTACTGTTGAGAAAGTTTATAAATTCTCGTTCTGAGAAAATCGGCGAAGTAAGCCAACGTAAAGAATCATTGCTTGATGTAGCAAGACAATCATTGTCCTTGCTCTTCAATATTATTGAATATTATTAATTAAATAATAATAATCATTTATTTTAAAAACCCCGTAATATTTTAAAAACCCCGTGACAATTGGCGACCTCGCCAGGATATTAACTTCTAGCCCTAAAGCTATTCACGAGATAGTGCTCACTCATTCATATTTAGGTATTTATAATTAAAGTTTATAGGCACAAGTTTACTGGTGTTTACCGTTAATTTAGCAAGTGAATTTTTGCTTTATTAATCCATAGAGTACTTAACTCTATTTAGTACTTTATTTTTGGTAACGCCAGATGATTTTATTTGCTCCTGGGTAGCTGCTGTACCCATTGTGTTTATTATTGAGTCTTCCCAGTCATTTACATTTTTTATTTATTCTTTGCCAGTTAACTAGATAAGACTGGTCACCACTAGCTTGTGTCTGTATTCTTTATTTGTGTTATTAGCATTCGTTTGCGAAGCAGTCAGTACTCAGTTTCGGTTTGCTTAGTAAATTAGCGCCATGGCTACCACTGTATTTTTACAGGAAGCCAAAGAAATGGGTCTTTCGGACCCAACCGAAATTAAAGAGTATATACTCTCACGGCATAATCAGGAGCAGCAGCGCAAGAATGATGCCCGTGAAGAGCGTAAGATTCAGCGCGAATACGAGTGAGAACAGCGTGAGGAACGCGAAAAGGAGCACAAATACGAGCGCGAACAACATGAACGTGAGCGAGAACAGCGCGAATACGAGCATGAACAACGCGAGATAGAACGAGAACACGAACGTGCCGAGCGAGAAGCACGAGAAAAACATGAACTTGAAGTGCTGAAGCTCAAGTGAGATTCCTTGGCTTCAGACACGTCTGGTGCAGTTAATCCAAGCTCCACTAGCGCTCTTCCTACACATGTTCTGGCGACCCCACGCATCAAGCTTCCTTCATACAAGGAAGGCGAGCGAATCGAGCTGTACATAGCTCGTTTTGAGGACATGGCAGACATGTATCAACTGGATGAGGCAGCTAAGCGGCTCCAATTTCTTAGTTTATTTGAGGGCCCTGCCCTCGATATTCTCCACAGAATTCGTGGAGACAATCTCACGTATGAGATGATGAAAGCTGCACTCATTAAGGCGTATGGTCTCACAGTAGACGACGCCAAAGTTCAGTTTATGCGAGATCGTCTCCAAGACAAGGAGACAGCTGTTCAGTTCCTTGATCGTCTCACTGCTTACTTAAATGAGTGGATGGAGAAAGATGAAACTCCTTCCACGTGTGAGGGGATAATTGACCTTATGCTGCCTACACAGCTAGAGAGGTCGTGGCCTGCTGAGCTCATAGCACAGCTTAAGATCTGCCAGGTGAAAGATGCCAGCCAAATGGCAGAAAAGGCTGACGCATTCTTTACTGCATACGGTTATCAAACTCGTAAGCAAAACACCTGGAACAGAAAACCTGATAAATCTGGGAAATCGTCTCAGACTGAATCCCAGCACCAAGGCCATTCTCAGAGTAATGGCCAAGGTCCAGGCAAACCGCAGAAGGACCAGGGGCAAAATACACAGCAGCCTGCTTGGAAGCAGTACAACAAGCACCCCAACCAGCAGCAGTTCCCCAAGCAGCAGCAGCAGCAATACAAGGACAAGCCATGTAACCCTCAGTCAGGTCAATTAGTGTATCGGAGAAAGGAGGCAAATGCAGCCTTCATTCCACAACAAGTACCCGGTGGTGCCATCTCTACCAGTACAGGTACTTCCCAACAGTTCACAAGTCCCCCTCTGACCATGAACTCTCCTCAGACACCTAGTTCCCAGGGCGCCACGTTTGCTGCATCGGTTGTTCCGCAGTCTCATGAATGACTGGCTGCTACCTCCTCAGACCCTTCCACCAGCAACACTGCCTTTCTTGTTCAGCCTGGGTCTGTGAGAGGTGTTTCTGTAAATGTTCTGAGGGACAATGGTTCCTCAGGTTGCTCTGTCAAGCAGAGTTTAGTTCGGCCTGAGCAGTATACAGGTCGACAGATCCATGCAAACCTTATTGATGGATCAGTGAGATTGTTCCCTGTGGCATGAATCCAGGTGGCATCTCCATTTTATACTGGTACAACACTTGCAGTTGTCATGCCAGAACCCTTATTTGACCTAATTGTAGGCAACATTCACGGAGTCAAGGATAGTTGCTCCGATGATGACGCTACTCAGACTTCGGCTGCTGCGATAACACGAGCCATGGCTGAGGCTCCAGACTGTGTCACCCCAGTGATCATTGAATCGCCGCAAGATCTGATGTGTAGTCAACTTGTTGTACAAGAACAACATTCTGACCCGACACTTGCTGCCGTGCGGAACAAACAAAAGGGTCGAGTGATTAAGTATTCACGGGGAGGTCGAGCCAAGTTCCTTCGCAAACAAGGACGGCTCTACCTTGAGTCACGAACACCCGAGGGCGAGGTTCGACTGCAGTTTGTCATTCCCGCCAAGTACCGCCTAGCAGTGTTACAATGGGGTCATTGTTCAGCCTCAGGAGGTCACATGGGCAAAAGGAAGACCCAGGACCGTATCCGAGCTGACTTTTTCTGGCCAGGGATGGGACGAGACATAGATAGTTTTGTCCATTCCTGCAGTGTGTGTCAAAGTAACACCACTAATCAGGGACATGCCCTTCCTGTGCCGTTCGTAACCACACCTGTAATCTCTGAGTCAGTTGAGAGACAGGATAGTGGTGAAGTGAGTGTAGACCTGACGTCTCATTTGTTGGCCCCACAGGACACAGTATGTCCAGGGCCTGTACATACATATCATGTACCATAGGTTAAGGGGGAAGTTCGAGAGAGAACTCCGCAGAGGCGACTCGAGGCTATGGAAGGCCCGAGTTTGCACAAGGATTCTCAGCTCCCCGATACTAATATAAGTACTGTAGGTTAAGGGGGACGTTCGAGAGAGAACTCGCAGAGGCAACTCAAGGCTATGGAAGACCCGAGTTTGCACAAGGATTCTCAGCTTCCCAATATTAATATAAGTACTGTAGGTAAAGGGGGAAGTGAGAGCTCCGCAGAGGTGACTCAAGGCTATGGAAGACCCGAGTTTGCACAAGGATTCTCAGCTCCCCGATATTAATATAAGTACTGTAGGTTAAAGCACAGGTTGAGGACCTGTGTGCAGTTCGAGGCTATGGAAGACCCGAGTTTGCACAAGGATTCTCAACTTGCCGACACTAATAGTGTGCTATAATTAATGGCGACCTCGAATGTATGAAGCTTAGGCTGTCACTTGTATTTTTCAGCTAAAGCGTACTTTTCGTAGCATGTACTGATTGTTAGGCAGAGAGAGTAATTGTAATGTAAAAAGAATTTTGTCTCATTGACACTTTTCATGCTCCACCTTAATTGGTTTTGCAGGTACAGCAATGGGTGTAGCAGTTTTGCTGTGCGGGCCAGCTGATCGTCTGTCGCACGCTGCTGCCTCTTCTTCTCTGCCTTCGTTGTCACCATATTATTATTTACTGTGTCATTTTACACGTAGGTACGGTTACACTACAACTGTCACACCTACACCGTGTATTACATACACCACGCTACACAACAATTAGTTGTCAGTGTAAATGTAGCGAACTTTTGCTCAGTTTGACCTGAGTATAGGATTTTCACCATCGTCACGGAGTTTTTCCCTCAAGCTTGCTTCTATTAACGTAAATACGAGGTTTTTTTCGCTCACTGGCGACTGTGACTTTCTCCTGTAGCAGGATAGCACACACACCACAGTGTGAATCTTGTGTGACTGAGCTAGGATTTATATCTATGTATATTGAAATCTTTCTTCTGAAGGAAGAAAGATTTAATTTTCATGGGGCGTAATGTCACGAGTCGGCTAGTGACATTGGCTTTATTTGGGAAATCGCGACCTCAAGTGGAATCCCAGTTTATCATTCAGTTAACCGCTCATTCGGACGGAAGCTTTGTCAAATCAATTTTTCACTGTCATACGTGATCGTCTTTGTGTGAGACATTAGCGCTTCCGCTGAGCGATTTGTTTTGGGCGCGTTTCGCTCATTCGACCGTAAAAAAATGCGGCCTATTGCTCCCATTTCTTTCTCACGAGTTTACGGAGTCAAACGTTTGCTGTGACGGAGAGAGGTCCTGTGCTCCAGCAGTGTGAGAGGCCAGCTAGTACCCAAACTCCACTAGACCACAGTTATCCAGTGCTCCCACCCTTGGTGATATACAGCATTCATTGACCAGTATTTCTTTTCGTTTTCCTAGTTTAAGAGTTTAGTTAAGGTGTTTTTCCTAGGCGTAAGAATTTAGCTCGAGTGAGTGAGTGAGTACGATCTCTTTGTTTGAATTCATTTGAAATGTAACGTTAAATTTATTTTGTAAACAATAAATTTAACAGTTCTTTTTCTTGAGCTTAATATAATGTAAACTCTTGTTTCATTTCTCCGCAGTTAAGCTTATTTCTCTTATAGCTCCTAGCTTGCATAAACGTTTGCTATTCATAACTGGTACTTAGGCCAGTCTTGTATTAAACTTAAAATCCGTTGTGCCTCCTAGGAGTTAAGCACCAGCAAGAGCCTGATATTATTATTAGTATTAGTTATTTATTGTCAGGGGTGAAGTAACTTTCTCCAGAGGCTAACAGTACTAGTAATCAGCATTTGTGAGTAATTAGTCTCTGCTGTGTACTGTTGAGAAAGTTTATAAATTCTCGTTCTGAGAAAATCGGCGAAGTGAGCCAGCGTAAATAATCATTGCTTGATGTTACAAGACAATCATTGTCCTTGCTCTTCAATATTATTGAATATTATTATCAATTAAATAATAGTAAGCATTTATTTTAAAAACCCCGTGATATTTTAAAAAGCCCGTGACAGTGGTGGTGTTGGTAGCGGAGGTGGTGGTGGTGTTGGTGGTGGTGGTAGTGGTATTTGTGGTGGTAGTGATGGTAGCTGTACTGGTCGTGGTGTTCGTGACTGCTGCTAAAGCTGATGGTACTGGTGGCAATATTAGTAGTGGTGGTGATGGCGGTGTTGGTGGTGGCTGTGCTGATGATAGCAGTGGTTGTGGTGGTAGTTGTGGTGGTGGTAGTTGTATTAGTGGTGGTGGCGGTGGTGGTGACCGTTCTGTTTCCGGTTTTGGTGTCAGGGTCTTCGGCAGCAGCAAGAACAGTAGTACTGCCAGAATTATTAGTAGTAAGAGAAGTGGAAGCAGAAGTAGTTCTAATAGTATCTCATGTACATTTTATGATGCAACATGATAACCCAGAAAGTTAAAGATCTTGTGAAATGCATACAGGCTGTTTTGTTAGTGACATCACACAGCTCATTCTCTGTCTGCACCTCATAGATGTCTACCCACTTGCCCATACATTGACAAATTTACCTTCTTGGATCAGTTTTACCTGTTGGCCCATTTCCCCATTGACGTATTTTTCCCCATGGTCCTCTTTTCACGTTTGGGCCTGTCTTAAAGGACGCATTTTCGTCATGGATCCACGTTTTTCTCAATTAGGTATTTTCCACGTGGCCCTCTGTTTCAAATGTAATTTTTCTTCCAGTGGACATATTTTTCCCATGGACCTATTTTCCTCATCATCCAGTTTTCGGTCATAAAGAGTTTTTCCACATCAGTCTAATTTCCTAATGGATCTATACCTACCATGGGCCTAGTTTCCCTTATGACCGTTTCTTTCCCGGTGGACCTGTTTTCTCCATGGACCTGTTTTCTCCATGAACCTGTTATCTCCATGGACCCATTTTTCAACACAAACCTATTTTCCTCACTGATTTGTTTCCCTTCATGGATCTGTTTTCTCCATGGCCTACTTTGCATCTAGGACCTGTCTTTCCTATGCCCCTGTTTTTTGTCATCAACCTATTTCGTCCTCAAGGCGAAGCATCAAACCTGCACCTGGACCTATGCTCTGCAGTGGAAATCTTCTCACCTACTGAACCCACGTTCCAGCTTGAATCAGTTTCCACAGGGACACATTCTTATGGAACTGTTTTCTCGAATACCTATCATGGATCTATTGCTACCATGGACCTAAGCTGAATGGTGGTAGTGGTGTTATTGGTGGTGGCGGTAGTGGTGGTGCTGGTAGTGGTAGTGGTGCTTTCCTATCCACTACATTCCATTCCCCATCCACCAAATTTCACATACCCACCCTTTGTCACCTACAACCACCCATCACAATCCCTTTGCCCTCCCACTATTTTGCCCACCAGTCGAAGGTTCTTTTCTGAACAGGGGAACTATAAAAGCAAATATCTCCGTCCCCCTCTTTCCCTCTGGGAAATTTCAAAAGTTGTGGTAGAGTTTGATTACTGTGGAGATAAGTTGGTGGACAGATTTGTGGGATGAGCATAGTGAGTGGGTGGGTGGGCTAAGTGGGGCTGGTAGTGTGAATGGGGCTCGTGGAGGTGAGTTTGCCTGAGTGGGTTGGTGGGAGAGCAGGGTGATGGGATAGGGCGGTAAGAATTAGGTGAGAGGGGAATGGGGAAGGGTGAGTGGATGACCAGGCAGAGTTGGTGGATGACTGGGTGGGGTAGGTAATGAAAAAATGAGTCCATTGTGTTTAGGTGCGCCGGATGGAATGTTCATTGCTGGAATAGGTCTATGATAGTAATATATCCATATGCGACAATAACTCCAAGTGAAATGTACCCCCGTGAAAATTTACCTGATGGGTAAAATTGGTCCATGGTGGAAGAAGGCCAATTGTGGTGTGTAAGTCCATACGCAGATTTAGTTAATAAAGGTCGAATGAAAGAAAACCAGTCCACAAGCAATACAGGCTCCAGGGACAAAACAGATCATGGTGAAAATAGACACAAAAAGGAAACAGATCCATGGGGGAAAATAAGTCGATGGGGGAAATACTTCCCTGGTGGAAATTAGATGCAGGAGGAAAATTAGGTCCATTTATAAAACAGCATAATGAAAGAAAACAATGCCATAGAAGGGATAGCTCCATGGGGAAAATAGGTTGTGGTTGAAAATGTCTCCATGAGCAAAAATTTGTCCCTGGGTAAAATAGGTCTCTGGGTATAATAATTCCAATCTATCTATCTATATACCTGGCTGCTCCCCTCAAGGAAAGGGAGGTAGCCAAGACAGGACTACACACTCCCCATTTACTCATCCATTCAAACACATTCATTTGCATCTTAGCCCCAATGGGAAGAAGGGACAGATCCTCACCACACCGCACCCCACAAAGGTCAACTGCGCAGTGCAATCAGTGACATCCGCAGTAGGGCCCGACAGCAGAGCTGGTTTACCCCTGCCACATCATAATAGACCCATCCCCTTACCCGCACATGAACTGACTAACTGATCAGACCAAATGTGGGAGAATATCCCCTCAGGGCTGCGTCATCATTCATTCATTCACAATTTCTCTCCATTTATTTCTGTCATGCACAGCCACTCTTCCTTGCTCAGCAGACATCCCTCTTGCATCCAGCGCTCTCTTCACACTGTCCATCCATCCTATTCGTGGTCTCCATCTCAACCTTACACCTTTCACGTCAGTTCAAGTTACCTTTTTCACCAATCGCTCATTATCCATTCTCTCCTTATGCCGAAACCATTGCAACACCCTCTGCTCAACTCTACCAGCCATCTCCCGAACAACTCCAGTTCTCCTTTGCATTTCATCTTTTCGCACTCGATCCATACGTGTCACTCCACACATACTCCTCAGACACCTCATCTCCATTACATTCAAACTTTTCCTCTCTTCTACTCAAATATTCCATGTTTCAGCCCCATATAATGCACTTGGTACCACAACACCCTCATACAGCCTTCTCTTTACATCCATTCTAAGCGAACGACATTTAAACACTTTTTTCATTCCTCCCACACCTTACCTACTTCATTCATTCTAAACTTCACTTCTGCATCTATTCTTACATCCACAGCAACATGTGACCCTAAATATTTAAAACACTCTACCTCCTCAAGTAACTCACCATTCAAAACTATATTCATCCCCCTACCATCTACCAACCTCGTACACTTCATCACTTAACTCTTATTCTCATTTACTTTCAATTTCCTCCTTTCACACACCCTTCCAAACTCCTTTACCAACTCTCTCAATCTCTCCTCTGAATCAGCCACCAGTGCAGTATCATCTGCAAATAGCAGCTGTTTCAGATTCCACTCTCCACCATCAATATTGACCAGACTCAGACCTCCACTTAAAACTCTTGCGTTCATCTCCCTTACAACACCATCCTTATAAATATTAAACAACCAAGGCGACATCACACATCCCTGTCGCAGCCCCACTCTCACGGGAAACCAATCACTCACAGCATTTCCCACTCTTACACACGCTTTACTATTTACATAAAAACTTTTCACCTCTTTTAGTAACCTACCATCGAGTCCACACAATCTTAAGACAGTCCAAAAAGCCTCCCTATCAATTCTATCATACGCTTTCTCTAAATCCATGAATGCCCAAAGCACATCCTTGCCTTTCACTAAATACTTTTTACACACTTGTCTCACAGCGAACACCTGATCCACGCATCCCCTCCCTCTCCTAAAGCCACACTGCTCATCACCAATCACTCCCTCTGTACCCTCTCTAACTCTCTTAATTAACACTGCCATACACATTACCTACAACACTCAACAGACTTATACCCCTAAAGCTAGTACATTCATACTTATCACCCTTGCGTTTAAACAACGGGACCACACAAGCACTTGCCCAATCACTTGGCACCATACCTTTCACAAAGCACACATTCAACACTCTTACTATCCAGTCAACAATAGTCACTCCACCACCCTTCAGGCATTCCACAGCAAACCCATCCATACCTGCAGCTTTCCCTGTTTTCATCTCCTTGACTACCTTCTCCACTTCGTACTTCGTGATCAAAGAATCATTCAACCCCCACATTTATTAATTGCACTCTTCCATCCGCCACAATCTCAGCCACCCTTTCCTCCTCTACATTTAACAATCTTTCAAAATACTCTGCCCATCTCTTCCTTACTGCATCCATCTCAATTAACATCCTTCCATCCTCTGCTTTTACTCGCTCCTCCTTCCCAGACTCTCCCTTTCACACAATTTTCACCTCCTTCCAGAACATTTTCTTATTCTGTTGAAAATTTTCAGTCAGTCGCCTACCCCACCTTTCATCTGCTGCCACTTTAGCATCATGCACAGCCCTTCTCGCCCTATTCCTCTTTTCCTTATACCTCTCATATGACACCTCATCCTTCCTCTGCAGCCACACTTCATATGCACATCTCTTCTCAGCCACAGCCATATTTACTTTCTCGCACCACCATTCACTTCCTTTTCTTACACCACCACCCACACGTCTTACACCATACACCTCTTCTGCATGCCCCACCACAGCACTCTTAAACAACTGCCATTCCTCCTCCACACTGACAGTTTCCTGATCTTTCACTGCGTACCACTCATCTTTCAATTTCTTCTGATACTCTATCATATTCTCTCTTTTATCCAACTCACTTTCAAAACCTCCCTGCCACACCTAGCCCTCCTAGCTCTCACCCATCTCATACCTACTCTTAACTTTCCCTCCACCAGGTAGTGGTCAGGCATACCTCCACCCTCTCCTCTCAGAACTCTCACATCCAACAATATTCCTATTACATTCCTAGACACAACCACATAGTCCATCAGTTCTTTATCCACAACCATTCCACCCTTCTGTCACACCCATGTATACTTATTAATATCTTTCTTCTCGAACAGCGTATTTCCAATCACCATCTCTCGCACAACACACTTTCCAATCATTCATTTCCCATTTTCATTTCTTTGAGGCACAGCATGCATACCAACTACACCTTCAACTGCTACATTTCCCACTCTAGCATTCAGATCTCCCATCATTACCAGATTCACATTCGCTCCAAAACTCTGCAGACACTCATCAACATCATTCCAGAAAGACTCCCTCTCTTCTTCATCCCTTTCACTACCAGGCCCATATGCACTCACAAACACCCACAACTCTCGTTCAAATTTCACTTTCACCCACATCAGTCTCGATGACACCTCCTTCCATTCAATCACACACTGCTGTACTTCAGGACCCACTAACAAGGCCACACCTCTTGCCCTTCCTCTATCAACACCTGACAATCTTCCATTCACACTTTTAAACATAGACTCACCCTTCCCTTTCATCTTCGTTTCACTCAAAGCTAACATATCCAACTTTCTTCTCACAAACATTCTCCCAATCTCCTCCCTTTTAGCCTCAATCGTACTACCTCCACGCACATTCACAGACCCAATCTTCAGGGTTCGGGGATAACTCAATCCCCCATCCCTTTCTGTGGCCTGTCTCTCTTTAGGAACTAACAAACAGAGGAGGGGGTCCCTAGTCCCCTCACCCTACCCCTTTTAGTCGCCTTTTACGACACGCAGGGAATACGGTGGCAGTATTCTTCCTAACACAACCTGGCCGCAGGATAGTAGTACCACCTCATAGTGCGGCCGGATTGTGTCCCCCCCGCCACAGGGGGAACAAAATATCTATTGGAAAAATAGGAATATCTGGAGAATATCTCGTAAAGAAAATAGATTCATGGTGATAATTGCTCCATTGACTAGGATAGGTCCAAGGGTGAAAAAAAGGTCCATGGGGAATAATTGGTGCATGTGGATGTTGGGAACAAGGGTACACGGGGGGATATTTGTTAATGAACGAGCATGTGGGTTGACATCTTTGAGGTCTAGCCAGAGACTTGCTATGTGCTGGTACTAATAAAACAGCCTGTATTCATGTTACAAGATCCCTAACATTCCATAATATGTTTTTCCATCATTAAATGCATGTGATACTACTATTACTATTAATACTACTGACACTGCTGCTCCTGCTGCTGCTGCTGCTGCTTCTACTACTACTACTACTGCTACTACTACTACTACTACTGTTACTCCTGCTGCTACTGCTGCTATTGCTATTGTCGCTGATCCGCCACCGCCACTGCCAAAAGCAGGTCCAAAACCACCCCCACCACCACGTGACTCCACCATCACTACCACCACTCTACAACCACCACCAGCACCACCATTACCACTACCACCACCACCACTACCATTGCCATTACCACCAATAACTACAGTCACAATACAAACTGCCTATACAATAATGCTACATTTCGAACTACAGCTAGAACTTTGTAACCCTCCATTGGACAGTCACTAGTTTCCATCTACTGTTTCTTGCAACGACCTTGAGCCCACTAGGGATATTTGGATTTTTTTTTATTTTTTTGTGTGTGTACCAGCAATGGCCCATACCAGGACACATAATCTGGGCCATTCAAATTTCTTGCTGAAGACATATTGAAATCTCCAGTAGACACGACCAACTTATCTCGTTTACAACATAATACTGATATGACTCTTTCTGACACATCTTTCCACTGTACGTAAAGGATTTGGATTGTTTTTCTATCAGCAATGGCCCATGCCAGGACACATAACCTGGGCCCTTCAAATTCCTTACACAGTCTCAGGTTCTCCTGGAATCGTTGTGAGACTCTGAAGCTGGAATAATAATAATACCAACGAAAACAATAGTCTCCACCAATGTAAAAGGTGGAGGGTATCAAAGGTATTACTATCGCACCTATAGCTACCATGGCTACTTCTGCTAATACTACTAAATAATAATAATAATATTAATAGCAAGTAGTTACATATTCTTATTGGATTCCCACAATAACAAAGCTTTGCCCTAATTATTTAAGGTACTTAAGGTATGTGTAATATAAACAAGCTCTGAAGACCCTAAGGTAACTATTTGTTTAACGTAAGATTTGAAGGCAGAGGTGTCGAAGAACGCATGTATAAATTCCCAATATCTGGATAACTGTATACTTAACTGTAACCATATTCCTTTCAGATCATAAGACGGACCACAGCTATATACATCTGGAAAGTAACAGCCCTAAAGCTTTTATGGTTTTCTTTAAAACGTGTTGTAAAGAAAAACTGAGCAGATTTTAATTCGGTACTTTCCACTACGATAAATAGCAAAATATGAAGCCAGAATTATTCAGCAAACATTTGTATGATTGCATTTCCAACCAAACAGATTTATGTCAATTAGTTTCTGAGATATTTCAGTTTCAAATATGCAATTTTTACATAATAATGGGTATATGACTTTCAATAATAGGTCAAGGTCATTTATTTTTGGCACAAGGACTTGGGTTACCCTAGCGTACCTTCATATAGAAAATCATCAACATCAAAGAAAAAAAGTGCAAAGAAAAAATAATAATACTGACGAAAACAAGAAGCTTTGCCATTTACTGTATATGGTGAAGCTTAACCCTAGACAGGTAACCTGGGGTATTTTCTATCCCAGGACATCTTGTTTTCGCTTATCATACCGATACCACGTGTCACCCCGGCCTGGACCACTCAGTAGCTTCATTGTTCATCCAGACATCACTGAAGGCAGGGGGATGAAGTTGCACTCTCTATAGGTTCCCTAGATATGGTCCCCCAAAGCGGTTTTGGGGTAGAAACTACCCCTGTTTACCTACAGAATGACTATTTTTGCCCTCCTATCCAGACCCCCAAAGCGGTTTTGGGGTAGAAACTACCCCTGGTTTCCTACAGAGTGACTATTTTTGCTCTCCTATCCAGAAATTACTTTCCGTCCTTGGGGGTTCTGCTCTGGGCTACATGAGGTTCCGCCTTTCATTTATCTGTGCCACTACATGGTCTGGACCTATCTCAGCTGCATCTAAGAAATAATTTAATTTCAAATTTTTCTATAATGGATTTTTTCAATAATTTTTAAAATATATTTTTGTTATTCAGTTCATAAAAGATTTAGGAGTAAAACATAGAATAAAGGTAAAAGTTAACTCACGTTCATTTTTACAATGACAAATATACAAGAACTCTTTTTCCACATTTTTTTTTCCTTCATGGGGTTGATTCTACCCCAGGTTACCTGAATAAGGACTGTATCAGAAGGTTACCTATAGAGATTAATAATAACTAGATCACCGTAAAACTGTTCAAAGACAATTTTGATTTAAAAAATTATTATAGCCATTGCCTATTAGAAGCCAAGCTATAAAGAGACTTTGATATCAAGGTCACTGATCTTGTGCATGTCACCTTAGGTCATCACAGGCTATAAGTCCACCAGGTTTGGTGGCTCTATCTTTAAGACTTCATGGAAAATTAGAAGACATCCAGAAAATTGGGAAAAGTCCCTATTTTTGGACCCAGGCAATCTCAGAGAAAAATCAACCTATTGAAACCTCAACATTTTCAGCAATGCAGTCCCCTTAAGTCTATATTGCAGTAAATTTTCAGATTGTTAGCTAAAGGGGTTTGTAAGATACCGTTGTGAAATCCTTTTTTTTTTTTTTTTTTTTTTTGACATTCCGAATAGTATGCGGTGATCTGGTTGATGGATTGCCATCATATTTAGCCAGAAGAAGCCACCAGCCGGGCGATTAACCTGACGAAGTTTGAAGGCTGTAGACCAAAAAGCCTCCGAGCACTGGTCATGTACTTCTGAAGCGGAAGGAAAAATGATAATATTGAGAAAAAAAAAAAAATTCCCACAAGGATGTTGCTAGTTACAATTATAATAATAATGATGATAATAATAATAATAATAATAATAATAACAAATACTAGTAGTAGTAGTAGTAGTAGTAGTGGTGGTGGTAGTAATGGTGGTGGTGGTGGTAGTAGTGGTGGTGGTGGTGGTAGTAGTAGTAGTAGTAGTAATAGTAGTAGTAGTAGTAGTAGTAGTTGTAGTAGTAGTAGTAGTAATAATAATAATAATAATAATAATAATAATGATAATAATAATAATAATAATAATAATAATAATAATAATAGTAATAATAATAATAATAATAATAATACAAATAATAATAAATATAATTATTATTATGATGATGATGATTATTATTATTATTATTAATTCTGAGTTCGATGAAGCCAATCATATGCTTAGAAATACTACTATGAATCAGACGATTAATTAAGCTTGGCTAAAAATGCCCAATTAAAGCGTTAATGTAATTTGTAAACTAGCACAACAGATAAGCTATTGCCTTACTCTTTGTCAGCAACCACACTTTCCTCGCAGACAGACACCTACACTAACACACCTCTCCTCTCTCCTACTGACAAAGGATTCGAAACCAGCAACATGGAGTTTGGATTCGCACCTCAGGGAGAGAGGATTTGCAACGCAAAGTGAGCAAATCAAGAGTGGAGTCAACTGTACTTGTTTTTTCGCACTTGCATCACTTTATCTGAGAGACAACGATACTCCTTGTGGAGAAATCAAATATTGCCAATGGATATATTAAATAGCTTAAGGAATGTTGGAAGAAGTACTTACAAGAGGGCAGGAGATAATGGATAAATAATTACAAAAAGAAAAAAAAAACTTTAATAGCCACACCCAACAACAACGGGTCACAGGAAAAAAGAAAGAGAGACGTGGTGGTGGTGCGAGGAGGTGAAGCAGGCGATAAGTGGGAAGAAAAGAGCATTTAAAGTATTGCAGAGAACTAGAAGTGAAGAAGACAGAAGAGAATACAATGAAAAGAAAAGCCAGGCGAAGACAGAAGTGGCCAGAGCAAAAAGAGTGGTCTGGGAAAGTTGGAATAGGGATCTGGGGAGTGCACAAGAACGGACAAAAATGTTTAAAAGTGCAAGACAGATGAGGAAGGAGAGGAAAGACGTGGTGGAAGCTAAATTTGTAAAGGATGAGAATGAGGAAGTAAAAAATGGCGAGGCAGAAACACTGGAAAGGTGGAAGAGGTACTTTGAGTAGCTTTTAAATGAAGAAAATAATTATGATATAGAAGAGATGGGAAAAGTTGAAGGCCCAGTTGCAGTGATAAAAGATGTTGAAGTGGAGAATTAGGAAATGAAGACCGCGAAAGCTCCAGGCCCAACAGGTATAACAGCTGATCTGATAAAAAAGGCTGGAAGTACTGGTGTAAAGGAATTGACAAGGATTTTTAATAACATCATAGCAGGAGGACAGCCACCTAAGGACTGGAGAGATAGATGGACAAAGCCAATTCATAAAGGCAAAGGAGATTCCCTTTTGTGTGGAAAGTACAGAGGGGTCAGACTGTTGGAGCATGGAATGAAGATTTTCGAAAAGGTGCTGGAAGGAAGGCTGAAGCAGATAGTGAAGATAGATAACCGACAGTTTGGATTTTGCGTAGGTAAATCCACAATAGATGCAATACTCGTCTTGAGACAGTTGAAGGAAAAGTTTCAACAGAAGAGGAAATGCTTGTACCTTGTGATTGTAGACCTGGAAAAAGCTTTTGAGTGCCAAGGAGAGTTATATAGTGGGCCTTGTGAAGACAGAATGTGCCTGAAAGACTCATTGCAGCAGTCATGTCTCTCTATATTGATACAAGATCAAAAGTCAAGGCAATAGCAGGAACATCAAGTAATTTTGGAATAGGAGCTGGGGTACATCAGGGCTCAGTACTCAGTCCATTGCTGTTCAACATAGTAATGGAGGAGGCAACACGAGAATGTAGAGGGGAAGGCCCATGGGAACTGCTGTAAGCTGATGACCTAGTGCTGACAGCAGAGACTAAGGAAAAAGTGATGGAAATATTTAATAGATGAAAAAATGGAATGGAGAAGAGGGGAATGAAAATAAATATGGATAAGACAAAGGTAATGGTAACAGGCAAGAAACAAGCAGAAAGAATTCAGTCAGGAAAATCGCCATGTGGATGCTGTGGCAGAGGAGTAGGAGTGAACTCAGTGTTGTGCACGGAGTGTAATAAGTGGTGCCACAAGGTGTTCAGGTCTGCAGAGTTTGAGAGAAGTGCAAAATTTCCTCTGCACAGCCTGCATAAGAAGAAAGGTGGAGGGAGATGAAGCAGAGGATAAGCTAGAGGTGAATGAGGGCACACTACAGGAAGTGCAACAGTTCTGCTATCTAGGAGATGTATTGGACTGTGAAGTAGGGGTGGAGAGATCATTTAGAACAAGAGTGGCGTCAGCATGGTTAAAGTGGAAGGAAATAGCTAGCCTATTGGCCAACAAACACATACCGCTGAGACACAGAAGTAAAACATATGAGGCCTGCAGTAGACCAGTATTGATATATAGTTCTGAAACAAGGGGCTTTGACAGATAGACTGGTGAATGTTCCGAGAAGTGCTGATCGTAGAATATTAAGATTCATGGCGGGATCGAGATGGGAGGACAGAGTTTTGAGTGAGGAGGTAGCCAGAAGATGCGGGATGAAGGATCTCGATATCATCTTGAGGCAGAGGCGGCTTAGATGGTTTGGTCACGTGAGGAGGAGTGAGGAAGGGAGCTGTGTGAGAATTGCAGAGGAACTGGAGGTGGTGGGACGGCGACTGCCAGGAAGACATGAGAAGACCTGGAAAAGTGTTGTAATGCAAGAAATGGAAAGACTGGGTATTGGAGAAGATTTAATCCAGGATCGGAAGCAGTGGAGAAAAGCTACCGCATGTCCAACCGCAGTTTGAACATGGGAACAGAAGGACGAAAAACGAAGATGACGATTTCGCATGAAGGGGGAGGCGAACTGCACAGCAGATGCACTCTCAAGATACCCCCTGCTGTGGGGCGGACTGGACGAGACAGACCTGGTGGAAGACGAGGCTGCATTGCTGCAGTCGCACCAGTGATGGCCTGCACCCTAGAAGACAAAGAAGTAGCCATTGTGGACCTCTGACAACTGGAGGAGGAAGTGCATGAGGACGAAGACTACAGGCTCCTACATGAGCGTGCGAGCATCAAGGACTGGGCCAACTGGAAGGACTTGGAGCCGATAGCACTCTACCCATACTGCAGGATGAGGAGGCACCCGTAATGCCAGGGGGACACTGTCATTTATGCCAGCAATGAAGGGCACCTGCGACGTGTAATTCTCATAGCCCTTTGCCGTGCTGTCCTAGTCAACCTCCACACAGGTCACCAGGGCAAGGACTTCATGCTCAGGCATGCCAGGTAATGCATGTACTGGCCCTGCATAGAAGCTGAGGTGGAACAGAAGCAAAGGCACTGTAAGTGTGCGAAATCAACACCCCATCACAACCTGCTGAAGACTTGCGGCCCACACCCTGGCCCGAGTACGCCTTACAGCAAACAGTGGCTGACCTGTTCCACCTGGAGGGGAAAGGGTACATTGCTTATACAGACAGGTTAACTGGCAGGCTGGAGGTGGAGCATCTACCCAGGGGCACCCCCAGCTCACGGCTCATAATGTCCATTTGTAAGTGGTTCAAAAGGTTCAGTATCCCAGAGGCCATGTTTTGTGACGGGGGTGCGAACCTCGTGAGTGGGGAAATGAGGGCATCCTATCTGCGTGGCGTGTGCAGCTGATGGTGTCGTCGGCCCATTACCCACAGTCCAACAGCTGAGCGAGGCTGCAGTCAAGTCTGCCATGAGGCTGCTGAGGAACAACACTGGCCCGGGAGGCTCCCTGGACTTGGATGCAGTCGTCAGGGTCATATTGCAGCACCTCAATACCCTGCTACACGACACCAACGCGTCCCCAGCCCAGCTGCTGATGGGACATCAGCCGAGAGACTCCGTACCCACTGATGAAGAACACTACAGGATCAGGAGGCAATGAGCCGGGATGCTGAGAAGCAGCGAACGGGCCATGGCCCACACTGGGGATGCAGCGGTCACAAGATTCAACCAGATGGCACACAACCTTGCCTCTCGCAACCCAGGCCATCAGGTGCTCCTACAAAACCAGGAGACGGGTCAGTGGGACCATGCAAGTGTTACTATTGACACACCAGCCCCAAGGCAATACCTGGTGCAGCTCAAGGGCAGTGGGCAAGTCTGACTCAGGCTACCCTAGAGAAAGGATGCGCCCTTGCCTGTACCTATGAGTATAAATCTCAAGCTTGCCTCGCTGTTTCCATCTCCCTCCTGGTTCTCACTCCAATATCCTCAGAATAATTTATAACTATTCAGACGTTTCTCTCCCAAAAAGGGAACAGTTCATTTTATCATTTGGCTTAGATTTCTGTCTCCCAGTGTCTATGCCTTCTTTACAAAGATATTTCTTACACACCACTTTTATTCCTGTGGGTGTGGCAAAAATCGATGGAAGTGAAAGTGTGATGCTTATGGAAGTAAAAGAGTGACAGTCGTATATAATAAGGAAAGGGATTTTTTTTTTTTAAGTTTTTTATTGCTTACTATTTCTAATTTTCACACTAGACAAAATAATTATTACTCACTTACAGCTGTTATGAAGAAAACAACCTTCTGTTTCTGATACCAATCTCAGTATGCCTATTTCTACTGCACTAATAATTTCCCTTTTTGCACTTACATATTGCTAGAGCGCGTCTGGCCTTCACAAAAGAAACTAGAAAGCACCCAGAGAGCGGATACCTCCGCCAATGCCATTAAAAAGGATCCAGATCCGGATCCGGATCTTCCTCAAAATCTAATCAATTATTTCTTGGCTCGTAGCCCACGATTCCACAAAATTTAATAGAAATTCATTGAGAACTTTTGGAAATATTGTGCGGGATACTTCAGATCCGGATCCGAATCCGCACCCAAGTTTAACTGCTTCTTCCTTGTCCCATGGCCCACCATTCCATAATATTTCATTGAAATTCATTGAGAACTTTTGGAGATATCGTTTGGACAAGCGGACAGACAGACAGACAAACAGATAACCTGTACGAAGTTTGCAAGTGGAAGCAATTAGAGCATCAAACCTAGTACTGTTCTGTTTATTTCATAATTGAAGTTAACATCTTCGTTGTCGTCGTCGCCATACACTTTGTGCCACATTAAATGAGATGGAAAGATCCAGAGAAAAGACGAGTCAAGTTCAAAATGTGACGAATTATCAAACACAGAGCCCAGTGAAATGAAGCACATATCCACTCAAGCGGCCTCCACCTGACAGGACAAACGTCTTTCATGTATGCTATAACTGTAGTGACCTCGTGGTTCCTTGCACTTTATCGATGTAATTTTATCGACTATAGATGTAATTTAATGGTAATAATTCTGTCTCCAAAAGTATCTTCAAGAGCTCAAAAATAAAGCTTCTTCAACACCTTGCCCTTGAAGTGTTCTCATCACTGTCATTGTCATGAAAAAAGTCTTTGTTTTCTGAAGTTTCCACAATCACTTGGTTAACAGAATGAATGTGGTTTATTATCCAGCAACTAATATGAAATCCTGTATGTTGCTAGCTTAGTACCTAATGTAGTTATTATAATATTTGTTTAACACTTATTCAGGTTTATACACAAGAATACATATGGACCGTAGTTTTATCAGTACTAATTGAAAGCACTTCATATGAAGATGTCAGACACATACATATTCCCTGATCTGACGATAGCTTTGCATTTCAAGCATATCTCAAATAGCTTTCCTAGTTTGCTAATGTGCAGTAAAGTTACCTGTATCCTTTGCCATGATTAATGGTGGGACCTACATCACTCTTGCAAAGCTCCTTTTTATTCCTCTTAAGACTTTTCTTTTTATTTTTCTCTCCATTGTCTGTTTTGAAATAATTCTTCTGTCACCCTGTGCTTTGAACTGAATTCTTCCATATATATCAATTTATATACGTTTGTTGCTCTCACACTCATTTCTATATACAGTTTCACTCACATTTACATCTATGTCTTGTCTTTAACCTCATATATACCATTTTATAATTATTCATATCCATGCTCCGTATGACCAGAGCATCAAATCACTTTTTTGCCACTTGATCAAGTAATTTTCCTACTCTACATTTTCTGACTGTGTTATATGGGGCTGAAACACAATATGGGTGTAGCAGAAAGGAAAATTTTGAATGTAATGGCGATGAGGTGTCTGAGGAGTTTGTGTGGAGTGACATATCGATCGAGTGAGAAATGATGAAGTGTGAAGGAGAACTAGAGTTATGCGGGAGATGGCTGATCGTGTTGAGCAGGGAGTTTTGCGATGGTCTGAGAATGGATGAAGAGCGATTGGTGATAAAGGTAACTGGATCGGATGTGAGACGTGAAAGACTGAGAGGAAGACCACGAATAGGATGGATGGACAGTGTGAAGAGAGCGTTAGATACGAGTGGGATGTATGTTAAGCAAGGAAGAGTGGCTGCACATGATAGGAAGGACTGGAGAGAAATTGTGAATGAATAAATGGTGACGCGGCCCTGAGGGGATATTCTCTCGCATTTGGTCTTATCAGCTGATCAGTTCAGGTGCGGGTAAGGGGATGGGTCCATTATGATGTCGCAGGGGTGAACCAGCTCTGCTGTTGGGCCCTGCTGTGGATGTTGCTGACTGCACTGCACATTTGCCCCTCAAGTGGTGTGGTGCGTTGAGGATTTGTCCCTTTTCCCCTTGGGACTAAGATACGAATAAATGTGTGTGTGTGGATGAGTAAACTGGGAGCGTGTCGTCTTGTCTCGGCTGTCTCCCTTTCTTTGGGGATAGCAGCCTATGTAAATAGATAGATAGATAGACATCTTTCGCGAATTCTTATCGTATCCAGCCTACTTCGGCCAGAGAAGCACTGATAATTATTATACCAAAATTGACATACCTTAATTGAAGCTACTTATGTGCTGCTAAGTATATTGTTAAATATTGTAGGTCCATGTAAGTGTGTGCTTCTCAGTCAGTTTCCTTCTGCCGTGAAAGAAATTTTTCATGAGGATGAGGGAAAGAGGAAACAGAGAACAGTCGTTTGCATAAGGTTTATTATAAAGGTTACCTGTGTGAAAATATTCGTTTCTACTCGCTCCAGTTTAAAGAGGTGGTTAAAGAGAACTACAAAAAGGCTGGCAATGCCGATATGAATTAAACCCTTCAGTCAGATAGTCTTTTTTTTTTTTCACTTGCACACGGCTTTATCCAGCTTCGGGTGCATTTTGCAAAGTGGATTGGTTACAAAAATCATTCATGGGTCCCTTGTACACGGAAGAACTTTTCTAATATGAATAAAATTATCTGTCCACAGAATGAATAGTATATCATAAATGTTGAAGAATTTTGTTTTCTTATTCAGGTACAATGACGTTCATAAGCAAAGATACACATGTAGTTGTGTTTACTACAGTGTCCAGAGCTGTTAAGATGTTGAACTGTTTCAGTCTCAAAGTGGTTCACTTATTTGGAGTGCATCGAGCAGAAAGTGAAAGGTTCCATATTCCAGTAACAGTGAGCACTGTAAAAGACAACATGGCCACATGTGTATCCTTCATTATGAACTTGGTCGTACTTTCAGACCAGAATATCTTCTTTACGTGGCCACCCACTTCGCGGTTTTTCGTAAATGGTTTGTTCCTCTTCCCACCTCCTCAACCACCTATAAACAGTGTTGATACTCGTCCCACTGGCTTGAGCGATGGAACGTACTGATATTCCGCTTCTTCGCATCCATATAAATCGTGCCCTCTCCGAAACAGTTGTTCGTCTGTAATAGTGAAGTCGCCCCATTCAGGCAGATTCTGTTTAAAAACCGTGTTTGTTATGTGCCATTCTGTACTGTGCAAAATCATCGCTATATATAACATGCTATGACTCCCCCACACACCTTATATATATATATATATATATATATATATATATATATATATATATATATATATATATATATATATATATATATATATATATATATATATATATATATATATATATATATTTATATATAGAGAGAGAGAGAGAGAGAGAGAGAGAGAGAGAGAGAGAGAGAGAGAGAGAGAGAGAAATATATAGATATATATATAGATAGATTGATAGATAGATATATATATATGTATAGATATATAGATATATATATATATGGATATAGATATATGTGTGTGTGTGTGTGTGTGTGTAGTACAAGTAAAAACAAAGATGAAAGACAATGAGCGGAATTGCATATGCTTATCCACAAGAGACAAAGAGAAGACAAAAGAAAGATAAACATGGATCAGATCAAAGAAACCATTAAAAAAATATAAGTCTGAAACAGGTCTGAAGTAAAACGGCACAAGAAAAACATCAAATTATATCACTGAAAGACAAAAACGGTGAAGTCATTAAATGCAGAGATAAGATGGTGAAGAATGTTGAAGAATTTTGCAAAAAACTGTATGCATCAAAGGCAGTAGTACAAATAGCTAAATTTTCAGTTGACACAAGTGAAATGCCTGGGGTAACACCAGAGGAAGTAAACATTTCTCTTAAAAATCTGAAAAAATGGAAGGCTCCGGGAGAAGATGGAACAGGAGTAAATGTACTGTTGGATGCAGGAGTGAAAGTACAACACAGGCTCGCCCACTATATTACTCAGTGTATAAATAAAGAAGAAAATAACCAAATCATGGTGTAATGCGATGGTTATTTTACTTTACAAGAAAGGCGACTCAAAAGATCTTAGTAACTATCGACCCATTAGTTTATTATCAGTCATTTACAAATTCTTCACTAAAGTCCATACGAGCAGAATAACAACAAATTTGGAAGAAAACCAACTGCGTGAAGAGGCAGGAACTGGTATTCGACTACTGTGTCACGAGTCGGCTAGTGACATTAGCTTTTGTGGGAAACCGCGAACTCTAGTGGAATCCCAGTTCATCGTTCAGTTAGCCACTCACTCGGCCGGGAGTGTTTTCAAATCAAGTTTTCACTGTCATAAGTGATCGTCTTTGTGTAAGACATTAGCACTTCCGCTGAGCGATTTGTTTTGGGCGTGTTTCGCTCACTCTAGCCGTTAGAAAGGCGGCCACAGCGCTCCCTTCTTTCCCACGAGTTAGTCAGTCAAGATTTGAGCATCACAGAAGTAGATTGTGTGTGGCAGTGTCCTTCCTCAACGACACCTAGTTCCCACCGTCCACATAGCTGATTTGGTGAGAGGCAGCGAGTGCAGTGTTCTTCCTCAGTAACGACACCCAGTCACCGTTTAGTCCACTCTTTGACCAGTATTTTCTTTTCGTTTTCCTAGACTTAAGAGTTTAGTTAAGTGTGCCGTTCCCTCACATGCCGGCCGGCTGCGCCGCATGTTGTTTCCTACCCCTGAGGGTAGGGTTTTTTTTTCAAGAATACTCCCCCAGTATCCCTGCTTGTTGTAAAAGGCGACTAAAAGGGTTGGCGGAGGGTTAGTGCCCCTCCCCGGGAAACAACTAACTAAAAAAAAACAAACAATAAGACTCGGACAAGGACTGACCAAACGATGACGACCAAGGACCGGACAAAGGACATGGTTATCGGAACGTGGAATGTAAGGGGAGCGAATGATGAGGTGAAAGAGAGAGAGATTGTCCAGGTGCTTGAGGGTGCGAAAGTGGATGTATGTGGAAAAACTGAAACAAAATGGAGGGGAGAAAGTGTGAGAGAATGGGAGTATGGATGGGGTATATGTGGAGGAGTAGGTGAGAATGAGAGGGCAAAGGAAAGAGTATGTATAGTTGTGAGTAAAAGATGGAAGAAGAGCATAAGACAGTATGGATCAGTTGGGTCAAGGATTGTGTGGGTAAAGTTGAAAGTTGGAATACAAACGTGGGCGATTTTGTGTGTGTATGCACCAACACAAGATCATGCTAGAAGAGTGAGAGAAGAGTTCTGGACAAATGTAGAAGTGTGCATGGAAAAGTTTGGAAGAAATGAGAGAGTGTTTTTGACTGGTGATATGAATGGTAAAGTTGGGAATGTGAAGGTGGATGTAATAGTTGGTGAGTGGAGTGTGCCTGCTGAGATAGATGAGAATGGCAGTGCGTTAGTGGACATTTGTGCTGGGAGGGGTGTTGGTGATAGCCAATACCCTCTTCAGGCATAAAATGATCCACAGGTATACATGACGAGTGATGAGAAGGGTGGGTGGTGAACTGAATGAAAGAAAGGCAATGATTGATTATGTGTGTGTGGATGAAAGGATGCGAAGATGTGTAATGGATGCAAGAGCTCATAGAGGTTGGGGGAGTGGACTTTCTGACCACTACTTGGTGGTGGCCAGAATTAGAATTCAAGTAAGATGGAGGAATAGAAGAAGGGAAAGACGAGAGGAAGGAGTAGTTGCAAGGAGAGTGGAAAGGTTACAAGAGGATGAGAAAAAGGCAGAGTATAAGAGAGAAGTGGAGGAACGATTGGGCAAATATGAATTGGATCAGATGGGAGACGTGGAAGGTGTGTGTAGGATTTTTACAGAAGAAATATGTGCAGCATGTGATGTGGTGTGTGGAAGGAAGAGAAGACGGAGGGGGGGTGCAAGGAACAGCGTGGTGGACTGAAGAGGTGAGACAGGCTGTGGCACAAAAGAAGAAAGCATACAATGAATGGATGAGAAATAGGGGCGTGGAAGAAGTTGAGAGGCAGAAGAGAGAGTTATATGTAGAAAGAGAGAGGTGAAAAGATTAGTAAGAGAGAGTAAGAAGAGAGTGGATGAGGAATTTGGAAGGAATTTGAGTGTAAAGTGGAGGGACTGTAAGAAAATGTTCTGGAAAGAGGTGAAAAGAGTAAGACAGGGTGGAAGTGGAGTTAGCAGGGGAGTGAAAGATAAAAACGGTAGATTACTAGTGGAGAAGGGAGAAAAAGTGAGCAGATGGAGAGAACACTTTAAGGAATTGTTGAACATAGAGGATGGAAGTAATGTGAGTATAAGTGGCTGGGGAATGGCTGGGAGAAGGAGGGAGGTGAGAAGACAGGAAGAAATCAGTAGGATAGAAGTTGTGGAAGCAATGAAGAAAGTTAAATCGGGGAAAGCCCCAGGAATTGATGGAGTGTGTGGTGAAATGCTGAAGCATGGGGGAGAGATAATAGTAGAATGGATGTGGAAGATGTACGGATTGGCCTGGGAGGAAGGTAGAGTCCCGGAAGATTGGAAGTCAGGTATAATTATTCCCTTGTACAAAGGAAAAGGGGAAAAAGAAGTGTGTGGTAATCATAGGGGCATTTGTCTTCTTAGTAGAACAGGAAAAGTGTATGGTAGGATACTTATTGACAGAGTTAGAGAAAGAACAGAGAAATTAGTTGGAGAAGAACAGGGAGGCTTTAGGAAGGGAAGAGGTTGTGTAGATCAGATATTCATTCTTAGATCTTTAGTGGAAAAGTTTCTAGAGAAGGGAAAGAAGTTGTATGCAGCTTTCATGGATTTGGAGAAAGCATATGGCAGGGTGGATAGACAAGGATTGTGGAAAATGTTAAGAATATATGGAGTAGATGGGAAGTTGTTGAATGCTGTGAAGAGTATGAATGATGGTGCGAAGGCTGCAGTGGGTGTGGATGGTGAACTAAGTGAATTTTTCTCTTTGAAAGTTGGGTTGAAACATGGATGTGTCATGTCTCTATGGTTGTTCAATCTGTACATGGATGGGGTAATAAAAGAGGTACAAAATAGGGTAGTGGATGTTGGAGTGGCCCTGGTGAGAGAGGATAGTGTTTGGAAACTCCCTGTACTGTTGTTTGCAGATGATAATGTGTTGTTGAGTGAAGACGAAGGGGAGCTGCAAGGCTTGGTGGATGAGTTTGGGAGAGTGTGTAAGAAATGGAATCTAAAGGTGAATGTAGGGAAGAGTAAAGTGATGGTCTTTGAGAGAGGTGAAGTCAGTGAATGTACAGCGAGGTTGGATGGTAAGTAATTGGAAAATGTGAGTATGTTTAAGTACTTGGGTAGTGAGATGAGTAAGGATGGAGGTTTGGAGGGTGAAGTGCGTGAAAGGGTACAGCAGGGAAGAAAGGTTCCTGGTTCTTTGAAAGCAGTGATAAGAAACAGGGAAGTGAGCATGGAAGTGAAAAAGTTACTACATGACAGTATTGTGATACCAACTCTAACGTACGGAAGTGAAGCTTGGACGTTGTTGGAAGGACACAAGTCAAGAGTGAGAGCAGTGGAAATGAGTTATTTAAGAGGAGCCTGTGGAGTCACATGGAGAGACAGGCTGACGAATGAGAATATAAAGGAGTATTGTGGTGTGGATGTGGATGTGATAGGAAGCGTTATGAGGAACACACTGAGGTGGTTTGGCCATGTGGAGAGGATGGAGTGTGCAAGACTGATGAAGAGAGTGTATGTGAGTGAGATGAAGGGGGGAAGAGGGAGGGGGAGGCCGAGGATGAGATGGAGGGATGGGGTGGAGAGGTATATGAGAGAGGGGGGTGTGAGTTGGGAGCAGGGCAGTGAGATGGCGGGGGACAGGGCGACTTGGAGGCGATTTGTTTGTGGCCACTCCAAACGGGATTGAGGCGTCTGGCAATAGATACATAGATAGAGTGAGTGCGATCTCTTTATTTGAATTCACTTTGAAATGTAACGTTAAATTTATTCCTTTGTAATCAATAAATTTAACAGTTCTTTTTCTTTGAGCTTAATGTACTGTAATGTAAACTCGTGTTTCATTTCTCTATAATTAAGCTTATTCTAGTTATAGCTCCTAGTCTGCATAAACGCATTGCTATTCATAACTGGTACTTGGGCCAGTCTTGTGTTAAGCTTAAAATCCGTTGTGACTTCTAGGCATGTTGTTTTCCTAGGTTTAAGAATTTAGCTTTTGAGTGAGTGAGTGAGTGCGATCTCTTTATCTGAATTCACTTTGAAATGTAACGTTAAATTTATTCCTTTGTAATCAATAAATTTAAGTTCTTTTTCTTTGAGCTTTATGTAATGTAAACTCGTGTTTCATTTCTCCATAATTAAGCTTATTCTAGTTATAGCTCCTAGCTTGCATAAACGCATTGCTATTCATAACTGGTACTTGGGCCAGTCTTGTTGTGTTAAGCTTAAAATCCATTGTGCCTTCTAGGAGTTAACGCATCAGCAAGAACCTGATATCATTCACAGTATTAGTTATTTATTGTCAGGGGTGAAGAGAATCGAGCGAAGTAAGCCAGCATAAAGTAATGATTGCTTGATTTTAGCAAGACAATTCATTGTCCCTGCTCTTCAGTATAACTGGAAATCATCCTTCAATATTGGATGATTTTAAAAACCCCGTGACAATTGGCGACCTCGCCAGCATTCGAACCTGGAATCTTCTGATACACAGTCAGAGAGAGTAGCAGTTGACATTGTTGGGCCAATCTCTCCTAGGGCAAGTGATGGATCAAAGTATATCCTCACTATTGTTGATTTCAGCACACGGTGGCCTGAAGCCGTGGCCCTTAGGAATATAGAGGCCGTCACTGTTGCTGAGGCATTGATCGAAGTGTTTTGTTGCGTAGGTATCCCCAAAGAGGTCTTAAGCGACCGGGGTTCGCAGTTCACCTCTGCATTGATGAATGAAGCATTCAGGTTGTTGTCCATCCGAGGCCTGCGAATTACGCCTTATCATCCCATGTGTAACGGGCTATGTGAGAGGTTCAATGGGACTCTCAAGAGGATGTTAAAGTGCATGGCCGCCGAACAGCCAAAGGCATGGCCGCGGTTCATTGCTTCTCTTCTGTTTGCTTATCGAGAAGCCCCACAGCACTCCTTGAAGTTCTCACCCTTTGAACTGGTGTATGGAAGGTCGGTCCGTGGACCACTTCAAGTCCTTCGCGAGTTGTGGGACGATGAAGAACCTGACCCTGAAGTCAAGACCACCTACACCTACGTCCTTGATCTAGCTGATCGCCTCCAGTCGACATGCGAGTTAGCTAAGGAAGAATTGATTAAGGTGCGCAAAGTTCAGAAAGCCTATTATGATAAGAAGGCAGAACTTCGAAAGTTTAGTCCAGGCGATAAGTGCCTGGTGTTACTCCCCACTGCCCAGAACAAGTTGTTGGCACAGTGGAAGGGTCCATTTGATGTAGTAGAGCGCATTTCAGACCTCAACTACATAATTCAGATGGGGAATCTTCGCAAAAGGTTCCACATTAACTTGTTGAAGGCTTATCATGAGTCAGACCCCAAGGAGACTGGCCTACGAGTAGCTGATGATAGTGACCAGCCACTGGAAGAAACCGGGGCAGCCGCGGTGATCCCAGCTGATGACCATGATGACGAGCCCTTATCCGCTCGGTCCTGTCAGGAAGAGACTGTCGGAGATGTTTTACTTAACGCTGACTTAGCATTAGGTGATCAGAATGCCATAAGGTCACTGCTCTGTCAGTATGCTGATGTCTTCTCTGACCAACCTAGACTTGCAAAGGTTGATTGTCACAAGATTGAGTTGACCAGCGATACTCCCGTAAAAGTTAAGCCATATCCGATTCCCATGCGACTGCTGGGCGCAGTAGACAACGAAATTGCCGACATGGAGATTGCAGGCATTATTGAAAAGTCCTCATCTCCTTACTGCAGTCCAATGGTAGTAGTTCGCAAGAAAGATGGTGGAGTCAGGATTTGTGGCGACTATAGAAGGCTCAATGCAATCACCAAAGTGGATGCTGAGCCGATGGGTGACCACATTGGCATCTTCTCCAAGCTGGCAGGGTCACGATATACGAAGCTCTATTTGGTGAAGGGATTCTTCCAGATTCCCTTTCACCCCGAGAGCCGTCAGTTCACTGCCTTTGCTACTCCTAGGGGGTTGTACCAGTATAAAGTCCTCCCATTTGGACTTACCAATTCCCCAGCAGCATTCAATCGTGCCATGAGACAAGTGCTCCATGGTATTGTAGGAGTAGAGATGTTCGTTGATGATGTCCTCATTCATTCCGCCACATTGGAGGAGCACCTCAGACTCTTGGAAATTGTCTTCAGTAGACTCCAGAGTTTCAACATGACTGTGAAGCCTAGCAAATGCAAGATTGCTCACAGTGAGGTGGAGTTCCTCGGACATATTGTTGGCAACAATCACTGTAGGTGTCAGGGTGACAAGATCAGGAAGGTTAGAGAAGCCCCGAGACCCGTGACCAAGAAACAGCTTAGGGCATTCCTTGGCCTAGTGGGATATTATAGGAGTTTTATCCCCAACTTTGCTCTCATTGCCCAACCGTTGTACGAGGTGCTACGGAAATATGCTCCAAACACCATTGAATGGGGAGAAGCGCAAGAGAGATCTTTTATCGCTCTTAAGAACATGTTGTGCAAGGAGCCTATCTTGCAGTTGCCTGATTCCAACAAACCTTTCATACTGCGCACTGATGCTTCACAAGATGGGGTAGGTGCCGTATTGATGCAGGAATCAGAAGGTGGAATCTTCCCAGTGGCATACCACAGCCGTAGGCTAAAACACGCCAAGAGGAATTACAGTACTGTTGAGAAGGAACTCTTGGCTGTGGTTGATGGTGTTAAAAAATATTATTATTATTTATTTGGGGCACCATTCACTCTGGAAACTGATCATATGCCACTCACTAGTCTTAGCACAACCATGACGGCTACTGCAAGATTGACACGCTGGACACTGTATTTACAGCAGTTTAACCTTGTTGTGAGATACATCAAGGGAAGTGATAACTTAGGGGCAGACCTGATGTCTCGCCTGCTAACTGCTGACTAACACGGGCAACTGTTGTATGCTGGGTTCCGTAAGATAGGCGTCCTCAGAGATTTGGGTAATCCAAGGACCAGCCTGGTTCCCAGTTAAAAATGTACCAGTAATTGCGAACGTCTCGCCCGTTCGCCCCACAGGACACAGTATGTCCAGGGCCTGTACATACATGTATACCATAAGTTAAGGGTGAAGTTTGAGAACTCTGCAGAGACAGTCCGAGGCTGTGTATGAATTACCTTGTGAAACGTCGCACAATATCCACACGAGTGTTCATACCCACGGTGGGTGTTAAAACGTGACCTGCCCGAGATTGCGTAGCGATTCTCAGCTTCCTGTCATTAATCGTAAACGTAGAGTTAGTTAACCAGTAGACTGGGTGATGGGATGTTGTTAAGGTGCTGTTCCCTCACATGCCGGCCGGCTGCACCGCATGTTGAGCAAGGTGGACGCCAGGTTAGAGCTCCCCCTAAACTGGGTGATAGGATGTTGTTAAGGTGCTGTTCCCTCACATGCCGGCCGGCTGCGCCGCATGTTGAGCAAGGTGGATGCCAGGTTAGAGCTCCTCCTAAACTGGGTGATAGGATGTTGTTAAGGTGCTGTTCCCTCACATGCCGGCCGGCTGCGCCGCATGTTGAGCGAGGTGGATGCCAGGTTAGAGCTCCCCCTAAACTGGGTGATCGGATGTTGTTAAGGAGCTGTTCCCTCACATGCCGGCCGGTTGTGCCGCATGTTGAGCGAGGTGGACACCAGGTTAGAGCTCCCCCTAAACTGGGTGATGGGATGTTGTTAAGGTGCTGTTCCCTCACATGCCGGCTGGGTGCGCCGCATGTTGAGCGAGGTGCATGCCAGGTTAGAGCTCCCCCGCTAAGAACCCTCACATGCTGGCCGGGTGCACCGCATGTTGAACGAGGTCCATGCCAGGTTAGAGCTCCCCCGCTAAGAACCCTTATGCCTACATTTCCTGGTTAATAATGTAAATAGTGTACTTTTTGTAACATAAGTACTGATTGCTAGGCAGAGAGAGAGAAATGATACTTTTGATGCTCCACCTTGATTCTTTTCGCAGGTGCAGCTGGTGGGTGCAGCATTGCCGTGCAGATTAGCTGGTCGTCCCTGTCGCATGCTGCCGCCCCTTCTCTTCTGCCTCGTTGTCATTATTTACTATAAATTTGTATTACATGATTTTACACGTAGGTACACTTACACCACAACTGTCACACCTACAGCGTGTATTACATACATTACGCTACATAACAGTTGTTAACATAAATGTAGCGAACTTTTCGCTCAGTTTGACATGAGTACAGGATTTTTCACTGTCGTCACGGAGTTTTTCCCTCAAGCTTGCTTCTGTTAACGTAAATACGAGTTTTTTTTCGCTCACTGGCGACTGTGACTTTCTCCTGTAGCAGGATAGCACACACACACCACAGTGTGAATCTTGTGTGACTGAGTTAGGAATTATATGTATGTATATTTAAAAATTTTTTCTGAAGAAAAAAGATTTGATTTTCATGGGGCGTAATGTCACGAGTCGGCTAGTGACATTGACTTTTGTGGGAAACCGCGAACTCTAGTGGAATCCCAGTTTATCGTTCAGTTAACGGCTCACTCGGCCAGGAGTGTTTTCAAATCAATTTTTCACTGTCATAAGTGATCGTCTTTGTGTAAGACATTAGCGCTTCCGCTGAGCAATTTGTTTTGGGCGTGTTTTGCTCACTCTAGACATTAGAAAGGTGGCCACAGCGCTCCCTTCTTTCCCACGAGTTAGTCAGTCAAGATTTGAGCATCACAGAAGTATGGTGTGTGTGGCACTGTCCTTCCTCAACGACACCTAGTTCCCACCGTCCACATAGCTGATTTGGCAAGAGGCAGCGAGTGCAGTGTTCTTCCTCAGTAACGGCACCCAGTCACCGCTTAGTCCACTCTTTGACCAGTATTTTCTTTTCGTTTTCCTAGACTTAAGAGTTTAGTTAAGTGTGCTGTTCCCTCACATGCCGGCTGGCTGCACTGCATGTTGTTTTCCTAGGTTTAAGAATTTAGCTTTTGAGTGAGTGAGTGAGTGCGATCTCTTTATTTGAATTCACTTTGAAATGTAACGTTAAATTTATTCCTTTGTAATCAATAAATTTAACAGTTCTTTTTCTTTGAGCTTAATGTAATGTAAACTCGTGTTTCGTTTCTCCATAATTAAGCTTATTCTAGTTATAGCTCCTAGTTAGCATAAACGCAGTGCTATTCATAACTGGTACTTGGGCCAGTCTTGTTGTGTTAAGCTTAAAATCCGTTGTGACTTCTAGGCATGTTGTTTTCCTAGGTTTAAGAATTTAGCTTTTGAGTGAGTGAGTGCGATCTCTTTATTTGAATTCACTTTGAAATGTAACGTTAAATTTATTCATTTGTAATCAATAAATTTAAGTTCTTTTTCTTTGAGCTTAATGTAATGTAAACTCGTGTTTCATTTCTCCATAATTAAGCTTATTTTAGTTATAGCTCCTAGCTTGCATAAACGCATTGCTATTCATAACTGGTACTTGGGCCAATCTTGTTGTGTTAAGCTTAAAATCCATTGTGCCTTCTAGGAGTTAACGCATCAGCAAGAACCTGATATCATTCACAGTATTAGTTATTTATTGTCAGGGGTGAAGAGAATCGAGCGAAGTAAGCCTGCATAAAGTAATCATTGCTTGATTTTAGCAAGACAGTTCATTGTCCCTGCTCTTCAGTATAACTGGAAATCATCTTTCAATATTGGATAATTTTAAAAATCCCGTGACATACTGATCATCTACACAATATGAATCATATTATTGAGAAAAAGATAGAATACAACGAACCAATGTGCTTAGGTTTTGTTGATTACGAAAAAGGCTTTTGATTCAGTGGAGCACACAGCAATTATAAATTCATTGCGAGAACAAGAGGTAAATGAAAACGTTGTAAAACTGCTCTAAAACATATATAAAGACAGAACTGCTACAGTTGTATTACATAAAGGCTCGGAAAATATTAATTTTGATAAAGGCGTGCGTCAGGGAGATACAATTTCATCAAAATTACTTACAGCATGCCTAGAAAGAAATTTCAAAAAGCTAGACTGAGAGAACAAAGGAGTAAACATAGATGGAGAATAGTTAAACCAGTTAAGATTTGCAGATGACATTGTCCTAATCTCAGAAACAGCAGAGGCATTGCAAGGAATATGAAATGACCTGAACAGCGAAAGTCACAAAGGAGGACTAAAGATGAACCGGAGTAAAAACTATTGTTTAATCCACATGCACCAAAAAGAGTCATCGGAAAAAGCAAAGAAATTCTTGAAGAAGTCGAGCAGTATAATTACTTGGGGCAAATAGTAAAATTAACGAAAGACCATGATAGCGCAATAAAATGACGCATTACAATTGGATGGAAAGCTTTGGGTAAACATAGAGACATTATGAAAAGTAGCTTGCCAGTATGCATGAAACGAAACGTACTGTATGTAACGAATGTATAAGTGGTTGGGGAATGGCTGGGAGAAGGAGAGATGAGAGGAGGGAGGAAGAGATCAGTAGGGCGATAATAGTGGAAGCAATGAAGAAGATCAAGATGGGAAAGGCCCCAGGAAATGATGAAGTGTGTGGTGAAATGCTGAGGTACGGGGGTGAGATTGTAGTGAAGTGGATATGGAAGTTATGTAGATTGGCTTGGGAAGAGGGAAGGGTTCCGGAGGACTGGAAATCAGGTATAATTGTTCCTTTGCTTTCTACAAAGGAAAAGGGGAGAGAGAAGTATGTGGTAACCATAGGGGTATTTGCCTTCTTAGTGTGACTGGTAAAATATATGGTAGAATACAAATTGATAGGGTTTGGCATATAACAGAGGAGCTAGTTGGAGAAGAACAAGGGGGATTTAGGAAGGGAAAAGGGTGTGTAGATCAGATATTTGTTCTAAGAGGTTTAGTGAAAAAGTATCTAGAGAAGGGAAAGAAAGTATACTGTATGCTGCCTTCATGGATTTGGAGAAAGCTTATGACAGAATAGATAGACAAGGTATGTGGAAGGTATTGAGAATGTATGGAGTGGAGGGGAAATTGTTGAGTGCTGTAAAGGGTATGTACGAAGGAGCTAGGGCCACGGTGCGAGTGGATGGTGAGCTGAGTGAGTCCTTTGATCTCAGTGTGGGACTGAAGCAGCATTGTGTGATGTCTCCATGGCTCTTTAATATATACATGGATGGGGTTGTAAAGGAGGTGCAAGGTAGGTCAGTGGATGTGGGGCTGGCTCTAATGAATGAGGGTGAGATTTGGAAGATTCGGGTGTTGTTGTTTGCTGATGGTACAGTATTGTTGAGTGAAGATGAATGGGAGTGCAAGGTTTGGTGAATGAATTTGGGACAGTGCGTAGACAGAGGAATCTGAAAGTTAATGTAAACAAGAGTAAAATTATGATGTTTGAGAGGAATGAAGTCACAGAATGCACGCTGAGGTTGGATGGTGAGGATATGCAGAATGTGAGTGCATTCAAGTACTTGGGTAGTGTGATGAGTAAGGATAGAACTTTGGGGGATGAAGTGCGTGAAAGGGTACAGCAGGGAAGGAAGGTTGTTAGCTCACTGAAAGCAATGTTAAGAAACAGGGAGGTGAGTATGGAAGTTACGAAGTCTCTGCATGATAGTATTGTGATCCCTACCCTGACGTATGGAAGCAAGGCATGGACCTTGGAAGAGGGGAACAAGTCAAGAGTGAGAGCAGTGGAAATGAACTACTTGAGAGGAGCATGTGGAGTGACATGGAGGAACAGGATGACGAATGAAGAAGTGAAAAAACGTTGTGGGGTGGATGTGGATGTGGTTGAGAAGATTACGAGAAACACACTGAAGTGGTTTGGACATGTGGAGAGAATGGAGAATGAAAGACTGACTAAGAGGGTGTATGTAGGTGGGGTGGAGGGAGGGAGAGGGAGGGGAAGACCGAGGATGAGGTGGAAGGATGGAGTTGAGAGGTATATGAGGGAGGGGGGGGAGTGAGTTGGGGGGAGGGTAGTCAAATGGTGGGTGACAGAGCGACTTGGAGGCGTTTTGTCTGCGGCCACCCTTTGCGGGATTAGGGCGTCGGGCTATAGATAGATAGATAGATAATTCTAGCTATTACATACGGTTGTGAGACCTGGAAACTCACAAAATCGATGGAAAATAAACTAATCCGTTCTCAGAGAGCAATGGAAAGGTCAATGTTGGGAATATCTTTAAGAGACAGGAAAAGATTAAGATGGGTGAGAGAGTGCAGACTAAAGCCAGACATTACAGAACTTATAAAAGAACAGAAATGGAGGTGGGCAGGCCATAAAGCAAGAATATGGGATACTCGATGGAGCAAGAGGCCGACTGACTGGACACAAAGAGATTGTAAGTGTGGCAGAAAAAGGCTAGACAGGAAGGGAAGATATCAGGTAGAGAAGTTTGCATGGATAACGTGGCAGTGATTAGCACAGTCAAGGAATTCGTGGAGAAGGTTGAGGGATGCTTTGTTCAGCTGTGGACTTGTAATGGCTGATGATGATGATATCTTATGACACCTCCTACACACACATATATATATATATATATATATATATATATATATATATATATATATATATATATATATATATATATATATAAAATCAGCCATTTGAAAGGCCACTGCAGGACCGGCCTATCCCTACTGAAGCAGGGGCGATACAGCCAATGTATCTCTACCCAGTGGCTTAGGCTGTCTGGTAGAGACTGTATGTAGGGTGAGAAGTGCTTGTGAGTGTGACAATAGTGTTGTAGTGGCTTTGAATATGTGTGTAGTCTGTGAACCAAGTGTAATCGGCCAGCCTTATGCCGACTGGGTGTAAGCATACTAGTATGCGACACTGGTTCAACCACAGCACTCCTTATGTCCGCCAAAATAGAGAGTTGCTCGGTGAACGCTTCCGAAAGGTTTTACAACTCTGGCGGGAGGTGAACCCACGTCCACCAGCGTGCAAAACGCACACTCTACCACTGTACCACAGAGGCTCCATATACTGTATATATATATATCTATCTAAATATATATATATATATATATATATATATATATATATATATATATATATATATACATATACTGTAGACAGATAGATAGATAGATAGAAAGATATAGATGCTGATAGATACAGTAGATATAGATATATATCCAGACACCTTAATGCCAAAAGGGGTGGCCACAAACATCTCGCCCCCATGTCGCTGTATCATTTGTCATTTCACTGCCCTCCCCCCAGCTCACACTCCTTCTCTCATGTACTGTACCTTTCCTGTCCATCTCTCTGTCTGTCTGTCTGTCTGTCTGTCTCTCTCTCTCTCTGTATATATACAGTCAATTTTTCAGTAACCTGCACTTGAGCAACGCGGCTTCGTACTTACACGGTCAGCATAATGCGACCAGTCATGATCAACTGACACCAAACAACATGGGAAAACTTTCAAGCTGACGCGGAAAATGTCAGCTGACCTGGTGATGGAGCTTGAAAGTCACGCGCGGTGACGTAACCCATCAGACTCGCCATGACTGGCCAAAATCCCCGCACCTGCCCTGGACACATACTCGTATACTCAGTCCTTTTCATATCGCACTGAGTTCTACCTGCGCTGTGCAGCAAGAGTGTGTGTGTGTGTGTGTGTATATGTGTGTGTGTGTGTGTGTGTGTGTGTGTGTGTGTGTGTGTGTGTGTGTGTGTGTGTGTGTGTGTGTGTGTGTGTGTGTTGAGTGAGGACACTGACTCTACGTCATGCTGTGTAATCAGCACCAGCCACCTAGAAAGCAGCACATCTTCATGTATGCTCAGAAGTATGAGACAGTAAAGGGGTTAGAGCAGGGAAAGAGGCAGGTTGAAATGGCGATAAAGCATGACGTGAATGAAAGAACCATCGAAGCATTGGACTTAGCTGCTGAAGATGGAAGTGAAGGAGCAGGAACAACTCAACAATGACGACAAAAACATTGGGGTGGGGGTTGGTGGGAGAGTGCAACGGAGCTACCCATCAATAACACACGTGTACCCAGCCTAACTGTTTTTTGAAATGCTATTTTAATGCCATTCATATTCTTAATTACAAAAAATTTTATCTAGGGGTAATTTATGTGGGGCAGGGTGGAAAGAGGAGATGAAAGCGAGAGTTTATATATATATATATATATATATATATATAAAGATAGATAGATAGATAGATAGATAGATAGATAGATATAAAGTATATATTCAATATTAATATGACTATTTCTATGCATTTATTATCTTTTACAAGATCTACGAACATATCAGTATTAAAAAAAACAGAAAAAAAAAGGAAAGGTTAATACACTGTAGAGGGTATGATGTTCTTCACTTTACACCTTTTCTGCCACTCTCACCTACTCATTCGCGACTGCTACATTGAAGCTTCTTACGTAACAGCATCAAGCTTACTCACACACTCTAAATACCAGTTACTACACATTTGCTTTCATTAGTAGTCAATCAGCAGCCTGGACTCTAATCAGGAAGCTTACTCGCGTAGTTCTTTGGTCTGTCTAGTACACACCACATGGAAAGTAATGCCCACCTTTTTTGTTGTGGTCAGTAGGAGTAGCACTATGAGATCTGATGTTATTAGTAGGAGCAGTTGGTAACGTTTTGTCATATGTAACAGCAATTAACGCGATATTAAATAATATTATCAGATATTCCATATGAAACTAGAGATCGAATTCGTGTCTCCACAGTCCCTTGCTCACCAAGCTTTTCCTGACTGGCTTGGAAGGATTGGTAATCAAACAGACATTTTGGAAGGAAGTTTTTTGTTGTTTTTTTTAATGCGAGGAAGAAGGAACCAAAGGCCGCGAACCCGCAAGTATTGTTCGTTCCAAGAGAAAAACAAAATACAAGACAGAGCCAAATTCAAGATCCGATCATTTCGAGATGCCTGGACACACTGCGTTTGAAAGACTAGAGATCATGGGAAGCAGGAAATACACACAGAGGGAGACAGTTCCAGAGTTGACCTGTTGCATGAATGGAGAGAGTAACGGTTAACTCTTGAATTAGAGAGTTGGACAGAAAAGGGATGTGAGTTTGCCGCTAGACGGGTGCTACGCACCCATCATAGAGGTGGAGGAATGCATGCAGACAGTTCAGAGGAGCAGTGACCATTGAAATAGCGATAGAAAAGAGATAAAGATGCAACAATGCGACGAAGAGACAGAGGCTGAAGGGAGTCAGTAAGAGGAGGAGAGTTAATGAGACGAAAAGCCTTTGACTCCACCCTATTGAGAAGAGCTGTATGTGGGGAGCCTTCAACACATGAGTTGTACTCCACACAGGGACGGATAAAACCCCTGTATAGGGTCAACAATTGTGCAGGAGTAAAGAAGGAACAGAGTCGGCTTAGCATTCCTAATCTCTTGGAAGAAGATTTTTACAAGAGATGTAATATGATCTTTCCAAGATAAGTCTCGAGTAAATGAAACCCTGAGCATGTTCAACGATGATGCAAAATGAAGCTGAATATTATTAAACAATCGTGGGTATACCTGTGGAAGATTTTGTCGGATTGATAGGTGTAAAAACTGAGTCTTTAATGCATTAAAAACAACCAGATTATTTTTACCCTAGTCAGAGATACAGGCCAAGTCAGACATTAGGTGTGCCATAGCCTCATCCCTTGTTTGTTGAAGTAACTGCTGAGATGAACGTTGCGGGAACCGAATGGAAAGGTGAAGGGTGGAGTCATCAGCGTATGAGTGGATAGGGTTAGATGTATAGCTTAGAAGGTCATTGATGAATAAAAGGAAGAGAGTTGGTGATATGGACAGAGCCTTGAGGAACACCACTGTTGATAGAGCTACGAGAAGAACGATGGCCGTCTACAACAGAGGCTATAGAATGACCAGAAAGGAAGCTAGAGATGAAGGCACAGATAGAAAGATAGAAACCGTAAGAGGGGAGTGTGGAAATTAAAGATTTATGCCATACTCGATCGAAAGCCTTTGAGATGTCAAGTGCAATGGCAAAGGTTTTGCCAAAGTCCCGAAAGGAGGAGGACCAGGAGTCTGAAAGGTAGGTGAGAAGATCACCAGTGGAGCATCCCTGATGGAACCCATACTAACGATCAGAAAGAAAGTTCTGATAGGAAAGATGCTTTGAAATTTTTCTATTAAGAATTGACTCAAAAACTTTTGAGATACAGAATGTTAAACCAATTGGACGATTGTTAGAGGGTTGGGAATGGTCACCCTTCTTTGGGACTGGCTGAATGAGAGCAAACTTCCAGCAAGAAGGAAAGGTACAAGTTCATAGCCAATGGTGAAAGAGTTTGCCTAGGTAGGTTGTAAGCAAAGAAGCACTGTTCTTGAGAACAACAGAAGGGACTCCAACAGGCCCATATGTCTGGTTAGTATGGCAGAAAATACATCAGCTGAAGAAATTTTAATATCAGCCATGAGGAAGTCAGAGGGGGGAAGTGATGGAGGAACAGCACCAGAATCGTCTAAGGTGGAACTGGAGGAGAAAGTCTGAGCGAAAAGATCTGCTTTATCAGTAGAATAAATAGCTACAGAGTAGAAAAGAGGAGAGAAGGATGATGAGGTAAAGTTGTTAGAAAGGTATTTGGCAAGGAGCCAGAAGGAGCGGGAAGAATTCGAGTTGGAGAGTTGAGAGCATTTAGCATGGATGAAATTATTTTTAGCAGAGCGAAGAACAGACTTAACACGATTCCGGGCAGAAATGTATAAAAGATGTGATTCACGGATGGGTTGGCTCTGGTGCCTTTTATAGGTTCTCTCCTTTTTGCGTACAACATTAGAACAAGCGTGATTAAACCATGGCTTTCTTGCATTAGTCAGAGGATATGAGAAAGGAATGTATGCTTCCATGTCCAAGAGAATAACCTCCGTAATGTGCAAGGCACACTCAGATGGCTCTCGGCCATGGAAGCAATAATCATTCCAGGGAAAATCAAAGAAGTACTGCCTGAGGGCCTCCCAATCCGCAGCTCCAAAGTGCCACACACGACGTTTCTTTGGAGGGTCCACAGGCCATACTGGAGAGATAGGACAGGTTAAGGTGATAAGGTTTTGATCGGAGGAGCCCAACGGAGAGAAAAGATTAACAGTGTAAGCAGAAGGATTAGTTGTAAGGAAGAGGTCAAGTATGTTGGAGCTCTCTCCAAGGCGGTCAGGAATACGGGTAGGATGCTGTACAAGCTGCTCTAGGTCATAAAGGATAGAAAAGGTGTAGGCTTGTTCACTAGGTGGATCCGTGAAAGAAGAGGAGAGCCAAAAGTGGTGGTGAACATTGAAATCTCCTAGAATGGAGATTTCAGAGAAAGGAGAAATGGATAGAATGTGTTCCATCGTAAAAGTAAGATAGTCAAAGAATTTTTGATAGTCAGTAGAATTAGGAGATAAGTAAACAGCGCAGATCTCTTTAGTCAGAGAATGAGAGTAAAGCCAAAACCAGAGTGTAGAGAATTCAGTAGAATTGAGCTCAGGAACACGAGAGCAAGATAAGTCGTTGTATATATATACACAATAGTCACGTTTGGCTTTGAAATGAGTATAGACAAAGTACGAGGATACAGAAAAAGGTCTGCCATGAAGAAAAATAATGCAATGAAGTAGACTGACAGGTTCAGATTTCTTTCTCCCCCTCCTCCTTGTTTTGAGGAGGAAAGTAGGTTGGGATCGAAAGAAAAAGATGAAACAAAAAACAAAAAAACAGGAAAGTTTACAGGGCCATAGGTGATGGCCTGACCACATTGCTCTTCCGACTATTCAATGTGCGCCCGCGTGCGTGCGTGGGTGCGTTCGTGTGTGTATGTGTGTGTGTGTGTGTGTGTGTGTGTGTGTGTGTGTGTGTGTGTGTGTGTTCTTACCTAATTGTTCTTACCTAATTGTATCTTTACAGGAATGAGTCAAGCTCGTACTGTCCCGTGTCTTAAACCATATTTATCGTACATATCCTTAAATTTGTGAATTGTTTTGGCACACACTATTTCATTCGGTAGTGCATTCCATTGATCAATTGCTCTGTTTGGGAATCTGAATTTCCTTACGTCTTTATCACCTCTCTTCTTATGCAGTTTTTTGCAGTGTCCCCTTGCTGATGCTTCTCCATATGTTAAGTAATCATTTATGTCTATTTTCTCCTTCCCTGATATGCACTTATATAGCATTATCATGTCACCTCTTTTCCTTCTCTCCTGTAGTGTTGGTAGATTCAGTTTATTTAGTCTTTCTTCGTAGCTTAGGTCCCTTAAGCTTGGTATCCATCTTGTAGCGGCCCTTTGAACTTTTTCAATCTTGTCTATGTGCTTTTTGAGATGAGGACTCCAGACTACTGATGCATATTCCAGGGTTGGTCTAATGAATGATGTTATTATCCTTCTTAGCATGTCTTCATTTATGTATGTGAATGCTATTCTCATATTTGCAAGCAGTGTATACATGTTCCCTACCTTCTCGCTGATGTGGTCAGCCGGAGATAGTCTGTTATTGATAATCACACCTAGGTCTTTCTCTCTTTCTGATGTGTATAGGGTTTTATTTCCTAGCTTATAATCCCAATCAGGTCTTTTTCCACTTTTACCAAACTTGATTACATGACACTTGTCCACATTGAATTCCATTTGCCATGTACAACTCCATTCATGAAGTTTATTTAATTCTTCTTGTAGCTCTTTACAAGAGTCTGTGTTATTAATTCTCCATTGTATTTTTGGATCATCTGAAAACATATTCAGATAGCTCTCATTTCCATTGTTACTGTTTATATCATTTATATACACTAAAAACATGATTGGTGCCAGCACTGAACCCTGTGGTACTCAACTAGTCACTTCTTTCCATGATGAGTAGTTTCCTCTTAGTACTGTTCCCATTTCTCTTTTTATGAGAAAGTCTTGCATCCAACAAAACAGTTTGCCTCGAATTCCTCCTTGATGGTACAGTTTCCATGAAAGTCTTTGGTGTGGTACTGTGTCAAAAGCTTTCTTGAAATCTAAATAGATACTGTCCACCCATCCTTCCCTTTCCTGTATTGTGTTTGTTACTCTCTCATAGTAGCTCAACAGATTTCTATTAGCATACTGTGTTCTTCTAGATGATTTACCCAAGCTTTTCTTATAAGCTTTTCTAATACCTTGCTTACAACACTGATCAGTGATACTGGTCGGTAGTTGAGTGGATTTTGTCTATTTCCTTTCTTGAATAAGGGGACAATATTTGCTTCTTTTTTTTTTTTTTTTCCAAATATCAGGTAGTTTACCTTGACTCAAGGATTTATTGAAAATTAAAAATAATGGTTTACTTAACTCCTTTGCACATTCTCGTAGTACCCAACATGAAATTTCATCAGGACCACTTGCTTTTCCTCTGTCTAATCTACTTAACTCCTCCTGTATTACTTTTACTGCTATTTGTATATCTGGTAGTATGGGTGGACATGCATGTTCCACATAGTCCCTCTCAAAATTTTTTTCTTCTGTAGAAACTAATTTGAAATTCTTATTTAGTGCTTCACAAATATTTTTCTCTTGTGTATAAGTGATTCCCTCGTCCGTAATGGATTGTATTATATCTTTTACTTTGGTTTTGCTTCTGATATAGCTGTAAAACAGCTTTGGTTGATCACTACTTTTATTTATTATATCCTCCTCAAACTGTTTTTGGGCTTCCCTCCTTATTCTTGTATAATCGTTTCTTGCCTGTTTGTAATTATTATACGCCCTTTCACTATTATGTCTTCTGTATCTATTCCACAACAAATCTCTTCTTTCTTTTGATTTTTTACATTCTGTATTGAACCATTTCTGTATTTTCTTATCTGCTTCTTTGTGCTGTGGGATGTACTTCTGGACTCCTATTTCATAAAATTCACAGAATTTTTTATATACAGCATTTAAATCTTGTCCTTTAAGCTCATTTTCCCAATCAACTACTAAGAAATAATTCTTTAGGTCTTGATAATTTCCTTTTCATAGTTTAGGCTCTTTTTGTAACTGTCATTGCTGTTTACTATGTCATATCCTATCCTGAAGTTATAATTTAGTACTGCATGATCGCTTTTGCCGAGTGGAGGGTGATATATTAAACTGTCAATATCATTTTCTTGCCTAGTAAATATTAGATCTAGCACTGAAGGTACATCGAGTCCTCTTTTTCTGGTGGTTTCCCTCACATGTTGCATTAGGAAAAACTCTTGCACGAGATCCAGGAGCTTTTGGTCCCAACAGCTTTCTTGGCTATTTATAGCTAGAGTATTCTAATTTATATTTGTATTGAAATCTCCAGTTAGTATAATTCTTTCTGATTTCCATTTTATGTAGTAATGAGCTCAAACTCTGAATTGTACTCTCTGCCAGGTCCTCATATTCATCTCTTTCCCATGTGTTTGATCTGGGTGGCATGTACAAATTGGCTACAATTACTTTACCTTCAGATGTGTTGATCTCTACTGCAATCAGTTCTACTTGTGATGGTATATCTAGTTTTATTTAATTGACTTTTCGATTTTTCTTAGTTAATATTATAATTCCTCCTCCTTTTTTTAAATTTCTGTCTCTTCTCCATATATTGTATTCCTCTAAGTTTAGTATGTCATTGGATATCCTTGGTGTTAATTTTGTTTCAGTTAGGCATATTATTTGTGGTTCATTTTCTCTGACATAATCATTTATCTCTAGTAATTTAGATACCATTCCATCCACATTTGAGTACATCAACTTTATCATCTTGTTTATATACTTGTCGTGACATGGTTCTACTACCTTCCCCCTTTTTATTCTATCCTGTTTGTGTACCACTTTCGTACCTGCAATCCTATTACTTTGTAAAAAAATTTCTTCTTCTCCTCTTCTGATCTTCCCTCATTTTTTGTTTTTGCTTCCTCCCTTTTCTCTTTCAGCAATTCCAGTTCTTCTTGTGTTAGGCATTTTTTTATCCATACATTTTTGAACTCCTCTTTTCCCATAAGATTCTTTGCATTATTTAGTATCTCTTTCACAGTGTTTACACTCTGGAAAGTGTGTGTGTGTGTGTGTGTGTGTGTGTGTGTGTGTGTGTGTGTGTGTAGGGGAGGGGTATGCATGCGTGAGTGGGTAGGTATGTGGGAGGGTTGGTGGGTGGACTGCGGGAAAAAGGTTCACTGAGGAAAAAGTTTGTCCATTAAGGAATAGTTCCATGAGGAACTGTCCGTGGTTGGAGGAGGTTTTTGTGGAAAAATACAGGACTTGCACTAGAGGTCAGATTTTGGAGGTCCTGACTTCCTGACCCTTTAATCTGAAAGTCCTAACTTAAAATGTTGCAAGTCGCATGTTTCACATTGAATAAATATCATTTTTACATTTTACATTGAAACAATTTGACCTAATTTCGCCACATGTAGCTGAAAACTTTACAACTTATTAGTGTTTAAAAATAAGGTAACTGGTATACCATTTCCATGGGTTCGATAATCGTAAATCATATTCGCAATTTCCTAATGCGCCAATGTTAATTACTGCCGTTCATCAGTTAGGTACAAAGCAAACAAATAAAATATGTATACTTTCATAGTAATTAACGGAGGCAGACTAAGAAGGCAAACACTCACCTGGGCATTCCAAAATCCCAAAATACAGTGAAATGTGTTGAGCTTTTGCACACATACTTTGATTTCTGCCGAAAAGCCGACAAGAGATAAATGTCCCAAAAATACAGCTGTCCGTAAACCGGATCTATGGCATAGTAGACCCACGAGAAAAAATAGTTTCCTGGGATAAAGGACATCCTTGTTCTTCTCCAGGGACAACACTGGTCCACGAAAAAAAGAAAAGAAAAAAAACGAAGCAGGAAAAAAGGGCCGGAGGCAAACTGTAGCTCAGTGGAGAAATTAAGATCCATAAGTTAAATTAGTTTCGTGGAGAAAAATAGATCAATGTGAAATAAGAAATGTTCGGAGAAACTATGTCCATATATGAAAAACACATTCAGTTTTGGCTTTTATAAAGTCGATGGAAGAAATGGGCACATGGAGGGAAGTGGGTTAATCGAGGGAAATGGTTCTATGGAAGGAAACTGGTCAATGTGGTTAAATTGAGCCCATGGGATGAAATAGGTCCATGGAAGACAACAGGTCTGTGTGGGAAGATATGTATGTTGCGGGATGGACCCTAGGGACAAATTATGTGCAGTTAACTGAAAAAATTAATAATGCTTATGACCCAAAGATAATGACCAAAGAACTGCATTCTTTAGATGAAAACTCATACAGATCAAGAGAACCTCCCAGGAAGAAATATGGCAGTTGCCCGTGCACCAACAGCCAACACGAAAGGCATGGTGGAATGCAGGACCTGTCAGTGAGTAAATGCGACGAGAAAGTGAGAGGCAGGATAAAGAGAGAAAGCCAAAGACAGAAAGTGAGAAAGCAAAAGACAAGGAGTCTCATTATGGGCATAGATGACCAAGTGTAACAGTCTTTGACTGTCATGGAGGATAAGGTCATTGCAAGAAGTTGCCCGGTGAGTCATTAACCCCTCAACTGTGGGGCGTCACTTTCGTGACGCTTGGTTGCAAGGGATCATACCGCAGGGAGTGGCTTTTTTGATTCTGTGTTATTTTAAATTCACCTGGGCTTCCAAGTGGGGGCTTGTATCATCTATCAGTACTGCCAATGTCCAACACTAGTCAGCACTCCTAATCTCATCTGTACTCCCATCCATTGTTGACAATTTAGCCATTTCTCCCCGTTCTTGACTCCCCTCCCTACCCCTCCTCCATTACCCTATCCTCTCGCCTGCCCGGCCGTGCTACGCTAAGTAAATCTTCCCTGGAATTTTTCACTGATTTCATCCATTGAAATAAGCCCTATGCCCTATTCTTATACCAAATAATATATACAAGAAAGAAATAAGGTAAGTGAGAGTGCCATACACCTGGAATTGGCTAATTATCATCTGACAACACCTCACGTGCACTCGTTCGCTAATTTTCGCTGTTTTTTTCCCCTTGAAATATGCCATATAATCTATTTTCGTAATAAATATACATATAAGGAGGGAAGGGAGAAGCCTAAGTGATATTTACATTCACCTGGAACTACCTAATTTATAATGTATTGTCTAGATTTCCTGCCAATCATTTCAGTGAAATACATTGCTGTTTCAAGAGCTACGTTGGTAGTACTGAATATCCCCTAAGTAGGCCTCTACCCGGGCCGGCCCTCCCTTATCAGTTCTCTCTCATCTTCCGAAGAGGAGGTACGCGTCTGTTCCTCTTGCTGACTTCAGGGCCTTTTTCACCCCCATGCAAAGGGCCCTGTGACCTTTACCCCTACTAAACCTCGTGTGGAAAGAGGTAAAGGGCTGACAATTGATAAAAGAGTGACTACGATCTTTCTATTGAGTAAAACAGTGCAAGTGGAATTGTAAATAATGTGTAAATAATGTGTAAACAGCAAGTGAAAGTAATGAATGTAAATATACGTGAACAATGGAAAATAGTTTTATAAGTTACTTCAAGTGACAGTGCATAACACAGTGTAAATAAAATAGAAATGTAAATAACGTAAATAAAATAGAGAACGTAAATAGAAATGTAAATGAGTAGTATTATAAGAATACGAGTATATACCCTAGGAGTAATGAAAGTGAAAGTTTCACTCTAGCATGTCTGAATACTATGAGTTATGAGAGTGAAGATGAAAGTGACATTCACTCTCAATGCTAGTATACAGGACGAGAAAGTGAATGCTACATATTTTACTGAAAGAAATTGAATCCCTACAGTGACAATAAACTAATACTACTGAAGGAAACTTATGGATAAAGACTGTAGATATATATAAGTGTTATATAGTAATAGATATATAAAGTGTGAGGGGTTTTATGAATAATAAATTACAGAGTACCAAGAGCGAACTAGCGTAAGTGCGGCGGTCAGACGCGCTCATAATTTTCATTGCTTTCACAGTGTTTTTTTTTTGGAGTATGGATCCCAAACTACTTGAAAATCATAGAGTAGTGTTTATAGTGTTAATATCAGGCTGTGGTAATCATATTACGGGTTGTCGGGAAGTATAAAGTGGAGACTTCGTTACCCAACTTCAGAGGTCTCCACAAGTCCTACTGTAACTGACGAAGGCTCAACAAACATTCTAGGAGAAAGCTGAAGGTATGTGCCATAAGCATATATAATTTTAATATTCTAGGACTAATAACTGATTTTTGGCAAATATTTTTTGAGAGTCTGTCGGAGCCCGAATAACCCCGCGGCACACTCAAAACATCAGTAAACATGCCCGCAGTGTAGGGGTTAGGCAGCATTGTGCTGGAACACATTAGGCATCTTCCACTCCTTACAGCAGTAGCAGACTATAAGTACAAGGGAGTGGCATTTATCATTCAGACGGAGATCATAGTAGACCCTTTATCGTCCAGTGAGAGAAAAACAAACCCTGACGACGTACTTGCTACATCCAAAACCTCTCAGCCTAGCAGAGACAATTAAACTTAAGGGGTTAGGTACAGCCTTTAATAATCTTTTCATTCCGATGACGTTCACTATTTCTTACCACACAGAGTTTTAGTTAGCATCTCTTTTGTGTATGTGTCTGACTCTCGCCATAGGCTTAACAACCCGTTCCCTGAGGTCCAGCAGTCCTGCTACATACCATACAACTCCACATGTCACCACTTCGGCGGTAATACCCACTGCCCATGGTGAATACATGCTGGGGCTGTTTCATACAGGACTGGTTCATTGGTATTAGTGAGGGTGTTTTTGTGACATGCCAGCGGATCTGATGGTAGGTCAGCAATAGCTGCTTAAGCGAAATTCAAATTCACAAACTGTTCCCTGCCAAGGCCGGGATTCGAATTCGCGTCCATTGGGACCGAGGACGACTTCTCTACCGATTCAGCCACCACCTTCCTCTTTGTTGTTGAGGGGGGTTCAACAAGCATTATTTTTCATCTTCTCAGATATAATAGTCTTGTGGTAGAAAGGAGTGGCCACTATCTACTGTACTCACGTCATTTCAGGTGACGTTAAAACAGTGGTTCTCAACCAGTGATACACATAACCCTTAGTGGGACGAAAAGCTAATGCCAGGGGGTAGGAAACCCTCGCTGCTTCACTTATACTTTTGTAAAGGGTAACATATTTTTCCCACCTGTATTGATGCTTTCTCTTTAGAGATAAGGAAGTTCATTTGCAATGTGTGCCATTTCCCTAATACTACATTCACCCATAGTTGTGGCAGTCCTCTAATCTCATTCAGAAAAAAGAAACTTCTCACTCTGACAAAATGCACTGGGAAAGAAATAATGCTATTAATCCTTTGATTACTCAAAAAAAAATTGACGTGGTGACAAATAGAATGTCCAGCGTGGCTGTACTTTAAAAGGAGCATGAGCTGATCTGCTTCTTCCAGTGCTGTATTACCCATGGAAATGTTGATGGGACACAGAAATAATGTGAGTGAGCATCATTAAAATCTTTTAACGTCCAACAGACCTTTTAAAAAAGACTTTTCTATGGTAAAACAAAAAGTACGCTCATTAATTTTTCTAAGAACATTTTAAATAAAACAGCAATTACTTTTAGCTACCTGATAGCTTGTCTGTGTTCCATAATCTATGACGAACACAGTTTATGAATATAGCCAAATAGCAAAACAAATCTTTGAAAATATCAAATGCTTGCAAAATACTTCACTTGAAGAACCAAATCGCATTTCATTCAACAACATTTTAATCATCTTGGCTTGTACTAAGTAGTCACTCAAAAAAGAACATCACCCCCAGCTGAAACGTTTGATACCATGTGGCTCTGGCGCACGTGCGCGCGCGCACACACACACACACACACACACACACACACACACACACACACACTCACACACAGAGGCAGTCAAAGGAGGCAGACGTGCGACATCGGCGCTCCGTACTGAACAAACACGGCCAGTGCATTACCTAAATTAGTATCTTTGTATGAGTCAAGCTCTGTACCAGGTTAGACAAAATGATTTTTCATTATTAAAAAAAAAAAATAAGAAGGTTAAACAAGACTTGTTCAAACAGAAAAGAGAACCAAGACGAAAAAATGCGCTCAGTCAGCTGAGGTTTGTTTACAGCAGCACGGGGAATGTAAGTACATACTCTGTACTTTTAGTATTGCAAAATGGATACATACTTTAGTAAAGCAAATTTGGAAAAGAAAAGGGATAAAGGTAGAAAGCAAAATGATGATTTCTACCAAGAACTGGTTGAAGTGGAGACTCACAACAGACTTGTTGAACGTGTAAACAAATTAGAAATGGCTTTCAAAACTGAAATTGATGAAATAAAGAAGCAGATGCACTTGCAAAAGAAAGAAATAGAAAAACTAGGAAGGGAGGCCAACAAGAAAGACACAACCATCAGTGAACTAACAGTGGAATTGAGTACACTTAGGAAGAAAATGAGTGAAATGGCAAGTACAGTAGTCAGTCACGAGAGTGTTATGGAAGAGTTCAAAAATGACACAGAGACAATTAGGCAAGCAAGCAGTCTGACAGATCAAAGCAGTGATATTGAGGAGAAGATAACACAGGTGAATGAAGCTGTGCAAAGCTACAAAAATGATGTGGAAACCACGTATGCTGAAATGGTGAAAGTAAAGAAAGACTTAGAAACAAGGGTGGAGGAAAAAAGCATTAAACAGGAAGTGAAAAGAATAATCCAAAACAATCCAAAGTTAATCAGAGATTCAGTAGATATAAACAAACCTATAGTAATCACTGGTATACAAGAGGAAGAAGTAAAAAACAAGATCACAAGAGACAAAAAGGAGATGGCAAATGTAATGAGCTTACTGAAAGAAGTATCAAAGGAAATCTGTGGTAAAGACATAAAGGAACACAAAAGGTTAGGGAAATACGAGAAAAGCAGGACAAGACCTCTAAAGGTGACTTTCCAGAGTGTAAACACTGTGAAGGAGATACTAAAAAATGCAATGAATCTTATGGAAAAAGAGGAGTTCAAAAATGTATGGATAAAATGATGCCTAACACAAGAGGAACTGGAATTACTGAAAGAGAAAAGGGAGGAAGCAAAAACAAAAAATGAGGGAAGATCAGAAGTGGAGAAGAAGAATTTTTTTTTACAAAGTAATAGGATTGCAGGTACGAAAGTGGTATACAAACAGGATGGAATAAAATGGAGGAAGGTAGTAAAACCATGTCATGACAAGTATATAAACAAGATGATAAAGTTGATGTACTCAAATGTGGATGGAATGGTATCTAAATTACTACAGATGAATGATTATGTTAGAGAAAATGAACCTCAAATAATATGCCTAACTGAAACAAAATTAACACCAAGGATATCCAATGACACTCTAAACTTAGAGGAATACAATATATGGAGAAGAGACAGATATTTAAAAAAAGGAGGAGGAATTATAATAATAACTAAGAAAAATCTAAAAGTCAGTTTAAATAAAACTAGATATACCATCACAAGTAGAACTGATTGCAGTAGAGATCAACACATCTGAATGTAAAGTAATTGTAGCCAATTTGTACATGCCACCCAGATCAAACACATGGGAAAGAGACGAATATGAGGACCTGGCAGAGAGTACAATTCAGAGTTTAAGATCATCACTATATAAAATGGAAGAGAAATTGGAAAGAATTATACTAACTGGAGATTTTAATACAAATATAAATTGGAATACTCTAGATATAATTAGCCAAGAAAGTTGTTGGGACCAAAAGCTCCTGGATCTCGTACAAGAGTTTTTCCTAACGCAACATGTGAGGGAAACCACCAGAAAAAGAGGACTCGATGTACCTTCAGTGCTAGATCTAATATTTACTAGGCAAGAAAATGATATTGACAGTTTAATATATCACCCTCCACTCGGCAAAAGCGATCATGCAGTACTAAATTACAACTTCAGGATAGCATATGACATAGTTAACAGCAATGAAAGTTACAAAAAAAGCCTAAACTATGAAAAGGGAAATTATCCAGACCTAAAGAAGTATTTCTTAGAAGTTGATCGGGAAAATGAGCTTAGAGGACAAGATTTAAATGCTGTATATAAAAAATTCTGTGAATTTTATGAAATAGGAGTCCAGAAGTACATCCCACAGCACAAAGAAGCAGATAAGAAAATACAGAAATGGTTCAATACAGAATATAAAAAATCAAAAGAAAGAAGAGATTTGTTGTGGAGTAGATACAGAAGACACAATAGTGAAAGGACGTTTAATAATTACAAACAGGCAAGAAACGATTATACAAGAATAAGGAGGGAAGCCCAAAAACAGTTTGAGGAGGATATAATAAAAAAGAGCAGTGATCAACCAAAGCTATTTTACAGCTATATCAGAAGCAAAACCAAAGTAAAAGATATAATACAATCCATTACGGACGAGGGAATCACTTATACACAAGAGAAAGATATTTGTGAAGCACTAAATAAGAATTTCTAATTAGTTTTTACAGAAGAAAAAAATTTTGAGAGGGACTATGTGGAACATGCATGTCCACACATACTACCGGATATACATATAGCAGAAAAAGTAATACAGGAGGAGTTAAGTAAATTAGGCAGAGGAAAAAGCAAGTGGTCCTGATGAAATTTCATGTTGGGTACTACGAGAATGTGCAAAGGAGTTAAGTAAACCATAATTTATAATTTTCAAGAAATCCTTGAGTCAAGGTAAACTACCTGATATTTGGAAAAAAGCAAATATTGTCCCCTTATTCAAGAAAGGAAATAGACAAAATCCACTCAACTACCGACCAGTATCACTGACCAGTGTTGTAAGCAAGGTATTAGAAAAGCTTATAAGAAAAGCTTAGGTAAATCATCTAGAAGAACACAGTATGATAACAGAAAGACAGTTTGGTTTCAGAAAAGGAAAGTCATGTGTAACTAATCTGTTGAGCTACTATGACAAAGTAACAAACACAATACAGGAAAGAGAAGGATGAGTGGACAGTATCTATTTAGATTTCAAGAAAGCTTTTGACACAGTACCACACCAAAGACTTTTATGGAAACTGTACCATCAAGGAGGAATTCGAGGCAAACTGTTTTGTTGGATGCAAGATTTTCTCATAAAAAGAGAAATGAGAACAGTACTAAGAGGAAACTCATCATGGAAAGAAGTGACTAGTGGAGTACCACAGGGTTCAGTGCTGGCACCAATCATGTTTTTAGTGTATATAAATGATATAAACAGTAACACTGGAAATGAGAGCTATCTGAATATGTTTGCAGATGATGCAAAAATACAAAGGAGAATTACTAACACAGACTCTTGTAAAGAGCTACAAGAAGAATTAAATAAACTTCATGAATGGAGTAATACATGGCAAATGGCATTCAATGTGGACAAGTGTCATGTAATCAAGTTTGGTAAAAGTGGAAAAAGACCTGATTGGGATTATAAGTTAGGAAATAAAACCCTATACACATCAGAAAGAGAGAAGGACCTAGGTGTGATTATCAATAACAGACTATCTCTGGCTGACCACATCAGGGAGAAGGTACGGAACATGTATACACTGCTTGCAAATATGAGAATAGCATTCACATACATAAATGAAGACATGCTAAGAAGGATAATAACATCATTCATTAGACCAAGCCTGGAATATGCATCAGTAGTCTGGAGTCCTCATCTCAAAAAACACACAGACAAGATTGAAAAAGTTCAAAGGGCCGCTACAAGATGGATACCAAGCTTAAGGGACCTAAGCTACGAAGAAAGACTAAATAAACTGAATCTACCAACACTACAGGAGAGAAGGAAAAGAGGTGACATGATAATGCTATATACGTGCATATCAGGGAAGGAGAAAATAGACATAAATGATTACTTAACATATGGAGAAGCATTCAGCAAGAGAACACTGCAAAAAACTGCATAAGAAGAGAGGTGATAAAGACGTAAGGAAATTCAGTTTCCCAAACAGAGCAACTGATCAATGGAATGCACTACCGAATGAAATAGTGTGTGCCAAAACAATTCACAAATTTAAGGATATGTATGATAAATATAGTTTAAGACACGGGACAGTACGAGCTTGACTGATTCCTGTTATGATACAATTAGGTAAGAACAATTAGGTAAGAACACACACACACACACACACACACACACTGGGGCGTATCCAAATAAGAATGTTTATTAAATAACTAAGTGTTTAAGCAGTTCAGACCATACTCTGACACAGATATAGTATATGATCGACCTACGTGTATCAGAATAGACTGTAGCACCAGTCGAACAAGGCGTTACTTCCGAGGTGGATGCCAAGCTGGTGACAGGGAGAGCTGGAACTCCCGCTTCACCAACCCTCAGGACCTGTTCCTTACCATCTCCCTTTGTTGAACCTTTTCAGTGTTTTCAATAACACAGAAAGTAGGCCGGCATACCTCTGCCTCCAGCTGTTTACACCACACAACATGCACATTGGATATCACACCTCCTGTGTCCATCCCTTTTTTATTTTTATGAATGGAAGACACATGTAATCTGGTGTATGGGTTATTTTTATTTATTTATTGTCCTTCCTCTATGCGCAATCACAATAGTAGTTTTCATATTCTGGTGGCCATGTTTTCTCTATCTGAATCCGCTGCTGAAAGCCATCAAATGTTTCCTTTTTCGGGAACAGGTGGCAGGCAGTTCGGTAGTCAATGTCATTTTTTTTTGTCACAATATTTCTTTGCCGCCACACACTGATATATGATAGAAAGATATCACTACCATTAATAACAATGCATACATCACAGACTTTTTTTTTTTAAGAAAATCGTGGAACCACTATTTATTTCATTCTTCCTATTTAAGATAATCTTCAGTCGAATAATAAAGTACAGTATAAGTGAAACTTTTATTATATGACAGTGTTATTATCCACTGTTGTGTAACCGATTTGATTACTATGTTCAGTTACAGTAATATGATTATGTACTTTATGATCAATTACGTTATTGTTACTAGTATAATGCATGTTTTCGAGCATAATGAGTGACTGAGCTTTTGTAATTGTTTTCCCTACTGCAGCATGTCATGGTGTGGTAATAGTTTTGTGAATCATTAAATACAAAATTGCACTGATGAAACTAGCATCCAGAGAAAAAGGTCACTACTCAGGTTTTATTAGGTAAAAACTTATTCAAATAAGAAATGAGTGACGGATTGACGGGCCGGGTTGGGCTGGATCGGGCAGGGCCGCTCACTGTAATTTTCCGCCCAAATGCCGACAGTTAACCTCGCTTGCTGGCGTGTAATTATCTGCTTTAGCCTGGAAAGACAGTGGTTGCAACACAGAGCAGTAGTCGCACCTCGTTTCACTATCACGTTGAGCCGCCCAAGAAAACTGGTAGAAGTGTCCTTCATGTAATTTTGATCAGAGTTTTAGCTCAACAGAGCCTATTTCATTTTCACTCCTTACCAAGGGCAGTCATAAGTACAATATTATACATTTCATATTTCACTAATGTGTACAGTTTTCTTATAATTTATACCTTTATCATTTCCACATGCTAGATATTTTCGGTTACATTACGAACATTTCTGTCCTGCCTCGACGTTGCGTCATTCCCATCTGTGTGTGTGTGTGTGTGTGTGTGTGTGTGTGTGTGTGTGTGTGTGTGTGTGTGTGTGTGTGTGTGTGTGTGTTTTGAAAGACAATGTAGAGTGAAAATCCCTCTTAACTAATCACACCATCCCAGTGTCGTTAGCAATAAAGGTTTGGCGTTTCCCTATGGTGATAAAAATATGAGAATGTTATGCACAAGAACATGCTTTAAGATGGTTAGTGATATTTCTTAACCTCAAAAACTTTGCTTTTCTCACAAATTTATTTGGCTATAATAATATTTAACAAATTTTTATCTAAGTATTAGCATTTTATCTTCATGTACTATTGTGCATTCTATAATATACTGCAGAATTATGTTGAAAAATACTCGTAGAAAGGAAAAGAAACACCAAAGATTATTCCGTAACAAAACTAATGTAATTTACATTCGAGTTGATAATTTTCCATAGTGAATTACATCATCTAATGCTCTCATTCTGTGACCTGAATTGGACATTCTGAGCAAGTGAGATGAATGGAACCATTATTTGGCTCACTCTCTATTCATTTCTGCAAAACTCGTGGCCTTTCTAGTTTTCTCTCTGTTGAACACCACCTCTTCCTCTATGCCTCATCTTCGTCACTGGGACTCAGCTTTCTGATGTGACTGACAAAAACCCCTACTCGGTATCCTTCTACTTACTCTCTACTCACTTCAAACTAAAGGTGGAGGCGAGTGTATGTACGCAACATCATATCTTGCTCTTGTGTTCCAGAACTTGAATATTCTGAATTCACTACTCTGGCTTTGGCTATCCTGTCATTCTCTAACTAAACATATCTGTCGTGTGGGCTTATCCTATAATTCTACTGACATGAAGAATTCTTTAAGTATCTTATTCCTACGATGGAACACTTCCTCTCACTTTCTCGTTTCTCAGAAATCTCCATTCCAGGTGATTTCAATGTTCACCACCACCTTTGACTCTCCTCTCCTCTCACGAATACACCTGGTGAACAAGTCTACATCTTTCCTATTGTTAATGACGTAGAGCAGTTTGCACTGTACATCATCTACCCATATCTCTGACGCACGACAAAGGTGAAATGCATGCAATGATGTGTGGCATTAATGTTCAATCGTTGTTTCACTAGCGAAAGTGAGAGCGTCTTGTTTCTTGGAGACATTGATGACTTTTGTTTTTATGTTGATGGTGTTTAATGAGTTATCTTTTTTAGAAGGAAAAAGGTGTATTTGATAGACTATGAAAAATCATCTGTTATGAATAGTACATGATCTACCATCGATGTTGATGTGAGTGTTGTTTCCAAGTACGGATAATATAACATCAGAGTCTTCTCCTCAAACAAAGGCTTCAAACCATGCTTATATATGCCGTGACTAGTTATTTGACGGAGACTGGAAATGGGGAGTAAATTAATGGTGTTCCTCCCATTACTAGCATTAGCAAATTCTTTCATGAAAGACTGATAATGAGCTCTCGTATTGTCTAACTGTAGTATTATTGCCAATATGTACCATGATCACTGAGAGGTGTTTGAAGAGTGTATTATTGCCTTCTAGTGCATTTACTTTCTAAACATTTTCTTGAGTTAATTTTTCTGTCTTTTTTAGGTTCTTTACAACCGTCATCATTAAAGTGTTTTGGGTATCAGCTAGCTTATGCTGATATGAGAGAATTTGTGCGATTTTGTTAAATTTGTTATTTCCTCAAGATCATTTTCTGAAGTCAATCCAAAATGTTACTTAGAAATGTTCCACCTGGATCGAACAAACCAGGTTTGTTACATGTATTTGTGATGATGTTTGTTTCCCTAATTGTGCCACTCCCACCTGATGGGATGTCCTGGATCAACTTAGCCTGTTTTAGCGTCCAGTCAGGTAACGTAATTAATTCAGCCACTTCCTGTGTGGGATGATCATGTGAGGATGGTCATCTTAATGCTGCTTCTTGAGTCCTAAGTAGTCCTGATATTTTCTGCAACATGACCGGTAGGTCGCTCAGTACGTCCAAACTAATTTCGGTACTCACTATGTCCTGCACAATAGTGGCAGGGGCGGTTGGCGCAATCAGCAACCTTGCCTGACTACATGTTGACGGTGTAAATGAGGAGATCCTCTTGCAATCGTGAATAGGAGGATCCATGGAATAATTCGCATCATCATTGCCCACCGAAAGAATAACTTTATTAGATGGCTAATACACTGCTGTTTGCAAGTCATGCTAAGGATGATGATAGTGATAAACACTACTGTTATCTCGACCTGTTCTGCATATTACCTGTAAAAGGAGTCTATATCTATTCCCATGTCATGTAAATGCCCTGTTATTGTAAGAGCTGTATTGGTTGCACCAATGTATGTCTGTTTGGCATGCGATCGCAATGTATTCTGATATGTTAATTTCTTCTGGTTTATTTTCATCGTATGTACTAGGCTTTTCAGTCGTATCCGGTGTTTTATAATTGCAAGCTAAATTTCACGAGACCCTTTTTAAATGATCAGTATAAATTTGTTTTCCTTCGTCACTCGAAAGTGACTTGATCACTACCTTATTAGCTGTTCTCTTAATTACTCTGTATGGGCCTTCAAACTTCGGTGACAGTTTATTGTCTGTAGCGTGAATGATGCCATAGACAATATCCCATATGTTGATAATTTGATTCCTTTGCCTTCTTATAAAATGGTTCCGTCATTTCTTCCTTGGACATCGTTAATTGTTTTTTTTTTGTTCTTGTGTGTATCTCTTGCAAATTCACGTAAGCGAAGTTTAGGATAATCATCATTATTGTATATAGGCATTTGTTCGTCTTAGTACCTCGTATGGGAGACCTTTGAAATAAGGTGTGTCTCCCATAGATTTGTTAATTGCACAATTGATTGATGCTTCCACTCTGGGGACCCAGTCATCCCAGTCTGCATAATTCTCATTGAGAATGTGATGTAGTACTTCTAATACTTTTTTTTTTTTATTCTGTCTCTTCACCAATCCATTGAAAGCTGAATGGTAGGCTAAGACATTATGTTTCTTCATATTATATTTTCACATATTTCTTGCAGAATTTTAGAGTTAAATTTACCACAGTTATCACTAATTAACACCTTTGATCTGGTGAACCAACATATAGTATTATCTATAATTACCCACATGGGTGTTTCTGCTGTTTTATCCTTAACTGGAACCAAAATCACATATCGTGAGAAATGATCAGTAGCACCAAAAATATACTGGTTGTGATTGGTGGTTAAGGGTAGCTTAAGTAAAATTAATCACGACAATGTCCCACTGTTGGTTAGCACAGGATGTTTTCCTATATGTGCAGGTGTTAACGTTTAACCTTTGTGTCTTGAATGTGACTTGCATCTGTCAATGTGATCGTGTGTGTCTTTGCATAATGATGGCCAGTGATATGTCATACAGGCCTGCCTTACTGTCCAGGATGCCCTGCAAATGGACTATCATGTATTATCCATAAAATGTGGTATATCACTGTACTAGGAATAACTAACTGCCTAATATATCTTCTATGATTTGGTTGACCTGGATTTACCCTGTATAAGGTATTGTTTGGTACTGTGAATGTAACTCGTAACTTGGGTAACTGTATCTCATCCCCTGATTCTAGACCATGCTGGGTCCTGTGTCTGTGCCTGTGAGAGTTCTTCATTGGATTGTTTCACCATTGTTGGATAGTGATTCCCTTAGACTTATTGTAACAACACTGGGTGATGGATTTTGTGATAGGGCGTTTGCCGCTAAGTTTACTTCACCATTTATGTTGCGAATATTTACGTTGTAGTCTTGGATTGTACATTTCCATCATGCTCTCCTCCCAGAAAGGAGTTTTTCTTGCAACATGCCCAAGAGAGGCTTATGATCCGTATATAGGTGAAATTTGTAACCATATATTAGATAACAAATTTTTTGTAGTGCAAATATTACCAATAGGGGTTCTAAGTCTGTAGTACAATAATTTTTCTAAGCTCCATTTGTTTGTCTACTGGCAAATGCAGTTGGTTGGTACTTTCCACATTTATCTTCTTGCATCAATACAGCACCTAAGCCTATAAGAGGGGCAGCTGTGCATATTATGAATAATTTATTATAGTTTGGATATGCCAAGCAAGGTGAACATGTAAGTTTATCTTTTAAAATGGTAAATGTTAACTTTTGTTCCTCTCCCCACTGAAATACAGCTTGTTTTCTTCAGGAGGTGGAATGATGGTTTTGATATGTGAGAAAATCCCTGTATGAGAGATCAGTAATATCCTGCTAGTCCCCCAAATTGTCTTACTTCATTCACATTTGTGGGTTCAGGGAAATCCCATACTGCTTGTATTTTCTTATCTGAGGTGTAGATACTTTTTCCATCAAGCCTATGGCCTAGGTATTTAATTTTCTTAAGGCAAAACTTGCATTTAGACAGCTTTGTTTTTAATCTAGCACTGACTTGCTTCTTTAGGAGTTGGTCTAATTTCTGTAAATGCTCTTCAACTGTCTTTGTTGCAATTATGATGTCATCCAGATTAACAAAAATGCCATCACTTAACATTAACCGTTGGAATGTGCCTTGGCTGTACAAAATCCCAACAGTATCCTTCGGTACTGAAGATGACCACACATATATTTGTAGAAAATGCTGTTTACTTGCATGATTCTTCATCTAGCTCTATTTGGTAATAGACATTGGGTAATCAGTTGTTGAGGACCTTTTTTTCTGGCCCAATATTATGTACGACATCACTTAACAATGGCATGGGAAAACGGTTGGGAATGGTTTCTTGATTAAGTTTCAGATAATCTACAAATTAACAGTTGCCTGCATTCCCACGTTATCTTTTAGATACAAAGAAGAGTGGTGCATTCCATGGGGATAATGAAGGTTCAGTGATACCCAGACTTAACATTTCATCTATTCCTTGCTAGTGGACGTTGTGAATGTGCAACTCCGTATGCTGGCGCTTAGATAGGTTGTGTATCATGTTTTACGTTAATATGTGTTGTATTAGATTAGTACAGCCTAATATTTCACCAGGTAATGCGACAGTCTGTTGATGTTTTGTAGTAAATCTAGTTTATCATTTTCTACATCAGAATCCTCTGAGCAAATCAAATGCTCTTTCATGCACTCTCTGTCTGACGAATTTACTTTGCTTCATGCTCCAGCTACTGTCACTTCAAGTATAGGAGCTGGGCGGATATCTAAGTTGCATATACAAGTACCTTTCTTCATATCTCCATTCATGGTGTTTGTGAAAATGACATTAGTCTCACCCTTGTCATTTACCCGACATAGAGAGCTTTCTGTCAAAAGGCCATTTATTCTAATAGTCTATTCTAATACACTGACATTACAGTATCTAAATTTGCTCTTTATTTTGACTCTTAAAAGATATTCGTGGTATAGTTATATTATAACTAATGCTAGCTGGGTGAATGAGTCATGGTTGAGTTGTGACCTTGATCTTGAGAGAAGGATGGTAGAGGTTGAGGGCTGGTCTAGGCGCCCGCTCCCTATGGGAGGTTGTCAGTCAGACTCTTTTTCATGTTGTGTTTAATTGCTCTCGTAACTTTAGATTTTCTACAATTGTTGGGTGTAGTATTTGGAGATGAAACTTCCTCTATGTACTCAGTATCGAAGCTAATTCCATTGAAATGTGGCATTAACATTGTATTTGATGGCCTAACTGTTCAAACCAAGAAGCAATTTGCTCTAATTGATACTTTTTTTACTATGTATAAGGTAGTAGTGAATGATTTGGTGGTCTCTGTGAATTTGATATCTAACCCAGTCATATGAATTACTGGTATTTTTCAACTATCCAAAGTATATAATTCTAAGTCAGAATCTTCCAAAACCATTACTTTTTTCTATTCCTAAAAATTCTTTCTAACTCATCTTGTGTTATTAAATTAAATGGTAAGCCTGAATCCAGAAATAATGAAATATTTTCAGTTTCACAGACAGCATAAACCATAATGCCTTCGTTTCCAAGAACACATCCTATGTTTACTATTTTTTTTATTTGGTTGTTTTATGTGTTGTTGTTTTTTGTGCTGGTACAACCTTCCCCCGACTTTTAGACGGTGTTTCTCTACTGGCTTACAGTCGGATGTCCTGTGACCAACAGATTTGTATTTCCCGCAGAAGGATTGAAACCCTTTTTCCCTTTCCCTGTCATATTTATTCTTCTTGTAACACTCAGATTTTGTGTGACCTGGATTTCCACAATAATAACACAGAGTATCTCTCGAGTTTGACCTACGAGGTGATTTGTCATTTTTTGTTCTTTCTGTTGGCTGATATCTGCTCGGACAACGGCCTGATTTTTGTGGCAGCCTGTTGCCCGGAACAAGCCCTTGAGCTCACCCGACTGTCTGTTTGTTTGTGTTCTGGTCGAGATTGTCTTTGGTCCTTCCTTGGACTTCATTTATTTATCTCTGCAACAATTTCTGGTACTTTCATCCCTATCTTAATGGCCTGTGATGTGTCAGTCACACCGGCATTGCTGCAATTTAATTCCACCTCATAAATAAAATCTAGTAAGCATATGTCTGGATTATATGATATTGTTTATGTGATTCTGAGAACTCTTTCTGGCAATATACATAGTGGTTCTGTATACTCAATGATGTCCATGACATGCGTTGGTGACATATTGCCATTATCTGCGACCATATTTAATTTTTCAAAGCTAGTTAACAGGGTTTCCGTAAGGGTGGAAACATCTGCTGTTATTTCACCTAGATCTGAGCTGGAGTGTGTTTACCTTAGTAGGTCCACAATTTTAAGTAATTCTGGGGCTATACTACCAAGGAAATGCCTGCCTCCAGAGAACTTCCTGAGAAATTCTGTCATAATTTCCTCAAATGTTAGAGCTTTCAACAGCTTGTCCGATTTGAGGAAATTGCCAGCTGGGCAGTGTTCCTGATTTATTCCAATTGATAAAACAACTTTTTTCCCCTTATCGTAATGTTTCTTACAACAAAATATTGCTGACATTCGTTTATCACTATCTGGATATCGATTCTATTTTCATCACTACCCGAAAATTTTATTAGATTTTATCCTCATGAAATACATACTCTGGCACTGGAGTAGTACTCGAAGTTGTGGAGAAGGTATAGCACTGCTGCTTGCTCTGGCTGTGTTAGTCATTTTTACTGGGTTTTCCTTGTTATTATCATGTATTTGAAATTTATATGTTTTCCTGACTTTAGTTCTCTGTGGTTTAAGTTGTCAAAATTATGATAAATGTGTAGCAAATTTCTATAAAAATCACTGTCTACATTTGAAAACAATGACTAATTATCATCATTACTTCAATGCAAATTGCATCTTTTACTGTTCTTTATCTTCTCTATCTGTTGTGTTTCTTTTGTCTATTGAATTTGATTTCTGCTTGTTTTTGTGTCTCTTACTGTGTTTGGGTATTTGTGTTTTGGTGATCATTTTCTGGTACTTCTGTTGGGCTATTAGGCACTGCTAATGCTGTTTCTTCTCTCAGATTTAGTGGGGTTGAAAATATAATGTATTCTTCTCAGTAAATCGCATTTCACATTACCCTTGATATATATTGGCAATAGCCAACACCTACTTTCGGCATAAGATGATCCATCGGTATACATGGAGAGTAATGAGAAGGATGGATGGTGAACTTGTTGAACGAAAGGCAATGATAGACTACGTGTGTGTGGATGAGCGAATGAGAAGACAAGTGTTGGATGCAAGAGTTTGGAGAGGGTGGGGGAATGGAGTCTCGGACCATCACTTAGTGATGGCCAAGATAGAGCTGCAAAGAAAATGGTTGAGGAGACGAAGGGGAAGACAGGAGGAAACAGCTCCTGTGAGAAGAGTGGGGAATTTGCAAGATAGTGAGAGAATGGCAGAGTATAAGAGCATAGTGGAAGAAAGATTGAGAACGTATGAGCTAGAGCAGATGCAAGGGGTGGAAGACGTATGTAAGATATTCACAGAAGAGATAAGCGCAGTGTGTGAGGTGGTTTGTGGAGTGAGGAGGAGATGCAAGGGTGTGCAAGGGACAGCATGGTGGAATGATGAGGTGAAACGAGCTGTAGAGCAAAAGAAGAAGGCACATAGTGAATGGTTAGTGAGCAGAGGTAGGGAAGAAGATGAGAGAGAGAAGAGAGTGGTATATGTGAGCAAGAGAAGGGAGGTGAAGAGACTGGTGAAGGAGAGTAAGAAGAAAGTGGATGAAGAGTTTGGGAGGAATCTGAGTGTGAAATGGAGGGAGAGTAAGAAATTGTTTTGGAAGGAGGTAAAGAAAGTAAGGCAGTGTGAAAGGGGAAATAGTAGGGGAGTGAAAGATGGGAATAATAGATTGCTGGTGGAGAAGAGAGAGAAATTGAGGAGATGGAAGGAGCACTTTGAGGATTTGTTGAATGTAGAGAGTGAGAGCAGTGCGAGTATAAGTGGTTGGGGAATGGCTGGGAGAAGAAGAGATGAGAGGAGGGAGGTAGAGATCAGTAGGGCGGAAGTAGTGGAAGCAATGAAGAATCAAGTTGGGAAAGGCCCCAGGAATTGATTGAGTGTGTGGTGAAATGCTGAGGTATGGGGGTGAGATTGTTGTGGAGTGGATATGGAAGTTGTGTAAATTGGCTTGGGAAGAGGGAAGGGTTCCAGAGGACTGAAAATCAGGTATAATTGTTCCTTTATACAAAGGAAAGGGGGAAGAGAGAAGTATGTTGTAACCATGGGGGTATTTGCCTTCTTCGTGTGACTGGTAAAATATACAGATGCTTTATGTTACAGACATTTTATGAACAGAGGACACCAGTAATCTGGTGTATAGATTATTTTTTTTTTTCATTTGTTTTTCCTTCCTCCGTTCTGTTATTTATAAAAAAAAAATATGGTAGAATACTCACTGATAGGGTTAGGCATATAACAGAGGAGCTAGTTGGAGAAGAACAAGGGGGATTTAGGAAGGGAAAAGGATGTGTAGATCAGATATTTGTTCTAAAATGTTTAGTGAAGAAGTATCTAGAGAAGGGAAAGAAAGTGTATGCCGCCTTCACGGACTTGGAGAAAGCTTATGACAGAATGGATAGACATTGTATGTGAAAGATATTAAGAATATATGGAGTGGAGGGGAAATTGTTGAGTGCTGTGAAGAGTATGTACGAAGGAGCTAGGGCTGCGGTGCGAGTGGATAGTGAGCTGAGTGAGTTCTTTGATCTCAATGTGGGACTGAAACAGGGTTGCGTGATGTCTCCATGGCTGTTTAATATATACATGGATGGGGTTGTAAAGGAGGTGCAAGGTAGGGCAGTGGATGTGGGGGTGGCTCTGATGAATGAGGGTGAGATTTGGAAGATTCCAGTGTTGTTGTTTGCTGATGATACAGTATCGTTGAGTGAAGATGAATGGGAGATGCAAGGTTTGGTGAATGAATTTGGGACAGTGTGTAGGAGGAAGCTGAAAGTTAATGTAAACAAAAGTAAAGTAATGGCGTTTGAGAGGAGTGAAGTCACAGAATGTACAGTAAGGTTGGATGGTGAGGATAAGGAGAATGTGAGTGCATTTAAGTACTTGGGTAGTGAGATGAGTAAGGATGGAACTTTGGGGGATGAAGTGCGTGAAAGGGTACAGCAGGGAAGGAAGGTTGTTGGTTCACTGAAAGCAGTGATGAGGAATAGGGAGGTGAGTATGGAAGTTAAGAAGTCACTGAATGACAGTATTGTGATCTCCACCCTGACAAATGGAAGCGAGGCATGGACCCTGCAAGAGGGAAACAAGTCAAGAGTGAGAGCAGTAGAAATGACTTACTTGAGAGGAGCATGTGGAGTGACATGGAGGGACAGGTTGACGAATGAAGAAGTGAAGGAACGTTATGGGGTGGATGTGGATGTGGTTGAGAAGATTAGGAGAAATACACTGAGGAGGTTCGGACATGTGGAGAGAATGGGAGAATGAAAGACTGACTAAGAGGGTGTATGTAGGTGAGGTGGAGGGAGGGAGAGGGAGGGGTAGACCGAGGATGAGGTGGAGGGATGGAGTTGAGAGGTATATTAAGAGGGGGGGGTGAGTTGGGGGGAGGGTAGTCAAATGGTGGGTGACAGAGCGACTTGGAGGCGTTTTGTCTGCAGCCACCCTTTGCGGGATTAGGGCGCCGGGCTATATATATATATATATATATATATATATATATATATATATATATATATATATAAGTAATCTCTCCAAGATCTGACGTAATAGAGGTGAAGGCACGTCCGGGACTTGGAAAAAATGCCCCTGGACAGGTAACTATAGACCCCAAACCAACCTAACTTTGAAAGCCACCTAAATAACTCCCTACCAGACATACACAACACCTATCTAAGACCCTAGAGGTGAGTGTGGAAAATATTTAACAGTGTACAGAGCACTTATGACACGTTGGTGACCGTCGCGAAGATTAACTTGCCTCCTCTGTAGCTCTGACAATGGTGAAGGTGCACTTGAGGCACGTGCAGTAATCCAGTGTTGCACTGCACTTAATCCTTTGCACTATGAATTATAACTGTTTAACACTGCACATTCTCTTCTTACTTGCACAACGCCAGTAGCAACACGCCAATGTTGTTGCACTGTACACTTAATCCTTTACGTTCTGAATTCTAATTTCTTAACACTGCACGACACTGTAATTTCCCATGTGGTCTAGTGGCAAGGTATTCCAGTTTATTCACTGCTTAATCACAAACACGAGCATGTGGGCAGTCATGGCGAAGAATGGGCAGTCGTGGCGATGAGTGTGCAGTCACGACGGTAGGTAGGCAGGAATTGGGAGGACGCAGGGGTGCTCTAGTGGATGTCACCGGAACTATGCGCCAAGACACAGCTGTTCATCACCACACGGCAAATTTAGATAGGGATGAGCACATATCAGCTTTTTTCTCCTTTTTGACATTTTTTGGTCATTTTTGGACCAAAGCCCAAAATGTCCGGGACTTGGGATACCTGGGACTTGGGCATCCAGGTCTTAAAGGGATTACTGTATATCTATATCTATATCTTTCTATCTATCTATCTATCTATATAATGTCAGTGTAGATTGTGTAATTGTCTCTCACTGTGTAGTTGGAAATATTTCAATGATATATATATATATATATATATATATATATATATATATATATATATATATCGTCATTACCGCAGGACCAGCCTATCCCGACCGAAGTCGGGACGATACAGCCAATGTATCTCTACCAAGTGGCTTATGTTGTCTGGCAGAGATTGTATGTTGGGTGAGAAGTGCTTGTAAGTGTAACTGTAGTGTTGGAGTGGCTTTGATGTGTGTGTAGTCTGTGACCTAAGTGTAATTGGCCCACGCAAGCCGACTGGGTGCAAGCATACTTAATCGTAGGCGACACTGGTTCAACCACAGCACCCCTTATGTCCGCCAAAGTAGCATGTGGCCGGGTGAACACTCCCAAAGTTTATTACACTGGCGGGGCACGAACCCTGGTTCACCCGTGTACGAAAACGCAGACTCTACCACTGTACCACAGAGGCTCCACATCTCACTCACTCTCTCTCTCTCTCTCTTTCTCTCTCTTGCTTTGCTAATGTAATAACAATCATGGAAGGAATAAATTTCAACTCACTAAAGAGCAGTGAAGATACAGTGCTGGTGTGAGGTGTGGTTGAAGGGAGATGTTGATGTGCAGGATTGTCCACCCAAATTAAGTCAGCATCGATTGGCCTTCACTGCCTTCCTTTGTGGCGGAAGTGTTGGAGTTGGGGGCTGGGAAGAGTGGTGTTGGAGACGAGTGGTGGTGGAGGAACGGAGATTGGCTGCTGTTGTGCTAATACAACTTGTCACATCAGAACTGCAGGTCAACAGATGTTGCTTCCTACTCCTTCCTTTTACTTTCCTTACTTCATTTACTTCACCTTCTTACTTTTTCCTTTTTTACTCCATTCTTGCTTCTTTCTTGTTCTAACTTTTAGGCTTGTAGAGTTGTCTTGTGGAGCTTGTTCTTTGTTACTTGTTACTTATAGTTGCTTGAAGTTTAGTAAATTGTAGTGTTTAAATCATAGAGTTGCATCGAGGATAAGTAGCTTGATTGATGACTGTTGCTTGTAGATGTGCCTTGTTTTGTTGTAATAGAGCAGTCACAGATACTTGTATTAGGCTTCATGTCTTCTTTTTGCTGCTCTTTTTCACCTCTCTTCTATTTTCTTTTACCATTTCAGTGCATTTGTACACTTTGTTTTTACCACTGCCACCAAATGTTTATAGACGTAGCCGAGGGGTTTAGTTAGATGGAGGGAGATATTGTAGATGTATAATAGATTAAACATCTGCCACTAGTGTCGGTTGTATAAAGTAGGGAGGTATTACGGTAATCAGGTTGATAGGTGAAAACCATTGTCGATAAAGTCGTGTGGTGATGGACAGCTCGTTGCCACTGGTGTTGATAACATTACCATCGAAGATAGAGATCATACTTGTATTGTAGTTTTATGGCTGCCACTCTATCACCAGTGGAGAGTTAAATGAGCTGCTGCCAATAAAATGGTGAGATGTAGAACAGAGTGAATACATATGTCTCTCTCTGTCTCACCTTCCCCTTCTGTGTATTCTTTTATCGTATGTGAGGCAAATTATAGTCACTCTTGGGTTACAGAGTTTTATTGCACGCAGTTATATCGAGATGTGAAGAAAGAGAATAACATAACATGACAGGAACCTTCCTAACGACCCTATAACTCCTGTGCTCTCTCGGGCTTTCTCCAACCTCTTCTCTCTTTCTCTCTGATTTCACAGCCCTATATATACTGATCGGATTTCATATATGTGTGTGTGTGTGTGTGTGTGTGTGTGTGTGTGTGTGTGTGTGTGTGTGTGTGTTATCTTTCCATAGGTAGTTTCCATGATGTCAGATAACTGGCTCAAGTTGGTTATACCGCGGTATCATGAAATTCTTGTAATATCTCAGCTAAAAAAGGGTATGTTGATACACATCATGTTTATTGGCATTCGTTAGGTGGAGGCTGTGTATGTCTGGGCGATGGCATGTTGTTGGTCTGACATACCAAAGGACTATATAATATATCTTTGCTAGACACTACCTTAATGCACTAGTGTTACACATTGAGATACAGTATGACATATCAGTGACTATATATTTATGACTATATGCCCATCCAACCCTGAGCATCCCATCCAGCCATCCTGTCCCACCAATCTTACCCAGCAAGCCACCCACCAACTTCATCCATTCACCCATCCCTCTACGGTCAACTACTTTGATCACCCACCCACCCAACAAGATTTGGCCACCTACGTTGTCCACCCACCCACTGACCCCACCACTCTGCTCATCCACCCACTCACTTAATTATCCACCTATTTACCCACCAACCCACCCAACCCTGACCACTCACCCCAAACTCATCTCACCCACACTGCATAAATTATTTTAGATACCAATGAACTCACCCCACCCAGTTTGTCCACTCACCCACCCAGCCACCGACTCACCCTGCCCACCCACCCAACATACCTGTCCAGCAGGATGACACACACACACACACACACACACACACACACACACACACAGGGATTCAATCTAGGTGGACGTGCGTCACCGGCGCTCCGTACCAAATCATCACGGCCAGTGGCATTACCTAAATTTGTATCTTTGTATGAGTCAAGCTCAGTACCAGGTTAGACTAAATGATTGTTCATTATTAAAAGGAAAAAATAAATAAGTTTAAACAAGACTTGTTCAAACAGGAAATAGAACCAAGACGAAAGAATACCCTGAGTCATCTCTGAGGTTTGTTTAGACTACAACAACACGGAGATTGTAAGTACATGCTTTGCACTTTAAGTATTGCAAAATGGATACATACTTTAGTAAAGCAAATTTGGAAAAGAAAAGGGATAAAGGTAAAAAGCAAAATGATGATTTCTACTAAGAACTGGTTGAAGTAGAGACTCACAATAGACTGGTCGAACGTGTAAACAAACTAGAAATGGCTTTCAAAAATGAAATTGATGAAATAAAGAAGCAGATGCACTTGCAAAAGGAAGAAATAGAAAAACTAGGAAGGGAGGCCAATAAGAAAGACACAACCATCAGTGAACTAACAGTGGAATTGAGTACACTTAGGAAGAAAATGAGTGAAATGGCAAGTACAGTAGTCAATCACGAGAGTGTTATGGAAGAGTTAAAAAATGACACAGAGACAATTAGGCAAGTTAGCAGTCTTATTGACCAGAGCAGTGATACTGAGGAGAAGATAACACAAGTGAATGAAGCTGTGCAAAGCTACAAAAATGATGTAGAAACCACGTATGCTGAAATGGTGAAAGTAAAGAAAGACTTAGAAACAAGGGTGGAGGAAAAAAAGCATCAAAAAGGAGGTGAAAAGAATAATCCAAAACAATCCAAAGTTAGTCAGAGATTCAGTAGAGATAAACAAATCAATAGTAATCACTGGTATAGAAGAGGAAGAAATTAAAAATAAGATCACAAGAGACAAAAAGGAGATGACAAATGTAATGAACTTACTGAAAGAAGTATCAGAGGAAATCTGTAGTAAAGACATAGAGGAACACAAAAGGTTAGGGAAATACGAGAAAAGCAAGACAAGACCTCTAAAGGTGACTTTCCAGAGTGTAAACACTGTGGAAGAGATACTAAAAAATGCAAAGAATCTTATGGAAAAAGAGGAGTTCAAAAATGTATGGATAAAAAGATGCCTAACACAAGAGGAACTGGAATTACTGAAAGAGAAAAGGGAGGAAGCAAAAACAAAAAATGAGGGAAGATCAGAAGAGGAGAAGAATTTTTTTTACAAAGTAATAGGATTGCAGGTACGAAAGTGGTACACAAACAGGATGGAAGAAAAAGGAGGAAGGTAGTAGAACAATGTCATGACAAGTATATAAACAAGATGATAAAGTTGATGTACTCAAATGTGGATGGAATGGTATCTAAATTACTAGAGATGAATGATTATGTCAGAGAAAATGAACCACAAATAATATGCCTAACTGAAACAAAATTAACACCAAGGATATCCAATGACATACTAAACTTAGAGGAATACAATATATGGAGAAAAGACAAATATTTAAAAAAAGGAGGAGGAATTATAATATTAACTAAGAAAAATCTAAAAGTCAATTAAATAAAACTAGATATACCATCACAAGTAGAACTGATTGCAGCAGAGATCGACACATCTGAAGGTAAAGTAATTGTAGCCAATTTGTACATGCCACCCAGATCAAACACATGGGAAAGAGACGAATATGAGGACCTGGCAGAGAGTACAATTCAGAGTATAAGATCATTGCTACATAAAATGGAAGAGAAATCGGAAAGAATTATACTAACTGGGGACTTCAATACAAATATAAATTGGAATACTCTAGCTATAAATAGCCAAGAAAGCTGTTGGGACCAAAAGCTCCTGGATCTCGTACAAGAGTTTTTCTTAACGCAACATGTGAGGGAAACCACCAGAAAAAGAGGACTCGATGTACCTTCAGTGCTAGATCTAATATTTACTGGGCAAGAAAATTATATTGACAGTTTAATATATCACCCTCCACTCGGCAAAAGCGATCATGCAGTACTAAATTATAATTTCAGGATAGCATATGACATAGTAAACAGCAATGACAGTTACAAAAAGAGCCTAAACTATAAAAAGGGAAATTATCAAGACCTAAAGAAGTATTTCTTAGAAGTTGATTGGGAAAATGAGCTTAAAGGACAAGATTTAAATGCTGTATATAAAAAATTTCGTGAATTTTATGAAATAGGAGTCCAGAAGTACATCCCACAGCACAAAGAAGCAGATAAGAAAATACAGAAATGGTTCAATACAGAATGTAAAAAATCAAAAGAAAGAAGAGATTTGTTGTGGAATAGATACAGAAGACACAATAGTGAAAGGGCGTATAATAATCACAAACAGGCAAGAAACGACTATACAAGAATAAGGAGGGTAGCCCCAAAACAGTTTGAGGAGGATATAATAAATAAAAGTAGTTTATCAACCAAAGCTGTTTTACAGCTATATCAGAAGCAAAACCAAATTAAAAGATATAATACAATCCATTACGGACGAGGAAATCACTTATACACAAGAGAAAGATATTTGTGAAGCACTAAATTAGAATTTCCAATTAGTTTTTACAGAAGAAAAAAATTTTGAGAGGGACTATGTGGAACACGCATGTCCACACATACTACCAGATATACAAATAGCAGAACAAGTAATACAGGAGGAGTTAAGTAGATTAGACAGAGGAAAAGCAAGTGGTCCTGATGAAATTTCATGTTGGGTATTACGAGAATGTGCAAAGGAGTTAAGTAAACCATTATTTATAATTTTCAAGAAATCCTTGAGTCAAGGTAAACTACCTGATATTTGGAAAAAAGCAAATATTGTCCCCTTATTCAAGAAAGGAAATAGACAAAATCCACTCAACTACCGACCAGTATCACTGACCAGTGTTGTAAGCAAGGTATTAGAAAAAGTTATAAGAAAAGCTTGGGTAAATCATCTAGAAGAACACAGTATGATAACAGAAAGACAGTTTGGTTTCAGAAAAGGAAAATCATGTGTTACTAATCTGTTGAGCTACTATGACAGAGTAACAAACACAATACAGGAAAGGGAAGGATGGGTGGACAGTATCTATTTAGATTTCAAGAAAGCTTTTGACACAGTACCACACCAAAGACTTTTATGGAAACTGTACCATCAAGGAGGAATTCGAGGCAAACTGTTATGTTGGATGCAAGACTTTCTCATAAAAAGAGAAATGAGGACAGTACTAAGAGGAAACTACTCATCATGGAAAGGAGTGACTAGTGGAGTACCACAGGGTTCATTGCTGGCACCAATCATGTTTTTAGTGTATATAAATGATATAAACAATAACACTGGAAATGAGAGCTATCTGAATATGTTTGCAGATGATGCAAAAATACAAAGGAGAATTACTAACACAGACTCTTCCAAAGAGCTACAAGAAGAATTAAATAAACTTCATGAATGGAGTAGCACATGGCAAATGGAATTCAATGTGGACAAGTGTCATGTAATCAAGTTTGGTAAAAGTGGAAAAAGACCTGATTGGGATTATAAGTTAGGAAATAAAACCCTATACACATCAGAAAGAGAGAAAGACCTAGGTGTGATTATCAATAACAGACTATCTCCGGCTGACCACATCAGCGAGAAGGTAGGGAACATGTATACACTGCTTGCAAATATGAGAATAGCATTCACATACATAAATGAAGACATGCTAAGAAGGATAATAACATCATTCATTAGACCAACATTGGAATATGCATCAGTAGTCTGGAGTCCTCATCTCAAAAAGCATATAGACAAGATTGAAAAAGTTCAAAGGGCCACTACAAGATGGATACCAAGCTTAAGGGACCTAAGCTACGAAGAAAGACTAAATAAACTGAATCTACCAACACTACAGGAGAGAAGGAAAAGAGGTGACATGATAGTGCTATATACTGTAAGTGCATATCAGGAAAGGAGAAAATAGACATAAATGATTACTTAACATATGGAGAAGCATCAGCAAGAGGACACCGCAAAAAACTGCATAAGAAGAGAGGTGATAAAGACGTAAGGAAATTCAGTTTCCCAAACAGAGCAATTGATCAATGGAATGCACTACCGAATGAAATAGTGTGTGCCAAAACAATTCACAAATTTGAGGATATGTACGATAAATATGGCTTAAGACACGGGACAGTCCGAGCTTGACTCATTCCTGTAAAGATACAATTAGGTAAGAACACACACACAGGTACATGTCCATGATTATGGTATACTATAGTATTGTAGATTAATATCCTAACGTGGCCATCTACTGGGACAGACTGGGCTATGGGTAAAAATATGCATGTGCAGGAGGATGAGAGCATATCCAGTAAGATCTAATTATGGGAAGTGGACTAAGATAGGAAGATAAAGACATGCCACTAATCCCTGTATTTCCCATTACTCCTGACTGTTCCTTCCACCTCCAGCATAATAATAACCCCAGGGAGTAGACTGTAGCACAAGTCAAACAGGTCAGTACTCCCAAGGTGAATAAAAAGATGATTACAGGGCGAGCTGGAGCTTCAGTTTCATCAGGCCTTGAGACTAGCTTGTGACCAACCCCCTTTGCAAAACTTCTTCATTGTTTCAGTAACACAGAGGGTAGGTAAGCATACTGTCCAATACAATTTCCTCTAACTGTAAACACCAAACTACATAAACATTTCACACAACATTTCCTATTCTGCATTCAGAAAAAAATAGGTCTCAACACCCAGCCTCGGAGTCCCCGGTGGGGGGGGGGAGACCATAAATGACCCCACCAGCCAACTCTTTCCTGGTGATGGCCAAGTGAAATGCCTGGAATCACTGTCTGACTCACTCCTATTCTGGACCTTTCTGCTATTTTTGTTGTTGTTGTGGAACATCACCTCTCTTCCTCTAAACCTCACCCTCTTTTCCTCACTTTGACTTAATTGCCTGAGGCAGTTGATAGCAAACCCTTCTCTGTATCCTCCTACTTTCTCCATACACATTTCCAAGCCAGTGTAAATATGCAACAATATATCTTCATAATGCTTTCCTGAACTTAAATATTCTGAATTTTCGGCTGTCCTAATATTCTTTGACCAAATTTTATCTATGCTTTGTGCATGTCCCGTAAGTTCTGCTGGCCATGAAAAATATTTTGACTATCTTACTTCTACAGTATGAAGGAATACATCCTACCAATTTCTTCTTTCTCAGAGAACTCAATTCTAGGTGATTTCAATGTTCACCGTCACCTTTGGCTCTTCTCTCCATTCACTGATCCGCCAGGGGAACTAGCACACATCTTTCCTGTCCTTAACCTGTCATGTCCCGAGGTTTTCCGCACCTCCGACATCCCCCAGTCCCGAGCTATTTTGGAAAAAAAAATTTTTGGCTAAAACTTCCGCTTTGGTTGAGAAACGAAAGAAAATCACCAAGAAAGGGCTTACCGTGGTCTATAAGTGGTCGGAACAGGTGAGGTCCCCCGCACCAGGTATCGTAGTCTATCATTGACGTGTGAGGTGCTCACGTTTTCTATGGTAGGGAATATTGGGAGAAACAACACACAACACCTCTATATTTATTGAATTTGAACTAATAAACAATAACAGTAGCAATATAAAGGATTTCAGACACATATGTATGAAAAATAAGCATTGTACCATCGCGCGAGCATAGCGAGTTAGGTCCGAGTCGTAACATGCTATATGCTAAGTTTCTTGTATCAGTCAACATATCATTTTTTCTACTTGTATATATCTGTTTCAATGACATTTTACCAATTTCTACTGTTTGTAAGTGTTTTCAGATGTTTTCATTCATTATGATGACATGCAGCATAAGTTTAGCGCACATCGGCTTACTAAGCGCACTCGCTATGACTAGTATTTCAATATACTCAATTGTTTTATCACTTTCCTATTATTTTTCCCTTTACATAGAACCTTTCCTCCACCACCGTAAATGTTTTCAATTATTTACATTCATTATGAGGGCAATTAGCGAAATGCTAGCGCATATTCACATAGCAAGCACAATCTCAAACACTCGCGTTTCATCTTCTACTTTATTTATTCACTCCAATTATACTTTCCCACTTACATTACACACGTTTACACCCCTATACTGGACTATACATACTTACTGGCATTATTTATTCAAGTGAGCGTCAGAATATCGCATGAAAATACCCTCGCAATGAATGTTTCGACCAACATAATACTCAAACACTTATATACTAATTCTTCACATATATTACACACTTTCCCACTTGTTGACTTCTATTTTAATAATTACGGGCCTTATTCATTCCACTGAGCGTCAGGATATCGCATCTCTATACACACGCTAGGAATATTTTGACTTAGAATATATTTCAGCACTTACAATAATTTGAACTTATATTATACCCATTAGCATTTCCAATAATAATAATTACATATTTACGGGCCTTATTTATTGCACTGAGCGACAGAATATCACATCATAAAACCCTCGCTAGGTATGTTTCCACTTACAGCATAATTATACACTTACATACAATTTTTGCACTTATGTTATACCCGTATGTACTTTATACTAATATTTTCAGATCAACATGACTGATAATTTCACTGAGCATCTGTTTGTCGCATTTACTTCATAGTTTCAGCGTCCTATTGCATTCACACCATATCATAATTGCATCAACATATGATATTCGCTGAAACATGGGTGAATACAGAGACCCACGTCACACTCGACCCACTCATAGCGGGTGTCCTTCCTCTGTGTGGTGAGTCTCACCCGGGAATTGCTACACACGTGACACCTGCGTTGGGGCCTAGGTCTGTTTGGCTGGGGAGGGATAGGAGTGGGGAAATGGCAGCCGGATATTCTCAGGGGAGTTTGGGCAATAGAGGCAGTGCGGGTGCGATGTTGGGGCCTTTCAACAGCATAACGTGCAAACATCTCTCTTGTGAGCTCCCTCACAAACCCTTCAAAGGTTTCCAGAACTCCTGTTGTCATGGCGTGAAGGTGGTGGCAATTCAGAGCAGTGATGTCTAGCAAGTGAAAGAACAGTTTCTTATACCACTTCATCGTGGTCCTGGCACACTCTACCGTCGATATCATGGAGTCTGACTGGTCCACCAGGCGCATGTTTATGTTATAGTCCATGACACACTCAGGTTTCTAAATGTGACGCCTGTTCTCGCTCCGGTAATCAACGGAATCAGTACGGTGCATCAAGGGGCGGTGAACCGTTGACAAGAGGCTTACTTCTCTATTATGGTTCCACACAGTTGCAAGGATGTTGTTGGCCTTGAAGAAGACAACCTCATTCCTGTCTAGTTTCCGCCCTACCTTGGCCATGTGATGCCGGTTCACCTTCACGGTTCCACAGACTCCCGTTTCATGCATGTGAAGATAACGAGTGAGAAGAGGGCTAGTGTACCAGTTGTCCAGGTAGAGGACGTGACCACGATGAAGGTAGTCTTCTATCATTGTCTTTACCACTGCTCCCGACAGTCCAATACTCCGATCTTCTATTATGTCTGTCTGTGCACCGGTGTACAAGACTATGTCTTGCACGTATCCAGTCCTACAGTCGCACATAACAAAGATCTTGAACCCAAAACGGTGCCTTTTGCTGGGTATATACTGCCTAAATGAAATATTACCTCTCCATAGCACGAGACTCTCGTCTATGACGAGGTCTCTATAGGGATAAAATGACGAACAAAAGGTTTGCCTCAGGTGATCAAAGACCAACCTAATTCGCCTCATCTTATCTGTGTTGTTCACATTTGCAGGATCATGAGCATCATAGAAATGGAGGCGACTTAGAATTTGTTGAAACCGATTACGGCTCATCACTTGCCCAAATATTGGGGTAAACATGACAGGGTCCCTTGTCCAGTAAGCCGGAATTCTGTTCTTTTGTATAATACCCATCAAAAGGACCAGGGCAAAAAATAGGAACATTTCTGAAAGGGAGACAGGGTAATCATATATGATAGAATGCCTACTCCTTGTTCCCAATTTTTCACTCTCACGGCACTGGGTGCTTGCAAAACGGTTGGTTTGGTAAACAATCTGCTCCACGAATGCCTCACTAAAAAACAGGTGGAAAAAATCTAACCTGGTGGAATTACGGTGAATTCCGGGAGCAATGCAGCCAGAGCGCCCCTGCTCAGTGAAGGGGTGAATGAGGGGAGAAAAATCACTCCCATCCTCCCAATTCCATCCCACAAATCCCTCGTCCCCATCACCTCCTTCATCTGGGTGGGGAGGAGATTCTGATGGGGGAGGTTGGGGAGAAGGAGTGCGGAGGGCTTCCCCACTGTCACTCCTCTTCCCTCTACCTTTACCCTTTCCCTTTCCCTTACCCTTACGGCCTTGAGGAACATTAGGGGGCTGTGTGGATGAAGTAGGGGAATATTGGGGAGTATAAGACGTGCTGGGGAGTGGTTCCTCCCCACCTTCCCCCTCCATCACAACACCACGTGATTTTTCACGCACCCTAGCTCGCCCACATGTTAGGGGATATTGGGGAGCATAAGACGTGCTTGGGAGTGGTTCCTCCCCACCTTCCCCCTCCATCATAAAGCCACGTGATACAGAACGCACTCGCACTCACCCACGTGATACACCCCGCTGCCTCACACTACCTAGGGAGAGCAATGACTCACTCATGCCACTCTCAATTTCCATACTCCTCCCTGCACTTTCCCTTTCACTCCCCACTCCCTCCACAGCACCTCCTAACTCCCCAAACAAAATACTAGGCCCATACCTGCTCGTCCGATGTGGTGTGTGCTCGGGGCCACGATGAGTTATTACCTCACGTCCATACCACGTGGCAGCACGTCCCACGACTCCGTCCTTGTCCTCGTCCTCGTCATCAAATTCGGGTTCCACATCACGTTGGGGCTGGGCATAGGATGTTGCACGTGGTTTCTTGGCCGGCTGCCCCTCTCTAGCAGCACGTTAAGTCACGTACTGCCGCTTCCTGGGGGAAGGGACTTCTTCATCACTGCTGGTGGTTTCCTCCTCCTCTGGCTGCACATAATCTTTATCAACAACCTCGTCGTCCAGTGGGGAATCACTGTCGCCTGTAAAGGCGTCCAGGGTGGCTTGAATTTCAACCTCTGAGAGACCTCTCGTAGCCATGTCTGAGCAGGACCGTTGCTACCAGGTGAGTGGATGAGCCACGGGTTAGCGCAGGTCGCGCGGGGTCGCCGAGTGTCCCCGCCTGGTGGCAGGTAGGGGAAGGTCATGCGAGGATACGTACCGAAAATCAAGCGCGAAATTTGAAAATTGTCTAAATTATGCACTTTGCAATTGCACGACGTATCGGTACGTCGCTGGGACTGGCAAATGCAAATCGTTGCAACGTACCCATATGTCGACGGGACGGGGTGGGTTAATGACCTAGTGCAGCTTGTACAGCACCCCACCCATATCCCTGACCACCTTAGTTACACTTCCAATATATTCAACCTGTTCTTTACAGCTGATTATTCTGCTTGCATTGTCAGTCTTTTCTCTCGATTGGGCTCCATCGATCACAGCCTTATCAGCTAAACTCTTCCTACCACTCCCATAAGACCTGCGGACCATCCCAAGAAGCAATGGCTGTGCCACTTTGGATCTGCTGATTGGGAGGTCCTCAGGTAGTATTTCTTTGATTTTCCTTGGAATGATTATTGCTTCCATGGTCAACAGCCATTTGTTTGTGCCTTGTGCATTAAGGATATGGAAGCATATATTCCTTTCTTTTATCCAGTGACTAATGCAAAAAATGAACTTGGTTTAGACATTACTTGTTCAAATGCTGTCCATGCAAAGGCAAAAGTCTACAAAAGTACCGGAGCCAACCGACTCCTGAATCTCATCTCATATGTCGCTGCCCAGAACCATTGTAAGTCTGTTTTCCCCTATGATAAAGATAATTTTATTTGTAATAAATGCTCTGAATTTTTCCTGCTTCTTTTGGTACCTTGCCAAAAACTTCTTTATTAACTTCACTTCACCATCCTTCCTTCTTCTTTTTTGTTCTGATGGCTCTGTAGCTGTTTGCCCGACTGAAAAAGCATAACTCTTTCTTCACACTTTTTTCTCCAATTCAGCCATGATTCCAGTGCTGTTCCTTCATCACTTCCCTCCTCTGACTTCCTCATGACTGATATTAAAATGTCTTAAATTGAAGTATTTTCTGCCCTAACTGGGTTAAATACTAGCAAAGTATATGACCCGGATGGGGTCCCTCCCAATATCCTCAAGAACTGTGCTTCTGTACTTGCACCTTACCTAGGTAAACCTGTTCACCTTTGTCTGTCCACTTGTGCCTTTCCTTTCTGCAGGAAATTTGCCCTCATTCAGCCTGTCTGGAAGAAGGATGACCATTTCCAACCGTCTAACTATCGCCCAATTGCTTTGACACCCTGTATTTCTAAAGTTTTTGAATCTGTTCTTAACCCATCGTGCCCGGATGATGTCCAGGTGGCACGAATACTCGTACATGATCTAGTGTTTTGCAGCATTGTCTGAGTCTTAAGAGGGTTATTTCCACCACATGCAGCCACTGGCAACCCTCCTGCATGCATCTGCAGGAGCGCCCGCGGCCGCTGACTGCAACACCAAAGAAGTCCTAAGGCCAGAAAGGAAAAGGCTTAGTGATAGTGCAATACGGAGAGAACTCAAGGTGACATTATCATCAAATGTGAGTGGAGAAAATGACTCTCCCTCTGAGGAAAGAAACTGCCATGATGAGTGTCGATATTTATGCATCACATGAGGAGGGTGGATCACGTGAGTCCTCTACTGTGCCCATCATTATCCCCATACATTCATCTGTTATTTCCGATAATGGGAATGGTTCAGAGGGTATTGATGATTCTGGAGAGGGGAAGATTGGCATGGATGAGATGGAAGAGGAGGTAGGAAGTGGAGAAAGGGAAGAGGTGGAGGAGGGAGGGAGGTGGAAGCATGGTAGGGAAAGCCTCGCACCAGTGCTGTGTTTATTTATGTGAATAATGGAAGCAGAAAGTTTGTTTCAGGATGAGATCAGTGCCTTATTTTTTATTGAAAGTTTTCTTGTGTGTATATCTGTTATGCTGAGAAAGTACAAATCAGAGGAAAAAAGTTCTGTTATAGTGGAAAAATTAGTGGAGTGGAGATTGGGAGGAGGTAGATGAGGGAGGCAGGAGGAAGCGTGGGAGGGCAAGCCTCGCATCTGTGTTGTGTATAATTATGTGAATAATGGAAGGAGAAAGTTTGTTTTATTATGAAATCAGGTCTTAATTTTTAATTGAAAGTTTTTGTGTGTGTACATATTTGTAATGATGAAAAAGTACAAGTCACAGGAAAAAATATTTTGTCATTGTGGAAAATATAGTGGATTATGGTTAGTAGCTGGATAACTATGTTGTTCACAATATTATCATTTAGGTTTTATGTATTAGTAGTAGTAGTGGTGGTAGTAGTAGTAATAGTAGCAGTGGTGGTATTATTATTATTATTATTAGTAGTAGTAGTAGTAGTAGTAGTAGTTGTTGTTGTTGTTGTATTTATAATAGTTATAATAATACCCAGACTTCTAGTGGAACAGCAGTGATAGAATCGAACGACAATGCAAGCCGAACATAAATCTCCGTGTGTGTGTGGGGGGGGGGGCGAGGTGGTAAGGTGCTGGTGGAGGCATGGTGGAGTGGTGGTGAAGCGAGAAGGTGCATGGGGCTGCAGGTGGTGGGCTGAGCCAGCCTCCCTGAAGTTCATTGCTATAGTTACTGGACTCAAAGCAGCACTCACGCCACACTTTTGAGAAACCTACATGGAAATGGTGTTTATGGTGGACTGCGATCATCTGAAAGTGTAATTGTGGGGGGCTGGTATAAGCCTTAGTTGTGCCACCGCACCTCAGCCACGCATACGGACATGGGAAAAACAACAACTAAGGTTGCCCCTTTTCCCCACTCACTGTCTCTAACTACACGCACTTCACAGACAATCTGAGGCAATCAGCTTGAAGTCGAAGGATTGATGAGTATTATGACATTTTTTTTTTTATTTTGGTTAAGTATCAGCCGAGATATGATGATTAAAAAGAAAATGATTTTCTCTGACATGCCCATCTGGGAGAAAGGCTAGTGAATATATAAGCCAGATGCGATGGGTTGACAAATAAATTTTTAAGCACCTTTCCTATCAGAGCCTTCTTCCCGATCGCCAGTATGGTTTCCACCAGGAACGTGCCAATGGCGATCTTCTTACCTTCCTTTCAGACTCCTGGTCATCCTTCTTCCGAGACACTGGTGAAAGCTTTGAGATGTGTGGAGGTGATTTGTATATTGTAGAATTATCGGGCCTTTGGTACAGGTGTGAAGCCTATGCTCTCACACACACACACACACACACACACACACACACACATAAAACAAAATCTGAGATCTCGAAGCCTTCTGATCGTGTCTGGAATAAAGGTTTAATTTCCAACCTTTTATCTTACAGTTTCTATCCTTCTCTCTGTGCCTTCATCTCTAATTTCCTTTCTTGTCATTCAGTAGCTGCTGTTGTAGATAGCCACCGACCTTCTGCCTGAGCTGTCACTAGTGGTGTTCCTCGGGTCTGTCCAATCACTGACTCTCTTCTTTCTGTCAAGCAATGACCCTTCAAGATGTACATCAGACTCAATCCACTGATGTGCTGATGACTATATCCTTCTTTCTTTTTCAGTATCGCGGCATTCCTCCCTGTATTTACTTCAACAAACAAGGGATGAGGCTATTTCACACCTAATATCTGGCAAGGCACATATCACTGATTGTGGTAATTCTTGTTTTTAATGCATCAAAAGCTTAATACATACATAATTTGACCCATCAGAATCTTCTGTAGGAGTGTCCTCAGATTATTTACAATATCCAGTTCAATCCTGCATCATCTTTGAACATACTTGGGATTTCATTCTCCTGGGATTTATCTTGGAAAGATCACATTACTTCTCTTGTAAAATCTGCTTCCAAGAGATTAAGTGTGCTAAGCCGATTCCCTGCCTTACTTACCGGCGATCAGTTGTTGATTTTACACAGAAGTTTTGTTGGCCCCAGTGTAGAACACAACTCTTATGTGTAGAAAGTCTCCTTACAAACAGCTTTTCTCATCAAGGTGGTGTTAAAGGATTCTTGTCACATCAACTATCCTCCTTTTACTGACTTACTTCAACCTCTGTCCCTTTATTGCACTGTTGCATCTTTATCTCTCTCTCGCCACATCAGTGCTGGCAGCTCCTTTAAACTGTCTGACTGCATCTCTCTACCACTATGGCGGGAACGTAGCATCCATCAAGCAGCAAACTCTCATTCCTTATTTGTTCAACAATCTAATTCAAGAGTTAACCGTTAATTCTTGTCCTTCATGTACACAACTGGTCATCTCTGGAACTGCCTTCTTCTGTCTGTATTTCCTACTGCCTGTGACCTGGAGTTTTTAAATGTGTCCAGGCATCTCGAAATGAAGAGATCTTGAATTTGGCTCTTTGTTATTTTGTTCTGATTTTTCTCTGAAAGAGAACAATTTTAGTTCCCTCTTCCTTGCACTGAAAAAGCTTTTGGCTATGTCGAACTTAATCAATTTTTTTCATGACACTATGTGACTTAATAGATATATTTTCTGTGAACATTACATTGTATGAGAACGATCTGTGTGGGAGCTGCATATCTCATAAACACCTGCTTGCGTCTGCGAATGTGAGAGGGATATAGGGTAGTACTGAGCATGTAGCTTTGAATACCCACGGGTTCCCCACACTATGGCATTCCATTTCATCTGGAAGATAAACATGGGGTAGGAATTTGAACTCTAAGCTGGTATGTTTTCGACAGGACTTATTTCTGCCTCTCGGGCAATTCTCTCTTTCCCTGGCATCTTATGTCTCATCCATGTGTCTGCATCCTTTTCACTTCTTGTTCTCCTTCCCCATTATCGAAAGTGACCTTTTCATTATACTTGCTCTATTTCTGTTAATGATGCAGTGATGGAATGTGTCTGATAATCAACAGATGTAACAGTAAGTTTTACCTGTGGTGATGTAGTGATTGGAGTGAGAGTGTTAGGCATTCGTGTATGACACTTTGAGATGGTGCGGTAACAGTTGGTAAGATGGAGTGAAGGATATGAGAAGGTGTGTGTTGAGTGACCGGAGGAGTAAAAGGGAATGCATTTTGAATGAGCTGAGCAATATTTATTACCCGTCCCCTGCCCCGTAGGGGCTCGGGGACGGGTATTGTTTTCACTCAGTTTGTCTGTTTGTTTGTCTGTCTATCTGTCTGTCTGTCTGTCTGTCTCTGTTAACAACTAATGTGATTTCGGCTAAAATTACTAGGATGACCTAATCACCTGATTAAATTCTGGGCCAAACTGGGCCAAGGCCGAGGCCGTAGGCCATGAAACAGTAAACTAAAAATCATTTTTCGTTATAACTCCTTTCAAATTCAACATATCGAAATGAAGCCAAAATCTAAAGGTGCATCTTTCAAATCTGCATCCAATAACGTGCCTCATTACATCAGAGGGGTCACCCCCCAGTTACTGGTAGAAGGGTCAGTGCCATGTGGGTCAGGCCTAAAATGTATAATTGGAATAAAATTGTCAATTTTCACCCAATTTACTCAAAATTTGATATAAAATTGTCAATTTTCACCCGATTTACTGCAAACTTGATATGTGACATCTTTGACTAGATATCCTGTTGTGTTCATACATCAACTCTAAAATGACTGCTGGGGACTGGTTTGCTGTGCCTTGGCACCGCTTCTTGTTTATAATTATTTTAATTTAATCAGCCTGTTTACGGGATAATGACCTGTGTTAGACAGGCAGTTATACATTACAAGTGAGTATGATAAAGTATCCATTTTCATGAAACGTTGAGGGGAGGCATCCCGCTGACATATGGATACATCACAACGTTTTGTCACAGTGACACCTGTTGACGTATCCATACATTCTGCAATTGCAAGATCTGTCATTTGCACATTTTTCAAATTTTGAGCGTGATATTTGGTACGTATACGCGAGATACCTTCCTCTACCTGAGGCCAGGTGGGGACAATGCCTTACCCCACGTGATCTCCCCCCCCCTGCAAGCCATTGTCTCGGCAACTCACCTGTTACCGTTGACCTGGCCAGTAAAGACATGTCGCACCACGGCACAAAATTCAATTCCCTAGTCGATGACAATGTGGAGTACAAAGTTTATGTGGCACCAGAGGAAGAAATGATCAGAAGTGATGATGAGGTATGTCGCCAAGGAAGGTGAGGTACGGTATGTTGATGTGTTTGGTGAGTGAAATAACACTTATATTGCCTATATTATTGTGTGAAACCAATATACTCTCATACTACATATAAATTAGTATCGAATAAAAAAATATCTACCTATTCTGAGTGGTTTGGAATAGTTACCCCTCCCACAAAAAACGTCTTCTCTGGAGCTGGGGTCGAGAGAAGACAGTACCAAGTGAGGGAAAGGGCACCTGTACAGGGCATTACTAAGCTCAGGTGATCCCTTTCTCTCTGAATTTCCGATGTTTCTCCAAAAAAGCGGAGGTTTTAGCCCCCTCAAAAAAAAAAAAAAAAAAAAAAAAATCGAAAATCTGCCGGGATGAGGGGGGGGGTGTCAATGGTGACAAATCTGCCAAGATGCAGCGGGTTAAGTGGTATGGTAACCATGAACCCCTCCTGGTTTGTTCACCACAGGAAAAGTCACATGCAGTTATGGATTTAGTGACGGTTATGCCTAACCCCTTGAGTTCGGAGATTCTCTCTTATGCCTTTTTTTTTTATGCATGGAATAAGGAACCAAAGGCCAGAAGCCTGTAAATTATCCCCTCCAAGAAAAAACAAAAACAAGATAACAGATCCAAATTCGAGATCCGTTCATTTCGAGATGTCTGGATACATTGCGTTTGAAAAACTAGAGATCATACGCAGTAGGAAATACGGACAGAGGAAGACAGTTCCAGAGTTGACCTTTTGCATACATGAAGAACTGTGCATTAGAGAGCTGGACAGAAATGGGATGAGAGTTTGTTGCTAGACCAGTGCTACACGCCCACAATGGTGATGGAGGGATGCAAGCAGACAGTTCAGAGTAGCAATGACCATTGAAGCAGCGACAGAAAAGAGATAAAGACTAAACAGAACTATCTGGCAGTAGCAAAGATTCCACATGTGCTCTCTTGGGTGAAAACTTCTTTGGTCTCTCGTTAATCCTATGAGATTCTACAATCAATTGCATAAGGGAGTGGAAAGAAGGGAATAGAATCAAGTCAAACTAATGTCTGTGGCAAGGACGAAAACTTCTGTTGTTCACCACTCATCCATTAACGGTCATTAGTCAAAGGGTTATGGGAATTACTTTGCTTTAAATTCTTAGAATTTCAGAAAAAACATACTTTGGAGTGTTATTATAAATGTAATATTTCTTTTATTTGTTGACTTAAGTTGATGCCTTTGTGGTAGGTTACTGATTGCTTGTAACATCTTTACTTCAATGTTACCACAATGTGTGAGGAAAGGCAGGGTTTCCTTTGAACTGCAAGGTGTATATAAATGGATACCCATCTTTGTTTTATTCCTTCTCTCAATTCTCTCTTGCATTTTTTTCATCCTTGCCCATGAAAAAGTTTAAACGGAGGTTGAGTCTCTACTGGTAATCATTTTTATTCGTATATAAAATGTTATTTAAAACTGTTGTTGAAGATACCCTGTTATCTGAGGGTACACTATTTTCTGACACAACTGAATGATACTACGAACTCTTGAAATGTAGAACATTGCACCATTACAGCTGCCAGTACTATATTTTATCAGTCTTGCGAAGCAGGTTGTTATAATTTTCCGCAGTTCATCTAACACCATTGTCCAAGATTCACCCTGTGTGTGTGTGTGTGTGTGTGTGTGTGTGTGTGTGTGTGTGTGTGTGTGTGTGCCTTAATGCGTCCTAGGCCATTTGATGGATCTGAATGAAACTCCCAGGTGAGTTTGTCTGGTTACTCTAGAGGTCCTCCTCTATATACAAGCTTCCATTTATGATTTTTAGGGGGCTCAGTGCCCCTCACCAAATTAATAATTCCCAGAAATTGTGAAAGGAGGGCGGATATGGTTCTGATATCTTAGCGTATGTTGTGCAATATACTCTCATCCATAATGCCATAATTAGGAAGCATGCTTCCCCCAAGGATTCATGGGGGGTCAGCCCCCTTCCCAGAATAAAAACGTTCAGAATTATGGGAAAGTGAGCACAAGGACTTCAACAAAAAATTTCAGGTCAGTTCGTCTGGTTTCCTGATAACGTCTTCCGACACCTATCAGCAGGTAATCACTTGCAAAGATCAGGCAAAATGGTTATATGATGAACAACGAGTTGGGTCCCCGTTGCGCATCCTGGTAACATTATAAGTGTCACAGTGACTAAAACTCGGGACACTTCCTATGCCTTCTGTAATATACTCCAACCACGTATCATGCCACCGTTGTGATCATGTGACCTCTGCGTCGGAACAATAGCTTCATTTACGCCGCAGGAATATATATATTTTTATTATTCGTTCAAACTGATATGCATCTCACAGGGTTAGATATGTAGTTTGTATCATTTGTCAGAATCCACATGAAGAAACTGTAAATATAATTTATTCATTATTTTAAAAGCTGGAATTCATATATCTTTGAGGAGTCCATCATCAGTAGCTTGACTTATTATGAGGTTTAGTTGTTAACGATTCATTTGAATATTATTGATTATTTATGCAGTGAACCAAACAGAAATTCCTGTACACACTACAGACTGTGGTCAGTTCTGTGTGTGCGGGTGTGGACGCACGATTCCTTCCTTTATAACACGTAAGAGTAGATGCGAAAGCGGCATCGGAAATAATGTTGGTATATTAGAGGGAGGGGTAGACCGAGGATGAGGTGGAAGGATGGAGTTGAGAGGTATATAAGGGAGGGGGGGGGCTGAGTTGGGGGGAGGGTAGTCAAATGGTGGGTGACAGAGCGACTTGGAGACGTTTTGTCTGCGGCCACCCTTTGCGGGATTAGGGCGTCGGGCTATAGATAGATAGATACATACATACAGTACATATATGATTAGAGATTTTTATCCAGTGCCACAATATTTGACCTTACTTCATAATATTACCCATTGCCTTCCTGCCTGTACTTGCCATTTAACAGCTTTTCCCCATTTTACTCGTATTTTACATGGATGAGTGGCTGGGGTTGATGGATGGGATGGATCAGCAGAGTTGGTGGGTGAGTGGATGGATGGGAGCGTAGGGTGGGTAGGTGAATGGATCAAGAGTAGGTAGGGTGGGTGGATGTGAGGGTAGGGTGAGTAGTTGAATGGATCAACAGAGTAGGTGGGGTGGGTGGGCAAGTTGGATGGGTGGGTGGTGGATGTGAGGGTAGGGTGGGTAGGTGAGTGGAATGGGTGGGTGAACGGGGAGTGGGTGGGAAGTCAGGGTGGTTGGGTGAGTAAGCTGGTGGATGGAAGACTGGGTGGCCAGGGTGAGCAGGTGAGTGGGCATTGTGTATGTTAGTGGATCGGGTCGGTGGCTGAGTGATTGGAATGGGCAAATTGACAGGTAAGGTGGGTGGAGTGGCATGGGATGTGGGTGGATTAGACTGGTGAGCAAGGTGGTGTGGGTGGGTAGGAGCGATGCCAGGGTTTGTGATGTGGGTGGACCGGGTGAAATGGGTAGGTGGTCAGGGAAGGTTGACAGAGTCAGTTAGTGGGAGAACAGGGTGCGTGGGTAGGGTTGACAGTTTTGATAAATGAGTGGGTGGACATGACTGGTAGGTAAGTGGGTCGGGTGAACGAATGGTGGATTTTGGTGGTGGATGAATGAATGTGTGGCTTCCAGGAGGACATGGAAGATGACAGACTTTGTTGCCAGGCTTGATTAAAATGTGAAACATGATCCAGGAGTGAGGGATTAACTTTATCATTATTTTCCTCAAACGAGTAATAGATCCGATGTTAGCTAGAGAAAAATACCAAAGTAACGAAGACGTTGCAGCCATTGCTTGGAAGTACCAGAGTATATTAAGATGTATTTACCGGAAAAAAAATTGTAAACCGCTTGGATACTTTCCATTAGGAAAAAAATGCACGTCCTTTAAACCATTACGATGCTTTCCATTACTGTGGTCTATAGGCATACTGCGATTCTGTGCACGATCACTGAACTCCCTCGGTAAGCAAACCAATAACCCTCAAACCTCGACGGTTCCCACTATGGAAGTTAGAGTGAAAAGGAAGTCTATCCCCCACGGGACGGAGTGAGGACATTTTTCAGCTGTGGCGTCTTCACTAGGCGGCAGTGGCGTCGATTTCTGTCACGTGCTGCTGTGAGGCAGGGAGGCACGAGGTGAGTGAAAATGTAAATGAATCGCTGGCTGTAGCTACCAAGCCGCCCTCATACTGCAGGAATGTTTGTTGTGAATGTGCAATAAAACGCAGCACCTAGCCAGGAGTGAAGCTTCAATTGTTCCCCAAACACGCTAGTTGGTATTTTATGACTGAAATTATATTTCCAAAGTGGACGAGTAAATAACATATTACGTTGATGCTTTTACCAGCAGCTTTGTTATGTCATGTCGCGAATCGAGGGATTACCGGCATTCCAGAAACAATCAGCAACTCCATTGCGTACAAAATTGACATTAGCCTATATAACTCTAGAACGAATGAAGGCAACTTTGAACTGTGGCTACTTAACTCATAACTTTTTTTTTTCATCACATTATTTAATCTTTTAATGATGCAGTGCCTTCATGACTTATCAGCACTCTCAATTGACACCACTAATTTGAAAGTTGACCTACTGACAAAGATATAAGGCCTGAATTTAGTGAGCAACTGTCACATAAATGAGTACAAAGGAATACAAAGGAATACAAATTAAAGCAAACAGCAACAGAATTTATGGTCTTTTTGAGGCTGTTTGTTACCCAGTAAATTATAACTACATCTAATTCTACATGCTGAAGGAGAAGGATACTAAAGCAAGAAGGCTCCCCTGCCTCCAAACCCTCTAGGAAAAAGTGGGAAGGACCACCATGCAACATGGAAAAACTGACATGGAAATTTCATAGGAAAGACTGAAAAGGAGAAGTTACATCTATAATACTATCTCTATAAGTTACCAGTATGAATGACCTGAAAGAGAAAGTATTAAAGTATAATGAGTAATCAAATAAATAACTACAGCATGGCATTATGTACGGGTACACGGAGGTAATGTGGCGTCTGTAATCACAGTGTTGAAATTGGACAGAATGGTTGTTCAGAGGCGGTGCAGCCACCTTGCCTGGCCAGGGCTGGATTAGCCCTGCTATGGCCTTATAGGCAATGCAGACGGTTGGCCTGCAACATAGAGATTTTTTTTTTCCGTTATTTCCAGTGAAATTTTGGTATTACCTATAATGGTCTTTTTTGATGGCCTGATGGGTGATGGCCCTTATCTGGATGCCCAAAGAGTATATTTATTCCGGTCTGGAAGTCTGCATGGCCTGTCACAGGCCGTAGCCTGGTCGGCAGTTGCCCAGTTTGCCTTTACCTGGTAATCCGGCCCTATGCCTGGCGCTTTTAAGGTAGGCAGCAGTCAATCAGGCCCCAGCTCCATTCACTACACTGTGACAAGGAACTTTCCCATAAGAGACAAGTACACAAGTTACCTTCTGAAGCAGTGACCCCTGGTACATTAAAAAAAATCCCAATGGTGGTAATATAACTAACAGGGACCCCTTCGTGACCCACAGCCCATCACAGGTAGAAAGTAAGAGTGGTGACCGTTAACTCAGAGTTAACTGTGCAGATCCTAGCCTATGCTTATACTACTTAATATGCATTTAACAAACTTGATAATTATATTATGACGTGACGTGACGCTATGTACGGGTATTTTAAGTTTATGGAGTATCTTGTTAACAGGAGGGGAATGAACTCGTAGCAGGTAAAAGTAAATCTATTCCAAATGTTTATGACATTACTGAAGAAGTTGTATTTTGCTTCATGTGACCAGAAACACTTTCCCATGATTTTGTAGCCATTACACCACAAAAAATTTGTGTTATTTAGGAGTGAACATTCTATGGGTTGGATAACAGATACTTATCCAAGCGATACTTGATGGTTAGTGCTATATCACAGTTTACTACATTTGTGGGCATTTGTTCCATATGTTTACAACTTTATTAAAGAAAAAATGCTTCGCTGCATGTGACTGTAATCGTTTAACAATAATTTTATGAAGATTACGTCTAGTGTAGTTTGAGTGATCAACTGTGAAATATTGATGGCCATATTATCGTGTCCTTTGAATATTTTGAATTCTTGAATTAACTACCCTCGTATCCGGAGTTTAGTTAGGGTATAGAGATTCGGGGCTTCTAAACATTCCTCCAATGGTTTATCCTCAATCTAGGTATCATACTTGTCACTTCACTGTACTCTTTAAAGTTTCTCCATATCCTTTTTATTATACAGTGACCAATATTGAACATTCTGCCAGTCGAGAGAGATTTGCAGATAGAAACAAGGGATATAACCTTGGAAGAGGTAGCAAAATCTATAAAGGAGTTAAAGAATTTTAAGGCCCCGGAAAAGGATGGAATATTTCCTGAAATGCTTAAAGAGGAAAATGATGAGTTGATGAAGGTGCTTTTGAAACTTTTTAATGTGGCATGGGATAATGGTGGAATGCCAGAAGAGTGGAAAAATGAAGTATAAAAATACCAAAAACGGGAGATTTAAGTGTGTGTGACAATTGGAGGGGGATAATTTTGACACCTGTAGTTGCAAAAGCCTTTTCCAAAATCTTATTGAACACAATAGAGCCCAGTAATTGATAAAAATTTAAGAGAAGAACAAGCGGGATTTAGACAGGGTCGAGGTTGTAATGATCAGATTTTTACTGTAAGGCATCTAATGGAACAAGATAATGAGATGAAAATGCCACTTAGTATGTGTTTTGTGGATTTTGAAAATGTGTTTGATAGTGTTTCACGTGGAGCTATGTTGAAAATTACGAAATTCTATGGGGTACCAGAAAAGTTTGTGAATATTATTAGAATCCTGCATGAAGGTACTTTTTGTAAGGTAATGGTGGGTGGTTCTCTGAGTGATCCATTTGAAGTTAGGTCGAGTGATCCAAGGAGGAGTTCTTTGCCATTGCGGTTTGTTTTGGTTATGGATTATGTTATGAGAAAGGATGTAAGGAGAACAGGTGCAGGAATTAACTGGAAAGAAAATAAGAAGCTGATGGATTTGGACTATGCTGATAATATTGTACCGATTTGCGGAAGTATTTACTAGATGCAGAGGGTGCTTGATTGTCTGGTGGAGGAAGGAGAAAAAGTGGGATTGGTAATAAATTGTGAAACGACTGAAATTATTAACATAAACGTGGAGAACCAAATCGACTGTGTAATTGGGATTAATGTGGTAAAGAATGTAGAAATTTGTAAATATCTGGGAACGATTGTATCATCTAACGGATCATTAAACAATGAAACTGAGGAGAGAATTAGACTGGCTTGGAGGGCTGTTGGAATGTTGAAATCTGTTTGGAATAATAATATGCTTTCGGTACATACTAAAGTAAAAATTTACAAGTCCTTGGTTAGACCAGTTTTAATTTATGGGCATGAGTCATGGCACAGTATAATTGCAACAGATCAGAAAGTATTAGGATTTGAGAATAAAATACTGAGAAGGAGTCTTGGGGTAAAGTGGCAAGACAGAGTTACAAATGAAAGAGTAAAGGATATTACGAGAGTGGAACCAGTTGATGAATATGTGAGACTGTCTCGCTGGAAGTGACTGGGACACATATATAGAAAAGAAGGTAGTTTAATGCGGATGTGCCAGAGTGGACTGCTAGAGGAAGAAGAGATAGAGGTAGGCCGAGGGAAACCTGACTGAGGACAATGAAAAGAGAAGCTGGAGAGGAGTGTTGGTGGGACCTGAAGGAGATGGCAAGAGACAAATATTTAGTGGAGTTCGTCGAGGCCCTATGCATCTCGTCGGGTGCCACAGAAAATAACTGATTGAATATTGAACGCAATACTCCAAGTGCGGGCATACTAAAGAATTAGAGCCCAGGCAACTCATGATAGCTGCCAGTGTTCACCGGATCACTAAATAGCATGGGGTCACTATCTGCTCAGAGCTGGTGTACATTCCTTTTTAAAAAATCCTATTGGGATTATTACTCATGCATAAAACATTATATCAGTATTATATTTATCTTAGATATTTTACTGATGTTCTAAATGAGATTTACACTGAAAAGGTCTCCACAGAATTTACTGGAAGCCGCAAAAGCTTACTATGTGTGTTTGCATTCAGCACATATTCACCAAGTGTCATGAATCTCAGTTGTTGGAAAAAATTTGTCATACAGTTTCCCAAGATCACAATCTTTCATTTGGCAAATCCTGACATGATTCTATCCATCATACACTTAATAATAGTAAGAATTGTACGGCCGAAATCTTACGGGGCCGAGATCAGCAGCACGAATTTTTAAAGGCATGGTATTCCTCTTGCTTTGAGAAAACGTCTCAGTTCTGCTACAGTATATTTTTCCACATATATTTTTGATGAGCAGTGGACCATGGCAATATATTTTCTGGATTAATCGGCTGATTTCAAGGGGCGCAGGCATCAGGTGTGGTGCATACACATCATCAGCACCATCCTGGGCCCCTGGCGGCGGGCACACAAAGTATGCAAAGCTGCCCATGAGAAAGCGCCTCCATATGAGCTCAGTGGGTTCATACGATCTTTGTGTAAGTACCATATTTCCTTCCTTTGTTATGTAAGATACAATTTCGTTATACCCATTTACAATTTTTCCTTACAGATGTACATCCAACATATAAAAGCATGACAGTGATCAATACTCAGGGAACATAATAATTGCATGTAGACTGTCCCTAAACTGAGGTAGACCAACCTTCCATTTCTATTTTGATAAAGCCATTTTTTTCTCCAGTGTTATATGTCTATCTATCTATTGCCAGACGCCTCAATCCCGTTTGGGGTGGCCACAAACAAATCGCCTCCAAGTCGCCCTGTCCCCCGCCATTTCACTGCCCTGCTCCCAACTCACACCCCCCTCTCTCATATACCTCTCCACCCCATCCCTCCATCTCATCCTCGGCCTCCCCCTCCCTCTTCCCCCCTCCACCTCACTCACATACACTCTCTTCGTCAGTCTCTCACCCTCCATCCTCTCCACATGGCCAAACCACCTCAATGTGTTCCTCATAACGCTTCCTATCACATCCACAACCACACCACAACGCGTTGTTATATGTACACAAGGTAAAAAAAAAGTATCGGTGCACAGGGGGTCTTGCCTACCGTAAACATAAACCAACCGCTGATATTCGCACTGCGATATTCGCAAAGGGTCATTGTGTATGAACATAAGTCATTTCGAAACATACAATACATACTAATATCACACTGGCTGGTCGTGTAAGGTATGCATCTGACAGCAGGGTTACCAACGTGTGATGAGTTGGCCACCACTTGTCACTGTCCTTCGTTCCGTGTTGTCATAATGATTCATGCATATAGTGCACCGATACACTATTTTTACCTTGTGTAGATAAATCAATAAATATCCTATTTTCAGTAAAGTAACAAAAATATTGTACAACGGGGTAATTCAAGCTGACTCCACTTTTGCATTTTACATTAAGTTATCTGGCGAGCGATGGCATCTTTTTCCAGTTTGCGGGGACTCCAATTTTAGAAAGTGAGGACATTATCGGATCTATATTCAAATGCTCTGTCTAAGAATCCAGTCAGTTTATTGCTTTTCTTAACAGCTTCTGTACATTGTTTGCTTAGTTTCAGATCATTTGTTAGTATAACTCCTGTCTTTTTCATGGATTACCCTATCAAGTTGAATATTATTCATGTTATAACTTGCTCATACATTTTTACTGTCAATGTTTAACACTTTACATTTATTAATACTGAAATTCACTTGCCATGTTTGGGCCCACTTAACCCCCATGGCTCTCATTCTTATCAACCTATTTACCTTTCCTGCATCATTGTTTATGGACTTTTTTTTTTATATATTAAGTTGAGTTTTGGTCATCAGATCAAGTGTTTCGGAGTTTGAACTCTTCATCACCCTCGTCTTTTTTGTAATTTACACCTCTTGGGTGGGTGTGAGGGTGGTAATAAGTCGTCAGCACTGTGGGAGGTTGTGGGCGTGAATCTGCCTTTGCTGGGCTGCAAACGAGAACTGAATTACTACAGTAGAAATGCGGTATTTGGGAATTGTGGTTTGGCAGGGCTTGGCAACAGCTCTGATGGTGTAGAGAGAGACTGAATGTTCCAATGGAAACCACTGATGCTTCCTCGTGCTGAAATTTTGGTGTGAAGATCCATCGCCTCAAATGAAGCAATCAGCACAGCCAGGGGTGGCTTGCATATCACCTCATATGAGGCGATGAGTGCAGCGGGCTTTATACAGTTGATCAAGATTTCTCTGAATTGCCTGCCTTTGCAAAGCTGTACATGCTCTGCTACCTATTTTAGTATCGTCGGCAAATTTTGAAATCTTACAACATAATCCTTCATCAGTAACATTTATGTATATTAAAAAAAGAATAGGACCTAACACAACCCTGCGGCACTCCACGAGTAACCTTTATCCAGTCTGACTCTTTTCCATTTATTACAACTCTTTGCTTTCATTTGGTGAGCCACCTGAGCACACTGCCCCTGAAACCATGTGCAGTCAGCTTCTAAATTAGTCTTTTGTGTGGAACTTCGTCAAAAGCCTTTTGAAAATCGAGGTAGACAACGTCAACTTCACAACATTACGTTTGACTAATCCCCTGGTCATCATATCCTATGAATGCATTTACATCATTTACTTTATGGCTGTAAACCAATGTTGAACACAACGTTGTTTTTAACAATGCATGACAGGGTAACATTGGGGATTGTGAGAGATTCATAGCTGACATGTGTCAGAGCATGAAGGCCTGTTGCAAGAAGGCATTTTATATATGCTATGTGTTAGAATATTTCTTGGTAGCATTGTTTTTTGTTTTTTAATTATCACAGCATGTATCACAGCATAGGTTTTGGTTTCTGTCTTGTGTTGTGTCCTGGTGTGTATTCTTTATTAAAACATGTGATGTAGCGAAACTTCTGGTATCTGTTCTGATGTGTGTTTCATTATGTACTGGCAAATGTAGTGAGTTAATACTTCTATTTGAAAACTTTCACAAACATTAATTTCTGTGATAATTTCTGTGATATCAAAATACGACTGGATCCTGCATTACTGACTGAAAAATACTTTGATACAGTGTTTAAGAAACTCTGCATAACTGACTGAAAAATAATTTGATAAAATGTTTAAGAAACTCAGTCATATGAATTTGTCTCTTTAATATTGTATTTTTGTGATTTTCATATGAATTTTTTCGCATAAAATTAACATTTTCACATGTGATGTGTGTTCCTCTGAAATAACTTTAGAACAACAGTACAGTCCATGATTAATTAGTTCAGCATAGACAATGTCAGTAATGAGTGGCACCGTTTGTTTACCAACGACCTTAGGATTACCCTGGCCTCGTGGTAAACTGTATGAAGTCTAGTCCAGCCATATTGCTTGTACTGTTGAGAAGTACTGGATAAAAAGAGCCAGAGGTAAGGAAACAGCCATTGTGCAGCACTACTTTATGTCCAGCTGCTTGTTAAGTGCTGTAATAGGTGAAGAGCCTAGGCTTATTGGTAGGACTGGAGAGATGAGAGCCGCCACTGCTGGTCAGGTGGCCAAATATGGGCCGCTTTCAGCCTTGTCCAGGTGGCGTTTTCCCATTTCAGAGCTCTAAATGATTAACTTTGGATCATGTTTAGTTGGCCTAGCCTAATCATAACTACGTTTAGACCTTTTTCTGTACAGAAATTTGCTAATCACAAATTACATTCACAAGACCAACGATTTATAAGGAATTAGAGAAAATTTCAAATGAAATTATTGCCACACGCTTTAATACCGAAAGGGATGGCCACAAACAAATCGCCTCCATGTCGCCCTGTCCCCCGCCATTTCACTGACCTGCTCCCAGCTAACACCCTCTCTCTAATATACCTCTCCACTCCATCTCTCCATCTTATCCTTGGTCTCCCCCTTCCTCTCCCCCTCTCCCCCTCACTCACATACACTCTCCTCTTCAGTCTCTCACTCTCCATCCTCTCCACATGCCCAAACCACCTCAGTGTGTTTCTCTTAACGCTTCCTATCACATCCACATCCACACCACAATGCTCCTTCACTTCCTTATTTGTCGGTCTGTCTTTCCATGTGACTCCATATGATCCTCTGAAATAACTCCTTTCCACTATTATCACTCTTGACTTCTGTTCCTCCAACAAGGTCCAGGCTTCACTTCCATAGGTTTGAATTGGTATCACAATACTGCCATGTAGTATCTTTTTCACTTCCATGCTCACTTCCCTGTTTCTTACCACTGCTTTCAAGGAACCAGCAACCTTTCTTCTTTGTTGTACCCTTTCAAGCACTTCACCCTCTAAACTTCCACCCTTACTCATCACACTACCCAAGTACTTAAACGCACTCACATTGTCCATTTCCTCCTCATCCAACCTCACTGCACATTCATTGACTTCACTTTTCTCGAAGACCATAATTTTACTTTTCCCTACATTCACCTTTAGATTCTGTTTCCTACATACTCTCCCAAACTCATCCACCAAGCCTTGCAGCTCCCCTTCATCTTCACTTAACAACACAATATCATCAGCAAACAATAACACAGGGAGTTTCCAAACACTGCCCTCTCTCATTAGGGCCTCTCCAAAATCCACTGTCCCATCTTGTATCTCTTTAATAACCTCATCCATATACAGATTGAACAAACATGGAGACATGACACATCCTTGTTTCAATCCAACCTTTAAATAGAAAAATTTATTCAGTTCACTATCCACATGCACTGCAGCCTTAGCACCCTCATACATACTCTTCACGGCCTTCAACAACTTCTCATCTACTCCATATATTCTTAATACTTTCCACAATCCTTGTCTATCCACCCCGTCATAGGCCTTCTTCAGATCCATGAAGGCCGTATACAACTTCTTCTCTAGAAACTTTTCCACTAAAGCTCTAAGAATGAATATCTGATCTATACAACCTCGTCCCTTCCTAAAACCTCCCTGTTCTTCTCCAACTAATTCCTCAGTTATTTCCCTAACTCTGTCAATAAGTATCCTACCATATACTTTTCCAATTACACTAAGAAGACAAAAGCCCCTATGATTACCACACACTTCTTTTTCCCCTTTTCCTTTGTACAGGGGAATAATTATACATGACTTCCAATCCTCTGGGACTCTACCTTCCTCCCAGGCCAATCTGCATATCTTTCACATCCATTCTACTACTATCTCTCCCCCATGCTTCAACCTTTCACCACACACTCCATCAATTCCTGAGGCTTTCCCCATTTTAACTTTCCTCATTGCTTCCACAACTTCCATCCTACTGATTTCTTCCTGTCTTTTCATATCCTTCCTTCTTCCAGCCATTCCCCAGCCACTTCTACTTGCATTACTTTCATTATCTATGTTCAACAAATACTTAAAGTGTTCTCTCCATCTGTTCACTTTTTCACCCGTCTTCACCAGTAATCTACCATTTTTGTCTTTCACTCCCCAGCTAACTTCTTTGGCACCCTGTCTAACTCTCTGTACCTCTTTCCCGAACATTTTCTTACATTCCCTCCACTTTACACTCAAATTCCTTCCAAAATCCTCATCCACTCTCTTCTTACTCTCTCTTACTAATCTTTTCACCTCTCTTCCTCTCTACATATAACTCTCTTTTCCGTCAGTCAACTTCCTCCACGCCCCAGTTTCTCATCCACTCACTATATGCTTTTTTCTTTTGTGCCATAGCCTCTCTCATCCCATCACTCCACGAATCTTTTCCTTGCATCCCCTTTCGTCTTCTCTTCACCCAACACACCACGTCACATGCTGCACAGATTTCTTCTGTGAATGTCTTGCTCACACCTTCCACGTCCCTCATCTGCTCCAATCCATATTTACCCAATCGCTTCTCCACTTCCCCCTTATATCCTGCCTTTTTCCATCCTCTTGTAACATTTTCACCCTGCTTGTATGAACTATTTCTTCCCGTCCTTTCCTTCTTCTATTTTTCCATTTCATTTGGACATTCTGACCACCACCGTGGTCAGAAAGTCCACTCCCCCAACCTCTATATAGTCTTGCATCCATTATACACATTCTCATCCTTTCATCCACACACATATAATCAGTCATTGCCTTCCGTTTATTCAGTTCATCACCCACCCTTCTCATCACTCGCCATGTATACTTATGGATAATTTTGTCTGAAGAAGGTATTTGCTATCATCAACCCCCTTACGGTACGAATGTCCACTAAAGCACTGCCATTCGCATCCATCTCTGCAGGCTCACCCCACTCACCAACTACTCAATCCACCTTAACATTCCCTACTTTTCCATTCATATCTCCAATCAAAAACACTCTTTCATTCCTTTGAAACTTTTCCATTCATGCTTCCACATTTGTCCAGAATTCTTCTCTGACTGCTTGAACGATCTTGCATTGGCGCATACACGCACACAATCACCCAGTAGTCCAGTAGTCCAGCTTTCAATCTTACCCACACAATCCTTGAGCCAACTGATCCATACTCTCTTATATTCTCCTTCCATTTGTTACTCATAATACACACTCGTTCTTTTGCCTGTCATTCTTACCTACTTCTGTGCATATACCCCATCCATACTCCCATTCTCTCACACTCTCACCTAAAACAACATTTGCCTAAAAGTTGATGAACTTAGTGACACAGAAGAATATTTCATTTATAAGGTAGTGAATTTCCACAGAAGTTTTATTGATGGTAGAACTGTATCTGTGGTTCTTCCACTTCATAAGAGAGAAGAAAATGGAGCCCTGCAATTGTAAAAAACAGCAGCTAGCTTAATATGGTGGGTCGAATATAGACTTGTCTGCATTAGTTGAAGACGTTTTTGCACCTGTTTTTGCTGCCTGTGAGGGAGTTATATGTTATACACTTATTTACGCTTAGGAATACTGAAATGAGAATATCCAATGTGATCATCCTTCTCTGTTTACTGCCCCCCCCCCCCAACACCACCACAATTTATCCGTGTCAAACAAACACCTGGTACCAGTCCTAAAACTGGATTCAGGTGGATTGCCTCCCTGTAGTCCATAGTCTGATATTTCGCTTGAAGCTTAACTACTGAGAAAAAGTACCTACCTTGCTGTTGGCATCAGTCAGACTTAGGCATTTGCGTACGATGTGCGAACTCACTACAATCGCCGCAAATCATCACCAGTTGGAACATGATTGCTAGTATTAAGTAAGCCTTTCACACTTGAAAAAGGGTACCATCCCCTTTTTATGATATTAATGCAGACAGATGAATTCATCCACATAATCTCACAATTCATATAAGCTTAGAGGCTTTGGACCTTCGTGCGATATTATAACAGGGCACACACTTGATTCAAATTTTTATTTCGCCCGAGACAGAGTCCACTGAGGTATTGTTCTTGGTTGCTTCTTTGTTTCTTCCTTTGTTTGTTGGCAACATTACAGATAAACGGTTGAATAAAATTACGTGACATTTTTATGATCTGTGGGCACTAATCTCAAAAGGAAGTGATTAAATTTTGAAGGTAACAACATGATCCTGAAAGGTCAAAATCAAGGTTATGGATTTTCAAATGGCTATAACTTGAAACCGGTTGAAGGCAGAGATATATACTACTACCAACATAAAGGAACTTCCATATGAACTTTCATTTTGCATCTCGACCTTTACCCTGAGTGACCTTGAAAGATCAAATTCAAGGTCACGGGTATTCAGGGGGTTGTAACTGGTTGTAGACAGCTATTTACTATTATCAAAATACAGTAAGTCTCATATTGGTATTCAGTTGGTACCACGACCTTTGACCTTAACTGACCTCTCATTTTCGCTATTACATTAGACTTTAATTGTTTACTGACATTAAATGGAAGTGTCAATTCAGTATTTAACAGCAATAAAATAACTGCTGTCGGGCCAGGTTTGTTGTGCCTTACATCACCTGTTTTGCAAGACCATGCACTTTTCAAGCTCTTTTCAGCAACATCTTCACAAATTTTGAGATATACCTAAATCCACTAGATTCATAAGCTTCGCAACCATGGGTGTAGGTCGGCTGTGATTTTAATAATTTTCCATCTCATTCAATTTTGGTGCTCATTTTGACACTCGTTGGCCTTTTTCAGCAATATAGTAGCGAATACTTAGAAAACCCACTATAGAAAAATACATCACTTTTCAATAAAATTTTCAAAAGTGTGTAGGTCTGGTGCAGATATAACAGTACTGAGATAACACACCTTTGTTGCCCAGTATAGTGCTTTTTGGCTTATTGTAAGAAATATGGGGCGAATTTTGAGAAACGCTACTTATGTAACACCTATTGGTTTATTATTTTATCATAAGCTTCTCAGGTATGTGTGCAGATCCAGTATAGCTGGAATAGAACCTGAAATTATTACACAGTTTTATTTTTATTTATATATTTATTATTATTATTATTTTTTACAAATGTGACGAATTGCGAGAATAGTGAAGTATCACGGATTGCTTTAACATAAACTTTCCAAGAATGTGCATATATCAGTTATTAACTTTAACAGAACCTGAAATTATAAAACAGTTTTTTTATTTCATTATGTGTTTATTATTATTATTATTATTTTTTACAAATGTAGCGAATTACGAGAAAAGTGAGTGAAGTATCACGCATTGCATTAAAATAAACTTTCCTAGAATATGCATATATCAGTTATTAACTCTAATAGCCTCCAAAAACAACAGTTTCGGAAAAGTATTGTAACATCTGTGAAACTTGCCCGGAGCAGGCTGAAATATATATAAACAACGTTATGGAATTAGTGAAAGTGCTCATCGCAAAAATAACATCAAAACATCTTGTTGACTTGCACACTAATTCCTGGTGTTTGCCAGGGAACACTGATACATTAGTACCTTTAGGGATGTATTACTGATCGCATCAAATACCACCAACTGATAAGATGCCTGTGTCAGATAAACGAGTTACAATTCCATCAATGGAGTATGAAATTCAGTTGTGGTACATTATTTCAGAATGATCTAATCATTCATAGGCTGTTACTCTAATAATATAGGCTGTTGCCTAGGCAGCCCCGCCCAGGGAAGTACTACCGCTAAGGTTACGGGAGACTCAAGGAATAGCCTGGATTCCATTTTCTCTCCTAGGCCTTGGTAGCTGGTTACACATCTTTCTGCCTCACACACCGGAGGGCATCAGGCTGCCCTCTTTACACAACACACACATCCACATTATGTTACATTACCTTAAACCAGCTATCCTCTCTCCAAAAAACATCGATCTTGTCATTACATATCATACCCATTCCACAACACATCCTTGTTCTCCCCTCCCCCCATAAAAAGAACCATGGCTGCTGCTATACTGGGAATCAGTGCAATGGTTTCTCGGGTGACCACCACTGGCAGGGCTGGATCGTTTGCGCAGGGCCCTCCTGGTCGTCATCAAGCAACTGTGCCACCTCCAGTGTTGCGGCGCCCTAAATCTGATCGTCAGTGCAGTAAAATTTTCTTTTGCAATATTAGGGGACTTCACTCCAACATCAATTCTGTTCAAAATTTCCTCCAGTTTGAATCCCCTGATCTGCTATTTCTGACAGAGACACAAGTAAGCTCCACCTCTGATTTAGCTAGATTTAATTTTCCTGGTTATATTGAAATTGAAAGATTTAATTTTCCTGGTTATATTGAAATTGAAAGATGAGTGGAACGCAGTGAAAGATCGAGAAAATGGCAGCGTGGATGAGGAATGGCAGTTGTTTAAGAGTACTGTGGTGGGGCATGCAGAAGAGGTGTGTGGTGTGAGACGTGTGGGTGGTGGCGTAAGAAAAGGAAGTGAATGGTGGTGCGAGGAAGTAAGTATGACTGTGACTGAGATGAGACGTGCATATGAAGTGTGGCTGCAGAGGAAGGATGAGATGTCATATGAAAGGTATAAGGAAAAGAGGAATAGAGCGAGAAGGACTGTGCGTGATGCTAAAGTGGCAGCAGATGAGAGGTGGGGTAGGCGACTGACAGAGAATTTTCAACAGAATAAGAAAATATTTTGGAAGGAGGTGAAAGGGGAGCGAAAGGGAGAGTCTGGGAAGGAAGAACGAGTAAAAGCAGAGGATGGAAGGATGTTAATTGAGATGGATGCAGTAAGGAAGAGATGGGCAGAGTATTTTGAAAGATTGTAAAATGTAGAGGAGGAAAGGGTGGCTGAGATTGTGGCGGATGGAAGGGTGCAAGGAATAAATGTGTTGGGAGAGTTGAATGATTCTTTGATCACGAAGGAGGAAGTGGAGAAGGCAGTAAAGGAGATGAAAATAGGGAAAGCTGCAGGTATGGATGGGTGTGCTGTGGAATGCCTGAAGGGTGGTGGAGTGACTATTGTTGACTGGTTAGTAAGACTGTTGAATGTGTGCTTTGAGAAAGGTATAGTGCCAATTGACTGGGCAAGTGCTTGTGTGGTCCCGTTGTATAAAGGCAAAGGTGATAAGTATGAATGTACTAGCTTTAGGGGTATAAGTCTGTTGAGTGTTGTAGGTAAGGTGTATGGTACAGTGTTAATTATGAGAGTTAGAGAGGGTACAGAGGGAGTGATGAGCAGTGTGGCTTTAGGAGAGGGAGGGGATGCATTGATCAGGTGTTTGCTGTGAGACAAGTGTGTGAAAAGTATTTAGCGAAAGGGAAGGATGTGTTTTGGGCATTTATGGATTTAGAGAAAGCGTATGATAGAATTGATAGGGAGGCTTTGTGGACTGTTTTAAGATTGTATGGACTTAATAGTAGTTTACTAAAAGGGGTGAAAAGTTTTTATGTAAATAGTAGAGCGTATGTAAGAGTGGGAAATGCTGTGAGTGATTGGTTTCCCGTGAGAGTGGGGCTGCGACAGGGATGTGTGATGTCGCCTTGGTTGTTTAATATTTACATGGATGATGTTGTAAGGGAGGTGAATGCAAGAGTTTTAGGTGGAGGTCTGAGTCTGGTGAATGTTGATGGTGGAGAGTGGAATCTGAAGCAGCTGCTGTTTGCAGATGATACTGCACTGGTGACTGATTCAGAGGAGAGATTGAGACAGTTGGCAGAGGAGTTTGGAAGGGTGTGTGAAAGGAGGAAATTGAAAGTAAATGAGAATAAGAGTAAAGTGATGAAGTGTATGAGGTTGATAGATGGTAGGGGGATGAATATAGTTTTGAATGGTGAGTTGCTTGAGGAGGTAGATTGTTTTAAATATCTAGGGTCACATGTTGCTGTGGATGGAAGAATAGATGCAGAAGTGAAGTTTAGAATAAATGAAGTAGGAAAGGTGCTGGGAGGAATGAAAAAAGTGTTTGAATGTCGTTCGCTTAGAATGGATGTAAAGAGAAGGCTGTATGAGGGTGTTGTGGTACCGACTGCGTTATATGGGGCTGAAACATGGAATATGGGTGTAGCAGAGTTTGAATGTAATAGAGATGAGGTGTCTGAGGAGTATGTGTGGAGTGACACGTATGGATCAGGTGCGAAATGATGAAGTGCGAAGGAGAACTGGAGTTGTTCGGGAGATGGCTAGTAGAGTTGAGCAGAGGGTGTTGCGATGGTTTGGGCATATGGAGAGAATGGATAATGAGCGATTGGTGAAAAAGATAACTAGATCTGATGTGAGAGGTGTAAGGCTGAGAGGAAGACCACGAATAGGATGGATGGACAGTGTGAAGAGAGCGCTGGATGCGAGAGGGATGTCTGTTGAGCAAGGAAGAGTGGCTGTGCGTGACAGAAATAAATGGAGAGAAATTGTGAATGAATAAGTGATGACGCAGCCCTGAGGGGATATTCTCCCGCATTTGGTCTGATCAGCTAGTCAGGTCAGGTGTGGGTAAGGGGATGGGTCTGTTATGATGTGGCAGAGGTAAACCAGTTCTGCTGTTGGGCCCTGCTGCGGATGTCACTGATTGCATTGCGCAGTTGACCCTTGTGCGGTGTGGTGCGGTGAGGATCTGTCCGTTCTCCCCTTTGGGGCTAAGATGCGAATGAATGTGTTTGAATGGATGAGTAAATGGGGAGTGTGTCGTCCTGTCTCGGCTACCTCCCTTTCCTTGGGGGAAGCAGCCTAGGTATATAGATAGAGATAGATAGATATCTTGATTCAAAATTTCCGACCCAAAGGAGGCATATGTTGCCTTGCTAAATCAGAAATTGCCCTGGAGGAGATTACTATATTTAATTTTCTTTTTTTTCGACTATTCCATATACAAATTAAATTCTTTTGGTAAAATTAAGTATTTCTGTTGTGTTTGTCATTCCCGTAATGCCCCTTCACAGCCGAGTTTATTTGACTCTCTGACTTCACAACTAAGTGTCCTCAACATTAATATTGCATCAGAAATTAGTATTCTGGGTGATTTTAATGTTCATAATGTCGAATGGCTCACTTATTCACCCAGAACTGATGACTCTGGTCTTGAATGTGAGCTATTGCAGCCTCATTTAATCTCACCCAGATAGTCAGTCAACCCACCCGTGTACCAGACAACCCTGATCAAAACCCCACCTATTGGACTTCTTTCTAACAACCAATTCAGATAATTATAATGTCGAAGTGAAGTCCCCCCTCGGATCCTCGGATCATTGTCTGATTCATGCCACCAGTTTCACACCTACCACACGCTCCTGCTCTGAACCTGTCGTGATGACTAAATGGCACTACAACAGGGGAGACTGGGAAGGACTTCAAAATTTTCTCCTGGATGTTCCTTGGACCTCCTTTTTCTCTCATGATGCAAATTCCACATTGGGCCACATACAGGATTTCATTAAAGTCGGCATGGAAACATTCATTCCCCATCATAGTTACAGAACAAGATGTAATTCTCCTAAATGGTTTGACCACAATTGTGATAGAGTAACAGAACATAAAACAATAGCGTATAACACTTATACAAGGACCAAAACCAAAGAAGCCTTTAACTAATATAAAAATATCAGAAACCATGCCAAAACTATTATCAATGTTTCTAAATCAAACTTTCTAAATAGACAAGCTAACAAACTACTAAGCAATCCAAATGATAACAAAATATTCTGGTCAACCCTTAATTCATTCAAAACTAACTTCACTACCACCTCTTCCATTCCACCGTTACAGTCCCCCAATGGAAATCTACTGAGTGACCCACGTGGAAAAGCCAACCTTCTTGTTGACATTTTTTCAACAAACTCAACCCTAAATTCAGAAAATCATAATATTCCTCTACTTGATTTTGATCCCCCTCAAATACCTCCTTTCATGATTCACACCAGACACGTACAAGCCGTAATACAGAATCTATCAGCAGACAAAGCCACTGGTCCAGATGAAATTCTTTCAATAGTACTTAAAAATTGCTCCTCAATGTTGGCTCCTGTATTAGCAAAATTTTTCCGCTTATGCATCCGTACCTCAATTTTTCCAGCCCCTCGAAAAGAAGCAAATATCCATCCTGTTCCTAAAAAGGGGGCAACTTCTGATCCATCAAACTTTAAACCAATTGCAATAACTTCTGCTCTCGGTAAAGTTTTTGAGACTCTGATTAATAAACACATAGTCAAGCATCTAGAAATAAAATATTTTGATCAATGATTGGCAGTATGGATTTAGACAGGAACGTTCAACTGTAGATATTCTTTGCCTTCTTACCCATCAGATTAACAAAACAATAGACCAACATGGTGAAACACACACAGTAGCACTTGATATTTCAAAAGCATTTGACAGAGTATGGTATCAGGCCTTATTGTCTAAGATGTCACAGTATGGCCTTGCATCACTGGTTCCTCTAATTTCTTCTTACCTTCATAGTAGAAAAATATGGGTCATGGTAGATGGAACTTATTCTCAGTTTCATTCCATAAATGCTGGCGTACCCCAGCGATCAGTTTCGGCGCCAACCCTCTTTCTCATACATATAAATGACCTCCTGTCTGTCACGCACAACCCAATACATTCTTATGCTGATTACTCGACCCTTCATAGTTCTTTCACATTCAGTGCCTCCTTTACACAACTTGGTATTATAAATTTCCAAATAATCACAGCTATTTCTCTGAACCAGGACCTTTCTATAATTAATCAATGGGGACAAAAAAATCTGGTCTCATTTAAAGCTCAGAAAACTAAATACATTAATTTCTCCAATAGAAAGAATCCCTCAGAGTCTCACATAATTTTAAATGATGTCAGTATTCCCATATCCACTACAATTGATATCCTAGCTGTTACTCTAAACCCCAACCTAAGCTGGACAGCTTATGTTAAATCCCTTGCTAAAAATGCTTCTAAAAAACTGGGACTTATGTACAGAGTTCGTGAGTTCTTCACTGATGAGCAGATGGACACAATATACAAAAGTCATGTGCGTTCTCAAATCGAATACTGTTCACCATTGTGGAGTGGATGTGGAGCGGTTGCATTGAGGCGGTTGGACAAAATTTAAAATAAAGCCATTAGATTAATCAATAATCCTGCCATAAAGCAGGACCTTCCTCCATTATCAGTATGTAGAGATGTTGCGTCTTTAGCACTATTTTATCGATATTTTTACCGTAAGTGCTCTAACGAACTGGCTTCAATTGTGCCTCCCCTTCACATTTTCTCCCAAAATACTCGGGCAGCTGGGAGCACCCATGAACTTAAACTCTCTCCCCTACAATGCAGAACCTCTGCTTAACAAAATTCATTTATCCCGAGAACTACTACTCTGTTGAGTTCACTTCCTGGGAGTTGCTTCCCACATACATTTAATCCTCTCAGTTTTAAATCCAATTGTTATAAGCATTTTAAGAATGGAGGATGCCTTTAGGCACATGGACTTAATTTTTTTCCTTTGTTTTTCCTTCCTCCATTCATTATAAAAAAAAATAAATAAAAACAGTGGGTGAAGCCAAATATAATTATGCTCTAATGACAATAGTAACATAATGATAGTCTTTGTTTAATCCGTCATGTCCCAACCGATTTCGCACCTCCAATACCCCTCAATTCCGAGCTATTTTGATTTTTTTTTTTTTTGGCTAAAACCTCCGCTTTTGGTGAGAAACATCGAAAATTCATGGAGAAATCGCTCACCTGAGGTTTAAAATACTCGATACAGGTAGCAGTACCTCCTCACCTTACTGGGTTTTCTATCAGGCTAGTTCCAAAGAAAATGAGTTGTATGGGAGGGTAACCATTCCACAACATTCATAAACGGTATTTATTTAAGTATTTGGTATGAATTTATATGTAGAACGAGAGTATATTGGTTTTCAAACAGTAATATAGGCATTATAAGCATTGTTTCACTCACTAACTCATCACCATACCTGACTTTTTTGGCGACATTACCTGATCATCATTTCTGACTGTTTCTTCCTCTAATGCTATGTAAACTTTGTCCTCCACATTGTCATTGATTGGGGAATCACTCTGACCCTGAATATCTTTATTGGCCAGGTCACTGGTAACGGGTGAATTGCCGAGACAATGGCGTGCAGGAGGGGGGAGGTTATGTGGTGTAAGGCATTGCCCCTGCCTGGCATATTGTAGAGGAATAGAGGAAGGTGTCCCGTGTATATGTACCAAAATTCACGCGCGAAAATTGAAAATTGTGCAAATTATGAACCTTGCAATTGCACGATGTAGCAGTACGTCGATGGTTCTAGCTTTGAAAAAAGTTGCAAAGTACCCATACGTCGATGGGATGTCTCAGGTTAAGCTGCTTATTAGCACAGCTGTGACCAAGAAGACAGGAAAAACTGCATAGAAATAGCAGTGAAATCACTTGCATCTTGATAATGCACTGCCTGCATCTTATTTTTTCCTGCAGCAGTAGCCAGCAGGTCAATGAGTGGCCAGCGTTCTTCTGCTTCTGGAGGATATGTAAAAAAGAGACCTTTGAAGACAAAATTTGTACCATATATGGTAATTTGACATGGAGAATCCAAATCTACCATCAGCTGATACCTAAGGAGGTTCCATCGAATGACAACTTTACTAAAGGTGTTTAATTTAAGCCTATTGAGACAAAATGTTCTCATATACGGGTATTTGACATGGAGAATCCAAACACGCTGTCAGCTGACACCAATGATGGCGCCATCTAGTGAGAACTTTAGTAATAGTAGCTGGTAGTTACTTTTTACAGCAAATTGTTTGAATCAAGAGACTTGCCACATGTCCTAGAGCAATCCTACTCTTTTCTCTTGTCATTTAAATACTTAATGATGCGTCAATGTTTAGATATTTCATTACAAGTATGTGCACATTTTCATGAGATACTGTTATAACTGGGAAATCACAGTTTTTCGGGATGTATAGATATTAGACCATTGTTATGCACTGAAAAGGCCATGGTAATAAACAACAGGGTGGGGCAAAAGTCTCCATACAGACATGCAAACATATAAATTAGTATTCCAACTAATTAATAATATTAACAAAGTGTTCAGATCTACAGTAGGAATTACAAAATATGTTCGATAAGATTAACCCCTCCATGGCCGAAGGCCCGGAATTTTCCGTGCACCCCAGGCCGACGCTAGGGCCATTTTTGGAAGTTTCGAAAATTGATTTTTTTTCCTTGCCATATTGAAGAGAGAGTTCAGATGCACCTAACAGTGCAAATCGCAGTTCCTAGACGCATTTTGTGGCTTGCAATGAAGCGCGGAAGTTGCAGAAATATCGGCAACCGATAATGCCGCCCAGGGGACTGCCACAAAGCAACTGGGCAGGTGTTGTTATTTTTTTTTTTACCTCCCAAAACAATGCGAATGGTGCTGAAATGTTGTGCATATATGAGATACGATGATATAGAATAATTTCAGTACATAATCTGTTAGGAATGGCTGGAAAAAAAAAATGTTATGAATACATTTTCACCTTTTTGATATAAAATATATTTATGATAGTTTCGAGTTATTTTTTACGTTATCTTTGTGCCCATGCTTGGAAAAGGGAGCGAGAGAGTAGAATTTTCAGTCCTAAATGAGAAAACTGCACATCCTCCAAGGCTAGACTCTGCCACGAGAGAGTAAAGTGGAGTGTCAGATCCGATTAGCAATACGGAAATTGAGTCGCAACTTCTTGCTCCCATACCACGAGCATGGCTAAAAATAGAATCGTAATGCAGTTTCAGAACCAAGAATAAGTCTAATTATTACTAATACAGATACAAAGCAGAAATAAATACATTTACAGACGGGGAAAACGTATTTTTTCCGTCATAACATGTTCATCTTTCTCTATCATTTTACGTTCATCTTTATCATTTTACCTTGTTATATTCGCAGTATATATTGCTGTCTCGTAATCAGGGTGGTTGTGTATGTTTTGCATGGGAGGAAAAAGATTGTATTTTCTGTCTGGGTCGAGATGATGGGTGTGACTGTGTTTTTAGGCATGGCCACGAGCGAAAAAATCGTACATCCATGCGTCACGACAGCAGGTGGTGAACTGACAGATGTGTGTGAGAGGGTGAAGTCAAGGTCAGTCTCATGTCCCAGATTTTCGTTCACCTCCCGAAGGGTTGCACAGTTTTCTACAAGTTGCACTGCATCAAATGATCCAAACCATTACAGCAAACCTGAGCAAATAGGTAAAGATACCAAGACAAAAATGTATTTTTCACTTATCATGTCTTTTTTGTATGTGCCTGTATTACTTCATAATCATAAACAGGTGGTTGTGTGTGTTTTGTGAGAGAGGACAAAGATGATATGTTCTGCCTGGGTCGAGATAATGGGTGTAGTTGTGCATGTTTAGGCATGGCCAGGAACGAAAAAATGGAAAATCCCATCACAGCAGCAGGCTCTGAACTGCTTGATGGGGTGTATGGGAATGTAGTGTAGGTCAGTGTGAAGTTCAGAACGTTCACTCACTTCCCAAAAATTTTTGCAGTTTTTTACAGGCCGCGCTCAAACGACGCCGGCGGCCACGGAGGGGTTAACAACATAAAAACGTTAACATAACACATTAACAGACACGATAAGAGCTATTTCTCAATAAACCGCCAATATTTGTTTGGAGACTTTTGCTTAACCCTTGTAGTCTTTGTTATGTTGAAATCATATATATGAATTCATACTTACATATCTTAAACTTAATAAGTGGCAATCGAAAAGATATAGTATTATCTAGTTTTATGTGAATATTAACACAACATTCATATAGTCTTCAGTGCCGTGATATTATAGTGGTAGTAAATCACATGAGTTTATATTTGTGGTTTTGGTTCTGTCACTGTTGTCCCGGTGCTGTTATGGAAGCTCCCTTGTTGTCCGTCTCACTTTGTTATTTCCTGCCTCAAAAATGACCTTCGTATATTTTTTTCCCAACACTTTCCTGGACATTTTGGGGGAACTTCATCATGGTAGATTTCTTGGGATTCAGAGCTCTCTACTCCTTTTCTCTACGTAGGTTTTTCTTGTACACAGGATAAGCACTGAACAATAACCTGTATTTTGGGGATATTATGTATAACACACACACACACACACACACACACACACACACACACACACACGCTATAGTGGTCTCTACAGTCATAAAATGACAGAAAAAGCTGTGTACATGTCGGAGAGCGATTAAGTACCGGTATCTAATACACATTTTCACAGGAGAAGGTTGTAGCATAACCCAAATACGAGAGGCGGACTTTCTGATGTTCATGGAAAGCAAGAGATTGGGAGAACTGCGACTCTTGTTTCACTAACTCTCAAAACCCAACTCCTGACCATTTCACTTTGCTGACTTATTTCCCTCTTTAATAATAAAGAGTTTAGTCCAGAAGACTCTTATAAAAATTTTCCTAAATCTGCACTGAAGTACAGGTACCTCATACATTACACTGTTTTTCAAAATTCAGACTTAATGGTAGACCTAAAGCCAGCCTGAGAGTCCACTTGAGGAGGGAAGGGGGAAGGCGCGGGGGCAAAATTATCCCTGGTGTTGGTCTTTCTCTTGCTGACGACCAAATGAGATGTGTAGGACCATTGTCTTAGTCATTTTCTCTCGATTTCTCTAGTATTCATGACCTCTCCTCCCAGCTTCCTCGTTTGCTAAATACCACTTCTCCTTTAAACACCATCCCCTTTTTCCCTTCGAAACCCAGCTAACTCAGGCCACCGAGGACAGACCTTGCTCTATAATCACGTATTGACCGTGCTAGCGTGGCTGTTGTGTTTATGTTTGTGATAACTTGTTTTCGTCTTCTCGAACATAATCTTCTTAATCCTGTACACTCTAGCTATCCTGGTGATATGTGACTAAATGTATCCGTACCATTTTTGTTCACTCTATACCTACATACTCTCCAAAAATCTTTCCGAAACATATTTATAATGTGAATATATTCCTTTTGTCTCTGAATTCTCATTTCTGGATGGATTTGATGTTCAGCACCAACTTTGGCTTTCCTCTCCATTAACTGACCCACCTGGCATACAGTACGCCTTCATGATTTGCTCAAGATACGTTCCTAATACTCGTACGAGTACGCGGTCCTTGTGAATACTCATCATAACAGGGATGTATAATATATAAACTTATCTTTCTTAGTAGTGGAACTGACACAAAGATTTTGTCTAGTAACGTCAAAATATCAAAGTTTTTTCTCACATGCTGTTCTTAACATGTCCAAATGAAATTACTTAGGTGTGTACATATTTTGAGCCAGTTATAAGCCATATTACAGTCACAGTGACGAAAATTCAAACTTATGGGAAAAATATTATGTAGAAGGAACTTAGATTTTTAGCTTCCATCATAACTCTGGATACCATGGCAGAGGGGATATGAAAAAGGATCGCTATATAGTATAAGAAGCAGATATATCAATTTATAGACACACACAAAAATAATTACCCAAGTTACACGGTTGGAGTGACCAAAGAAAATGGAATGTCGGTTCATCTCTCTGGCGCATCCTCGGGTTCCGATAGGGGAAGGCATTGCATACGAGATACCATCTTAGATGACGCAGACTGTGAAATCCCTTATAGATATATAAAGCTCCACTGAATATGCCACTTAAGGTGGCACACACAAATAATTACATTTCACCAGAAACTACGTGGCAAGGGGAGTGAGAGTATTTGCCACAATCCCCCGGACCAAATATGAAGAATACTGTTAATCATTTCACTGGTGTTCCTCTTGGATCATTGTCTACTAAAGGTCCAACCGCATTGCCTCCTGTGCCTACGACAGTGTGCCACCGAAAGTGAGTAGGCACTGTCTTGGCAGATAAGAGACGAAGACATTAAATGAAGTGAAAACCATGAAGATCTACACATACAAAGAATGATGCCTTACCGAGGATTACAAACTTGATAAAAAAATACTGAGTTATAAAACATTTGTTGGGATATTGTAGGTCTGAGTGACAGCCACTGAAAAGAATATATAATTAATTGAGCTCCAAGACAGTAACCATCTATTTTACTACACAAGAAGGCAAAATGAAAGAGTTAGTGGTGTAGGATTTCTGATTATTGGAATCTTGCAAAAAACATTGTTAAATTCAGCAGTGTTTCTGACAGGGTAGCATGTATTGTAATCAGACTGGGCAAAAGATACACCCTGCAAGTAATACAAGTATATGTACCGATTTCTCAGACCTCAGATGAAGAAACGGAAACATTCTATGATGACATCTCCCAGATTATGGAAGAAGATAAGACCATATATACTATACCGATGGGAGATCTCAATGCAAAAGCTTACATATCAGAAAATGGAGAAGCATGTATGGGTATGGGAAGATTCGGAGTGGGAGAAAGGAATGACAGAAGTGAAATGGTTGCTGAAATGTATAACAGGAGAATAATGAACGCATTCTTTCACAAAAGAACAGGGAGAACATGCATCCGGAGAAGTCCAAATGGAAAAAAAAATCGATTTCATTATAGGAGATAAGAACCATACGATCATAAATCTCACAGTTATCACAAAAGAAAATATAGTAAGTGACCGTAGAATGGTGGGCTTAAGAGTCAGAATCAATTTCAGAAGTGAAAGAAAGAAGCTGATGAAAAATAAAAAGGTATACCCAATAAATAACTAATAGATTTCAGACTCAATATTATGCTGAGTGTGACAGTGACAAGTTGAATGATAGACTAACAAAAGTGCTAAGAGAAGCAACGGAGGTAGTAGGAAAAGCTAATACAACCAAAGGCAACAGGAATTAAAAAATGATCGTCGAACGCATGAAAAGAAGGAAGAAGATGAATGTAAAGACAAGAAAATATGAAATATAAAGAGCAAAATTAAATAAGATTAACAACAAAAAAGAAAGAGCAATATGGATCAGGTCAAAGATAACATTAAAAAATGGAAAAGTCTGAAACACATCCTAAGCAAACTGGCACTAGGAAAATAACAAATTCTATCACTGATAGACAAAAACAGTGGAGTCATTAAGTGCACAGATGATATGGGGAAGAGAATTAAAGAATCTTACAAAGAACACTAAGCATCAAATATAACAGTACCAACAGCTAACATTCCAGTCGACACAAGTGAAGTATCAGAGGTCACACCAGATGACCTAAACATTTCTCTTTAAAATATGAAAAGAGGGAAGATCCCAGGACAAGATGGAACAGTAGCTGATTTACTGTCGGATGCAGGAGCAGAAGTACAAAACAGACTCGCCAGCTAATTTACTCAGTGTGTAGAGATTAAAGAAAAAAAAATCCCAAAACATGATGTACTACAATAGTTATTTTGCTTTACAAGAAAGGCAACTCAAAATATCTTAGTCTTTACAGTTATTTACAAACCCTTCACTAAAGTCCTTATGAAGCGAATAACAAATTTGCAAGAAAACCAGCCAAGTGAGCTGGCAGGCTCACTTGGATGAGCAGGCGAATATTCCACTAATGATCATGTACACACAATGAATCATCCAGTTGAGAAAATTACGGATTATAATAAACCACTGTGCTTAGGTTTTGTTGATTATGAAAAGGCTTTCGACTCAATGGGGCACAGAGAAAATATAAATTCACTGCAGGATGAGGAAGCAAATCAAATCTATAAAATGAATGTATATTCCCAGCCATGACATACGGCAGTGAGACCTGAAAACTGACAAAATTAACGGAAAATCAAGTAATCCTTTCCCAAAGAGCAAAGAAAAGGTCAGTGTTGGGAATATCGTTAAGAGATAGGAAAAGATCAACTTGGGTGAGGAAGAAGACTGAGGTCAAAGATAATATTGAAGTTACAAATGAATAGAAATGGAGGTGGCCAGGTCATGTAGACAGAATAAGAGATAACCGATGGGGCAAGAGGCTGACAGACTGGACTCCAAGTCTGTCAGGTCTATCAAAAAAAGGCCTGGCAGGAGGTAGGATATCAGAAACACTGATTTTCAAAACTAACAATACAATTGGTAGTTCCTTATTTTATTTTTTTTCAAAATCAGACAAAATCCCACGTGATCTTTGGTCGTGTCTTTCATACAAATTCATATGTGATAGCTGTAAGGCGTCGTATATTGGTAAAACAAAGAGACGCTTAAAATCCCGCATTGCTTACTCATTAGATTGTGCTCAACCACTCACAGGGACAATGTTTTCAGTACTGGCTACAAGTTCAAGGGCAGAGGACCTAACAATTACGGTACAGTATCCTTATATTCATAAATTGAGAGGTCCTCCATTCGTCCTTATGAGACCAGTGCTCAGTTACTTTGTTTTTAAGCAGGTTTGTAAGTTCTGATTTTATTTTATGATCAGGTATTTACATCAATTATTTTTTAATAATTCATGTTGTAGGATTATATTTATTTATTTTTTTTCATATCGACAAATCTAGGTAGATCTATTACTCTTTTAGCAATTTCAATACATGGCTGGTATCATCGTCTTTTATCTTTGTACGTTTTATTTCTTTTCTGCTCCCCCCCCTTTCTATAAAATATTATAATTTCTAGGTATATATTTTATGTTCAATATTATTTCTCTTCCTTTTTTTAATGGTCCTATTACTTGTGTCCAGGCTCAAATGGTGAAGCATGTGTGTTTTGAAACGTTGACCAAAAATAAACATGATATGGGTCATATCTACGCTAGTGTTGCTGTTCATATATATATATATATATATATATATATATATATATATATATATATATATGAATTGGGAGTGGTTTTATATGTTGGTGGGTCTTGTGGATGATGAGTCAAGTCACTATAAAGGAAATTGAAATCAACAGACATTTACCTGCCCCAGTTTGGGATTGAACCTTCGACTGTTCAGCAGCAGAGTACGTCTCTACCCATTTGATAAACTCCAACCCCCCATATTGTGTGTGCATTTTGTGTTCATTATACGGGTGAATTATTAAAATTTATTTGATGGTATGAGGTTTGCTGTTGTTGAGAGGGGAACCGAATATTTTGTCTTTGATATTCCTCGTTTGAAACTGTGGGCCTGTAGTTTGTGCATGACGCAAGGGAACCGGTTCTGCCCAATATATGCACAGATTCGGCAGGTCTTTCGCAACCAAATGGTCTCAAGAACATATTGCTCGGCACAATATGCTCATTTTGTCTTTGTCGAAGTCTTTTAGGTAGGCAGCCACCTTTAGATCTCCTGTACACATTTCCTTCCCGTTTCCACCTCTTGATCCATCTACACACTGTGGTGACGCTGGCGCCGCTCTGTTCCGCAATGGCTCGTGATGACAGTCCGTTCCACCACATCCACACAAACCGCAGTCGCTCCGATAAAGTGGTTGGTTTGTAATAGTGAAGGCGCTCCATTCGGCAAGATCTGTATAAAGACGAATTGTTTAAAATCAAACCAGTTTACGTTTCCTAAGGACTGGCAATATCTGGATAACCCGATTCAGTTACTCATTTACATTCTCTCTTGGTGTCTGCCCTCCACTCTTCCTGCTTCTCCCTTTCCTTCCTTTCACTCTTATTGCACTTTTTTCCACTTCAGGTGGCTCTTCACTGAGTGAGAAGCCTTTTTCTGCAATAAAGGAAACCACTTACAGCATGGGTGGTAACCATTCAGCCAAACTGAGGGGTGAAGTGGAGCCTGCAATGGTGCCTCTGTTAACTAGGTGGAGGGATGCATATGTGGCTTCTTTCCAGGAGCCAAACCATCACGCTATTCCCCCCGCCTCGCTGAGGCGATGTGCTGTTAGCCGTAAAGGATCATTGGTTCATTGCACGGGACGACCCTGCAGGGGTAGTTGCTTGCCTACAATTGATGTGTGTGCTGGGCCAGACAGACTGGGTTGATCGACAAAAACAGGTTAGCGAGAAATTTCGAACAACGTACTCAAAAAAAAAAAAAAAAAAAAAAAAAATCTAATATGTATAGACTGAAATGACCTGAGACTTTTTCGTTTCTGGATAATCATTTGGTGGGAGCCTTGTCCATCAGCGGATGGAAATGCCGTTTCGTTATTCCTATGCCATGCAGTGTCCATCAGTCATTATTTGTAAAGGTCTTTGTATGCTCATTAGATATGACGAGTTCAGGGAAAGTTTCTTCTTCACGATAATATAGTGGAAAGAAAAGTTAAGTGTAAAATCCTTAGTGATGACTATGGATGAGTATTACACCATGATAGATGTCAAAGAGCAATAATCTGCAAAGACTAAATCACTCTCTATACAGGTATATCCCATTGGATCCCAGGGGTGCTGGGCCAGGCATGGCGCCGGGTGGGTGCTGAGCGTACCGCCCACCGCCTATCGGCTCATAGTCCCGAAGCTCATAGGTCCCTACCCGGGGGTTCCCTACTTTATAAAGACTTCAATAATCCCAGTTCTGTCCAATATTCCGGACACTGGGCTCCAATGGGATATACTACTCCAGATGAACAACACCCCATCACAGGATGGCATTCTAGTTTTTTTTTTTTTTTTTATGCGAGGAAGAAGGAACCAAAGGCCATGAGCCCGAAGTAAGAGTTCCCTCCAAGAGAAAAACAAAATACAAGAGAGAGCCAAATTCAAGATCCATTCATTTCGAGATGCCTGGACACACTTGACATGGGAGGCTTTGTAGCTCCATTTCCTGGGCACTTTTCATTTACATGTTACGCTTTGCAGTTGAGTAAATGGTGGCGACTATCATCCCCTCAATTGATGTTGTGCTACCTACTTATTCCTTCACTTTATTCATTCAGTCTCTTTGTTTGCCCCTCATCTTCTCCCTCCTCTCCCTTCCTTCCTGTCACTTTTTATAACTCTTCTTCTCACTTCAGGTACCCCTACGCTGATTAACAATCCTAATGGTTTCCTGTAACCCAGTAAACTATTTGCATCGCTGGGTCGTAATCACATAGGCATATAGTGGGTTCTTTATGGAACCTACTATGATGCCCCTGTTAAATGGATGAAGACACCAATGCTGCTTCCATACAGAAACCATACCTCCACACTTTTACCCGCGCCTTGCTGTGGCGAGGCGCTGTCGGTCGCAGAGGAACATCAGTTCACTGCACGAGACGGCCCTGCTGGGGCGGGTGCTTGCCTCCGGTTGATAGATCTGCTTGGCCAGACAGACCGGGGTTTACCAACAACAACGCCTCGTCTTCTTGTACGTTACTAAGGCGGACTAAGTCCAAACTAAAAATATATTATCAGCAAAGAAAATACAATGGAGTCGTATGTAAACTTAATCGGTAGGACAATAGTAACCTCCAAAGCCAGGAGGAGTACGACCCTCTGCCAGGCTGAACACAGTCAGCCATAGTCATCTGAATCAGTGCTTGTAAGAACGTTTCAAGAACAGTGATATGTACAGAATATGTCCAGTTTCTTACCAGAATAGACATTTCAATGTATTCATCCCGAGGACGTATTTTTGTTATACTTTTGACCACCAAATGTCTGTAATAAGTTTACGCAGACTTTACATACTGAAGTAGATACGAGTATTATTTTCATCAAGATATTTCTACCGGTGAGCTTTCCAAAGTCCAGTAACATCATCGGGTCGCAGGAAGAGTAAGCTACATATATATATATATATATATATATATATATATATATATATATATATATATATATATATATATATATATATATATTCTTCGTCTGCTATGACTCCTTGTCAACCAGATCATATTCCATACCGTCAGATGGACTAGAATGATGGATTAATGATAGGGTTGATTGTTGTGTTCTGACTGAGGGTATGAGGAAAGTCCGCTGCTGTAACTCACTCTGAACAAGAAGTAAACACAGAACTGTGTTGCAGGTCTGCTATTAGAATTATAGCTTTATGTGTGCGTGTGTGTGTGCATGTGTGTGTGTGTGTGTGTGTGTGTGTGTGTGTGTGTGTGTGTGTGTGTGTGTGTGTGTGTGTGTGTGTGTGTGAGAGAGAGAGAGAGAGAGAGAGAGACAGAGAGAGACAGAGACAGAGAGAGAGAGAGAGAGACAGAGACAGAGACAGAGACAGAGAGACTGTAATAGTGAGAACATGCATTGCAGAAAAGGTTAAAAAGTGAGCAACTGTAACTTTATCTTTCTGTTGATTTACAGTGTGATAACAGAGTGTGCCAGAGTAAGCAGGACTGCCAGATAATGAATAGGTGTAAATATGAGAGAGAGAGAGAGAGAGAGAGAGAGAGAGAGAGAGAGAGAGAGAGAGAGAGAGAGAGAGAGAGAGAGAGAGAGAGAGAGAGGTGATGAGAAATCATATAGCAGAAACAAAGTGCCGCAGTGAGTGAGTGAAAGAAACTGTGAGAGAGCGTGCGTACGGTATGCGAGAATGGGCGTGAATGAAGTTGGGGAGAGTAGAAGTGTGATTAGGTGTTACGCGAGTTTCATAAAAGAGGGAACGCCAAGCGGTGACTGTGAGTGGGAGAATGTGACAAATTGTAGAGAAATTGGTAGTTAAGTGAAGGTATGACAAAGAGATGCTGGGAAAGAGAGTGGCAGTAAATGTGAGAGTTGATCAGGAGTGAAAGTACAATTAATGAGGATGTGACAGAGGTTCACTTTCTGAATGTGAATGAATAGAAGTGTGATATTTCATCAGAATATTTATAAAAATAAATTATTATAGTGCGTAGCTCAGAGAGATAATACGGTAGTTATGTTTTCATCTGAATAAACGTAGATTCTTCAGATAAAAAGCTCTTGATGTGATTTACTTCATCTACTAGACAGGGATTATCACTTTGGGGAGTGAACTGAGACTATTATTTTGGAGCGTTATAAGGGAAAAAGTATAAACAATAAGTCAGACAGACCTGTATACTTAAGTATCCCATGTTATCCTTCTCAGTGGGATACATGGGGCTATTTCCTGTGGTTTGCTAAGATCTCTGTTGAAGATCTCTATTAATGTATCTTTTTATTGGGCTCCTGTTCTAGCACGCATGTCACATTAGATGGGGTTATCAGTGCAATGCATGTGTAAAATGCCCAAGCGTAATGACTTAAAATATATCTCAATCAGTATATTAAATGATGACTTACTGCCAACAAGCAGTGAACCAAGCGAGGTTTGAACAAAAGTAATAATAGGAACCTGATTGTGCAAGTTTCATATTTAGTTTCAAGTATTTTGCAAAGTGTAACTAAAAGTTATATACGTCAGACAGATAAATATGTGAAACTTGTTACAGGCATGGCAGTATTACTGTCTGTAATTCCTACTGCAAATTCTCCGTTAATAAAATTAAAACGAATGAGATTAAATTAATCACTTATTGAAGCACAAGTCTTTTTTCCTCCAATCACTCTAAGACGCCTCTCCTCACAAACCTCACACTCAAGCCTTGGATGATTCGAGCTAAAAATGATCATAACAAACAACACTACTGGCATTAATTATCAAAGCACTGGACGCCATCCCATGTCTCCTAGTTTACATATGAATCATTAAAATCAGGCGTGATCTGATCACCAGCCTTCCCCCCCAAAAAAAAAAAAAAAAAAAAAACTTAGTAACTATTTAGCAGAACGAGAAAGAATAGTAATGCACCACAAGAAAGATTAGCAGAGCACCGTCATCACCATCCTGGCCCTTTTTCCCACCTTAGGATGACGTGAAGACAATGATCAATGTATACTAAGTACACAGTTTGCAGACACTTCTAATTCTCCAAAAATCATGGCAATGTATCCCAAGCAGACTGCATGAATACAATCCACTGATATTAACATACTCGTGTAACCATGATAAGTTCCAAACTATAGGCATACTATAGATAAACACAGAACAACCACTAGCTTATAGCAAATAACAAGATTTAAAGTAGCACTCATTAGTTCAGCAATTACAATCCTTACTAGCCACAACAAAGAACATCAGATACCTCCTCTCTCTCTCTCTCTCTCTCTCTCTCTCTCTCTCTCTCTCTCTCTCTCTCTCTCGAAATTATACGCACAAGTCTGCGAATTTTGGAGAAACATTTAAAGCAAGCAGCGGCGCCTAGGCACAGCAAACCCGTCCCCGGCAATCATTTTAGTGCTGACGTAAAAACACAACAGGATATCTAGTGAAAGGTGTCACATATAAAATTTGGAGTAAATCGGGTGAAAATTGACGATTTTATGACCATTGAGAATTTTATGCCCGACCCACCTGACACTGACCTCTACCGCTAACTGGAGGATGGCCCCGCTGATGTAATAATGCATGTAATTGGATGCAGATTTGAAAGATGCATCTTTAGGCTTTGGTTTCATCCCGATATGATAATTTGAAAGGAGTTATAGCGAAAAAACGATTTTTTTAATTTAATATTTTTTTTTCGGGCCTACAGCCTGGTCCTTGGTCTAATTTGGTCTCGAATGTAATCCAGCGATCAGAAGGTCGTAGCCCATCATCCCTGTAATTTTAGTCAAAATTGCACCCGTCGTTGTCGCGTATATTTGTTGACAATCAGACAAAGAGACAAACAAACAGACATACAAACCAAGTGAAAATAATACCCGACCCCGAGCCCATCCGGGGCGGGGACGGGTAACAATGAACAATAAACCACTCCATGACTAATTACAACACGAACTGAGTTCCGATGTCCTAAAAACTCAAAAGAATCGATTTTACCAATCCAGTCAAGAACAATACAGCGACACAGCTCAGATTATTGCAGAATAAAACTACTGTATAATTATAAGCACGACGAAGATTAACATAGCACCACCATAATCATTATAACCACCATCTTGACCTTTTTTCCCATCTTTGAATGAGGTGAAGACAATGGTCAGTATATACAAAGTACACACTTTGCAATCACTGACAAGTGTGAACATAAGATATGCATTGCTACTGGAGGCTGGCTGCAAAATAATGCAAACGAACAGCATCGATGGAGCATCCACTGACAGATACAGTCTTTTTTTTTTTTTTTCTGAGATAGCCAACGTGTAGACAAGTTCCCACATTTTTACGATAATACTTGTAACACATGACAATCACAATACACGTCTGGCCTTTCTGTATCGTTGCTAACTACGCTCTATAATGCGGGATGCAGGCTCAGCATCCAGCAGATACAGGAGTTTCATAAAGGACTCAACAGTATTAAGGATTTGCTTATTTCCTCGTCCTCCCTATTTTGAAATTTCTGTACTGAGAGCTGAGGACCATCTACATATGGGCAGACAATTTGTTGCCTCGGCTCACAGTAACACTCGTCATCCATATCACTACAAGCACAACCGTACAGTTTCAATCAAATGAAAACATACACCAACAACCCTCTACACCATTATCAATAAAACTTGGCCACCAACAGATGAAACAGATACTGGTACAACCAATAGATCTAAGCTTGCAATGCACTACCAACTTGGGAGGTAAACATGAAGTACGTACAAAGTGCAAAACTCCCACACATAGTAGAATTAGACTCGCTACACAATGCTGCGTACACCTCCCATTCCTAATTTCATATGCACATGACCTAAAAACTTTTATGTACAACACATGTACAGCTGAAGCCAGTTATTCCTTTAAATTTCTGGCTTTTCGAACTAATGAAAGGAAACTCCAACCTGCACGTTTAGTATTGGTTAGTGTAGCAATATCTTGCAAAGTTTTGACACGCATTCGAGATCATGTAAATAAACTATACACTGCGCTTGTACACTGTTTAAAGCTGTACTCTGTCCTATATACTGTCACGCGAAAACTTGAGGTGTCAAGCATGCCGTACCCACATGATCCATGTTCATGTTGGCATATGGGATTTCGTAGAAACGTCACGGCTAATCTATGTATTACTTTACATCCTCATATTCTCGTAAATGCTTTTCATGTTTGTTCAATCCCAACACAGTTTGTATTAGTAACATACATGATAAGGTTTAAAGTTTATTATAAAAAGGCTGAAAACAAAAAAAGTTTCTAGATTTCCTGAGCTAGTGTGAAGGTAGACAGAGTTTCTGCTCACCAATTGCCTCAGGTTTTGCTCAGAGAACTTAATCAAAGATCTGTCGTTCACTGTAAAGGTAGTTCTAGCTTTGCTAGATTACGAAAGTGACGGTGGATTCTACTCTCTCTCTCTCTTCAAGCCGCAGGACTTCTCTTACTGCTAAATATTGTCAAAACTTGCTTTAGGGTCCAATTGTTTTTATCTGTGGGACTCGAATCATGAAGAAGTAAGCTACTCAGACGTATCTTAACAAGCCTATGCTTCTTTATGGGTCATGCAAGAGCTACTCAGGCTCATTCCAATGAGCCTATACATCTTTATCGGTCATGCAGTATCTGGAAGTTGGTCAGTATCAGTGCAGCGTTAAGTATTAATCTCAACAATATCGTTCACATCGAAGGCTTCAATAACTCACCTTCACCTGAAATAGAAATAGTCTGGCAGAGGATAGCAGAGTTCTCCACACTATGAGAGGGTCAGTGGTAATGTACCGGTATTAATATTCAGATTCTTATATACTTACTCTCATCGGGATAAGGTGTTCTAATATTAACCCCTCCACTTCCCCCCCCCATAAAAAAGAGCTGTCACGACCATGACAAGGGTAATTCTGGACTTTTTTCCTACCACTGGCTTGTATTACAACAAATCGTGGCAGAGAGAACATTGTAATAAAAACGTCATTGTCCTGAAGAGTTAAAACATCAAATATAATCGATTTCTTTTCATCTCGCAGAACAGGCCGTTTGTACAAATTCAGTCCTAAGTCGTTGTTGCATGAAATTCGATGAGTCAAAGTTACTGGGTAGGAATGAGTCTTGTTGGTTCCTACTCAGAATCTCCAGTCTGACTATACTTGGCCATCAACTGAGCTAAAGTGGGTTTAGGATCTTAGCCGGGCTCGAACAAACACTGCAGAAAATAGATCAAATCTTACGCTAGGTGGCTGCAGCAAGGTGGAGAGAGGACAGCGCGATGCAGCAGCGATGATGCCAACTGAGCTCCACCTCCACAGACACGAGCCTTTATAGGAGTTAGAAGGTGAACACGCAGACGCTCGTCACACTATTGATCTGTTTCACCGTATCTATAGCATAGCAATGAAGTTTTGGTAATCGCTGGCTGTAATTCCTCTTTAATTTCGACTTTACTACCAAATGCTATTTATATGACACCTATCCTTTCAAACGCTGCTTCGTCTCATCCATGTCTGCGAGTAATAACGATTTAGTAAGCTATTCCTGCATGTCTGCTTCTCTTAATGTTTGGTGTTTGATGATGACCCTCTCTATCATTACCATGAGATATTTTATATTGTATGCTTGTTATCTTCAGGTGACTGCATTAAGCTCGACTTTTCTCTTTCATTCTTTCGTTCTTTCTCTTGTGCTTTCGTTATTTATCTTTTTTTGTTACTAAATGTCGTTTGATTTAGCCTTCATTAATACCTTCACTAGTAGTCTGCTCTCCGTATGTGAAAAATCCTCTGGTAGCAGCGTGAGTAAAGAAATAATGACGCCCCTCGGATTTATGAAGTTAACAAACTTTTCCTGCATTTTTTAAAACTTCTACCCACTCACTTGATGCACTGTTGCCTACTTCTTCCTTAGGCGACCACAGTGAGCGACTAGCCTAACAGCTTCCTGTAGCCCAGCAAACTACTTGCAACACTAGATGGTGAAAACAAAATCATACAACGTGGTGATGTGAAGCCTCCTATGGTGACCGTGTTAACTGGGTGGTGAGAAGCAAATACGGCATACATCTACGAACCAAATAGCCACAATCTTCCCGTGCTTCGCTTTAGCGAGGACCTGTCCACCACAAGGGAACATCGGTTTACTGCAATGGACGGCCTTGCAGCTTGCAGGGGCGATTGCTTGCCTGCGGTTGATGGGTGTTCTAGGCCAGGCAAAACGGGATTGCTCTGCAATTGCCATTTCTGAATGATGATGCCAGAATATTGTACTTAGATCAGGACAGACTAGACGAGCTGATGAAGTTACATATACTGTTCATTAATCCCGTCTCTAGTAAACGTTCTTCCTTAGCTAAATGTGTTCGTCCAATTAAAAAAAAAAATTACATTCTCGAACCGAAGGTGGTATCAGATATAACCTTTATTCCTGGCACTAACGAGGAACATACATGCGGTGGTGCTGTGCATTCTGGATGGAGCAGCTGCTTTGTCCACCCAGGAGCCAACCCTCATATTCCTTGCATCTTGCCATGAGAGGTGACCCTAGTCCAACCCTGGAGAGGTGCTACATCCACAAGGAGGCGCCGAAACTCAACACGGTATATGTGCTATACTGTACAGTCGGCTCCAAGAGTCCTGTTACCCCCGCCATCCCTCTCTCGCTCATGTGACAAAGGCGTTCTACTAGTTTTGGTAGGAGGCAGACAGCAAAGAATTTTCTTATTAGGCTAAGTAGTTTGATACAATAAACCGACATATTAACAAGCGGCTGAATGATCCACGGAACATATAATATGGAATCTCTATGAGGGTATGTGGTGTTACTTGTAATATATACTGTCTCTGAAGAAGAAAGTGGTGGGGGATGAAGAGGTAGGGCGATGGAGAGGGTGAGATAAGGGAAGGGAGAGAAGGGAGAGATGGGGAGGAGAAAGTCAAGAGAACGAGAAAGCGAAGCACTGACGCAGAGCGAGTAGAAGACAAAGGAAGAAGGGGAAAGGAAATGATGCTTTCCTACGTTTCAGGTGGGTTATTATGGATAATAATGATTATATCCTATCTCCCTTCTGTTATTATCTTACATGCCTCCAGGGGGAGAAAAGTAGGAGCTTCAGGGGACGTCTAGGCCAGTGGTTCCCAACCTTTTTCATTACATTACCCGTTTACTGACTTCTTCAAGTTTGTGTTACCCACATCATCAAGACCGTACTTGCGACACAGGGCACTTTAATGAGCACTTAATGAGACAGCACAGTACAAGGACGCAATACCTCAGTCACTCCGGCAATCACCCCGCAGGCAGGCACAGAATCTCCCCTCAGGCAGTTTCCTCACGACACGGCACTTTCTATACATGGCACTGTCTATGCACGGCACTGTCTATAAGGGGCACAGGAGAGGCACAGCAAATCACAAAGGCGACGGAGAGCTGGGCACAGCAGGGAACCGCACTGCTGCCAGGCGACGCACCTCTCCCCTCTGTCCTCTCTGTCTCGGTGACTCACCGCCGCGCCCACCGCCTGCCGCTTGTCCTGTGTGAGACGTGTCCGTTCTCTTCTCCGTTTTCACTCTCACACCCATACCGGTACTGCACAAACAATTACAATTTCGCACACATACATACACACGTACACACACATTCGTATCAATATGAATGCCTTTATTCTCAGCCTTCCATTACCCACTCAAATTATCCAAATTACTCACTTGTGGGTAATTACCCATAGGTTGGGAACCACTGGACTAGGCCATAAAACATAAAAAGGCCTCATAAATTACATGGTGTTTGCATCTTTCCTGTTCAGAAGGTGTTTTGCCGCCTCGTTCTCACTCTGGCCTGACATCCCAGTTTGTAATTACTCGTCCCCGCCCTAGAGGAACTCCGGGCCGGGTATTGTTTTCACTCGGTTTGTCTGTCTGTTTGCCTGTGTCTGTTAACAAATTTACGCGAAAACTATTGGTGCGAGTTTGACTAAAATTACAAGGATGATGGGCTATGATCTTCTGATCACCTGAATAAATTTTGGGCCAAATTGGGCCAAGGACAAGGCTGTAGGCCCCCAAAATATGTAAAAAAATACGGGTAAATCTTTTTTTTTTTTTTTGTTATGACTCCTTTCATATTCGTCATGTCGACATGAAACTAAAACATAAATTTGCATCTTTTAAATCTGCATCCTATAACATACCTCATTACATCAGGGGGGTCATCCCTCAGTTAGCGGTAGGAGGTCAATGTCAGGTGGGTCGGGCCTAAAATTTCAAATGGGCTTAAATTCGTCAGTTTTCACCAGAATTACTCAAAATTTGATAGATAACATCTTTCACTAGATATCCTGTTGTGTTTATACGTCAGCACTAAAATGATTGCCGTTCACTGGTTTGCTATACCTTGGTACCGCTTGTTGTTAATTTTCATTTTGATGCTGTTTGCTAAGCAATTCCATGAATGCAAAATGTAATAAGATCATGAATTATGGCTACTACATTCTTTTCAGAATACATGGCCGACTTTATAAAAGGGGAAGCGGTTAGTGTGAGTTGCAAGGAGAGGGAAGGATTGAGGCGGAGGAGAGGTGGGGGATGGAGACGTTGTGCACTGTGCCACATGAGCGAAAGCGGGATGGCAGGGAATAACACGACTCCTGGAGCCGACTGGATCTGTCGGACGGCCCCAAAGAAGCAGTTGCATACCTGTGGTCGACGAGTCTGCTTGGCCAGACAGACCGGGGTTAGGCAGCACTAACTGCTATATTATTCTTCGATGTTTGTATTTATCTTCCAACTATAACAAGACGATTCTATTAAACCTCGAAGAGCCACTTTCCAGTGAAGGAATAAGTGAATGTTATTTCTGACTCCTCTAGTTCGAAATTCTTTCCTAACCTATCTATCTATTTATATCTATAGCCAGACGCCATAATCTCCAAAGGGGTGGCCATTTGACTTTGACTTAGTTGTTATACGGTGAGGGGCATTAACCCTCCGCCAACTCACTTGTTGACACGTAGGTAACACGTATGGGTTGGTTATATGGTTACCACCCAACGTTGTAAATGTTTCCTGGCTAACAGGAAACCATTAGGCTTGTCACACAATGTAAAGCCACCTGAAAAAAAAAAAATGGAGAGTAATAAAGAGTGACAGGGGAGTAAGAAGAGAGTAGGGCAGACACAGAAAATGAAGGACAAAGGTGAAGGAAGAAGTAGGCAGCACTACATCAAGTGAGTGGATGACGGTCGCCACCACCTACCACTATAAGCTGATAATTGATATTAACCCCATCAGTCCAGTATATCATATGCATTTAATTCTTGCCATCCCCAGACTTTTTGTTCAGTTTTAGGAGAGAACTGAAGTAGAGAAATGGTAAATAAAAGTTATCTCTAGTCCCTCTACCTCAAAAATCATCCACAAGCTGAATACAGTCGTAAGGAGGTAACAAGAAGGAAATACAATAATACGTTATCGTGCTGAAGGTCTAATCAGTCAAGGGATAGACCAGCTTATGCTTCTCCATCATGATCGGGACAAACTTACTTTTCCATTACAGCTTATGTTAGAGTCTGACATAAGCTGTACTCAATGCTTAATAATTTCGTCTAACAGTTAGACGAAATTATTAAGCATAGAGTAAGTCATAATAGACAGTGTTAATGTTGGCAATAGTAACTCTCATTATCAGGTTAAATTAGTTTATTCCGGCGAATGCCAGATTATTTTAATCTGCTGAGTTAATGATTGGAGACTCAGAAATTATAATAACATAGAATGACTATATAAGGGCATCGCCAAACCACATTTGGTGTCTTCATTATCATCAAAATCATCATGATGTTCCCTCAGCCTGATAGGGTTTGGCAGAATTCTGGAACGGGAATAAGGATGAAGAAAAACTGAGTGCCATACATTTCGTACCAGTATAATGGGTCGTATTTTAACAGAGACTCCTATGCCTCACTCTTAACGGAATAATCTCGTCTGTAGTTAGCGGGAATAGAGAACTCGTGTTGTCCACCCGTAAGTCTGTTGACTATGGCAGCATTAGCAATTCAGGTTCCATTGCCGTACTTAGGGTTTAATAAAATGGTTTAATGTTTATTAAAATAATATACTAGAATTGCTCCGACCACAAGAGGGTTTACTGTTACAGTATTATCACACATATGCTCCTGTTCTCACTCTCAGCTATTAAGGAAAATATTGCAATGAAATACTATGTATATAAGACGCGACCATGAGAGTTGTCTGATTCATAACTCATGGATTCTACACTTAGTCCTCAAACTCACCTTAGGAGAGATATTTCGAGCAGGAAACGGTCAGATATGTATAATACAGTAGTTTATTAACCTCTTCACTACGAGAAATCTCAACTGAAAAAAAAAAATGAGTAAGTCGGAAGACTGAATAAAAAGGTGTTGATGGAAAGAATAGGTTGAAATTGTGTGCAACTTTTACGTGGACTTCCTGACATACTTCAAGGATTTAAATCACTCTTTGAAATTTCAGTTTACCTGAAGCGAACTGAGGGAGGCAGTGGCCAGGTCGGTAGAGAGGTGGTCTGCAGTTCCAGGGGTCGCGGCTGGTGCAGGGAACAGTTTAATGGATTTGAATTTCGTTAATAATATACTTTAATTATCTACCATAAGACCCGCTGACATGGTGTAAAAAATCTCCCTCAGCAGTTAGAAACATTATTGGTCCTGATCCTGCTTCATGAATCAGTGATCGAAATGAGGAGAATGGAAATATTTTCTTAGGGAAGAGAGAGGACAAGAAATAGGAGGAATGGGCAGAAGTGATTGTTTAATTTCGCCTACTAAAATAATAGCCACCGACTGCCAGGCTCACTCAAAAAAAAAACAAAAAAAAACAGTAAGGAATACATCACAAGAACGAGACCTCAAACGTTTCTGTATCTTGCGGTGTTAGTGCTATAATGGTGTCAGTAAAGGTGCCTGTTATATAGGAGGACTCCTGGCCCTCAGGGAACGGGCTGTTAAAAGCCTAGACCCAGAGTCGGCTGAAAAAAAAAAATGATGGTGCAGATGCATGAAATATGATATACAACACATAATTCTTCCAAGTTCCTCAGAATATTAACTCGTTTTCAGCCTGATTGTCTAATGGATTAAGGATGCAGTTGGCAACATATGAGCCTGTTACATCATCAGTGTATGGCAGAGGTCTAGCCTGTGGTACACTTGACAACCTTGACATACGAGTCATCACATGTTTGTTGGTGGCACTGACATGAATGAACGAAGGCGTCAAATCTTAGTTGAAATGGCCGAGGAAATGTGATGCATGAATGTGGGAAATTTTTGTCGCCGGTCCTCAGCTTCACACAGGCACTGTACCAGGTTCATGTGTGGCCGCCGTACCAGACGAAGTGCTCTATTATATGTGGCTTAAGACTTTGGAATACCTTTCTTTTAAACAGTTAATTATTCATATTACACATTAATTCTTTCTTATGTGGTATTTCTAAATTCCAGTATCTACTGTATGTAGGCTAGTGTGATTCAGTAACGTACAAGACGCTTAAAAATGGAATAAGGTAAAACAGAACGCTGGAGAAAAGGCGCTATGAAGTCTCTAAAGCGCTATATATATATATATATATATATATATATATATATATATATATATATATATATATATATATATATATATACTATGCGGACGTTCAGATGCATAGGTGGTGGCTGGAATTGTGTCTGTAGTGGTAGTGTAAATGCCATCAACAAAGTATGCGTGCCACATAACCTTATATACTCTGACTTCGATAGCAAGTCATGGGTCCCTAAACAATGAAGGGTGTACTATGAGACTGACGGTTACCACTACTAGACATTGGAAGGATGGAAACCATGAAATCCCTGTTGACAGGACCTTTCGGGAAATGTTTAAACGATAAATAACAGCCTGGATGTACAAGCTAAACCCATTAAATCGTGTCATAAAAGAAGATGACAATAGTTTCTTTGCCAGCATCTGTCAGTGTACTATGATGACCAATTTTATCATCAGGCATCTCCCGTTCTCACAACTAACATGCATGCAGTGATGATATGAACCTGAATACATGTGTGAGTACAGCTATCAGGGCAATGGTAACTCTGATAGTGGTAATAGGTTCATAATAACCGTCTTTTTTTGCTAAAGTCTGTTATTGTTAAAACCATGCAAATTTCGCACTGACGATACTATACTACAAACAATGTCGTCTTTTATAAATGTATGTCAGTAATTACGGTATTAATTTTGTGTGTGTGTGTGTGTGTGAGTGTATATATATATATATATATATATATATATATATATATATATATATATATATATATATATATATATATATATATATATATATATATATATATATATATTTAAATAACAGAACAGAGGAAGGGAAAAACGAATTTTAAAAAATCCATACACCAGATTAGCGGTGTCCTCTGTTCATAAAATATCTGTAACAGTTGGACTTGAACAGCTGTAGGTTAAAGTTTGGAGGGAAACAACTCTGGTGAAGCAAGTTCCAGAGAGATGCAGTTTGGGAATGAAAGAATTCTGATTGGCAAAAGTTCTGCAATATAGCTGAGTGACATTCCAGTCATGGGTGCTACCAGCTGCCCGTGTAGCACGAGGAAAGGCATGGAGAGGTGGCACAATGGACGCAACTTCGTCTGAGCATTTGCCATAAAAATATCTGTAAAATAATGCAAGGGAGGCAACATTCTCTCTTATCTGTATTGGAGGTAGTTTATTTGTAATAGCAGGGTTAGTAATAATTCCAACAGCTCTGTTCTGTATTTTGTGTAGTTGTTTTAATGCAACCTCTCCATATCCATTCCACAAGGGTGAGCAGAATTCAAGCTCAGAGTGCACATGACTCTTATAAATTATAGCTAACTCCTCGTCAGTGAAGAAGTTACTGACTCTATACAGTAATCCAAGTTTCTTTGAGGCCGTTTTAGCAAGTGATCTGACATGAGAGGTCCAGCTGAGGGTATTGTTAAGTGAGACACCGAGAATTTCAATACATTTGGAGATGGGAATAATAGTAGCACTGAAGGTTATGTACGAATCTGGCAATATCTGTATTTTAATAAATTGTGTACTTGCATTAAATGAGACAAGGATGTTTTGTTCCCATTCACTGATCATAGATAAGTCTTGATTTATGAAGATGGCTGTTTAGTTGAGAGTTAGAGATATTAAACTTTGTAAATGGGTGTCTGAGTGTGAATGAAGTATGAAGTGTTGAGTCATCTGCATAATATGAATGGATGGGATTCTGGGTGACAGTTAAGAGATCATTAATATGAACCAGGAACAGGGTTGGCGCCAGAACTGATCCCTTCGGCACGCTGGTATTAATTGAGTGGAAATTGGAATAGACATCATCTGCTACTACTCTTATTTTTGTCACTGAGATATGAGGAAATCAAATGAACAAAAGACGTTCGTTCATAGCACAGGAATTTGATCAGCAGGGAACGGTGCCATACTCTGTCGAAAGCTTTAGAAATATCAAAGGCTACTGCATGAGTTTCTCCATGTAGGTCGATTGACTCATTGATAGTATGAGTCAGGATACTAAGTATGTCAGTGGTGGATCTTGCGTGGCGAAAACCATATTGTCTATCACTAATTATGTTGTTGGATTCAAGATGTTAACTATTTGCATATTAATTAAAGTTTCTAATAACTTACCAAGAGAACTTGTGGCAGTTATTGGTCTGAAATCAGAGGGGTCAGCGAAACTTCCTTTCTTTGGAATTGGGTCGATACTGGCTTCTTTTCATGAATTAGGGAATGAAGAAGTACGTATGCATAGTCTGAATGAGAGAGAGAGAGAGAGAGAGAGAGAGAGAGAGATGATATGGACATGTGGAGGGAATGGGAAGGAAGAGAGTGGTGACATGCAAGATTTGTGCGATTTTGAAGATGAGAGGAGGCATGGTAAGCCTACAGGAAGAATAAGAAATATGGTTAATGAGTGGGAAACTAAAGTCTAGAGGACAACGAGTTTATGGAACTGACAATGATCCAGCTGGCTGGATGAATTTTGTGCGAAGTGTATGACCAGGGTTTGGCACCGCTTTTCAACTTGAAGTCGTCAGACTGAGTCTGTCCTCGGGCAGCAACTCATCTCAGTCTTTTGCTCGCTACCATACCGTGCATATCCCGATTGAATCAATGCAGCCATAGCACTAAGACCTCTAGAAAGGCCACTAAGAGGGCTGGCTAGGACCAGAAGGCCATCGCCGAGGGAGACAAAGAGAAGTAGTGCAGAAGAAAGAGAACTACAGCATCCACATTGACAAGGCCCTGAAGTAGGTCCACTCTGTCACCGACATTTCCTCCAAGGCCATGTCAGTCATGAATTTCGTGAATGGCATCTTCGTGCACATTGCTGCTGAGGTTTTTAGCCTAGCACACTACAATAAACTATCTACCATCACCAGCCGAAAGATCTAGATGGCCGTCAGACTGCTTCTCCTTGGTTAGCTGCCTAAACACGAAACTCATATATCTTTCTTTAAAACCCATCCATGAGTAAGTCTGTGTTAAAGATGGTTTTTAGGGAATCCCGTCTCTTTTAGGGCAATTATTATGATTGCAGTATGAGTCCCCATGACCAGAATGGTCAAGGCTTTGTGATTTCTTGGGTCTTCTTCCAATTCCTCTTAAGTGTCGTCGTCTTCTGTTTCGGCTGCTTTTTGTGTTCACCTTCTTTCATATTATTTCCTGTTCTTTTCATTTCTGTTTGAAATCAGCACTTCTTGCTGATTCCTGGGATAATTCTTGGATATGTGTATATAAAACCATTGTGCTTTTTCTTGTGTGTTGCATAACTGGTTTATCATGATGTGGTCAGTTATTACACTTAATATTTTCTTGGACTGTGGATTGTATGGAATATTAATTGATGGTAGATGGTTGGCTTGAGGCAGAACATTTAGGTTCTTGGAGAAACTACCAGGGTCAGCTATGTTGTCTGTATGTGTCTGTAACACTGTCATGTAATCAGTGGTTCTTAACCTGGGGGTAACAACTCCAAAAGGATGATTTTGCCCTTGCAAGGGCAAACGTTGCTCATTAATTTTTCTTTCATTTTATAAGACAATATATATACTGTATGATTATCATGAGCAGGATCTGACTACTTTCTGGACAAAGCGTGGTAAAGAATAAACAAATGGTGCCAGGCACAACAAACCTCGCCCAACTGCAGTTATTTTATTGCTATTAAATACTGACTCATTTCTGCCATTTAGTGTCTGTGCACAATTAAAGTCTAAGGTAATGGTGCAAATGTTTTCGGGTTACGCCCTCTGAGAATCCGTGGTCTTGCGTTTGACATTTCAGTGTCTCTCAAGGTCAAAGTTCATGCTGCCAAATGAAAGTCCATGTCCTATATGATGGTAATAGTAAATATATCGTCAAGGAGTTTCGAGTTAAAGCCCCCTGATTATCCATGACCTTGAGTTTGATCTTTCAAGGTCACTTATGGTCAAAGGTCAAGGTACCCATTAAAAATCTACTTGGGATTTCCTACATGTTGATAACAGGAAAATATATCTCTTTATCTTCAACCAGTTTCAAGTTATACCCCCCCAGAGTTTGACCTTTCAAGGTCGTTCAAGGTCAAAGGTCTTGGTGCCAAATGAAACCCCGTATTACGTGTCCCTGTATTTTCCTACAAATAAATATCTTCAGCCGTTTTCAAGTTATAGCCCTCTGAAAGTCCGTGACCTTGACTTTGACCTTTCAGAGTCACTCGATTACCTCCAAAATTTAATCACTTTCTTTGGGGACGAGTGCACAGATATCCTGAAAGTTTCATATCATTTCATTCAGACGTTATTTCGTAATGTTTCTAACAAACAAACAATCAAACTCATCCCAAAACAATACCTCGTTGTGCTTCATCCGGGCGAAGTAACCATTCTTTTATAGCACATAAGATCCGGATGCCTTTTGCAACTGCATACCGCTGTGAAGTGAGCTTTCCTGCTTCGCTGAAAAAAGTAAAAAATAAATAAAAACGGAATGCTTATTGACTATGACATGTGATGCGTATTACCTGTAATGAGCCACGCATTTAAAAACTGATTAAAGAAAAACCTGTTTCATCCATCACACCATTAGTCTAACCAAGAGTATGTTCCACTGAAAACACATAATGTAGATGGAAACTATATACTGACTTCTTTCTGCTGCTTGTATAATCACTCGGAAAAGACATTCCCAGGACCAATATGTTTTTATACTATTTCTCCCGGGTTAAGTGGAATGGGGCAGTAACAGCCTATCTCGGTGTGCTAAGGGGTAACAGCGGCAAAAAGGCTAAAAACCACTGATGTAGATTCTTGTCTTGTTGAACTTGTGTAGGCCAAATTCTGGAGTTTCATTTCTTTAGTTTACTATATATAATGCTATAAGCAGTAGTTGGATGAACTTGGGTATATTTCCATCCTTCTCCCCCCCCCCTTTCTTTTACCACATCTTTTCTTGTGGGGCATTTCATGGCAAGAGTCCAATGTGCATCACCGCATATGATGGATGTTTTTGTTTCTGTAATAGACTTTGTACATGTATGCCCAGTTGAGCTACACTTCAAGCATATTACACTGTTTTCAGGACAGTTGCTAGATGCATGATGAATCATTCAGTCTTGTAATATTTCATGTAGGTTGTAATGTGAACACTCAAAGACAAAAGTCCTGTCTCTGTTTTGTCTGCAGAATAAGTGTAACACGTGAAACAATTTGACAGCTCTACCACAGTTACATGCTCGTGGCTGGCTACCCTGACTTTCTCAAGTTTCATATCAGCCGGCGATGGGATGAGCGTATGACTGACCCAGAAAATTCCAAAGCCTTTACACCGAATCCAGAAAATGGCTACGTCCGAAAGAAGAATTGTATATCATATTTGGTCAGGCGATGTTTGCCTGGTTGTTTCATCTTACACATTACCAAAAAACGTGAAGACCTAGTGTATACCTTGGTATGGAATGGAAAATCAACATACATCCAACGACTAGGGAGATGAGAGAGGGCAGGATATACCTTTATTTGGGGAACGGAATCCCGAACATTCGGTGTAGGCAGAACCATGGGAAGGTGACTTAGGTGTTTCGGGAGGATGGTAGAACGGAGAATGTCATCGTTCAGGTCGCCTTCGTGTTACCACACCACTACAGAAACAGGAAATCATCACAACGATGGCAAACAGCACCTACAAACAACGTTTACGCCATAAGAGACGAGCTGAACCTAGAATAATGCACACGAAAAGTTGTGCGTAGACTTCGGCCTTTTGGGGTGTGTTGAAACTCCAGCCCATTAGATTAATTTCGCCACTCATAACATTCGATAATCATTATACAGTACAGTAAATATATCCCCATATGTAAAATAGTTGGGACAGTTTTGTTAATGAGAGATAATGACAATCACAACTCATTATTTTCAATTTTAGCTAATTAGAAGTTAACAAAGAAGAATTGATTTCAGGCTAGCTCTTTAGCTAATTTCTTTTATGCAAGAAAGAAGGACCCAAAGGCCAGGAGCCCGCAAACCGTTCCTTCCAAGAAAAAAACAAAAACAATACAAAAAAGAGCCAAATACAAGATCCGTTCATTTCGAGATGCCTGGAAACACTGCGTTTGAAAGGCTGGAGATCATAGGAAGTAGGAAATACAGACAGAGGGAGACAGTTCCAGAGCTGACCTGTTGCATAATTGAAGAGCCGGGAGTAACGGTTAACTCTTGCATTAGAGAGTTGGACACAAATGGGATAAGAGTTTGTTGCTAGACATGTGCTACGCACCCGTCGTAGAGGTGGAGGGATGCAAGCAGACAGTTCAGAGGAGCAGTGACCATTGAAACAGCTATAGAAAAGAGATAAAGATGCAACAGTGCGGCGAAGAGACAGAGGTTGATGAGAAATAAGAGGAGAGTTAATGAGACGAAAAGCCTTTGACTCCACCCTATTAACCCGTTGGCTGCGGTATTTAGTTGAAAGGGGCCCTTTGCCTGTGCGGCTATCTCGCCAAAACTCAGCTCTTGCAAGACGACAAGAAATATATATCAGTGTACTCGCTATATATCTGTGTATCCTCTGGTAAACATTTTTTTCTAAAACGTCGTAGTAATGGCGAAGTTGTGAACAGAAGTTAGAGAAGGTGGTGACATAAAGCATTCAACATTTACCAAGTGTGAGGGAAAATGGAGCATCAGAGCGAACCCTAAAATGAACTGAATACACCGATACAAGTGTAAACCACATTTGGAAATGGGCGCACTAATGAAGTACGTGGCTGATGTGGACTGTGGAATAAAAGAACAACATGTGGATATGAATATGGCATGGATATGAGTGATGGGGTGATGTTCTAGTAACACCGACACATTGACATATATGTACACCTGATAATAGCTCGCTAAAATGCCCTTGTATGTTCACAAGTTAGCTAGTTAGTGACACTAAGAATTTGTCGTGTGTGTGTGTGTGTGTGTGTGTGTGTGTGTGTGTGTGTGTGTGTGTGTGTGTGTGTGTGTGTGTGTGTGTGTGTGTCCTGACAAGTCTCTAAAGTAAGTCGGTGCAAACATAAACCATTGAGGAATAGGGGCAGTGCTGATAAAAAAGCTCATGTGTACTGTGAAAAACAAGAAAAAAGCCCACTGGCTACACCACGCCCCACATGCAAGACGCCCGTGCTCTGACACACACACACACACACACACACACACACACACACACACACATCAGTAGTCTGGAGTTCTTATCTCAGAAAACACATAGACAAGATTGAAAAAGTTCAAAGGGCCGCTACAAGATGGATACCAAGCTTAAGGGACCTAAGCTACGAAGAAAGACTAAATAAACTGAATCTACCAACACTACAGGAGAGAAGGAAAAGAGGTGATATGATAATGCTATATAAGTGCATAACAGGGAAGGAGAAAATAGACATAAATGATTACTTAACACATGGAGAAGCATCAGCAAGAGGACACTGCAAAAAACTGCATAAGAAGAGAGGTGATAAAGAAATTCAGTTTCCCAAATAGAGCAATTGATCAATGGAATGCACTACCGAATGAAATAGTGTGTGCCAAAACAATTCACAAATTTAAGGATATGTACGATAAATATGGTTTAAGACACGGGACAGTACGAGCTTGACTCATTCCTGTAAAGATACAATTATGTAAGAACAATTAGGTAAGAACACACACAAGAAAAATACGTTGACATGGGTATGGAATTAAATCATAGAGGGAAAAAGGGAGTGTACTGATGAAGAGAGAGAGAGAGGGAGAGAGAGAGAGAGAGAGAGAGAGAGAGAGAGAGAGAGAGAGAGAGAGAGAGAACACCGGTGGGAGATAGGAGACAAAGACCGGGCTCACACAGGTCACCACAGGGCAGGTGAGGGTAAGGGATAAACAGACGAAGGCGGGGCTGCCGGAAATCAAGTGTGCAGGGTGAATTGCACTTATTTCCTTTGTGTAATAAATCAATTTCCATACTCATGAGATGTGATTTTAGAAGATGACTAACAATCTGTTGTCCGATGAGGTCGAGAAAGCCTAATGTTCAAATATTGTGGGTGATGTATCGGGGTTGTCACTTTAGTGGGGTTAAGTTTCAGATTTCCTGCATTCCTTTGACATTGTATAATACGGAAAATATGGATATGGATGAATGAGTTATGTTCAAGTCATATAGGCACACATACATACGGGTGGGATAACAGCTGGCTAAAATGCTGTCATTATTATACTGTGGTGGCTTATATAAGGGTGGTTTCAATAAAGCGGAGTCAAGGTTCAGGTAAATTATCCTGCCTTCCTCAGATTCATTTGGAACTGTACAGTACTGAATGTAATAAGCATGGATATGGATTACAGGGTTGTGGTCAGGTCATATAAACACATAACTACATGGGATAATAGCTAGCCGTAAACTGCGAAATAAAAATATAACACAGGACATAACATGTATTGGAACAGTATGTCAAATAAAACATAAAAATGGCTTACAGACTTGTTGTAAGTAAGTTAGCACAAAATGGGGCACGATAACATGAGTTAAAAAACATAACAATACTGAACAGTATGACAAACATAGCAGTGATTTACAGACTTGCAGTATATAATTTGGTAGGTGGTGGCGACCATCATCCACTCGCTTGATGTGGTGCTGCCTACTTCATCCTTAGCCTTTATCATTCTTTTTCTGAGCCTGCCCTCCTCTCTTCCCATTTCTCCCATATTTCTTGTCACTTCTTATTGGTTTTCTTTCCTATACAGGTGGCCTTACGTTGAGTGACAAACCTAATGGTTTCCTGTAAGCCAAGAAACAATTTACAACGCTAGCTGGTAACCATATAACCAAACTATACATGCTGCCTACGTGTCAATAAGTGGGTTGGTGGAGGGTTAGTGCCCCTCCCGTCAAACAACTATATCAAAGTCAAATGGACACCCCTTATGGGATTATGGTGTCTGGCAATAGACAGATAGATAAGAAAGGCCTGTAAAGAAAGTACTATTGGTAATATAAATGACAAAACATGATATTGAATAGTATGACAAATATACAAGTGAATTACAGACTTGTAGTACATAAATTAGCATAAAAAGGACCTGGAAAGAAATTACTACTGATACACGAGTATATTATAATGTAATATTACACGAGTTTATTATAATGTACAGTACAGTATATGCAAAGACAGTACAGTGTAATTCACCGGGTCGGTCAGGATCACTTGATGGTCGTGATCGTCAGCTTTTACCCTCCCGGAAGGGAGCTGAGAGCTCATATAGTCCGATCTAAGGGCAAGGCTGTGACCTTCACACACGCACACACCTGTCCCCTTGCTCAAGGGGGACAGTAACCACCCACTTCGCCAGTGAAACTTTTTCGCAACCTGAGCGAGGCGCGAACTCTCGTCCACCAGTTGGCAAGCGAGAGCGTTACCACTGCACCAGCGAGCGGTGTGTGTGTGTGTGTGTGTGATTTGTATCTACGTGTGTGTGTGCATACAAGTGTTGTATAGATGGGTAAGAATCTGTGTAAAGACAGGAGAAATGATGGATGGGAAGGAAAGAGGGGCGATATTTTGGGTTTCCTCACCCCCCCCCCAACTCAAAACATCACCCCTCATTCCTTCCCATCCATCCTTTCTCCTCTCTTCACCCAAATTCTTACCCACCTATACAACACTTGTACACACACACACACACACACACACACACACACACACACACACACATAGAGTAGGTGCATTGCACACCTGTCATTCCACCTCAAAGCGACAACCTTACCCAACTTTTCGCTCTAGATGAATAGGTTCCTCTTTTTTTCGTCCCTTTCGTTCCTTCCGGCTTCTTTCGTGGTGGGCTTGAGCTGCCTCTTCATCATCTGGTGTATCACTCGAACTGGGGTATCAAGCAGGGTCTTCTCTCCATTGAATTTTGGCATAAACTTCCTGTATGTCCGTACAGTTCCACATCACCCAGTTTTGTTGTCAGGTAGGAACTGACAGAGAGCAGGGCTAGTATACCAACCGCCCTTGTACAGAATATGACCCCTGTCCATGTAGTCTGCAATCATCTTTTTGACGACAGCACCAGACGTGCCCATGGGGTCTTTCTTGCTGACATTTGGTATATCTATGTGCCTGTGTACACGATCACGTCGAGCACAAATCCTGTCTCACATTTACACAGCACAAACAGTTTTATGTCAAAGCGATGTGTCTTAGATGGGATGTTTGTTAGCTAATTAGTGACACTGAGAACTTGTCGTGTGTGTGTGTGTGTGTGTGTGTGTGTGTGTGTGTGTGTGTGTGTGTGTGTCCTGAGCAGCCACTAAAATGTGTAAGTCTTTGCAAACACAAACCATGGGGGAAAAAGAGGGAATTCTGATGAAAAAGCTCATATGTACCGTAAAAAAAAAAAAACAAGAAGAAAGCCCACTGGCTACACCACGCCCCTCATGCAAAACGCCCGTGCTCTGACACACACAAACACACACTATATAATATATCTATCTATATATATATATATATATATATATATATATATATATATATATATATACTGCAAGAGTATACCCATGGACCACCTGGTCGAAAATTGAGATAATGCTATCCCACAGTCCGTCAGAGTATGTACTTTCTTGTGGACTTGGTGGATGTGATGTATGACCCAACACATAAGGGCAAAAACCCATAGACATAACATTGGGTTTACATCGCCACCTTCTATCAAGTGCAACCACTGTATTCATTAATAAGATTATTAACTTAAAACATCAATATTCCTAGTATTATTGGTGTTATTTTGTTTGTTATTGCATTTAATAGATGTAACGTGTCTATTGTTCACATAAAAACACAGAACAACGAGGACCAGGTAAACAAAAAAAATGCTGAGTATTGATAATTCTTTTGAAAAATTTATAAAACTTACTTTTTATGACAATAACCAGGCAAATTCATAACCAACCACTCCACAGACATTCAACTTCATTTTACAACATAAAGGAACTCACTAGCTATTGGCCCACGGTACTAGTTTATGCATAAAAGTAGCAGCATTGTATGCTAGTATGTTGATTATTTGGGGGGGGGTAAAAACAATAGTACCTTTCCTAAAAACTATTTGGATAAAGTAAAGACAATCAGCTTTAAAATAATGTAAAATCCATAATCCTAAGTATAATAGTTTTTGCGGTATCGTTCTTCAAAGTTGTAAAAAATTTAAACGCGATTTCTGCCACTATTAAAAAATGGTGCATGGGTATACTCTTGTACGCGGGGCCTCATATATATATATATATATATATATATATATATATATATATATATATATATATATATATATATATATATATATATATATATACCTATCTATCTATCTATATATATATACGTATATAATAAATGAAAGATATGTGGATATGGATATACAAACAAAGCATAGGGGGAAATCGGGTGTACTGATATAAAGGCTGATGTGTATCGTGAAAAAATAAGGCAATAAAGTATGTTAACACCACTGGTGATAATATAAAACAGAGAGAGAGAGAGAGAGAGAGAGAACACCGGCTGGAGATAGGAGACAAAGACCGGGCTCACACAGGTCACCACAGGGCAGGTGAGGGTAAGGGATAAACGGACGAAGGCGGGGCTGCCGGAAATCAAGTGTGCAGAGTGAATTGCACTTATTTCCTTTGTCTAATAAATCAATTTCCATACTCATGAGATGTGATTATGGAAGATGACTAACAATCTGTTGTCCGATGAGGTCGAGAAAGCCTAATGTTCAAATATTGTGGGTGATGTATTGGGGTTGTAATTTTAGTGGGGTTAAGTTTCAGATTTCCTGCATTCCTTTGACACTGTATAATACGGAAGATATGGATATGGATGAAAGAGTTATGTTCAAGTCATATAGGCACACATACATACGGGTGGGATAACAGCTGGCTAAAATGCTGTCATTATTATACTGTGGTGGCTTATATAAGGGTGGTTTCAATAATGCGGGGTCAAGGTTCAGGTAAAATTATCCTGCCTTCCTCAGATTCATCTGGAACTGTACAGTACTGAATGTAATACGTATGGATATGGATTACAGGGTTATGGTCAAGTCATATAAACACATAACTGTACATGGGATAATAGCTAGCTGTAAATCGGGAAATGGTTGAAGAGTCTCATTATATATATATATATTTTTTTTTTCACTGAAAGGCATATGGGAAACTATGGTTTGAATGTCTTTCATTTCCAAGGGCCTTGATAGCTCAGTGGTAAACGACTGAATGATGACAAAGAGAGGTGGTTGGCTATGGAAGTGCATCGAGGTTTTTTTATCATTATGTTTTATGACTGATATTTTTTTTACAAACTCGTGTCATTTACCCGAGGAAAATGACACGAGTTTATTTTCCTCGGGAAAATTACATGAGTTTGAAGACCCTGAAATGTGTTTTTATATATAATTTCTTAGTTATTTATTTATTTTTTATACACTCAGACTCTCCTAGCCATAAAAATATAACATAGAACATAGCATGTATTGCAACAGTATGGTTGGAGGTAGAATAATCCCGTCACTGCTCGCTACATCCAACCTCCATCGTGACTGACAGGTGACTGACCAGGGAGACGGTGAGAAGGGGTTGACAGGTGTCGCTGTGACCTGCAATCTGTCACACTTTGGGAAGTATGTCCGGGCCAGATGTGGGTGTACAGTATGTGGGTGTATCGCACGCACTCAGGAATGTCCAGATATGGGTGTTTCGAGGCTACAGGTCAAGAAGAGCACTATGTAGGGAGCAATGCAATCTTGATGACAAGGCAGTAAAAGAGAGACCGGACAAGCAACCGTCCAAATATGTCAAATAGCAGTCGAAAAAACGCAATATATATAAAAGTTTTGCTTAGTTACAAAAAAAAAAAAAAAAAAAAAAAAAATCGCATCCACAGGTTAGCCACCTGGAGCAAGTAGCATCTCATGTCAGTGCTACCAACTGTCTGTACGAAGTGAAGCAGAGCGCACCAGAATTTTTGCTTGTCAGCATATTTCACCAAAATTTAGTACACAACTTCTGTCTTTGTTTATACATACTCATATTGTTATATCTGCTCTGGTGGGATGTTTGGGTTGAACTTAACTATCCCAGTGTTGATTGCATTCTCTGCTGTTTTACGTTGCTTGAATGTTATTTATATGGCGTTAATTTCTGGAAATACAGTAATTTTCACCAATTCCTCTTCCACTCACTTTTGTTCATCATTTCTTATGCAATACGATCCTTTATTTTTGAGTATATGCGGTCGTCGATTCTGAACATCAGATTTTCGGACTCTGACTGTGGGTGACATGATTGGAATGAAGTCATTACTCCCAACAGGGACCCACGAACCACAAGGAAACTACAATACCTATGCATCGTTCGTTTTAAGATTTCCTCCACCTGTAGTGGAGGCCGGGCCATACATTAGCCCGGTGCCTATGCATATCAGTTCAGTCAAAATAATACAACGTAAAGTCCAGCACCGGACAAACAGGAAATTGAAATGGATGTATGGGGAAATAACACACACACACACACACACACACACACACACACACACACACACATATATATATATATATATATATATATATATATATATATATATATATATATATATATATATATATATATATAACTCAACAAATGTATATAATAATGCTTCCGCCATTGTAATAAAGACATTTATGAAACAAATTAAAGGACGACTACTCGTATACAGCGATGTTCTTAGTCAACAAATTCCAACTACTCTTGAGCCCACGTGCACTGCTACCACATACCTACCTCCAGAAAGACCATACTTATCACTGCCAATTATCCATGAAATATTATACAATAATATACCATCTTACATCACTCGGTACTTTAATGCCAGACATCACACTTTTGAGAATAATTCTAACAAAGAGATAGACAGGGGTTTAGAAAGCGTGCCGTCATCAGCAAACTATTCCCATAGAACCCCACTTCCAACAACAGCAATGCGAGACACAGTGTTACCTAACAACCAAACATATCCCAGTCATATAGCAGAACCTGGTCCACTTACAAAATCAGAACAACTATATTTATAATCACAGTAAACTTTATAAAAGAATAAATATCACCAAGACTAGCCCATGAACACACTATATGTTAACTATTCAGATCAACCACTGGTCAAACACTTATTGACTTAGAACAAGTAAACACATGGACAAGAGACAGTTCCATAGAAAAATGAGACTATGCAACTGAAAGACAAATAAAGCATGCTATTCCACGAACTAAGGACAGAACATTGGCAAAACCAGTAACTTCCAACACACAGAGAACTATCCAACAACGTTATTGTTCAGCTGGATTGCTAGTTAGGTAGTGACTGAAAATTCCACACGATTCTCGCATTTTCCATTACAAATCAGAGTTGCCGAGTGGAGGTACTTTGTAACGTTATGCAATCATTCTTATTGTATTTTTTATTTTGTCTAATGTTTTACTTGATTGTTAAATTATGTAATTTAATTTCAGTTTGTATGCTAAAGGATTTAATGTGCTATGTAACCTAATGTAAGGAAACTCGGGAATATTTTGGATGTCTCTGATTTGGCATCTGTTGATGCTAGGTGCGGGTACCAGCACGTCCTAGAATGTTAGTGAAGCATGGAAGCTACAAAAGGATGGGGGAGATAATACAGGGATTTCAGTTTATTTTGACTAGTGGCCTTGTGAAGTTAGTATAGCTCTGGAGTGGTGAAGCAGACAGTGTATTTACATGGTAAAATAAAGACAGTGAAAGCGAGGAGCCTGTAATATTACACCTGACTTTATCTTGTGTAAGGATCTTCTGTTGTACACCGAAAGGCTGACCCCAAGAAGAACGATTCACTATGTGATGTCCTTCCTATGCTGTATTACTGCTATTGGAGCCTGTGGTAGTGTGAGACATGGACGTAATATTGGTGTCAAGGAGTGAGGATCGAAAGGGCTGCAGTGAATTAAAGATTCGACATGGAACCAGAAGGTGCACAGACAAGAAGCCAACCTAAGCAGGAGGAGGCATCTCTGGCTGCAATCATGAAGTCTCAACATCCACAAAGTGAACAACTACGAGCACAACTTCAGGGGCAGAAAGAACTCAGTGAACATCTAAAAGCACAAAGTGAAGAACAGAAAGAGTTCAAAAAAGAACTCAGTGAATAACTACAAGCACAAACTGAAGCACATAAAGAACTCAGAGAACAACTACAACCACAAAGTGAACATCTAGAAGCACAAAGTGGAGAATAGAAACAGCGATATGAATGGCTTAAAGAGGCATTACAGGAGCAACAGAAAGAGTTACAACTGAGGATGCTGAGGCAGCTAGATGCTTTGATGAGGAAAATGAAGGAAGAACAGCAACAGTTGAAAAAGGAAGTATATGCTGAGCTACAGCAGCAGAAGTGTGAGGTCAGCAATAATGTGATGGACTGCAGACAGCATGTAGAAGACAAGTTAAAAAAATAATTAGTGAGAGAATTGAGGCTGTAGAGGAATCTTACACTGCTGAGCCTCAGATTAGTGTACAGGGTGAACATGAAAAAAGTGGACAGTGTATGGTGAATCTTGACGAATCTCAAGCATCTAAAGGTAGTATTACGGATTTGAATTATCAGAATGTAGGAGTTTTCAGTCCTAGACTTAATAATGATGCTCTGATTTCTAGGCCACAAACAGTGAAGTGCATGGCCATAATGGGCGTCCAGTTAAGAAGACACCTCACAGATCGGATGGCAGAATATCTTGGGAAGCTAATTGTGTGCAGTTTGAATTACTTGCTGATCAGAACGGTTATGATGATTGGTAGAGGGCAGTGCAGCTTGCTGCTTGCCTCAAGGGTGCCGCAATGGAGATTCTTGGCCGGATGTCAGTGGAGGATAGGAACAGTTACCAGTTCTAGTAAAGGTGCTAGAGTGCAGAAACGAGACCATGTACAATACCCGTGTACAGGCTCGAGGCTAATCTCTTCAGCTGCATGCTCATGGCCTAGAGAGTATGGTACACTAGGCATACCCTGGAGCACCACCTAACCTGTTAGCTATTCTTCTGAGGGTCCAGTTCATTGATGCTCTTGATAGTGCAGAGTTAAAAGTGCAAGTGAAGCAGGCACAACCAAGAAGCATGCAAGAAGCACTAGCCAAGGGTCTGGAATTTGAGTCCTATGTCAGGTCTAGCACGTCCAGTTTGCAAGAAGAATGGAGTGTGGGATTCAAGGCAAGAAAAGAGCAGGTGCAGGAAGTGGAGATATTTGATGGAAGTTTCTGGTATTGTGACAAGTCAGGACATAGGAATGAGGACTGCTACAAGTGGAGGAGGGAAGAGAAGAGCAGAGGAGGTTGTTGGTTCTGTGGGAAGCCAGTACACAAGAAGAAGGATTGTTACAAATGGATGAAAGAGCAAGAACAGAACAGAGCAAGGAAATCTACAACTGATGCAAAAGGTGTTGGACATGTGGTGAGGTGAGGGTGTCGTAAAGACTTTGTAGTTAATTGTAGAGAAGTATATGTTAGACTTGTGGTCGAGCGGCTTTTATATCTTGTAGTAGTTTCCCCACCAGATGTCATGTAGTGACGGGAGAGGTAAAGAATAGTATGGGACTATCTTTATTTGTCTTGGAAATATTAAACAGGTATAATAGTATAAGTCCTGGGTAGCTACCTCCCTGTCTCGCTATCTCTCTCTCTCTCTCTGTTCTCAAGCTAATCTCCGTCTCGACCTCTCTATAGGGTCGCTTGTCTCCTTCTGTCTAGCCTGTTCGGTGGCTAATCTAGGTCTGAGCTCTCTTTCCTAAATTCTGGTATAGCAGGGGTGTGTCACATGTGTTCCTCGTGGGTGGACTAGATCTTTCTCACGAGAGGACTGCTGACAGCTAACTGAATCATCTCCTTACTGGCCGCTGTCGTCAGCTTTCCCCCGTGTAAGCGTTTAGCGCTGCTCGCTTCTCGCAAACACAACACCTTCTCATCATTTGACTTCCTGCTTCTATCTGTCTCTCTATCTATCTATTTATCTATCTATCTAGTATGATTTGCAATTATAATATGGAGACCTACCACATTGCTCTGCCGCGCAAAATGGCGTACCATCGACATTTAATAGTCATAACATATTAATACATATTATATATACATTATAATAAACTTATAAGCTAATTAAGTGAAATACATAATATTGTAAAGTAACATAATTGTATGAATATTGTATACATATATTATTCATAGTAAATAGTGATTATTCAGTAATATTACGCATATAATTGTGCAATGGTAATACTGCTAGGTTATTACATTACATATTTGAGTTATCACTTTAGTAATGTCTAATATTTCACCTAACTTGTATGATGATACTGGTAATATAGAATTGTGCTATAATTGTATGACTTATAATATTGTACTAACATTGTGGTACTACATAATTGTAACATTTTATGAATTGTTACCAAATATTGTGTTAATGCATAATTGTGTTGGCCTTATAATTATAGTTACATAAAAGTTACATCTTGTTAATGCAACTGTTTTGTCGTTACATAATTGTTACATATCGTTTGTAGGTACATAATTGTTGTTAAAGTTACATAAAAGTTACATCTTGTTAATGCAACTGTTACATAATTGGCAAAGTGTAACATAATGCAATCGTTTGTCGTTACATAATTGTTACATATCGTTTGTAGGTACATAATTGTTGTTAAAGTTACATAAAAGTTACATCTTGTTAATGCAACTGTTACATAATTGGCAAAGTGTAACATAATGCAATCGTTTGTCGTTACATAATTGTTACATATCGTTTGTAGGTACATAATTATAATATGGAGTAACATAACTGTAATAACTGCAGTCCTAACATATGCTGCGGTCGATGATAGTGATGATGTGTCGTGCCACTTGTATGTGGAGACAACAATTTGCTTTTTTGTTTGTAGTTTACGTGGTATTTTGGCATGTATAGTGACATTTACACTTATTTTCATTTGTTTGTTATGTGATCTTACTTTATTTCTCTTTTTTCCTTCTTACTTTTCTTTCTTTCTTTCCTTTCCTTTTCTTTTTTTTTTTTTTTTTTTTTTTTTGTATGTATTGATTTTCCATAGTTTGTTTCTCTTTGCTTGTGTACGCTTTTTTCCATGTTGTTCATGGTTGCATAATTGCTGACTAATTTCCTTGAGATACTTTTTCAAAGTTTAGTTTATATTGCACAGATACTATAAAATGATATTATATAGTCCCATATTTTGTTATTTTATATAAAAAAATATATACATATATACAGTATTAACTATACACACTGACTTGTTCACCTGTACCTATTGTGGGTAATATGTGTGTCAGCACTGTGTGGAAATCATTGTCTTCACGATTGTGTTGAAGATGTTCACTCTTGCTAACGGCATTTGTGTTGGCCATTTTTTTTTCTTCTCTAGGTTACCTTGTAACTTAATTTGTCTGTTTCCACTAGGTAGCTTTAATTAATAAATGTTTAATACAGTTCTTTTAATTGCTCACTGAGTAACCGTGATTGTATATTTTCTTTATTACTTTGTAGATATAATTAATGTATAGTTGTATGTATGAAACACGTATTTTACGTAGGTATAAATGGTAACACTCGTTGGTAGTAAATAAATGTTATAATAGATGAATGAATATATACAGTGTAGAATATTTATTGTTGGTGATTATTTAGTGTTTGAGTTATGCAGATAACTGAAGTAAGTATGTGTATTTAAACTGTAACTATACAGCACGTTTTATATGTTTGTGCAGAAGCTTATTGTCTATCACTGTGTATTGTATAAATGAAGTAATTATGTAACTTACTAATTTTTACCGTGGTGGGAAATGGTGTGAGTGGTGGTGCAGGTGGTGTGTTGACTGACGTGGCGTCTGTTCAGCAAGCACGCATGATGACCTCAACTTCCCACACTGGTAGCTGTGGTGAGTGAATGAGTAGCGATGAGTAACTTGAGTGAAGACGAGTGAGTAAGATGAGTTGTAAATCGTGTCTCACTCTTCGTTTGTTTGTTCCCTTTATTCTATGTGGAAGTTTTCTCTGTCCTTTTCTCTAGTGATTTATTCGTAGAGTTGTTAATTGTAGTTGATTGTAGATGGCTGTAGTTGATTGTAGATGGCTGTAGACTTTGTAGAACTGAAGCTAACCTTGTAGTCTCGGTTGCTTTTGTAGAAATTTGCTTTTAATTCGGAGACGATGTCCGCAGATTTGCTGGTTTGTCGTTAAGCTTACTTGCAAGGCGTCGAGTGATCTCTTGACCTCTGCATCAGCGTAATGATCTGGGAGACGGAGGGGGCAGGAGCTGATATTGTTGGTTGTTGTCAATCTTGATATTTTGTAGGAATTTAATGTTGATTCGTAGACGAGGTTCGTATACGTTCGCTGCTACCAAATGTCGTAAAGACTTTGTAGTTAATTGTAGAGAAGTATATGTTAGACTTGTGGTCGAGCGGCTTTTATATCTTGTAGTAGTTTCCCCACCAGATGTCATGTAGTGACGGGAGAGGTAAAGAATAGTATGGGACTATCTTTATTTGTCTTGGAAATATTAAACAGGTATAATAGTATAAGTCCTGGGTAGCTACCTCCCTGTCTCGCTATCTCTCTCTCTCTCTCTGTTCTCAAGCTAATCTCCGTCTCGACCTCTCTATAGGGTCGCTTGTCTCCTTCTGTCTAGCCTGTTCGGTGGCTAATCTAGGTCTGAGCTCTCTTTCCTAAATTCTGGTATAGCAGGGGTGTGTCACATGTGTTCCTCGTGGGTGGACTAGATCTTTCTCACGAGAGGACTGCTGACAGCTAACTGAATCATCTCCTTACTGGCCGCTGTCGTCAGCTTTCCCCCGTGTAAGCGTTTAGCGCTGCTCGCTTCTCGCAAACACAACACCTTCTCATCATTTGACTTCCTGCTTCTATCTGTCTCTCTATCTATCTATTTATCTATCTATCTAGTATGATTTGCAATTATAATATGGAGACCTACCACAAGGGTGCTCCGCACTACAGTGATACCCCTAAGATCAAAACTCTTGGGGGGGTGGCTCTTTAAACAGTTGACTAAGGGTAGTGTAGCCTGATGGACTGTGCAAGACAAAGGCTGGAGTGATGGTGGGGAAGACTTTGGTGGAAATAGGTGCAGGAAAGTGCCAGTTGTGGTGAATCATTTCTTCTGCTAGACACAGAAGGTCAACGAGGGAGAAATTGTGGGACTGTGCCAGGCAGTGGACCCTGAGTGGCATCAGCGGAAGGCCTGTAAAAGGAGTGTAGTTAGAGAAGATGGGAATCTGCCAGCCCAGTTACAAAACCTGTTTTCAAGGAGTTTCCAGTGCCTGGATGACTCATGAGTGCGGCAGGTAAAGCAACTGCTAGTGACGTTGGTGATGTCTTTCCCACCAGAGACCTAGACTTCAGATGCACGGATCTGGTGGAGGATTGTATCGACACTGGAGATCGCCACCCGATTAACCAGCTAGCTCGGAGGATGGCGCCAGCTCGGCGACAAGAAATGGAGGTGATGGAGAATCTTCAAAGTCAAGGGGTGATAGAAAATCCAGGAGTCCTTGGGCATCAGCAGTTGTTTTGGTAAGGAAGAAGGATGGCTCAGTAAGGTGTTGTGTGGATTATCATCCCTGAGTTAAGTGACAGTGAAGGACGCGTATCCCATGACAAGAAATGATGACACACTGGATGCTCTGTCAAGTGCCAAGTGGTTCTCCACCCTAGACGTGAAAGCAAGATATCACCAGGTCAAGGTTGCCGAATAAGACAAGGAGAAAACAGCCTTTTTGTACAGGCAGGGTTTGTGGCAGATCAAAGTGATGACATTTAGCCTATGCAATGCCCCTGCTACTTTTGACCGTCTCATGGATCGAATCCTGGAATGTCTGCACTAGCTGACAGCTCTCATCTATTTTGATGATGTAACTGCGTTTGGAAAGACTGTCAGAGGTGTTCAACAGGATCTGAGCAGAATACCTTAAGTTGAACCCCAAGATGTGCTACTTGTTCTAGAAGGAAGTAAAGTGCACTTGACTCTCCATTTCCTGTACCCCGAATTCCCAGATTTCAGATTTCATGGACACAGGCTGAGGCCAGTCAATATTATCAATATTACTACGTGGTGTAATAATAAAAGAACAACACCAGGTGGGCCAGACAAAGATCTCGTGCTTCTTTGCACAGCAGGTTGGCAGGCCACGGTTGCCTCACTCAGATGCTGCTCACCCCCCAATCCTGCACCTGAGTTACCTCAACCTGCACCCAAGTCACCTCAACCTTGCTCCAGTGGTGTCACCCAGTCACACACAGAGGTCATTGGTGACTTGACTCCGAATAACAAGTTATTCTGGGGTCCCACTATGTGATAACAGTATACATAGATTCACCTACAACGTTTCATTAAGTATTTATCTTTTCCACTTATACTGTATTTGTTTAGATTTATGTTATTTCAATATGTGCTGCATTTATATTTATGTCATTGTGTTAATGTTATTATTTTATGTACTGTGTATGTTAGTTGTGTTGGTATAGGTAGCTACATTTCAGAATGCTCAAGAATATCGGAATAATAATTGCCAGATAATATTAGAGAATTTGGACAAAGTATGATATAAGTCCGGGGTATGGTATGGGGGCCGGAATTTTGCAATTCCCGGACTTTGGAGGTTCCCGGACTGGTCTCCCCTCCCTATGAATACGGGAAATGGAGGGTCAAGTGTACCTGGGACACACTATAAGCAATGGTGGCATCTGCACTAATCCAGAGAAGGTGGCAGCTGTGAAAAACTGGCCGGTTCCAGCATGTGTAAAGGAGCTACAAAGTTTACTGGGTTTGTGTACCAACTACCAGCGTTTTCCTCAAGGACTTTGCAATGATACCTGCACCTCTGCACATGTTGTTAGGAAAGAGGTAGAAGTCAGTGACTCAGAAGGCCTTCGATGAACTCAAGCATACATTCAGGGTTGGCCCTAGGGCGATGCAAGCGATGCAACTGCATTGGGCCCCGCACCTCTAGGGGCCCCGCGTTCCCCCCTCTCCAAAAAAAGAAAAGAAAAACCTTTAGACCTTTAGCGGTCCCACACCTCACGAGCGGGCCCGATAGAGCATAATGTGGTGCAACGCACTTGACGTGTCTGCAGGTGAGCGGGCCCCTGATTGGGCATTCTGTACCGTGCACCAGCCATGCACCTCTCTCACAGTGCTCACTTAGGACCCTGCTCTGCCCGAGGTTAGATGTGTGACCCCTGTAGATTAATCACATTCTTCCTCATGTTTATCTCTTCAACACGTTTTCAAGAAGCATGTGTTTTTTCTTGGCTTGACTGATTGTCTTGTTAGTGTTGTTTATCAGAGGTCTAATCTGTGAAATTTGTGCTGCATGCATTTTCCTGAATTAAAGAGTGCTAACTGCTTGAGTCCTTGAGCCAAGTGATTTCGACTGTTGGCCTAGGTTTCATATTTTCTTGTGAGATCCTGATCGGGCTTATGAAAAGATTCTGTCAAATATAGTCTGTAAATTTCTATTGGAAATATATGCCATAATTGATTAAATGAATTTCTACTGGGAATATAAGCATCAGGCCTGTATTCAGTTTGAAGTTACATGAGCTGACTGTGGGTATGTGACATCCAAGATTAGTTTAGGACCCAGGCCTTTATGTATTTTTGCTAATATCTGTGTCTTTGGATCCATTTGATAACAGCAATGTTTAGCAGTTCTTTTCTCTGACTGTAGCGCACCAATTGTTAATGGTTTTGGTTAGGAAATTTCCCGGCCGAAAATCCCTTCATCTGCTAACAGCAGGAGTTGAACAGCACTTGATTTAACACTTGTCAAGATCTGCCTGAGTGGCATTGAAAAGAGGAAGATAAAGGCAGCAAAAGAAAATGAAGTCAAACGTCTCAGTGGAGCAATGGAGAAATTTATCATAAAAATGAATGACACTGAGACCGAAGAGTCAGATTGTGAGTCAGTCAGTTCCATGGAGGTCCAAGATCTGACAGTCTTCCTGCAGCTCCTTCCGTGCAAACTGCTGAACAAGCTACATCATAATCTAGCTTGTCTCAGCAGCGTACATCAGAACTCAAGAGGAAAGACAGCAGCCTTGATGTTAGCTTTACTGAAAATTATGAGGATCCTGCCTCTTGGCCAAAAATTCTTTCCACAGCTCAGCAAGATTTTCTGGTCACAAAGGGTCCACAAAAGTTAGATTTGAACCATGAATTCCCCAAAGATGCAGCAGGCAGGAAATTTTCAAATTCCTACCTACAGAGCAAATTATCAAATGGGGAGGTGATGAAAAGAAAATGGCTGGTGTATTCAGTCAGAAAAAATCAGATATTTTGTTTTTGTTGTAAGCTTTTATCCAGAGTTAATGTCGCGCTGTCCTCTAATGGGTTTCATGACTGGTCCAGTGCTAGTGTGCGTTCAGTCGAGCATGAAAAGTCCAGCAAAGACTAAAGAAGGGTTGCTCTTTGGATTCAATTCATCAGCAGCGAATCAATGATGAAAAGCTACGGTGGCAAAATGTTTTTCAGCTCCTCCTTGCTATTGTTCAGTTTCTCTCAGAACATAATATGGCTTTCCAAGGATCTGTTGGTAAACTCTTTGAACCTAAAAATGTAATTTTCTTGGCCTAGTCCAACTGATTGCCAAGTTTGATCCTGTCATGCAAGAACACCTGCGATGAATCAAGAATGAAGAGATCCATGACCATTACCTTGGCAAGCGTATCCAGAATAGGTTGATTCAACTGATGGGTAACAAAGTCCAGAAGACCATTATTGACCGTATAAACTGGGTTTAAATTTACAAGATATCAGGGGGCAAGGCTATGATAATGGGGCTAACATGAGAGGCAATAAGTCTGGTGTTCAGGCTTGTCTTTTGGAAATGAACCCAAGAGCTTTATTTTCACCCTGTGCATGTCACAGGTACAGTTTGTTGCTGGGGGATAGTGCCAAGACGTGTCCAGAGGGAATGACCTTCTTTGGTATCCTTCAAAGCCTGTATGTCTTGTTTTCTACTTCAACTCAGAAATGGGCAATTTTCACAAGACATGTTAAGGTCTTGACTGTGAAACGACTCAGTGAAACCTGATGGGAATGTCGTATTATCAGTGTCAAAGCTGTGAGGTACCAAATTGTTCAGTTTTACGATGCCTTAGTGGATATTGCTGAGGAAACAAATGACCCCAAAGCTCGCAATGAGGCTGTGTCACTCTGCAGTGAGGTTCAAAATTTCAAGTTCATTGTTTCCATTGTATTTTGGTATGCTATCCTCTTTCAGGTCAATCAGGTCAGTAAACAGCTACAAGGTCAGGCAGTTGAATTTTCTGTTGCTGTCAAAAGCATGGAGAGAACTATTGCATGACTGCAAAAATACAGAACTGATGGATTTAACAGTCTTCTTGTAGATGCAAAGGAGACAGCCTATGATATGGACATCTGAACCTGTCTTTAAAGAGAACAGAATTCGTAGAAAGAAAAGAACATTCATTATGAAGCTCAAGATGAGCAAGTTCAAAGTCCATAAGAAATTATCAGAATTGGATGTTTCAATCTCACCCATGATACAGCAATGTCATCTATGGAACAAAGATTCCAGCAGTTGAAGTCACATGATGCTTTGTTTGGTTTCTTATCTTCTTTCCGCAACCATACCAAAGCAGAAATGAGAGTGCATGCAGCCAACTTGGAGAAAAGTCTCACCATAAATGGCATCTCAGATATTGACGGTTACATGTTACCAGAGGAAATGGATGCTCTAAAGTCTGTTATTCCAGGGGAGATCGCTTCCCAGCCCTCCAAAATCTTAAGCTTCCTTTTTAATAGGAACAGCTACATAGATTTCCCAAATTTTTGGATTGCCCTGGGGATATTGATGACTATTCCTGTTACTGTGGCATCAGGTGAAAGAAGTTTTTCCAAGTTGAAGCTTATTAACCCGCCCCATCCTGACCACTTTTCCATCACTGACTCCCCCCAATCCCGACCATTTTTGGAATTTTTTTTTTCTGGCTTAAACCTCCGCTTTTGTTGAGAAACATCGAAAATTCATAGAGAAATCGCTCACCTGAGGTTTAAAATACTTGATACAGGTAGGAGTACCTCCTTACCTTACTGGGTTTTCTAACAGGCTGGCACCAAAGAAAACGAGTTCTGTGGGAGGATAACTATTTCAAACCACTCATAAACGGTATTTATTTATTTACTTGGTACGAATTTATATGTAGTACGAGAGTATATTGGTTTTCAAGCAGTAATATAGGCATTATAAGCATTGTTTCACTAACTAACTCATCACCATACCTGACCTTTTTTTGCCACATTACCTGATGATCAATTCTGACTGTTTCTTCCTCTAATGCTATGTAAAGTTTGTCCTCCACATTGTCACTGATTGGGGAATCACTCTGGCGTACCATGGCATGACATGGCTTTACTGGCCAGGTCACTGATAACAGGTGAATTGCTGAGACAATGGTGTGCAGGAGGGGGGAGGAGGTCATGCTGGGTAAGGCATTGTTCCTGCCTGGCATCTTGTAGAGGAAGGTGTCACGTGTATACGTACCAAAAATCGCTCACGAAAATTGAAAATTGTGCAAATTAGGGACCTTGCAATTGATTCGCGTTTATGTGCGTCGACGGGATTGGCAGTGACAAAACGTGTGGATGTTAAAGAACGTTGACGGGACGCTGCGGGTTAAGACATATCTGAGGTCACGAATGACACAAGATCGTATAAATGATCTAGCCATACTTTCAATTGAAAATGAAGTCTCATCTCAGCTAGACTACAATGAAATAATCAGACTTTGCAGGCATTAAGTCCCAAAAGATAATTCTCTTAGATTCAGTTACATAACAACAGTTAAAACTGCACTGGAGTGATGAATGATATCAAACCGCACAATGAATCTCTTAATCTCAAGGATGAAGGCAAAAAAGATTAATATGATCCAGAACATGCTCACTGTCTGTTTATCATTGTATTGGCTATATATATCTATTGTATCTATCTTGCAAATTATATTGTATCTTGTATCTTATAGGTATTGTATATACAGTATCTATGATATGGTGGTTTAGGAATCTTTGTTTTACATTTCTAATTCATAACGAATCATTTGCATTAATATCTGAGTCCATGCATTAAGGATAACTATAAAGTTGGGTTATTTCTGGGGGGCCTTGGGTTTGACATTCAAAATCAGAGGGGCCTCGCCCCTACCCCTTGCTTTGGGCCCCGCACCTACTTGGGCTATCCCTGCATACATTGGCAAGCTCTCCAGCACTGCTGCACCCAGGTCACAGTCATTCATTCATCCTGAAGTGTGACACTAGTGACCATGGCATTATGGAGTCCTGTCGCACAGCAAAGACGACAAAGAGTATGTGGTGGTGCATTACTGCAGAAAAGCTCAGCCCACCAGCGTGGAACTACTGTGTGACCCATAAGGAGCTCCTGGCAGTGATGAAGAGCCAAGATTTTTTTTTATCCCTACTTGTATGGGTCCCACTTCACCATCAGGACAGACCATGCAGCACTCAAGCTGCTGAAGACATTAACCCGCTGCATCCCATCGATGTATGGGTACGTCACAATTTGTTTTCATGCTGAGACCCGACATACCAGTACATTCTGCAATGGCGAGGTCCGTCATTTGCACATTTTTCAAGTTTCGCGGGTGATATTTGGAAGGCTTATGTGGGAGACCTTTCTCTACCAGCCACCAGGTGGTAACATTGCCTGACCCCACGTGACCCCCACACGCCATTGACTCGGCAACTCACCTGTTAGCAGTGACCTGGCCAGTAAAGACATGTCATGCCATGGTCTCTCCGATGATGAAATTCAAGCTGCCCTTGATGCCTTCACAGGCGAGAGTGATTCTCCAATTGATGACGATATGGAGGACAAAGATAAAGTGGCGCCAGAGGAAGAAACGAGCAGAAGTGATGTGGAGGTAACGTCACCAAGGACGGTGCAGTATGTTAATGTTTTCAGTGATCGTAGTTGCTTATATCGCCTATATTATCGTGTGAAAACCAATATATTCTTGTACTACATATAAATTCGTACCAAATGAACAAATATCTACCTATTCTGAGTGGTTTGCAATAGTTATCCGTACCATAGAAAATGCGACAGCAGCAGCATGGCTCCAGAGAAGATGGTACCAAGTGTTCAGAGGGACACCTGTATAACACACTCATCAGCTCAGGTGAGCATTTTTTGTGTGTTATCCCATGTTTTTCATAAAAAGCGGAGGTTTGAGCCAAAAAAAATCATTTGAAAAATCTGCTGGGTTTCCGGGGGGCGGGGGGGTCATTGGTGAAAAATCTGCTGGGAGGTGCCAGGTTAAAGAATCTGGAAGGACAACTGGCACACTGGCCCGGGAAGCTGGGCCAGCACACCTATGAAATGCAACTTTACTTCAACTACTTTTGATTACTCACTGTATAAAATCTATTACACTATGTAAGCAGAAAATATAAAAATTCCGACCCTGTGTAATAAGTACTATTTCCTTTTTTGTTTTGCTCTAAAACTACAAAGAACATATATCATCATCCCAAAACTTCGCTTTTGTAAACAGAATGATTTTTTATATTTACTAATTTTCTGTAGAAACAAAATGAGTGGGTTTGTCTTTTCCTTTGTGAGGAGCCAGAAGAAAACATATAAATATGAAAAGTGACATGTAACAGTATTGAATACATAATGAATGAAATCATAGAAGTCTAGAACAGAACATATTTTTTCGCAATTTACGATTGTATCATAGATCAGTTTCACGGACCAGCCCCCAAATATAGTCCCTCATCATGCTCTCGTTATACTGTCATTGGAATCTCCTCTCAAAGTCCATTATATCTTGATAGAAGCGTTCTCCTTGCTCTTCAGAATATGCACCCATGTTGTCCTTGAATTCATCAAGCTGGGAATGAGGCATACGAATCTTGATTGACATTCTACAGCCCATGGCGCCATAGTGCTTTATGAGGTTGTCAATCAGCTCCACATGGTCTTCATCCTTGTGATTTCCAAGAAAACCGCGAACCACTGCTTTCAGGGTGTCCAAAGTAACTTACTCCAGTTTCAAAAGCTTGTTGGAAAAATCTCTGCACTCCAGGATCTTCTTAACCTATGGACCGACGAAAATACCGGCTTCGATTTTCGCCTCAGATAGCAGGGGGAAGAAGTCTCATAGGTACTGAAGTGCCGGCAACTGCTTGTCCAGAGCCGTGACACATTGTTTCATGAGGCTCAATTTGATCTGTAAGGGTGGCATCAGTACTTTTCTTGGGTCCATAAGTGGCTCCCATTTCACGTTGTCAAAATATGTCTTATAAGCCTCACACATCTTGACAGATGCTTCAACAGAATATTTCTTCTTTCTCGCTTTAATAAATTGACCACAAATATTGCAAAACACATCAGCGGAATGCTTACCACCTCTAGATGACATCTCTGAAAAAAGAGACACATTCATGTTTGCAATGATAAACAAATTGGTATAGAATTTAGAGTACAACAAAATTAGCACCATTACTGTAAAAATCCACAATTTATCCATAATTCGATAAAGAACTGATATATAAATTTACAAGCCTTTCAACTAAGCTCCACTCATACTGACTTCATTTCACACTGACAGCGCCCACACCTGGAAAGGTATGGCGTGTCCAGAAACGGTTCATGTTCGAATAATGTGCTTCAGCCAGTCACCGAGCTCAGCCAAATGACGTGCAGTGCTGACATCGGCACATGCAGACTCATGTAAAATCATTTATGAAGTGAGGGTTTTCGTTCACCCAAGAACTCACCTCACTCTGGCTAGGTAGCCATTTTTCACGTATTTGAAGGCATAAAATCACTCTCCTAGTCACAAAAGCGAAGTCTAATGAGAGTAATAGCCGTTTTTCATGGTTCTGAGACTGAAAATATCAGAAAATAACACCCACTACCCAGGAACAATAATCGTGTTCCATAGTGCTATCTAAATATTACCAAATACAGTATATCTGTAGTCTATCACTCCCAAAATGCTTCTTCAGAACCCCATATCCACGCAGTTGAGTAACCTTAACCTTGCTCTTACCATCGAAATTACGATTTTGGGTGACTTTAACATACATAATGTTGAATGGTTAATTGCATTCTGCCAGGACCGACGATGCTGGTCTAGAGTGTGAGCTGTTTGCAGAATCATTTAATCTTACGCAGTTGGTAAAGCAACAAACCAGAATACCAGATAATCCTGACCATAATACCCATCTCTTGGATCTATTCCTGACAGATAATTCATATCAGTATGGGATAGAAGTACTGTCACCACTTGGATACTCTGACTACAGTCTCATCAAAGCCTTATTAGTCAGCCCCTCAAATCTAAAAGTTCTGAACCTGTCAGGTTGACCCAATGGCACTTTGATAGGGCAAACTTTTTTTATTATTTTATAAATAATGAATGGAGGAAGGAAACACACAAGGAGGAAGGAAAAACAAAGGAAAATTAAAAAGGCCATGTGCCTAAAGGCATCCTCCATTCATAAAATAATTATAACAGCTGGATTTGAATTGAAGTGGATAAAATGTTCGTGGGAAACATCTCCCAGGAAGTATATTCCAGAGAGTAGTAGTACTGAGGATAATTTAATTTTGATAACCAGAGGTTCTGCATTGCGGGGGAGAGAGTGTGAATTCATGGGCACTCCCAGCTGCCAGAGTATTTCGGGAGAAAATGTGAAGGGGAGGCACAACTGAAGCCAGTTCGTCAGAGCACTTATGGTAAAAATATCTGTAAAATAATGTTAAAGAAGCGACATCTCTACGTACTGATCATGGAGGAAGGTCCCGCGTAATGACAGGATTATTGATTAATCTAATGGTTTTATTTTGAATTTTGTCCAACTGCCTCAATGCAACCGCTCCACATCCATTCCACAGTGGCGAACAGTATTTGATCCGAGAACGCACATGCTTTTTGTACATTTTTGCCATCTGCTCGTCAGTGAAGAACTCACGAACTCTGTACATAAGTCCCAATTTTTTGGAAGGATTTTTAGCAAGGGATTTAACATAAGCTGTCCAGCTTAGGTTGAGGTTTAGAGTAACACCTAGGATATCAATTGTAGTGTATATGGGAATACTAACATCACTTAAAATTATGTGAGAGTCTGAGGGATTCTTTCTGTTGGAGAAATTAATGTATTTAGTTTTCTGAGCATTAAATGAGACCAGATTTGTTTGTCTCCACTGATTAATTTTAGAAAGGTCCTGGTTCAGAGAAATTGCTCTCATTATTTGGGAATTTATAATATCAAATTGTGTACAGGAGGTACTAAATGTGAAAGAACAATGAAGGGTCGAGTCATCAGCATAAGAGTGTATTGGGTTGTGACTGACAGATAGGTCATTTATATGAATAAGAGGGTTGGCGCCAAAACTGATCCCTGACGTACGCCAGCATTTATGGAATGAAACTGAGAATAAATGCCATCTACCATGACCCGTATTTTTCTATTATGAAGGTAAGAAGAAATTAGAGGAACGAGTGATGCAAGGCCATAGTGTGACATCTTAGACAATAAGGCCCGGTGCCATACTCTGTCAAATGCTTTTGGTATCTTGCTGACATTCCATGTCAGTCTTTCGTGTGATATCAATTTTACCCAGTCCCACAATAATGACTTAATACTACCTGGTATGGATTTATTCATACCAAGTCAACAGTTCACTAAAAGCTCGAACTCTCCAAAATGTTTTGATAACTGTGCCAGAGCGACGGCCCAAAAGTCATTAACGTATAACTCTTACTAAAAATAAAAAACATCAGAGTCATTCTGTCAATTCATAATTGCTAGAAACCATACAAAAGCTGTAATAAATCTCGCTAAATCAAACTTTCTTTAAAATCAAGCATGAAAACTACTTAACAAACCTAATAACAATAGATATTTCCAGTGACGTCACAGAAATCATGTGGTTTTGTTTATGACTACATATTGGACGGCAAAATCCTCGCAGTAATGGCTGTCCAGACAGGGCTGTCAGAGATGAAACTGTCAGATATGTGTAGGAATCTGAATCTATGCCACCAAGATCTGTACAGGAATGAGACAAATTGTTTGGGGCTACATCCTTACTCCATATCTAGGAAGAAATTCACTAGTTTCAAGGACTGGGGACCGAAACCAGATTTCAGATATGGCTATCTTTATCACTGTTTGGTAAACAGCCCGTCAAAGTTCACCAGGGCATCCTTCAATTTAAACAGCCATGTCATATTGTATATGTGCAATATAGATGGCTGAAATTGAGATACAGTATATGTAAATCGTATTAGAAATCAGCAAATTATTGACGAAGGGCCAAGAGAGGAGGGATTGCTTACACTTACTGGGACTCAAATAGTTTTCATTCATTCACTCATTGCCAGACGCCATGTATCCCAGACGGGGTGGCCAAGGGCTTAGAGTTAATTGTTTTACAGGGAGGGGCACTAATCCTCTATCAACCCCACTTGACACGTAGGGATGCCAACAGCATCTGGTGTTCCTAGGCGGTCACCCATCCAAGTACTAACCAGACCCAACATTGCTTAACTTCGCTGATCGGACGGGAAGCGGTGTACTCAACGTGGTATGGAATAGTTGATGAATGGAATAGGTTTCCCAGTGATGTTCCCTTGTTGCTGCCCCCTATTAAGAAAGCTTCAAGCATAGGCTAGATAAGCATATGACAGGTATGGGTTGCATGCAAAATTTGTCATTTTTGTAGTCACACTCCTGTGAGAGCTGCCTAGAATGGGCCTGCATGGGCTATTGTAGGCAGGGTACATTAGTCACACTTTTGTGGGAGCAATCTAGCTCCTATTGCAGTTATCCTCTCTTCTTAATCTTCATATTAGTTCCTAAGTTAGGTTAGGTTAGGTTGGTTGGGTTAGCTTGGTTCAGTATAAAAAAAAAAGTAATTTCCGACAGAAATGAATATCAGATTCAAATTAATCAAATCATAAAACATTAAAAAATGAACATTTTAAGCTTCAAGGTGAGTTGGGTGAATCCGGAAATTGACCCAAAATTTATTTATTTAGGAAATTTCAGTAATTACAGGCCTAGATCCATACACACAGTCTATATACTGTATGTTTAAAATAGTTTTACATAAAATGCATAATTGATAGTACTATATATGCTATAACTGTCAATAATACTGGTGAAGTTAACTTTTACATTACAACTAAAACATAACACTGGCACAAATTAAAGTTCAGGTCATTTGTTTCATGCTGATGAGTACTACAACATAGAACTAAAAGACGTCAACAATATGGTTTTAATAATTTTACATTATACATTAAGAAAATTTTTTTAGTAGCTACAAAGCTGGTAAATGATAAATATAGGGGGCTGTTGGTTTAAGTTCATTATTTATCATCTCATTTGTAATTTAAGTATTTTTGTACTAAGTCAAAAATATATATTTAATTGGAGCATGTATTAACAGGTTTGTTTTCTGTGGAGCAACATTCATATCTACATAAAATAGAAATTATACATAGTAGTACTAATAATTATGCTTCAGGTATAATTGAAATAATGTAGCACACAGGCTCACAGTAGTATATAACAGTTTCATACTGAAATGCTGAACAATGTTCTGTACTGCACTATTAAAATGATTCCTCATGACATATCAGTTTCAAATGAATCACACTGAAAAACATTGAAATAATAAAAATATAGGCTTTAACCTAACCTAAGTTAACCTAACCTCCTTATATAAACTAATCAAACTTTAAGTATGACCCAACCTGTACTTCAATCGGTTTTTGTTGTGCATCGAACATTCTTGATCATCACTGCTTGTCCAATTCCGTTTGGGTGAAACTCTGGAATAATAACAAAACAAGGCCTGTGACATGCTCTTTTCCCACAAACACATATGGCCGTGTGGGTCTTGTGCGCCGTGACATAATTAGGATATCCCATGACACCTGCAACCGCTAAGAATGGTAAATATGCCCGTATCTACTTACAAATCGTTGGCTCACTTGATGTGAAATGCTTGCTACAGAGGCGGGAGTAGGCCATCAGCTGCCAATTCTCCCTCTTCACGGCAGCTATCCACGTCAATCGCCTTTCCTCAAAAGCTAGAAACTGGTAGAAATGTACCCCACTTCCAGTTTTCTGCCTTGTCTTACAGCCGAAGGCACAACTGTGGAATACATCGTGGATTCTGGTATTTTCTTTCTCTAGAATTGGCAATTTGCCATCCTGTGTGGCGCCGTAAACCAAAGTCACGACTCGTGACGTCACGTGGAAAAGATTTAGAGAATATTCTGGTCAGCTCTCAGTTCTTTAATTAATAACTTCAACAAGTCATCATCCATTCCCCCACTAAAATCTTCAGAGGGCAGCATTACAAATGACTCACATGAGAAAGTAAATATGTTTGCCAGTACATTTGCCAGAAGTTCTACGGTACAGGAGGTCAGCCAGAACGTCCCAGTACTAGAACTTGACTCTCTTGAAATTGTTCCACTTAAAACACAGACCAGATACGTAAAATCCATCTCACACAATTTACCAACCAACAAAGCTCCAAGTCCAGTTGGAATTTCTCCAGCTGTTTTGAGAAAGTGTTCCCCAGAACTTGCCTCTGTTCTAGCTAAATTATTCAGACTATACATGCGTACTTCGTCATTCCCTCATTCATGGAAAGAAGCCAATATCCACCCAATTCCAAAGAAAGGAAGTTCCTCTGACCCCTCTGATTACAGACCAATAGCTATCACATCTTCTCTTGATAAAGGATTTGAAATTGTGAAGAATAGGCACATAGCTAAACACCTTGAATCCAACAACTTAATTAGTGATAGACATTATGGTTTTCACCACAAAAGATCTTCCATTGACATATTCAATCTCCTGATCCATACCATCCATCAATCAACTGATAAGCATAGAGAAACTCATGCAGTAGCCTTTGATATATCTAAAGCTATCGACAGACTGTGGCACCATTCCCTGCTGTCTAAACTCCCCTGCTTTCCTCATATCTCAGTGACAGAAAAATAAAAGTAGATGATGTATATTCCGATTTCCACTCAATGCCGAAGTGCCACAAGGATCAGTTCTGGCGCCAACCCTATTCCTAGTTCATATCAAAGATCTCTTATCTGTCGCCCACAATCTCATCCATTCATATGCAGATGACTGAATTCTTCACAGTTCAGTTACACTCAAATACCCATTTACAAAGTTTAATATCTCTCAACTTAGTACAGCCATCTCCATAAATCAAGACTTATGTAAGATTAGTGAATGTGGACTAAATAACCTTGTCTCAGTTAATGCTGGCAAAACTACTGTATATGCAATTTACTAATAGACAGATATTACCAAATTCGTATATTACTTTCAATGCTACTAATAATCCAGTCTTGAAAAGTATTGAAATTCTCATTGTTTCATTTACAATGCCCTCAGCTGGATCTCTGATGTCAGATCACTTGTCAAAACGGCCTCCATGAAACTTGGATTATTGTACAGAATCTGTAACTTCTTCATGATGAGCAGTTAGGTATAATTTATGAGTCATGTGCTCTCTCAGCTTGAATATTGCTGATCCTTGTGGAGTGGACGTGGGGAGGTTGCACTGTAACAACTAGGCAAAAATCAGGACAAAGCTGTTGGAATTATTAAGAACCCTGCTATTATAAATAAACTACTTCCCTTACAAGTAAGAAGGAATGTTGCCTTGGTTGCAATATTTTACAGATACTTTTATGGCAAATACTCAAATTAAGTTGCATCCATTTTGCAACCTCTCCATGCCTTCCCTCGTGCTACACGGGCAGCTGGTAGCGCTCATGACTGGAATGTCACACAGCCATATTGCAGAACTTCTGCCTATCAAAATTCTTTTATTCCCCGAACTGCATCTCGCTCGAACTCGCATCCCCGGAGTTGTTTCCCCCCAAACTTCAACCTACAGCTGTTCAAGTCCAACTGTTACAGATATTTTATGAATGGAGGACCCCAGTAATTTGAATTACACTTGTCAACAGCCAAAATGGTTCTGATTTATTGTCACCTGTGTCTAACTAATTTATTACCCCCCAATTTCTAAACTGACCCTAAAATTTACCTCATGTAACCTTGATGTACTACATCATAAGTGAGGGAATATTCCATGAAACATGCAAATTCGTCAAATGTGTCAATAAGTCAATATACTTAGTCTTTTGCACTTTGAAAGTGCCTCTGCATATTGGGTTTGTAGCAACAATTACTCTCACGCTGTGAAGTCCAACAACAGTCGCTCATCATGTTCGGACTGAATCGGCCTTGATATCGGCTCTCCATTATGACAATTTCGTGGTGAAACCTTCCGCCAAGTTCATCACTGACATTGCCGGGAATTAATAGAAAGAAGTCGAAATGAGAATGGAAGAAATTTATCTTGAGCGACATTCGAGCACCGAGTGCATAGTAACTCTTCAACATCTTGTCCACAAGCTCAGCATCATTCGATGCTCAAAAATGTTCTGGGTAATTCTTGGCAAGAACCATGCTCCCCCAAGCAGCCATTTCCAGCTCAGATAAGCTCTTTACAAAACCCTGATAATTGAGTATAAGGTGAATTTGAGGGACTATTGAAAAAAACCTGCCTTTACTTTGGTCTCAGATACAATGCCTAGGAACTTCGTATGCAGTGGAACCCAGCACCATTTTGATCCATGGCCTTCACAAGTTCTACATCAAAGTTCCAAATGAAATGGAGGAAAATATACCTTCTCAGGGTCAACAAGAGGTCTCTTAGAACAATTGAAGCTTCCAGTCATATCTTTCGGTCACAGTGGGCATTCCTTTTGTGTGTAATACTTAGCGTCTGCCCTGCTGTCCCATGAACAGAGAAAACACATGTGTTTTGTGTAACCTTGCTAAAGTCCTAGAAGCAAGCAGATCACTTTCAGGTCTCCACAGATGCTCCACTGATGTGTTTTGTAGCCAGTAGCAGCCAACAGAGTACTCACAGTTTCATAATTTTCATTCACTCCATGGGTATCCACAATTGGAACAAAAGGAAGCTCATTTTCAATATGGAGAAGGAATATCTTCAGTGCATTCTTCCCAGAAACTATGAGCAGCCGCCATTTTCCTTTTTGATAAGGACGAGACTTACAAATGTTTTGCATTAACGATACAACATCATAACAGTTACAAAGCATGTCATCCATCTTGAAGTAAATTGAGAGCATTTCATGTCTATGATGGAAAGTGGTGGTACAAACTCCACCTTGTAGCATGTTCCATTGTTTGTGTCTAGACCCAAGGATATCATTTTTCTCCTTGGGGGAGTCAAGGTCTCTTATAAGGTCATGCAGCTCTGCTTGACTGATGAGGTGTGGCTCCTTGCTCTCTTAATCTTCTTGAAAGTCGGCATCCATGCAACACTCCTCCTCACCACATTCTGATTCACTTGTACTTAATGGAGAATCTGGAACTTGAAGCTCAGGGCCATGGGTTGCTTGCCTTAGAGAAGGTACAATAAGACACCTGATCTTGGACCTAGTTTTTACTGAATTCCTTTCGGTGTTAGTGAGGCCAAAGTAGCAGTCAGGACAGTGATCATTTGGTTCGCATCAAACCATTGGTACTCGTACAGCGAAAGGCATACCTGATGGCCGTTTCATGTGGTTTACGCCGAGATTGCATGCACTTCTTGTCTTGATTACCATCAGGACATTTGAAGTAATGTTTTTAAGCACTTTTAACATTCCTTGTAATTCGTCTCTTCAGGCTTTCAGGTGTAAAGAACCGACAGACAAAAAGAGTCTGATGCATTCATACAGTTGCGGTGCTTCAGTTCTTACCAACACAGATTAAAGTACCGTAACAGTAAAAAAAAGCTGAAATGGAATATTAGCAACTATAAAATTACCATTGCATACAGTGGTGTAAAAAAAAATCATCTTAATGGTGGGTAATTGTCCCCGACTTTCAACTGTGGCTGATTCACTTTGAGTTGCTAAATATCTTGTGATTCAGGTACTCAACTGAAACTAATATAACCGCCACAATTACTAGCTGAACGCAACTTTACAAGGCATATTTATCTCAATGACTGAAGTTGAATCGGATTTTCCAACACGAGCAGATTTTGCAGTGGTATAAGGGTTCTCGAAAATTGGATGTGTTGGCGAAAATTGGATATGATATTCGAAATTTACTGGTTGATGTTGCTTAGAATCACCTAAAAATATACTAGAACCATAACACTTTTTAGATCTTGTTAACCAATGTTTTTTTATTCATTTGTGTTTCCTTCCTTTGTTCTATTATAAAAAGAAAAAAAAAAATGGCCTGGGCTGTTACATGGCAATGCTGTCAGCCTGAGTCACCGACCTTGTGATCCAGTTTTCAAGCAGTGTAGTGGGAAAAAAATCGTAGCAAGAAATGCAGCTGTACTGCAGTAACAGGGCCAGTGTCAACTGAAGACCTAAGGAGGAGGCAGATGGAGGATATAGATGTACAACCAGTGCTAGCGTGGCTGCAGCAGGGTACAATGCATCTATCTTGGGAAGAGTTTTCCAGATTCAGCCCTGCAACTAATATCCGTATTCTTAAAAATAACCTCTTCCCTAAACTTGCCCTTCCCATCGAAGGAGTTTTGATTTCCATCAGTATTCAAACAGATTCCCTTGAAAAGGAAGGGAAAATGTTCAGGTTGGTAGCCCTGTTAATTGAAACGATTGATGCTGGGCCATGAGTTATGATTGCTAGTTGATCTTTTAATGGGAAGACATGGTGAAGAGCTGCCTAGTGGCACATCTTCAGGAAAGACTGACTGAGGTACATAATCAAATCTGAGAAGCTATTGTTTTCAGGTGAAATGATGCCAAGGCAAATGCAGTGAGCTTCAAGTATGGTGACAGAGTTTGGTTATACAATCCTCAGCAAAAGAAGAGACAGTCACCGAAGCTGCAGAGCCCATGGAATGGGCTCTATGCTCTGACAGACCACCTGTCAGAGGTAACATACCAGATTCGGGGAGGCAGGAAATCTCGCATGATGGTTATACATGTAAATCATCTGTGGCACTACCATATGCAAGGACTGTGCAGGTGGGACGTCTCTGAGGAATTGTGCTCACCTGTATCTTGTGATATTGAGGAGCTGAAGCACGAGAGGATGGCAATAGTTTCCCTAGGGTAGAAATGAACCAGGGTGAGGACCAAGTCATTTTCGAAGAAATGGACTGTGTGGAGGAGTAGGGACGTCGTCAGAAGCGGCATACAAGACCTGATAAATTGAAGGATTATTTTGTGTATAATTAGATATTTTGTCCAGGATTAAGGATTATGTTTGTAAGGCTTGCGTAGCTTTGTCAGGCAAAGGGGTAGGGAAGGGGTGATGGAGAATTCCCAATGATTCTTGCATTTCCCATTGCAAGTCAGAGTTCCCAAATAGCGTGCCAATGTGAGTGGAGGTACTGTGTAAAGTTATGTATTCATTCTTATTCTCTTATTTTCTCTTTAACCCCTAAACCGCGGGGTTGTTTTTGCCTGACTTGCATGTCTAGCGGGCATATTCGCGCTGGGACAGACTCTCTAAAAATATTTGCCAAAAATTAGTTATTAGTCTTAGAATATTATAATTAAATATGCATATGGGACATACCTTCAGCTTTCTCCTGGGATGTTTGTTGAGCCTTCGTCGAGTACCGTAGGACTTGTGGAGACCTCTGAAGTTGAGTAATGAAGTCTCCACTTTACACTTCCCGACAACCCGTAATAGGATTACCACAGCCTGATATTATCACTAGAAACACTATTCGATGATTCTCAAATAGTTTGGAATCCATAATCCCCCCCAAAAAAAATAACTGCGAAAGCAATGAAAACTACGAGCGCGTATGACCTTCCCACTTGACATCGTTCGCTGCTGGTGTTCTGTCATTCTTAAAAACACTCACAGTTTATATTTCTATTATTATATAACACTTATATATATCTACACTTATATATATCTATTACTGAAGTTTCCTTCAGTAATAGTAGTTTATTGTCACTGTAGGCATTCAATTTCTCATTCAGTAAAATACGTAGCATTCACTTTCTCGTCCTGTTTACTAGCATTGAGAGTGAATCTGTCACTTTCATAACTCATAGTATTCATACATGCTAGAGTGAAACTTTCATTACTCCTAGTATATATACTTGTATTCTTATATTACTACTCATTTACATTTCTATTTACAGTCTCTATTTTCTTTACATTATTTACATTTCTATTTTATTTACACTGTGTTATGCACGGTCACTTGCAGTAACTTATAAAACTATTTTCCACTGTTCACTTATATTTACATTCATTGCTTTCACTTGCTGTTTACACATTATTTACACTTGCACTTGCACTGTCTTACTCACCAGATAGATCGTAGTCACTGTCTATCATTTTCATTGACAAATTAGCCAGTTCACGTTCCACAGCAGTCACTTACCCCTTTACCTCTTTCCACACGAGGTTTAGTAGGGGGTAGAGGTCACAGGGCCCTTTCCATGGCGCTAAAAAGCAGCGTAATTGGACAGGCGCGAATCCAACGTGCTTTCACCTTGAAAGACGACAGTAAACTGAATACAGTGTGGTGGCCTGCCTGCCTAGGGGAAGTGCAATGCTGCCAATGTCAGTGGGGTGAAAACTGCTAATATATATGCTATGAAATGATTGGCAGGAAATCTAGACAATACCAAATAAATTAGTTAGATCCAGGTGAATGTAAATATCACTTAGGCTTCTCCCTACCCTTCTTATATATATATTTTTATTACGAGAATATACGGCATATTTCAAGGGGAAATAAACAGCGAAAATTAGCGAACGAGTGCACGTGAGGTGTTGTCAGGTGATAATTAGCCAATTCCAGGTGTATGGCACTATCACTAACTTTATTTCTTTCTTGTATATATTATTTGGTATAAGAATAGGGCATAGGGCTTATTTCAATGGATGAAATCAGTGGAAAATTCCAGGGAAGATTTAGTTAGTGTAGCACAGCTGGGCAGGCGAGAGGAGAGGGTAATGGAGGGGAGGTAGGGAGGGGAGTCAAGAATGGGGAGAAATGGCTAAATTGTCAACAATGGATGGGAGTACAGATGAGATTAGGAGTGCTGACTAGTGCTGGACTTTGGCAGTACTGATAGATGATACAAGCCACCACTTGAAAGCCCGGACGAATTCAAAATAACACAGAAACACAAAAGTGATGCCCCATGGTATGATCTCTTGCTCCCAAGCGTCATGAAAGTGTTGCCCTGCAGTTAAGGGGTTAATGTTTTATTTAGGTGATTGTAAAATTACCATATGTAATTTAATTTCAGTTTCTGTGCTAAAGAAGTTAGAATGCTATGTAACTTAAGAAAACTTGGGAATATTTTGGATGTGTCTGATATGGTAACTGTTGTTGCTATGAGCAGATACCAGCACGTCCTACAATGTCGGAGAAGCAGGGAATATTAAAAAAGATGGGGGGGGGGGATAATAGAGGATTTTCAATTTACTTTGACTTCTGGCCTTGTGAAGTTAGCCTAGCTCTGGAGTTGTGAAGCAGACAGTGTATTTACATGGTAAAATAAAGACAACTAACGTGAAAAGCCTGTATTATTACGCCTGAGTCTATCTTCTTTAAGGATCTGCTGTTGTACACCGAAAGGTTGACCCCAAGAAGAATGATTCACTGAGTGATATCCTTCCTACTGCTGTTGGAGCCTGTCGTAGTGTGGGATGTGGATTTAACAATATAAAAACCAAGTGAATAATGAACAAATTCACAAATGGAACTTAACCCGCCCCGTCCCATCGACGTATGGGTATGTTGCAACGATTTGCATTTGCCAGTCCCGGCGACGTACTGGTACGTCGTGCAATTGCAAGGTCCCTAATTTGCACAATTTTCAATTTTTGCGTGTGATTTTTCGTATGTATACACGGGACACCTTCCTGTATTCATCTACAAGATGCCAAGCAGGGACAATGCCTTACAGCGCAAAACCTCCCCCCTCCCCCCCTCACTCCATTGTCTCGGCAATTCACCTGTTACCAGTGACCTGGACAATAAAGACATTCAGGGCCAGAGTGATTCCCCAATCGATGACAATGTGGAGGACAAGGTTTACATAGCATTAGAGGAAGAGTCAAAAATGATGATCAGGTAATGTGGGAAAAAAAAGGTCATGAATGGTGATGAGTCAGTGAGTGAAACAATGCTTATAATGCCTATATTACTGTTTGAAAACCAATATACTCTTGTACTACATATAAATTCGTACCAAGTAAATAAATAAATACCATTTATGAGTGGATAAAATAGTTACCCTCCCATAGAACTCGTTTTCTTTGGTGGCAGCATGTTAGAAAACCCAGTCAGATAAGGAGGAACTCCTACCTGGATTGAGTATTTTAAACTTCAGGTGAGCGATTTCTCTATGAATTTTCGATGTTTCTCACCAAAAGTGGAGGTTTTAGCCAAAAAAAAAATTTTCGAAAATACCTCGGGACTGGGGGATGTCGGAGGTGTGGAAAACCTCTGGACGTGACAGGTTAAACTACTTACAGAAGACTGGAAGTAAATGTTTCTGAATAATGTAGTCAACTCTCTAAGAACAGATAGATAATAATTATGAAATTAACAGTTTCTTATAATGATCCTAGACATATCCTGACCATGATAAAGCAATTGAGAAGAATGAGTGGAAATGCAGTTTCATGTTTTCTAAATAGAAACGGTGGAAGAAAAGTGAAGAGGAGAAAGAATAACTTTCTTGAAAGGTTTGGGAAAACATATTGCAAGTGAGTGACGAAGAAAGTGAAGGTATCGATGATGATCAAGAAGAGATTGTGAACGATTTCATACGTAAAAATAAACACAAAATCTTACATTCTGATCACTCTGACATGTCAAGACTCAGTCATGAAAATTGTGTAACCGGAAAAATAACTGTAAAAGAAATCTAATGAATTGTAATTAACATGAAAAACATTGCTCCTAGAAGTAGTGGTATTAATACAAAAAAAAGATCTACAGAATTATCATCACCAGCCATGTAACACTTGACTAAACAACACAGTGCCATGTTATCTGCAGGCTCATTACAGATCGATTCGAGGAAGCCCTCATACATTTAATTCCAACACCTACTAAGTCACCTCCATACTTGCCTCAAGAAATACCAGGGAAAATTGTTGAAAGCAATAAACAAAAGACTAAAGAACCATCTGAATTGTGTAGTGTATGATCAACTATCCTGCACTGGTTAGCCACCAGCTCTATAACCATTACAGTATTTATGAAACAGTATCTCAGGCAATGTCTAAATGGGATTAGTATTACCTTGTCCTGAGGGATGTATCAAAAGCATATGACAAAGCATGGCACAATGGCCTAAAAAAAAAAAAAAATCAAATAAATCTCCCAGAAAATCTAGAAAAGATTCTCAGTGACTTCCTTGAAAACCGAGTGATCAGAATTAGATTACAATCCACGATAGAATCACTGCTTGAAATAAAGAGCGGTGTACCACAAGGTAACGTACTGACTCCTATTCTCTGCATGTGACACACATGAACCTACTGCCCATTGTCTAGACGTGCTTTATGCTGGCGAAGTCACACAGATTATAACACTGCCAGGAAAATCAAAAAGAGTAATGGCACTAATAACAGCTGAAGAAATGTAAATACAGTACTGTATTGAAGTAAACAAAAATGGAAATTAAAACCAACCCTAAAAAATTTAAATTAATTCATTTAGCAGACTACAAGAAAGATGATGTGATAGCTGGAGAACTTAAAGTAGAGATGGAAAAGTGCTAGGAGTCAAGAAATCAACTAGAGGCATAACAAAATTTGTCAATGATATGAATAACAAAACAACGCTAGTTTGAAACACCTTATGGCGATTTGAGAAATTAAGCAAAATAAATTTCACCTCATAAAAACATTTGCTTTTCTCATGTTAGAATACCCTCCAAAACCACTAGTGATCTTGAAAAGATGGTACAGCTATACAGAACAGTAAACCGAGCACTACGATTTGAGTATAAGATACCCATATCCGATCAGTCCAGAAGAATTGCATATTGTGGCTAAAGAAAATCCGTTAAATATTATAGAACTTTTTGAAAGGACTCAAAAAATAAGTTTACTACAGAAAGCCAATGGTCCAACTAAATTCAGTTACTGGGAGATCACAATAATCTTAGACACAACTGGTTCCCATCAGCACTGAGCGAAATGCAAGAAGGAATGCCACAACTAATACATACAGCATGAAACACTCACTGTTTTACATAAATAACAAAAAATTGATCTTGTTCGAGAATCGCCCTACAAATCACAATGCATACATTTAGAATAAGAACTTTACAATTGAACTTGAGTATAAAACAAGCAAGATGGACCACCCATGGCCTTTATCACTATGACCTTTCATCATTTCTTGCTTAAACTTTCATCCAGCCTTTTATTATTTCCTCATTCGTAGAGCAATTAGTTCTTTTATTTCGATTTTTAAGTCTGCCAGACAAAGGATTGTGGGGTTATCAGTAATCAGACAAAGGATTGTGGGGCTATGTGCGGAATGCTTCTTTTACCCATCAGGTGAAACCAGGATTCAGGAGCTTGATCGGTGAGTAAATGAGAGTATGACTCATTCAGTTCGGCAAACTTTGGTTAGTATCTCACTGTATAAAATTTGTCCTTGCTTTCTGGACCCTACCTCATCTAACCTTGGGAAAGGAAACGCAGATGGTGATGCCGGTATTGATAAGGATAATGATAATTATGTATATATGCCAGATTTACAGTATTGTTTTAGTCATTGTGTGTGTCTGTTAACAGACTGCTCAAAAACTCCAGTTTCAGCCAGACTTGGTGAAATAACTCAGGGTTACTTATTGAGGAAACTTTTTTTTAAAACAATAGGTCAAAGGCCAAGGACACAGGGCTAGGTCATCGTTTTCGTTTTTAAAGGCTCCAACATGCTTGCATGTGTCGGCCTTGGTCACCTAATGGCGGCTCTCCATGCTGCACGATCCATTGCAGCCTCCCTGTTCAGTCCCTTAACCCTAAGGTCACACTTAATGACCTCGTCCCATGTCTTTCTCGGTCTACCCCTCATAACCCCACCCCCAATATTAACACTTCTCACCTTCCTCACCCAGTTATCATCCCCCATCCTCTCCACATGTCCAAACCACCTCAATCTACCTCTCCTCATCACAACACCAATACACTCCAGTCCCATCCTACCTCTCAACTCTTCCATTGTAAACCCAGCCCCTCCAGGCCTTGGAGGCTGGGACGCACTGCACATCCACCTAATCATTGTCATTTCTGTACGCCTGAGCCGGCGAATATCTTCCTCCTTCACTGCCCAGGTCTCACTGCCATACAGCATTACACTCCTAACACATGCTGCATACAAAGACCCCTTAGCACGTAGGAAGAGCCCTCTCAGTGTCAGGAGATGCAAGAGCTCCCTGAACTTCTTCCAACCACTTCTCACCCTAGCCACAGAGCTAGGTCCAGCCCCACCTCCAGCACACAACATGTCTCACAAATAACAAAACTCTTTCGCACACTCAAGTGATTCACCAGCAAGTTCAATCCTTTCACGTCTGACAATCTCCACCTGCTCACCCCGGCACGCCGTACACATAAAATCAGCATTATCTCGCAGTGTACCTCTGATACCACTACATCTCTTATGCACCCATTTATCACACACACCGCACAAGATGGAATTACTTCCCACGCCCTTGTGGCAAACTGCACATGGCCACTCTCCCTCGTCTTTGACAGTACTGCCACCAACCCTAGATATCATCACTTTTGTTTTATCTGCATTTACCCTTAAACCCTTTTGCCCCATACCATCTCTCCACTTCCTAAACCTTTCCTCTGCCTCCCTTTTATTCTCTGCAATCAACACCAAATCATCAGCATACTGTACAACAATTCCCACGGGAGTCCGTTTCTAAAGTCACGTGAAAGGGCTTCAAGTACCATGATAAACAACATGGGACTCAAGACTGACCCCTGATGCACACCAACATTCACGGAAAACTCATCACTCAAATCTCCATTCACTCTCACCTGGGTGTGAGCACCCACATACATGGCCATAACCACCCTAACCAGTCACTCCTCCAAGCCAAGCTTTCTCATTGCCCACTTCACCACCTCTCTAGGGACTTTGTCAAAGACCTTTTCCAAATCAACAAAAACAAAATACAGATCCCTTCTCCTAACAATATATTTTTCCTGAAGCTGTCGAACAATGAACATGGCATCAGTGGTCCCCCTACCTGGCATGAACCTAAACTGCATCTCATCAATATTCACTCTTTCTCTAATCATACCTTCTAAAACTCTCTCCATTACCTTCATTATCTGATCTAAAAGCTTTATACCTCTATAATTTCCTCTTTCCAGGGCATCACCCTTCCCTTTATACACATTTACAACTACACTCTTCAGCCAATCATCTGGGACAACACACTCATAAATAATCCTATTTATGAGGTCATGTTGATCTAGCAAAATTACATTGGACATTTATTTGGTCCACTTCAGGCCAAACTTGAACTAGTTCAGGTTAACCCATCCCATCTGGGTGACATGTATATATGTCCTTCTGGGGCCATCTAGGGGTCATGTATACATGATCTAGTGATTCGTGTCATTCTTTGAATACTCGGCTAATTATTTTCACCACCCACACGTGCTGGCAACCCCCCACATGCATCCCAGTCACACTCCAGTTGCCTGCGTACCTCCATGATGGATAGGCCTATGTGTAAAGATATTCCTATGTCCCGACCCTCGGCTGACTGCCTATGCCCTCCGACTTCCACTCTTATGAAGTCCAAAGGCTCTTGAAGGAAAGGCCTTAGTGATAGTGCAATAGGGAGTTAGATGTACCATTATTGGCAATTGTGAATGGGGAAAGTGACTCCTCCTTTGATGAACCAGACTTAGTCAAGTTGAGTATGGAAACATACGCTTCAAAGGAGGAGAGTGACCGTGAATTTGCCACTGTGCAGAGATATTTTCCGTCTGCAAGATCATCAGCCTTTTCTGGTGATGAAGGATCAGATGTAGTTGATGATCGTGCAGAGGGTGATATACACACAGTGGAGAAAGTGGCGGGGTAGGTAGAGAGTAAAGGAAGCAAGGAGGCTGGTGGGAGGAGAAAATACTGCAGCCTGTGCCACCAGCTGGGAGAGTGGCGTAGGGTGGAATTTTCCACCAATACACTATCACAGCCACGTTCACCCACACGGCCGGCATCACTTCATTCATCACCACATGCATCACCATGCTGGCCTGCACCACTTCAGGCCTCACCACGCCAACCTGCCTCACCACGTGTATCACCATGCCGACCTCCCTCACCACGTGTATCACCACGCCGACCTGCCTCACTTCAGGCCTCACCATGTGCATCACCACGCTGACCTGCCTCACTTCAGGCCTCACCACGTGCCTTACCATGCCGACCTCCCTCACCATGTGCCCCACTACGCCTACTTGCCTCATCCCCTGCATCATCACGCCAACCTGCCTCACTTCAGGCCTCACCACAAGCCTCACCATACCATCCTGCATCATTGCAGGTCTCACCACACCGGCCTGCATCATTAAGGGCCTCACCACGCCAGCCTGCCTCACCACGTGGTGCGCCACTCTGGTCTGCCTCACCACGTGCCACTTCACCACAACCTGGCCCATCTGGATATGTTGGTGCAGGTGCACGCCAGCAGGCATATGCCTGCTGATGCCTTTCACCAACACCATCACCACCACAATCACCGTCAGCATCATCATCACCTGCCTCATCTAGCGGTGGGTCGGCGGAATCGCCACCACGCCGCCATGCTAGGGGCTTTGGCAGGGCACAGGGTAGGTCATGTGCACGGCAGGCAAGGCAGGAACCACGGACTGGTAGGTTTGAAACCTTTGTGTGGGAGGAAGGGATGGGGTTTCAGCCTGAAATACCTGTTTCTCATGACACAAATGCAATCGTGCAGCCAGAATTTCCCTGCAACAGAGTTTCTTCTGCAGTGAACTTCTTCCTTGCTTTTTTCACAACAGCAGTGATGGAGTTCATTGTGAAAGAAGCGAATAGTTTCAGGGATTTCTGCTGCAATTAGGATGTGAGAGTGCGAAAATGAAGGAATGGACTGCAACAAGTGTCAGCGAAATGTATGTTTGGCTAGCCTTGACAATGTTGATGCCTCATGTTAGGAAACATAACATGCATGATTACTGGCTCATGGACGATATTGCTGCGATGCCAGTATTCAGTAAGTATATGCCACGTGACCGATATCTTGACATCTTGAGGTATTTACATTTTTCCACCAATATGGGCCCACATCCGAACGATAGGCTGTGTAAAATTCAATCGATTCTAGAGATGATAAAGGAGAAATTTCGATAATTTTTCAGGCCATTTCAAAAGGCTGTTATTGACGAGTCACTTGTTTTGTTCTGGGGACGTCTTGCCTTCATTCAGGACATTCCATCTAAGAGACATCGTTTCGGAATAAAGTTCTTTGTCTTGTGTGATTGCAAGACTGGGTACGTCTTGATTTCATTGTGTATACAGCGAGTGATGCGGTGTTGTCGAAGGACGATCCCCATGGTTTCTCTGGCTCTGTGGTCAAGAAACTAATGGACAGGTACTTCAGTGGCAACCATATCCTTTACACTGATAATTATTACACGGCAACAGGTCTTGCAAAATGCCTGCAAGAACACCAAATTGGATCGTGTGGCACTGTCCATGCAAAGAGGAAGCATTGGCCATCCTTTCCCAAAGGCACCGTGAAGGGACAGTGCAGGACTTTGCAATCAGGTAAACTCCTGGCAATTCACTGGCATGATAAGAGAAATGTGAATGTCCTCTCCACGGTCCACAACGATAAGTTGATTGACACAGGCAAGGTCGATAGAAGAATGAGGTAGCCAGTCATCAAGCCTGATACTGTTATGGACTATAACATGAACATGCGACTCGTCGATACATCCGATATGCAGATTGGCACGATCGACTGTCTGAGAAGGTGCTGTAAGTGGTATAAGAAGGCATTCCTACATGTACTGGACATCTGTGTACTGAATGCCTTCATTCTGTACAAGGAGGTTACACAGACCAGCACATCCCTCAGACAGTTAGAGAAGGATGTGATTTACAGCCTTCTGGAGTGGTTTGGACAGGTAATTCCTTCCGTGAAACGTAGGTACAGTGTACAGCAACTGCATGACCACCTGCAATGCAGGGACTGCCTCAGCAGGCGTTTCATGGAAATATTACCTTGCACACCTGCAGGCAAAGAAGCCTTCTGGCATTGCTTTTTTGCGCCAATTCATTGCGCCAAGCACGGCAACGCCGTATGACGAAGTGGTGGTATGCTGAATGTGAGTGGTAGGAGTCTGGGTATTATGAATAAGCTAGTTTTGTACATACCAATATGTTGTTTATTGTTGAAATAGATAATACAATTTCACTGCTCTGCATATATTTATGTGAATAATGGAGGCGGAAAGTATGTTTCATGATAAACTCGCAGCCTTATTTTATTTGGGAAACATTTACATATACATATTTATGATGAAAAATTATAACTCAAAGGAAAGAAAAAGTCACATGATAAGTATTTCCGTTTGTGGGCAGTACGTAAATGACTACCGGTACTTGGTTCACATTTTATTTATTTTTTTTTTTTAGTAGTACTTGTAGTTGGGTCATGGATTGTGTGGGTAAAGTTGAAAGTTGGAATACAAATGTGGGCGATTGTGTGTGTGTGTATGCGTGAATGGAAGATCGTGCTAGCAGAGTGAGAGAAGAGTTCTGGACAAATGTGGAAGTGTGCATGAAAAAGTTTGGAAGGAATGTGAGAGTGTTTTTAATCGGTGATATGAATGGTAAAGTAGGGAATGTGAAGGTGGATGGGATAGTTGGTGAGTGGGGTGTGCCTGCTGAGATAGATGAGAATGGCAGTGTGTTAGTGGACATCTGTGCTGGGAGGGGGTTGGTGACAGCCAATACCCTCTCCAGGCATAAAATGATCCACAGGTATACATGGCGAGTGATGAGAAGGGTGGGTGGTGAACTGAATGAAAGGAAGGCAATGATTGATTATGTGTGTGTGGATGAAAGAATGTGAAGATGTGTAATGGATGCAAGAGCTTTTAGAGGCTGGGGGAGTGGACTTTCTGACCACTATTTGGTGGTGGCCAGAAGTAGAATCCAAGTAAGATGGAGGAATAGATGAAGGGAAAGACGAGAGGAAGGAGTAGTTGCAAGGAGAGTGGAAAGGTTACAAGAGGATGAGAAAAAGGCAGAGTATAAGAGAGAAGTGGAGAAACGATTGGGCAAATATGAATTGGAGCAGATGGGGTATGCGGAAGGTGTGTGCAGGATATTTATAGAAGAAATATGTACAGCATGTGATGTGGTGTGTGGGAGGAAGAGAAGATGGAGGGGAGTGCAAGGAACAGCGTTGTGGACTGAAGAGGTGAGACAGGCTGTGGCACAAAAGAAGAAAGCATACAATGAATAGATAAGAAATAGGGGCGTGGAAGAAGTTGAGAGGCGGAAGAGAGAGTTATATGTAGAAAGAAAGAGAGAGGTGAAAAGATTAGTAAGAGAGAGTAAGAAGAGAGTGGATGAGGAATTTGGAAGGAATTTGAGTGTAAAGTGGAGGGACTGTAAGAAAATGTTCTGGAAAGAGGTGAAGAGAGTAAGACAGGGTGGAAGTGAGGTTAGCAGGGGAGTGAAAGATAAAAACGGTAGATTACTAGTGGAGAAGGGAGAAAAAGTGAGCAGATGGAGAGAACACTTTAAGGAATTGTTGAACGTAGAGGATGGAAGTAATGCGAGTATAAGTGGCTGGGGAATGGCTGGGAGAAGGAGGGAGGTGAGAAGACAGGAAGAAATCATTAGGATAGAAGTTGTGGAAACAATGAAGAAAGTTAAATTGGGGAAAGACCCAGGAATTGATGGAGTGTGTGGTGAAATGCTGAAGCATGGGGGAGAGATAGTAGTAGAATGGATGTGGAAGATGTGCAGATTGGCCTGGGAGGAAGGTAGAGTCCCAGAGGATTGGAAGTCAGGTATAATTATTCCCTTGTACAAAGGAAAAGGGGAAAAGAAGTGTGTGGTAATCATAGGGGCATTTGTGTTCTTAGTATAATAGGAAAAGTGTATGGCAGGATACTTATTGACAGAGTTAGAGAAAGAACAGAGGAATTAGTTGGAGAAGAACAGGGAGGCTTTAGGAAGGGAAGATATTCATTCTTAGATCTTTAGTGGAAAAGTTTCTAGAGAAGGGAAAGAAGTTGTATGCGGCTTTCATGGATTTGGAGAAAGCATATGACAGGGTGGATAGACAAGGATTGTGGAAAGTATTAAGAATATATGGAGTAGATGGGAAGTTGTTGAATGCTATGAAGAGTATGTATGATGGTGCTAAGGCTGCAGTGCGTGAGGATGGTGAACTAAGTGAATTTTTCTCTTTGAAGGCTGGGTTGAAACAGGGATGTGTCATGTCTCCATGGTTGTTCAATCTGTACATGGATGGGGTAATAAAAGAGGTACAAGGTAGGGTAGTGGATGTTGGAGTGGCCCTGGTGAGAGAGGATAGTGTTTGGAAACTCCCTGTACTGTTGTTTGCAAATGATACTGTGTTGTTGAGTGAAGACGAAGGGGAGCTGCAAGAATTGGTGGATGAGTTTGGGTGAGTGTGTAAGAATCGGAATCTAAAGGTGAATGTAGGGAAGAATAAAGTGATGGTCTTTGAGATAGATGAAGTCAGTGAATGTACAGTGAAGTTGGATGGTGAAGAATTGAAAAATGTGAGTACGTTTAAGTACTTGGGTAGTGTGATGAGTAAGGATGGAGGTTTGGAGGGTGAAGTGCCTGAAAGGGTACAGCAGGGAAGAAAGGTTGCTGGCTCTTTGAAAGCAGTGATAAGAAACAGGGAAGTGAGCATGGAAGTGAAAAAGTTACTACATGACAGTATTGTGATACCAACTCTAATGTATGGAAGTGTAGCTTGGACGTTGTTGGAAGGACACAAGTCAAGAGTGAGAGCAGTGGAAATGAGTTATTTAAGAGGAGCCTGTGGAGGCACATGGAGAGACAGACTGACGAATGAGGATATAAAGGAGCGTTGTGGTGTGGATGTGGATGTGATAGGAAGCGTTATGAGGAACACACTGAGGTGGTTTGGCCATGTGGAGAGGATGGAGGGTGAGAGACTGACGAAGAGAGTGTATGTGAGTGAGGTGGAGGGGGGGAAGAGGGAGGGGGAGGCCCAGGATGAGATGGAGGGATTGGGTGGAGAGGTATATGAGAGAGGGGTGTGTGAGTTGGGAGCGGGGCAGTGAAAGGGCAGGGGACAGGGCGACTTGGAGGCGATTTGTTTGTGGCCACCCCAAACGGGACTGAGGCGTCTGGCAATAGATACATAGACTTGTAGTGGTAGTAGTAGTGATAGTATTTGTAGTAGGTGTGGTAGTAATAGTAGTAGATGTGGTAGTTATAATAGTAGTAGTTGTGGTAGTGGTAGTAGTACTTGTAGTAGTGGTAGTTGTAGTATTAGTAGTTGTTGTAATGGTAGTTGTGGTTGTACTTCTAGTAGTCTATCTATCTATCTATCTATAGCCCGACGCCCTAATCCCGCAAAGGGTGGCCGCAGACAAAACGCCTCCAAGTCACTCTGTCACCCACCATTTGACTCCCCTCCCCCCAACTCACCCCCCCCTCCCTCATATACCTCTCAACTTCTAGTAGTAATAGTATTATTTCTAGGAGTTCCAATACCCAGACTTCTACTCGATCACCAATGCCAGAATCAAGCAACAATTCTAGCCAAACATACATTTCCGTGTGTGTGTGTGTGTGTGTGTGTGTGTGTGTGTGTGTGTGTGTTCTTACCTAATTGTATCATTATAGGAATGAGTCAAGCTCGTACTGTCCCGTGTCTTAAACCATATTTATCGTACATATCCTTAAATTTGTGAATTGTTTTGGCACACACTATTTCATTCGGTAGTGCATTCCACTGATCAATTGCTCTGTTTGGGAAACTGAATTTCCTTACGTCTTCATCATCTCTCTTCTTATGCAGTTTTTTGCAATGTCCTCTTGCTGATGCTTCCCCATAGGTTAAGTAATCATTTATGTCTATTTTCTCCTTCCCTGATATGAATTTATATAGCATTATCATGTTGCCTCTTTTCCGTCTCTCCTGTAGTGTTGGTAGCTTAGATTCCTTAAGTTTGGTACCCGTCTTGTAGCGGCCCTTTAAACTTTTTCAATCTTGTCTATGAGTTTTTTGAGATGAGGACTCTAGACTACTGATGTACTGATGTATACTCCAGGGTTGGTCTGATGAATGATGTTATTATCTTTATTAGCATGTCTTCATTTATGTATGTGAATGCTATTCTCATATTGGCAAGCAGTGTATACATGTTCCGTACCTTCTCACTGATGTGGTCAGCCTGAGATAGTCTGTTATTGATAATCACACCTAGGTCCTTCTCTCTTTCTGATGTGTGTAGGGTTTTATTTCCTAACGTATAATCCCAATCAGGTCTTTTTCCACTTTTACCAAACTTGATTACATGACACTTGTCTACATTGAATTCCATTTGCCATGTATTACTTCATTCATGAAGTTTATTCAATTTTTCGTGTAGCTCTTTACAAGAGTCTGTGTTAGTAATTCTCCTTGTATTTTTGCATCATCTGCAAACATATTTAGATAGCTTTCATTTCCAGTGTTACTGTCTATATCATTTATATACACTAAAAACATGATTGGTGCCAGCACTGAGCCCTGTGGTACTCCACTAGTCACTTCTTTCCATGATGAGTAATTTTCCCTTAGTATTGTTCTCATTTCTCTTTTTATGAGAAAATCTTGCATCCAACAATACAGTTTGCCTCAAATTCCTCCTTGACGGTACAGTTTCCATAAAAGTCTTTGGTGTGGTACTGTGTCAAATGCTTTCTTGAAATCTAAATAGATACTGTCCACCCATCCTTCTCTTCCCTGTATTGTGACTGTTACTCTGTCATAGTACTTCAACAGATTTGTAACACATGATTATCCTTTTCTGAAACCAAACTGTCTTTCTGTTATCATATTGTGTTCTTCTACATGATTTACCCAAGCTTTTCTTATAAGCTTTTCTAATACCTTGCTTACAACACTGGTTAGTGATACTGGTCGGTAGTTGAGTGGATTTTGTCTATTCCCTTTCTTGAATAAGGGGACAATGTGTGCTTCCAAATATCAGGTAGTTTACCTTCACTCAAGGATTTCTTGAAAATTAAGAATAATGGTTTACTTAATTCCTTTGCACATTCTCGTAGCACCCAACATGAAATTTCATCAGGTCCACTTGCTTTTCCTCTGTCTAATTTACTTAATTCCTCCTGTATTACTTTTTCTGATATTTGTATATCTGGTATTATGTGTGGGCATGCATGTTCCACATAGTCCCTCTCAATATTTTTTTCTTCTGTAAAATCTGATTGGAAATTCTTATTTAGTGCTTCACAAATATCCTTCTCTTGTGTATAGGCGATTCCCTCGTCCGTAATGGATTGTATTTTATCTTTTACTTTAGTTTTGCTTCTGATGTAGCTGCAAAATAGCTTCGGTTGATCACTACTTTTATTTATGATATCCTCCTCAAATTTATTTTGGGCTTCCCTCCTTATCATTGTATCATCGTTTCTTGTCTGTTTGTAATTATTATATGCCCTTTCACTATTGTGTCTTCTGTATCTATTCCACAACAAATCACTAATTCCTTTTGATTTTTTACATTCTATATTGAACCATTTCCTTATTTTCTTTTCTGCCTCTTTGTGCTGTGGGATGTACTTCTGGACTCCTAATTCAAAAAATTCACAGAATTTGTGTGTGTGTGTGTGTGTGTGTGTGTGTGTGTGTGTGTGTGTGTGTGTGTGTGTGTTCTTACCTAATTGTATCTTTACAGGAATGAGTCAAGGTCGTACTGTCCCGTGTCTTAATCCTTATTTATCGTACATATCCTTAAATCTGTGAATTGTTTTTGCACACACTATCTCATTCGGTAATGCATTCCACTGATCAATTGTTCTATTTGGGAAACTAAATTTCCCTATGTCTTTATCACTTCTCTTTTTATGCAGTTTTTTTGCAATGTCCTCTTGTAGATGCTTCCCCATACTTTAAGTAATCATTTATGTCTATTTTCTCCTTCCCTGATATGCATTTATACAGCATAATCATGTCACCTCTTTTCCTTCTCTCCTCTAGTGTTGGCAGATTTTGTTTATTAGTTTATTTAGTCTTTCTTCGTAGCTTAGATCCCTTAAGCTTGGTACCCATCTTGTAACGGCCCTTTGAACCTTTTCAATCTTGTCTACAGTATGTGTTTTTTGAGATGAGGACTCGAGACTACTAATGCATACTCCAGGGTTGGTCTGATGAATGATGTTATTATCTTTCTTAACATGTCTTCATTTATGAATGTAAACGCTATTCTCATATTGGCAAGCAGTGTATACATGTTCCGTACCTTCTCACTGATGTGGTCAGCCGGAGATAGTCTGTTATTGACAATTACACCTAGGTCCTTCTCTCTTTCTGATGTGTGTAGGGTTTTATTTCCTAATGTATAATCCCAATCAGGTCTTTTTTCCACTTTTACCAAACTTGATTATATGACACTTGTCCACATTGAATTCCATTTGCCATGTATTACTCCAGTTATGAAGTTTATTTAATTCTTCTTGTAGCTCTTTACAAGAGTCTGTGTTAGTAATTCTCCTTTGTATTTTTGCATCATCTGTAAACATATTTAGATAGCTTTCATTTCCAGTGTTACTGTCTATATCATTTATATACACTAAAAACATGATTGGTGCCAGCACTGAGCCCTGTGGTACTCCACTAGTCACTTCTTTCCATGATGAGTATTTTCCCCTTAATACTGTTCTCATTTTTCTTTTCATGAGAAAATCTTGCATCCAACAATACAGTTTGCCTCAATTTCCTCCTTGATGGTACACTTTCCACAAAAGTCTTTGGTGTGGTACTGTGTCAAATGCTTTCTTGAAATCTAAATAGATACTTTCCACCTATCCTTCTCTTTCCTGTAATGTGTCTGTTACTCTGTCATAGTAGCTCAACAGATTAGTAACATATGATTTTCCTTTTCTGAAACCAAACTGTCTTTCTGTTATCATACTGTGTTCTAGGTGATTTACCCAAGCTTTTCTTATAAGCTTTTCTAACACCTTGCTTACAACACTGGTTAGTGATACTGGTCGGTAGTTAAGTGGATTTTGTCTATTCCCTTTCTTTGCTTTCTCCTAAATACCAGGTTGTTTACCTTGACTCAAGGATTTCTTGAAAATTAAGAATAATAGTTTACTTAACTCCTTTGCACATTCACGTAGCACCCAACATGAAATTTCATCAGGATCATTTTGCTTTTCCTTTGTCTAATTTACTTAGCTCCTCCTGTATTTCCTTTTCTGGTGTTTGTATATCTGGTAGTATGTGTGGGCATGCATGTTCCACATAATCCCTCTCAAAATTTTTTTCCTCTGTAAAAACTGATTGGAAATTCTTGTTTAGTGCTTCACAAATATCCTTCTCTTGTGTATAGGTGATTCCATCGTCCGTAATGGTTTGTATTTTATCTTTTACTTTGGTTTTACTTCTGATGTAGCTGTAAAATAGCTTTGGTTGATCACTACTTTTATTTATGATATCCTCCTCAAACTGTTTTTGGGCTTCCCTCCTTATTCTTGTAAAATCGTTTCTTGCCTGTTTGTAATTATTATATGCCCTTTCACTATTGTGTCTTCTGTATCTATTCCACAACAAATATCTTTTTTCTTTTGATTTTTTACATTCTGTATTGAACCATTTTTTTAATTTTCTTTTCTGCTTCTTTGTGCTGTGGGATGTACTTCTGGACTCCTATTTCATAAAGTTCACAGAATTTTTCATATATATATAGGATTTAAATCTTGTCCCCTAAGCTCCTTTTCCCAATCAGTTTCTAAGAAGTATTTCTTTAGGTCATAATACTTTCCCTTTTTATAGTTTAGTCTCTTTTTGTAACTTTCATTGCTGTTATCTATGTCATATGCAATCCTGAAATTGCAATTTAGTACTGCATGGTCGCTTTTGCCGAATGGAGAGTGATATATTAAATTGTCAATATCGTTTTCTTGCCTAGTAAATGTGAGATCTAGCATTGAGGGCACATCGAGTCCTCTTTTTCTTGGGCTTTCCCTTACATGTTGCATTAGGAAAAACTCTTGCACAAGATCCAGGAGTTTTTGGTCCCAACAGCTTTCTTGGCTTATTATATCTAGAGTATTCCAATTTATATTTGTATTAAAATCTCCAATTAGTATAATTCTTTTCGATTTCTCTTCCATTTTATGTAGTAATGCTCTTAAACTTTGAATTGTAATTTCCGCCAGGTCCTCATATTTGTGTCTTTCCCATGTGTAATAATCTGGGTGGCATGTACAAATTGGCTACAATTACTTTCCCTTCAGATGTATTTATCTCTACTGCAATTAGTTCTACTTGTGAGGGTGTATCTAATTCTATTTCTTTGACTTTTAGATTTTTCTTAATATTATAATTCCTCCTCTTTTTTTTAAGTTCCTATCTCTTCTCCATATATCATAATCCTCTAAGTTCGATATCCTTGGTGTTAATTTAGTTTCAGTTAGGCATATTATATGTGGTTCATTTTCTCTGACATAATCATTCATCTCTAATAATTTAGATACCATTCCATCCACATTTGAGTACATCAACTTAATCATCTTGTTTATCTACTTATCATGATTTTGTTCTACTACCTTCCTCCTTTTTATTCCCTCCTGTTTATGTACCACTGTCGTACTTGCAATCCAATTACTTTGTAAAAAAATGTATTCTTCTCCTCCTCTGATCTTCCCTCATTTTTTGTTTTTGCATCCTCCCTGTTCTCTTTCAGTAATTCCAGTTCCTCTTGTGTTAGGCATCTTTTTATTCATACATTTTTGAACTCCTCTTTTTCCATAAGGTTCTTTGCATTTTTTAATATCTCCTCCAAGGTGTTTACACTCTGGAAGGTTACCTTTAGGGGTCTTGACTTGCTTTTCTCGTATTTCCCTAACCTTTTGTGTTCTATGTCTTTACTACAGATTTCTTCTGATACTTCTTTCAATATGCCCATTACATTTGCCATCTCCTTTTTGTCTCTTGAGATCTTGTTTTTTACTTCTTCCTCTTCTATACCAGTGATTACTATAGATTTGTTAATATCTACTGAATCTCTGACTAATTTAGGAGTGTTTTGGATTATTCTTTTCACTTCCTTTTTTTTTTCTTCCACCCTTGTTTCCAAGTCTTTTTTTTACTTTCACCATTTCAACATTAGTGGTTTCCACATCATTTTTGTAGCTTTGCACAGCTTCATTCACCTGTTATCTTCTCAACATCACTGCTCTGGTCTATCAGACTGTTTACTTGCCTAATTGTCTCTGTATCATTTTTGAACTCTTCCATAACACTCTCGTGGTTGACTACTGTACTTGCCATTTCACTAATTTTCCTCCAAAGTGTACCCACTTCAACTGTTACCTCATCTATGGTTGTTTCTTTCTTGTTGACTTCCTTTCCTAATTTTTCTATTTCTTTCTTTTGCAAGTGCATCTGTTTCTTAATTCATCAATCTCATTCTGAAAAGCCATCTCTAACCTATGTACTCTTTCAACCAGTTTGTTGTAAGTCTCCATTTCAACCAGTTCTTGGTAGAAATCATCATCCTGTTTTCTACCGTTATCCCTTTTCTTTTCCAAATTTGCTTTACTAAAGTATGTGGTCATTTTGCGGTACTAAAAGCGCATGTAGTACTTACATTCCCTGGGGCAGATTGTAGACTAAACAACGAACAGCTGATTGTGCGCATTCTTGCGCTGCTTGTTTACTTTTCTGTTTGATCAAGTCTTACTTAAAACTTCTTATTTAGTATAACCTTGTACAGAGCTTGACTCATATAAAGATACTTACTTAGGTAATGCCTCTGGCCAAGTTGGCCAGGTATAGAGCGGTGTCAACTTGCGTCTGCTCTCTCTCGGTGCCTCGGTGTGAGAGAGAGAGAGAGAGAGAGTGTGTGTCTGTCCATCTGTAACGAGGAAGTGCAGCAGCGTGAGTTCAAGGTTTCTGCAACTGTGACCGGCCTTCATTCACCCAATAGAACCGATTATGGAGAAATATTCACGTAAACAGTGTTTATAGTGTACTTTGGTGTCCTGGAAGCGTTATCGAAGTGATACAAGTGTAGTGGGCTAGTGTAAGCCGTTGTTATGTCACCAAGCCTCCGCCACACATGTGGACACCAGCAAAAAAAAAAAAAAAAACCAAAAATTGCCTTATTCTCCATTCACTCACCCTCCCTATCTGCACTTCATGGACCATCTGATGCCATCAAATTGAAGTCGAAGGATTGATGAGTAATATGAAATCTTATTTGTTGCAATTGGTTAAGTATTAACACAGTTATGAAGCTTTAAAGATAGATAATTTTGCCGATTCTGTCAGGAATGCCGGGATGTGGGGAGCACTCGCCACAACATCTGCCAGATGGGAGTGGTTAATGGAAGAACAAAATGAGTCAATAGACGTATTGCCAGTTCTGGGTAAACATGGCAAGTGCACTCTGCCATGTACTTAGAAGGTTATGGTATATATATCTTTTAATTTGATATATCAGTTGCACTGATCAAGACGTGATAACTTCAATTCTTTGTGGCTGGAGGGAAGCAGCTGCCATACTGACAATGATGTCTGTATTCTTACTGCAGACAACACCCCAATCCATCACAAAATACTTTACCAGTAACAGCGATAATAGTTGTCAAGGTATTTACTGACAGGGCCACCGTAGATCCAGACTATCTTCTTCAGGTATGTTGTGAAGGGATACTTTTCATGGTGTGAATGGGTGGTACCTGTTAGGTAAGTAAATTACTGCAAAATCGACTACAAGTAGTTTACAGCTACACCATTCCCGTGTGGTGCTCCTACCTTATGAGGTGGAAAGTGTTTAATGTATGGCGTACAGTACAGTTGTATGAGTTTATATTGGTATTATGTTTATGAATATTAAGTATGACCTCTTCTAATATTAGTTTTCTGTAAGAACAGTTTCAGTGAATGACTCTGAACTTGACTGTAAAGTACTTTCAGGAGGGTGCGTCGAAATACCGAATCTGCGGTCATTTACCAAATCAGCACTGAATCAGCACTTTTAATTGGTAAGTGTTATGGATTTTATCACCATATAGGTTCATACCTAATTATCTGAAATCCAGTTAAATTTTTGTCTTTAACTTTAGAAAAATCATTCACATTGAAAAATCGCTAAAATTAGCGGAAGTGCTTCTCCTTTAGCTCAACAACTTGCCTTGGCAGACTTCTACTTTGTATAAATATTAATTTAACATACAAATGCATTTATTTGGACTTCAAATCGGCATTTGTGCAAAAATAGATATCTGTCAAGGCGTGTTGGCAATCTACAGTAGAAATACTCGCTAGCCTTAGCACGTTTTCGCTCTGCATCCAAATTTTCTATTGATACTTAAATTAAGCACAGTTTTTTGATGAATTTCAGATAATTAGGTGTATATGAACCTAAATGGCGAAGAAAATAATATTTTCACAACAGTAAAGACTGCATTCCAACACTGGGAACTTCCGACAAGCAGACAGCCACCACTGCTTTTGCCTGTTGTTATTGGCTGGTACATAAAGAAATAATTTCCCTGGTGTGCTTTTTGTCTGTGCACATACACATTGGAACGAAACAGTAGCAATTATTCCTCTTGTCATTGGGCATTCTTGGAGGTCAGAAATAAGCATAGGGTATGCAGGCTAAACGTTAACAAAGTCGACTATGCGGCCTCAGTATGAGTAGTGACGTCACAACCAATCAGAGGCCGTTTCAGAGTCACATGATGTTTTAGTTACTTTATCTTGTATTTTCTATGTTTCTACACAAATTTTTGGAAAATAAAAATGGTTGACAAATTAATTTTCTGTGTATTTTTTAAATATAGAAGTATCTTAGAAAAAATTTTGACCGTAAACTTGTCTATTCTGAGAATTTGATTAAGGCCAAGGTTACAGGGCAAGGTCGAAGTTCATCCCGTGTTAGTCATGATTAACAAAAATAAGCAGTTTTGTCCTAATTTACCTAAACTTGGTGAAAGGGTTGAGGAACAGTCAATAAGTAAACTTAGTGATTCTTAGAACAATAGGTAAAAGGCCAAGATCAAAAGATAAGGTCAAAACAAATTTTTTTTATCTAGTTGAAAGCAATCTTGTGGAAGGGTTGAAAATATGGCAAAAATATAAGGATTTGAATGTCAAAACATTGAATCTAAGTTCAGGGTCTTTGGGCAGGGTCAAATGTCGACTCATGTCTGTGGATGTTATATATCTATCTATTTATTGCCAGACGCCTCAATCCCGTTTGGGGTGGCCACAAACAAATCGCCTCCACGTCGCTCTGTCCCCGTCATTTCATTGCCCTGCTCCCAACTCACACACCCCTCTCTCATGTACCTCTCCACCCCATCCCTTCATCTCATCCTCGGCCTCCCCCTCCCTCTTCCCCCCTCCACCTCACTCACATACACTCTCTTCATCAGTCTTTCACCCTCCATCCTCTCCACATGGCCAAACCACCTCAGTGTATTCTTCCTAACACTTCCTATCACATCCACATCCACACCACAACGCTCCTTTATATCCCCATTTGTCAGCCTGTCTCTCCATATGACTCCACAGGCTCCTCTTAAATAACTCATTTCCACTGCTCTCACTCTTGACTTGTGTCCTTCCTGCAACGTCCAATCTTCACTTCCATACATTAGAGTTGGTATCACAATACTGTCATGTAGTAACTTTTTCGCTTCCATGCTCACTTCCCTGCTTCTTATCACTGCTCTCAAGGAACCAGAAACCTTTCTTCCCTGCTGTATCCTTTCAAGCACTTCACCCTCCAAACCTCTATCCTTACTCATCACACTACCCAAGTATTTAAACGTACTCACATTTTCCAATTCCTCACCATCCAACCTCGTACATTCACTGACTTCACCTTTCTCAAAGACCATCACATTACTCTTCCCTACAGTCAGCTTTAGAATCCGTTTCCTAGATACTCTCCCAAACTCATCCACCAAACCTTGCAGCTCTCCTTCGTCTTCACTCAACAACACAGTATCATCTGCAAACAACAGTACAGGGAGCTTCCAAACACCATCCCCTCCCACCAGGGCCACTCAAACATCCACTACCCTACCTTTTACCTCTTTTATTACCCCATCCAAGTACTGATTGAACAACCATGGAGACATGACACATCCCCGTTTCAACCCAACCGTCAAAGAGAAAAATTCACTCAGTTCACCATCCACATGCACTGCAGCCTTAGCACCATCATACATACTCTTCACAGCATTCAACAACTTCCCATCTACTCCATATATTCTTAATACTTTCCACAATCCTTGTCTATCCACCCTGTCATATGCTTTCTCCAAATCCATGAAAGCCGCATACAACTTCTTTCCCTTCTCTAGAAACTTTTCCACTAAAGATCTATGAATGAATATCTGATCTACACAACCTCTTCCCTTCCTAAAGCCTCCCTATTCTTCTCCAACTAATTCCTCTGTTCTTTCTCTAACTCTGCCAGTAAGTATCCTACCATACACTTTTCCTATTATACTAAGAAGACAAATGCCCCTATGATTACCACACACTTCTTTTTCCCCTTGTCCTTTGTACAAGGGAATAATTATACCTGACTTCCAATCCTCCGGGACTTTACCTTCCTCCCAGGCCAATCTGCACATTTTCCACATACATTCTACTACTATCTCTCCCCCATGCTTCAGCATTTCACCACACACTCCATCAATTCCTAGGGCTTTCCCCAGTTTAACATTCTTCATTGCTTCCACAACTTCTATCCTACTGATTACTTCCTGTCTTCTCACCTCCCTCCTTCTCCCAGCCATTCCCCAGCCACTTATACTTGCATTACTTCCATCCTGTATGTTTAACAATTACTTAAAGTGTTCTCTCCATGTGCTCACTTTTTCTCCCTTCTCCACTAATAATCTACCATTTTTATCTTTCACTCCTCTGCTAACTTCACTTCCACCCTGTCTTACTCTTTTCACCTCTTTCCAGAACATATTCTTACAGTCCCTCCACTTTACACTCAAGTTCCTTCCAAATTCCTCATCCACTCTCTTCTTACTCTCTCTTACTAATCTTTTCACCTCACTCTTTCTTTCTGCATATAACTCTCTCTTCCGCCTCTCAACTTCTTCGACGCCCCTATTTCTCATCCATTCATTATATGCTTTCTTCTTTTGTGCCACAGCCTGTCTCACCTCTTCATTCCACCACGCTGTTCCTTGAACCCCCCTCCGTCTTCCCTTCATCCCACACACCACATCACATGCTGCACATATTTCTTCTGTGATATCCTGCACACACCTTCCACATCCCCCATCTGCTCCAATTCATATTTGCCCAATCGTTCCTCCACTTCTCTCTTATACTCTGCCTTTTTCTCATCCTCTTGTAACCTTTCCACTCTCCTTACAAATACTCCTTCTTCCCGTGCTTCCCTTCTTCTATTTCTCCATCTTCATTGGATCTTTCTGGCCACCACCAAGTAGTGGTCAGAAAGTCCACTTCCCCACCTCTATAAGCTCTTGCATGCATTGCACATTTTCGCATCCTTTCATCCACACACACATAATCAGTCATTGCCTTCCATTCATTCAGTTCACCACACACCCTTCAACCTACTTGCCATGTATACCTGTGGATCATTTTGTGCCTGCTATCACCAACCCCCTCCCAGCACAAATGTCCACTAATGCACTGCCATTCTCATCTATCTCAGCAGGCACACCCCACCCACCAACTATCCCATCCACCTTCACATTCCCTACTTTATCATTCATATCACCGATCAAAAACACTCCCTCATTCCTTCCAAACTTTTCCATGCACACTTCCACATTTGTCCAGAACTCTTCTCTCACTCTGCTTGCACGATTTTGCATTGGCGCATACACACACACAATCGCCCACATTTGTATTCCAACTTTCAATCTTACCCACACAATTCTTGACCCAACTGATCCATACACTCTTATGCTCTTCTTCCATCTTTTACTCACAACTATACATACTCCTTCTTTTGCCCTCTCATTCTCACCTACTCCTGCAGATATACCCCATCCATACTTCCATTCTCTCACACTCTCACCTCTCCATTTAGTTTCAGTTATTCCGCATACATCAACTTTCGCACCCTCAAGCACCTGGACAATCTCTCTCTCTTTCACCTCATCATCCGCTCCCCTTCCATTCCATATGAAGAGAATCTATCTATCTATCTATTGCCAGATGCCTCAATCCCGTTTGGGGTGGCCACAAACAAATCGCCTCCAAGTCGCCCTGTCCCCCGCCATTTCACTGCCCTGCTCCCAACTCACACCCCCCTCTCTCATATACCTCTCCACGCCATCCCTCCATCTCATCCTCGGCCTTCCCCTCCCTCTTCCCCCCTCCACCTCACTCACATACACTCTCTTCGTCAGTCTTTCGCCCTCCATCCTCTCCACATGGCAATAATTAACTAATTTGTTCCAATCGTGGTGGAAGCGTTGTGAATCACACAACTGTCAAACAAGGGGTTGATCGATACTTTGTAGAAGAGGAAGTTAAAGGTCAAGGTCACATGGCAACGTCACTTTAAAGCTTTTTTTCGATTTATGCCAAACATTAATGGAAGATTTTATGATAGGTCATGAATAAATGATTCAAGTAAGAATACAGTCAAATACATGTAAATATCACAGGGAAAGGTCGAAAGTCAAGGTCAAAAGGAAAAGTTAAAGGTCAAGGTCATAAAGCAAGACCAACTGAAACAATTTTGATCTGATTTCAACCAGATATCTCCGAGTGTCCATTATATCTTTAACCCTTAGGTCTCCTAATCTAATAATTTCTTTTGCAAAGCAACAAAGATTTAGTTGATATACCATATTCAGTTTTTATTTTTTTATTTTTTTGAATTTTTATTCCATTTATAATCATAACTGGTTGGTTAGTTAAAGCAGTAACATGAGTTTGTCATACTTAAGTTGTTTTGAAAGGATACCATCCAATCCCCCCAATAGCTCCTGTTTTATTACTAAGCTTAACCATTATATATTTATTATGTTTGTTGTTTTATTGTAATAAACTACTACCTCAGAGTTCAGAAGAAAATTAGACTAAATGAAAATGCAGTTAATGATGATGAAATGATTTGAAAGTGATAGCAAGATTATCTTCTATTTTGGAACTTTCATCAGGTTTAACAGTTAAACTGACTTTCCACCTTCATGGGGTATATATTATGCCTTATTTAGATTGGGATTCCTCCATCTCAGTGATATGTTACATTGTATAAACTAAACATAGCTTGACATCAAAAATTCAAAAACATTGTTGGACCAACTCAACAGAGAACTATTTTCTTTTTGTTTATTTTCTTTTATTCTTTTGATATATTTTTGGGTCTTTAACCTTACGTGTTTACAAGATCTAGGCATTTAGTTATGACTTTAAGGTTAGCACTTCCTCTATGGTTAACTTTTATAAACTACGGTTGATTCAATCATACTCAGCACATATTTGCCCATTTAGTTCCCCAAGGAACGCCTGTTGCTCTGATACCTTTTATGGTGTTAATTGAAAGTATTAGGAGTGTTATTTGACCTGGAACTTTAGCAGTTCGATTAATGATTAATATAATGGCTGGTCATTTATAATTTACCCTTTTCGGAGAAACCGGTCCTTCATTACCTTCTTATTTACTAGTGCTCATATTTATAGCTCAAGTTCTACTTCTTCCCGAATTTGCTGTTGCAATTATTCAATCTTATGTTTTAGTAGTATTATGGACTTTAATTGCAAGAGAAATTAACTAAGGCATCATCACACTGACACCACACTTACCATTAGTAGAAATAAGACCATGACTCTTAACTGGATCAAATAGTGCAATAATATTAACTACACAACTAGTTAAGTGATTTCATCAATGAATATACTGTAGATCTTATTCCTACACTTGTTGTTGTTATTTTAACCACAGTTCAATGATGGCTAGTTGTAGTACGTGAAAGGACTACCAAGGATTGCACACCAGAGCAGTAGTTACTAGATTACGATGAGGACTGATTTCATTTATTGTATCAGAAGTTTTCTTCGTTTTTTTTTTTTTTTTTTTTTATTGGGCATTTTTGCATAGAAGATTAGCTCCGGCTGTAAAAACTGGTACAGCTTGACCGTCTAAAGGGATTGCCCCATTTAATCCATTTCAGATTCCTCTTCTAATTACTATTATTTTTCTATCTTCAGGAGCCACGGTTACTTGATTCCATCATGCTATAATAGAATATAACCATAATGAAGCTTTGCAGAGTCTTAGTGTTACCGTATCTCTAGGAGTTTATTTTACAGCTCTCCAAGCTTTTGAATACTTTGAAGTTCCATTTACTATTCCTTATTCAATATTTGGATTTTTTTTTTTTTTTGTAGCAACAAACTTCCATGGCCTCTATGTAATTATTGGTAGTACTTTTTTATGTTTATATCGTCTTTATATAATTTGTCATTTTTTCCCCAACACATCATTTGTGTTTGACGCCACTGCATGATACTGATATTTTGTAGATATAGTTTGATTACTCTTTTATATGTTCATTTATTGATGTGGTGGATAAATAGAAGAAACAGTTAGATTAGAAAGCGAAGTTTTACACTTAGTTTCGGCCTAAGCTTTGACTATGTAGTCTCTATTTTGATTGAAGCCAAAGACATACTAATCACTGTTAATGATTTAGATTAAGTAATCTTCCTATTAAGAAAGTCGCTTCTATGGTGAAATATACACAGTAAGTTTTTGCTGTATAGTTAAACAAAAAATAGGAGCTAAACACTTTTAGATGAATTCATCTCTTCCGCAACTTCAGTGCAATATTCTGCAAATAAAGGATAAAGGTAAATATTGAAGAATGAAGGTATAAGAATTTAAATTTTTTTCATAAAAGGTTTAAAATTTCTATCTCTAATCATTTGATGCAACTTCTTAAACCTCTGCTTTTGGTCAAAACAGGTGAGCCTCTGCGCACCTGGTACCGTATTCTGTAAAGGCGCTCGGCTGCTGTCCCATTTTCTGTGGCTGAGGTAAGTATTGGAAACCACTCAGAACTGGTAGATAATAATTAATCTGGAACAAAATAACATGTAGTACAAGAATATATAGGTTTTCACACAAAAATATAGGTGAAATAAGCATTGTTCCCTTGAGTGAGCATAGCGAAGTCGCCCAAATTGGTCACATATGATTCGCTATGACTGCGGTTTCAACATACATTTCATTTTCTCTACTTACATAATACTTTTCCATTAACATTATACCAGTTTCCACTTTATAGAACTGTTAGCACATATTTACAGGCCTTACGATTATATTTAGCAGAATATTATCGCATATGTACAATGAAAGCCAAAACTATCTTCCCAGTTCTGTCCAAAGATAATTCACACCTGGTGAAATACAATGAAAACCCAATCTCTACTACTGCGTGTTGCAAATGGTTTGATTTTTCCACTATATGTTCGTCAAACTTTGGGAAGATAGTTGTGTCTTTGTACATAGTGAGTGAACTCGCTATGACTGTTGTTTCAACTTACACTCTATTTTTCAACTTATATAATACTTTTCCACTAACATTACACCTGTTCCCACTTTATATAATTGTTATCACATACATCCAGGTCATAGTATTATACTGAGCGTCATATTATTGCATATGTACAGCCTTATTTTTACAGTGAGATATCGCAAGCACACGCAGTATCAGTAATGTAACAAGGTGTGCTATTCCTTGTCAGGCTGGGAAGAAGAGGGTGGTGGGGGAGGATGGGGAGGTGGAAAGCAGTGCCCTTGCTCACTCGTGATCCTCTTTCCTCTCCCCTTTCCTTCCCTTTCCTTCCTTTCCCCACATCAAGGGGCTTTGGGAGGAAGAGCGTGAATATTGCTGGATGAAATTCGTGCTAGGGAGCGAGTCCTCCTCACCTGCCCACTGCCCATGTACACCATGGCTTGCATTGCCTCCCTCCCACCACCACTTTCCCTTTCACCGCTCACTCCCGCCACACCACTTTCCCTTTCACCCTTCACTCCCGTCACACCACTCGCTCCTTCCCCAGACAACACAGAAGGACCATACCTTATTTTCCTTCTCGCCGCACCTTGCCTGCATATACGTACCAAAAATCACGCACAAAATATGAAATATGTGCAAATGAGAGACCTTGCAATTGCTGCGGATTTATATACGTCAACGGGAGTCACAATGACATAACATTCGGATATATACAAACGTCGACAGGAGTCACCAGGTTAAGAAGTGAGATTTGCCAGTTACGTAGTCGAGGAGTTTCTCGATGTTTCCTGAAGTTTACCATAGGTTCTGGTATGAGTCGGAATTGCCAGTTTTCCTGTGGTTAGTGAGCGTAGTTCTTTCGTAAGTTGTTCATTAATTTTTGTGCTCTTTTTCTTGATGGTGTTTTACGTATATGATTGTTTGTTAAATTGTGTATTCAGTTTTGTTTAAATTGTGTATTCAGTTTAAATTTGTATGCTAAATAATTTACAGTGTTGTGTAATGTAAGAAAACTCTGGCATGTTTTGATGTCTCCTAGTTGGTAACTGTTAACTGTTGCCCCGTCGAGTTTGTGCTAGAAGTTTCTCGAATAATGCAAGCTTATATAAGGATGGGGAAGAGACTGTTTCAGGTTCAGTCGGTTTTCAGTTCAGTTTGAGTGTAGTGCAGTGTCAGTGTAGTTTGTATATTTTCAGTACTTGTGAAAACAGTGATGTGTTGTTGGCAAATAGTGAAGAGTTACTGAAGTTTGTACAGTGTATCATTGGAACTTGTAATAACAGTGAAGTGTTTTTGGCAAATAGTGAAGAGTTATATGAAGTTTTGTATATCATCAGAACTGTTTTTACAACAGTGAAGTGTTGTTGGCAAACAGTGAATTGTTATTGCAGTTAGTAAAGTTCGTATAGCTCCAGTGCTTGTGAGAACAGGACAGTGAAGTTGGAAAGCATTAAGTGTAATTATTTGGAAAATAAAGACAGTGAACGCAAGAAGCCAGTGTTTAGTTGCGACGCCTGACATGATCTTGTGTACTGTACACCTAAAGGCTGACCATAGGAAGAACAACTCACTGGGCAACGTCCTTCCTTTACTGTACTACTGCTGTTAGAGCCTGTGGCAGTGTGGGACGGGGACTTAACACTGGTGTAAGGAAAGTGGATTATTATTAAGGGCTGCAATATGGTTAATCTTTGACATAGATGGTGTGCAGACAAGGTCTCTAGCTGGGCAGGAAGAGGAAACCTCCCTGGCGACAAGTGTGAAGCTGTTACTAGCACAGAGGAAAGAACTCAAAGAACAATTACAAGCACAGAAGAAAGAACTCAAAGAACAATTACAGACACAAAGTGTCTAATTGCAAGCACAGAATGAAAGACTACAAGCACAGAATGAAGGACAGAAAGATCCCCAAAAGCAATTACAGGCCTAAAATGAAGAACAGGAAGAGCTCAGGAATGAAATCAAATAACAACCGCAAGCACAGAGTGAACAACTAGAGGCACAACGTGAAGAACAAAAAGAATGATATGAACAACTTCAAGAGGCATTACAGGAGTAATAGAGGGGAGTATAACTGAGGGTGCAAGGACAGCTAGTTGTATTCATGGGGGAAATGAGGGAAGAACAACAACAGCTTAAGGAGGAAGTAGATGCCAAGCTAGAACAGCAGAAGTATGAGGTAAGCAATAATGTGACGGACCGTAAACAGCATGTAGACGACCAGTTGAAGACAATTAGTGGGGAAATAGTGATGGTGTGCAGACAGCATGTAGATAGCCAAATGAAACATGTAGTCGACCATGTGAAGATAATTAGTGAGAAAATGGAGGCTGCAGATAAATATTGCACAGCTGAGCTTCAGGTTAGTGTACAAAGAGCATATGAAAGGAATGGACAGCGTATGGTGAATCTTGATGGATCCCAAACATCTAAAAGTAGCATTACAGGGCTAAATAATCAGAATGAGGGATATTTAAGTCCTGGCCTTAATTATGATGCCCCAGTTTTTAAGCCCCAAACCAGTGAAGTGCATAGCTATTGTAGGGGTCCAAGTAATAAGAAACCCCAGGAATTTGATGGTAGAGTATCTTGGGAAGCTTACTGTGCACAGTTTGAGTTACTTGCGGATCAGAATGGTTGGGATGACAGGCAGAGGGCAGTGCAGCTTGCTCCTAACCTTAAGGGTGCCACAGTGGAAATTCTGGACCAGATGTCAGTGATGGAGAGGAACAGTTATCAGTCTCTTGTAGAAGTGCTGGAGCACAGATATGGAACATGTACCAGACTAAGGTTTACAGAGCAAGATTCCGGAGCCATGTACAGGCTCGAGGAGAATCCCTACAACAGCTTGCTCATGACCTGGAGAGTATGGCATATAAGGCGTACCCTTGAGTTGCGCCTAACCTGTTGCTATTCTTCTGAGGGACCAGTTCATCAATGCTCTTGACAGTGCAGAGCTGAAAGTGCAAGTGAAGCAGGCACAACCCAGAAGCATGCAAGAAGCGCTAGGTAGGGCTCTAGAATTTGAGTCTTGCGTCAGGTCCAGTACATCCACTTTTCTGGCAGGTCGTAGTGCAGGATTCAAGGCAAGAAAGGTGCAGGTATGTGAAGTGGAAAATTTTGAAGGGCATCGGAAAGTGGATTGCAACAAGTGGAAGAGAGGACAGATCAAAGGAGGTTGCTGGTTCTGTGGGAAGCTGGGACACAAGAAGGTGGATTGTTACAAATGGAAAAAGGAACAAGAATGGAACAGTGCAAGGAAATCCCACGTTGCAACAAATGGGTGCTGGACATGTGGTGAGGTGGGACACTTCAGCTAAGAGTGTCCAAATGAGAAGGATGACAGCAAATTAGTGAAGGCTGATGATGAGAGGCAACAACCAGCCAGTTTTTCACATGAAGCCCCACCATTGAGGAAATGCAGGAGAACCTTGATGGCTAGGGTGCGAGAAGACGGAAGAACAGACGGCAAGCAGTGCAGTAGGAATGGGAATCTTAACAAGAAATGCTGTCGTACTGTAGTGACAAGGCCAGAATCAGATGCAGAAGATCTGAAGAGGATGCAGATGGAGAATGCAGATTTGCAACCAGTGCTAGTGTGGCTGCAGCAGAGTACAGTGCAACACTTTTGGAAGAAGTTTCCATGTTAAGCCCTGTGACCAAGAGCTACTGGAGTTTGTGGGACCTTCTTCATTTGAACAAAGGACTCCTGGAGCGTCAGTGGGAGACACCCGATGGCCTCAACAAGTATTGGCAACTGGTGGTTCCGAAGAAGATAAGGTCCAAGATCTTGGATGAGTCCCATAACCAGATCACTGGTGGGTACCTGGGAGTGAAGAAAACTCTATGCCGGCTGCAACATAAATTCTACTGGATTGGCATGCATCAGGATGTTGGGGAGTGGAGTCGGTCCTGTGATGTATGCGTGCCTAGAAGGGACCCAAGAAAAGTGGTTGTGACCCTCTTCAGCTGTACCAAGTGGGTGCACCGATGGAAAAAGTCACAGTGGACATTGCTGGACCTCTGCCACTCACTGATAGAGGAAACCGGTCTAAATGTGTTGCCGTGGACTACTACACAGTGTGGCCAGAAGCCTATGCCATCCCCAATCAAGAGGCTGTGACTGTTGCCCAGGTGTTGGTTGACAAGTTTTTCTCTCGTTTTGAGATGCCACAAGAGTTACATTCAGACCAGGGTAGAAGCTTCGAGTCTGCTGTGTTCCGTGAGTGCTGCAAGTTATTGGTTATCAAGAAGACCAGGACGACCTCTCTAAGGCTGCAGTCAGTTGGGATGGTGGAGAAATTCAGCTGGACCCTAGGACAAGAATTGGTCAAGTACTGCACAGAGGGACAAACAGAATGGGACCAGAAGTTATCTGCGTTGCTGCTGGCATATTGGTCTGCATCCCATGAGTCTACCGGCTACACCCCTGCAAAGCTGATGTTGAGCCATGAGTTATGCTTACCTGTTGACTTGCTAACAGGAAGACCACCTGGTGAAGAGCTTCCTACAGACACCACTGGCTATGCGAAGCACCTTCAGGAAAGGCTGGCTGAGGTACATCATCAAGTGTGAGGAGCCCTTAAGTTCTAGGAGAGGTGATGAAGTGCAAGTATGATGTCAAGGCAGGTGATCTGAGCTTCAAGGATGGTGACCAAGTTTGGTTATACAATCCTCAGCAAAAGAAGGGACAGTCACCGAAGCTGCAGTGCCCATGGGACGGGCCTTATGCTGTGTTGGACCGCCTATCAGATTAACATATCTGATTCGAAAAGGCAGGAAGTCTCGCTCGAAGGTGGTACATAGGAACCGTCTGTGGCATTACCATGGGCCAGGACAGTACAGTTGGGATGTCTCTGAGGAATCGTGCTCTCCTGCAGCCGAGAATGTTGAGGAGGACCATGGAGCTGAAGTGCAAGAAGATGGTAACAGTTTCCTGAGGGAAGAAGTGAATCGGGAAGAGGACCAAGACCTTCCAGGAGGAACTGTGTGGAGGAACAAGGACATCATCGGAAGCAGAATAAAAGAAGACTGATAAGTTGAAGGATAATTTTGTGTATAGTTAAATTTTTCATTAGGATTAAGGTTTATGTTGGTATATATTGTGTAGTTTTGTCCGGACGACAAAGAACTACAGTAGGGAGGGGTAGTGTTAAGAAGCAATATTTGCCAGTTAGGTAGTCAAGGAACTTTTCGATGTTTCCCAAAGTCTACCGTAGGTTCTGGTATGAGTCAGAGTTGCCAGTTTCCCTGGGGTTAGTGAACGTTGTTATTTCATAAGTTGTGCTTTAATTTGTGTGCTCTTTTTCCCCATGGTGTTTTATTTATGTGATTTTTTGTTAAATTGTGTAATTCAGTTTAAGTTTGTATACTAAATAATTTACAGTGTTGTGTAATGCAAGAAAACTCTGGCATGTTTTGATGTCTCCTAGTTGGTAATTGTTAACTGTTGCCCCGTCGAGTTTGTGCCAGAAGTTTCTCGAATATTCTAAGCTTATATAAGGATGGGAGAGAGACTATTTCAGGTTCAGTCGGTTTTCAGTTCAGTTTGAGTGTAGTGCAGTGTCAGTGCAGTGTCGGTGTAGTTTGTATATTTCGGCATTTATGAAAACAATGAAGTGTTGTTGTCAAATAGTGAAGAGATATTGAAGTTTGTATATCATCAGAACTTGTAAAAACAGTGAAGTGTTGTTGGCAAGTAGTGAAGAGTTATTGAAATGTGTATATCATCAGAACTTGTAAAAATAATGAAGTGTTGTTGGCAAACAGTGAAGTGTTATTGTAGTTAGTAAAGTTTGTATAGCTCCAGTGCTTGTAAGAACAGTGAAGTTGGAAAGCATTAAGTGTAATTAGTTGGAATATAAAGACAGTGAACCTAAAATGCCAGTCTTTAGTTACGACGCCTGAGCTGATCCTGTGTACTGTACACCTCAAGGCTGACCGTATAACAACTCATTGGGCAACGTCCTTCCTGCACTGTACTACTGCTGTTGGAGACTGTGGCAGTGTGGGGTGAGGACGTAACACATGGAACATCACTTGGCCCCTACTTATTTCAGACCATCCTTCGTCAGTTACTTTACAGTAAGTTTGAACTAAAGTGAATCTAGATTTAGAAAGATTGCAGGTATAGAGAAATGGTAAAAACCATATCGAGCCTGAAAATACTACTGAAGGATATGAATTAAATTAATTTAATATTTACATTCATAACATTCAATAAATAACCCATTAACCTTCCTGTTACTATAATTAATAAAACAAAGTTTTTTTTTTTTTTATAAGAGGAGCAAAACAAAAGGATTTCCTCAACTTGCCAAAAAAAAAAAAAAAATCAATCTGTGGAAATTTCCTTAGAAATGAGAGCCTTTGGCGTTAGACAATCGCTCATTCTCCGTTGCCAAGGGATACCAAATGTCGCCAGAAGAATGACCAAACACATCGGCCAAGCCAAGAGCCCATTTGGGCCCGTGATGTAAATTGCTTGAAAATATATGGTACATCCTGTTTTGTGCCTCAACTTTGCATGTAGATGTGTAATATGTACATAGATGTTTCTGTAAATATATATTTGTATGGTAATGTAAGATTTCAAAACAGTCGAGTAAAGAATAAAAGTGGAGGGAGGGTGGCGACAAGCACCAACTGATGTGCAAAGTGCAGCCATAAATATGTTAAGAACCATTGTTTTCTGGAATTTACCTGACCTGTAGCAAAAGTTAGCCACTGACAAGTAGTAGTAGTAATACGTCAGACGTCCAGGATAATGATAGTCAAGAGTTTTCAGTATTGCTTTTTTTAGGAAGTAATTTTTTAATGTATTATAGTGAGTGTACCGATATGTAGGCAACTAATATTCTCAGTCACTGCATATTTGTTCTCACATGCAACAAAAATAAAAGGCTTTTTAAAAAGATTTTGGACATCTTAAAAGGCAGCCAGCTTTTTTTTTTTTTTTTTTTTTTCCAGTCTAGCGGGATTCAGTTTACCTCTATAGCAAACTGCAACCGACTTTATGTGGTGGTAGGGTTATTGAGGCTTGTCGCTGAATAACCCAGTTTCTTCCATTCATGATACTCTGTTGGATACTGTGCCTTCGTGTCAGGTCCAAAAGAGTGCACAAAGTAGCTTATTGTTGTCAAAGTGGCCCTGCACAAGTCATGAAAAAGCAATAAGGAAACAGGGTACGTAGCAGGACTTGGTCCCCACAACTTGATAGGTGTTAAGTGTTTCCCCCAAAGGTGGTGGTGTCAGTTATTCTACTCCTAAGATAAGCTCTGGCCATACTCGATTGGCTTCCCAGTTTCCTATAAGCGTTCTCCAGAGCAAGAGAAACAAAACAACAGTTTGTGAATGGCAGTTTATGGCTATTACCCTCAGTTGTTTGGACATGTTACTGATCATGCAGATGAGTACAGGATAGAAATACTGTCACCACATGGAAATTGGATGGACAGGGTAGAATGGTTTAGGAGACAGAAGAGGCACGGTGGGAGAGGCAGGAACAGTGGGCATGGAGTTAGCTACCATAAACCACTCTCACCTCAGTACTGCTCTTGTGAAGATAACTTCCTCTGGGGAATAAAACTGCAGTCAAACCCAGGATTCATCTTGATCTTTCTCCTGCCATTCACGACAAGAACAACTTAAACATTCGCTCTTTTGAAAAACCCCACAATCTAACACATTTTTTGGAAAGGCTCGGCAACAGTTGGGATAGTAGGAGGATACAGAGAAGGATTTGCTGTCAATCGCCTAAGACATTTGAGTCTCAGTTAGGATAAGAAAGTGAGGTTAAGAGGAGAGGCGGTGCTGAACATAAAGGCAGAGGAAAGGCCGCGAATGTTGTAGAAATGAAGAAGTGAGCCAGACAGTGTTAGCAGGCATTTCGCTGGTGCATTACCGGGAGAGGGGCGGATGGTGGAGGCTTTGGTAGTCCCATCCCCCCTCCCTGGGAACTCCAAGGCTTGGTTTGTTAATGCCATTTTTTTTTTTTTTTTTGTAAAATTTTGAATGGGAACTGAAGCATAATGTGCATGTAGTTTGGTGTTGACAGATAAAGGTGCTTGGACAGCATGCTGGCCTACTCTCTATGTTATTCAAACACTGAAATAGTAAGCAAAGGAGTTAGTCAGGAGCTAGTGCCGAAGGCTGATGAAACGGGAGCTCAAGCTCTCCTTGTCATCAGCTTTCCATTCTCCTTGGGGGTACCATCCTGCTTGACTGGTGCTACAGTCTACTTCCTACATCTTTTGCGGATGTTTTGTTCTGAGCATATGAAAAGCAGTCTAAGACCATTGTTATTCGTGTTACTAACACCATAGCAACCAATAATGCCTTTCAAAGGTGATTATATTTTTCTGCTCTGGCATTAGTCTCCAAGCAAGATGAGTTTCTCATTATGTGGTATTGAGCGTATAGTAGCATCCAGAGAAGGATAAAACAAATCTCTTACTGTGTCCTCAGTGTCAAACACTGGACCATAGGCAGAGATGAGTGCTGCATATTGGCCTTTAGAGTGGTATGCATCAGGACATAAGCGTCTCTGATATACTCACAGGTCATTCTTGGATGTAGCTTGCTTCAGACTGCAAAGCCAATATAATGGGTTCTTCTTACGTTCTTCTTACGTTGGTTGGGTATCCCCTCCAGAAATATGTACAGCATACCCTTCTGCTTCTGTTCGGTTGTCCTATCCTGGGAGGCAGCAGTGCCAATTTTATATATTTTCAGCTCAGTTGTGAATAAGAAAAAGAAGAATATGAGAGAATATGGACCAGTTTGTTCAAGGCTTGTGTGGGTAAGACTGAAAGTAGGAATACAAACGTGGGTAACTGTGTGTGTGTGTGTGTGTGTGTGTGTGTGTGTGTGTGTGTGTGTGTGTGTGTGTGTGTGTGTGTGTATATTCGCCAAAGCAAGATCGTGCAAGCAAGGTGAAAGAAAGTAGCAAGAGTCTAAATTATTCTTTTGGTTTTTCAACCTCAATGTGGGATGCCTTGACAGATGCGGTTATCTGCCCAGGTGATGTGGGACTGCAAATGTTCAGATTACCTATTCCAAACCCCTCCACGTCAGGGGTTAGCAGTTGGGCGTCTATTTCCCCCTGCTTTGGCACACTGGATATCTCCTCTTATGCCATCATACCAGCGTCATTGGGCCAGTGCCAATATTTGCAGTACTCAAGCTAGTGACTTCCAACCACATCCATGGCCTGTCACCGTCACCAAGTCCTGTCGCCAAAGGTCTTTTGATTTTTTTTTTAAATAACAGAACAGAGGAAGGAAAAACAAATGAATAAAAAAAATAAATCCATGCACCAGATTACTGGTGTCTGCTGTTCATAAAATATCTGTAACAGTTAGACTTGAACAGCAGTAGGTTGAAGTCTGGAGGGAAACAACTCTGGGGAAGCAAGTTCCAGAGAGATGCAGTTCAGGGAATGAAAGAATTCTGATAGGCAGAAGTTCTGCAGTATGGCTGAGTGACATTCCAGTCATGAGTGCTGCCAGCTGCCCATGTAGCACGAGGGAAGGCATGGAGAGGTGGCACCATGGACGCAACTTCGTCTGAGCATTTGCTGTAGAAATATCTGTAATATAATGCAAGGGAGGCAACATTCCTTCTTACTTGTAGGGGAGGTAGTTTATTAGTAATAGCAGGGTTATTAATAATTTTAACAGCTTTGCTCTGAGTTTTGTCTACTTGTTTTAATGCAACCTCTCCACATCCGCTCCACAAGGGTGAGCAGTATTCAACTTGAGAGTGCACATGACTCTTATAAATTATAGCTAACTGCTCGTCAGTGAAGAAGTTACAGACTCTGTACAATAATCCAAGTTCTTTGAGGCGGTTTTAGCAAGTGATCTGACATAAGAGGTCCAGCTGAGGGCATTGTTAAGAAAGATGCCGAGAATTTCAATACTTTTGGAAATGGGAATATTTGTAGCATTGAAGGTAATATACGATTCTGGCAATACCTGCCTATTAGTAAATTGTATATATTTAGTTTTACTAGCATTAAATGAGACAAGGTTGTTTTGTCCCCATTCACTGATCGTGGATAAGTCTTGATTTAAAGAGATGGCTGTACTGAGGTGAGAGTTAGAGATATCGGATTTTGCAAATGGATGTCTGAGTGTGAATGAACTATGAAGTGTTGAGTCATCTGCATATGAATGGATGGGATTGTGAGTGACAGATAAGAAATCATTAATATGAACGAGGAACAGGGTTGGTGGCAGAACTGATCCCTGCGGCACGTTGGCGTTAACTGAGTGGAAAGTGGAATATACATCATCTACTTTTACTCTTATTTTTCTATTGCTGAGATATTGGGAAATCAAAGGAACAAAGAGTTTAGTCCAAAGCAAGGAAGTTTGGACAACAGGGAACGGTGCCACACTCTGTTGAAAGCTTTAGAAATACCCAGGGCTAGTGCATGAGTTTCACCATGTAGGTCAACTGATTGATGGATGGTATGAGTCAGGAGATTGAGTATGTCAATGGTGGATCTTTCTTGGCGAAAACCATATTGTCTATCACTAAGTTGTTGGATTCAAGATGTTTAACTATGTGCTTATTAATTACAGATTCAAAAACTATACCAAGAGAAGATATGACAGCTATTGGTCTGTAATCAGAGGGGTCAGAGGAACCTCCTTTCTTTGGAATTGGGTGGATATTGGCTTCTTTCCATGAATTAGGGAATGAAGAAATACGTATGCATAGTCTGAATAATTCTGCACGAACAGAGGCAAGTTCTTGGGAACACTTTTTCAAAACAATTGGGGGGATTCCATCTGGGACTGGAGCTTTGTTGGTAGGATGAAATGAGAGGTGAGTTTAGCAGTGGGATTGTGCAATGAATGGTTTTGGTGTGATGGAGAGGGTGTGCAGTCCTTACCACCACATGACTTGGCCTTTCTCAGCCTGTGATGTTTCGTTTTACGTTTCTTTTTTAAAGGCTCCAACATGCTTGCATGCGTCGGCCTTGGTCACCTAATGGCGGCTTTCCATGCTGCACGATCCACTGCAGCCTCCCTGTTCAGTCCCTTAACCCTGAGGTCACACTTAATGACCTCATCCCATGTCTTTCTCGGTCTACCCCTCGTAACCCCAACCCCAATATTAACACTTCTCACCTTCCTCACCCAATATCATCTCCCATCCTCTCCACATGTCCAAACCATTTCATTCTACCTCTCATCATCACAACACCTATACACTCCAATCCCATCCTACTTCTCAACTCTTCCATTGTAAACCCAGCCCCCCCAGACCTTGGACGCAGGGATGCACTACACATACACCTAATCATTGTCATTTCTGTACGTCTGAGCCAGCGAATATCCTCCTCCTTCACTGCCCAGGTCTCACTACAATACAGCATTACATTCCTAACACATGCCGCACACAAAGACCCCTTAGCATGTAAGGAGAGTCCTTTCAATGTCAAGAGAGGCAAGAGCGCCCTGAACTTCTTCCAACCACTTCTCACTCTAGCTACAGAGCTAGCTCCAGCCCCACCTCCAGCACACAACATGTCTCCCATATAACAAAAATCTTCCACACACTCAAGAGATTCACCAGCAAGTTCAATTCTTTCACATCTGACAATCTCCACCTGCTCTCCCCAACACGCTGTACACATAAAATCAGCATTATCTCGCAGTCTACCTCTGATACCACTACATCTCTTATGCACCCATTTATCACAAACGCCGCACAAGATGGAATTACTTCCCACGCCCTTGTGGCAAACTGCACATGGCCACTCTCCCTTGTCTTTGACAGTACCGCCACCAACCCTAGATATCATCACTTTTGTTTTATATGCATTTACCCTTAAGCCCTTGTGTCCCATGCCATCTCTCCACCTCCTAAACCTTTTCTCCGCCTCCCTCTCGTTCCCTGCAATCAACACCAAATCATCAGCATACAACAACTCCCACGGAAGTCCGTTTCTAAAGTCACGTGAAAGGGCTTCAAGTACCATGATAAACAACATGGGACTCAAAACTGACCCCTGATGCACACCAACATTCACGGAAAACTCATCACTCAAATCTCCATTCACTCTTACCTGGGTGTGAGCACCCACATACCTAGCCATAACCACCCTAACCAGCCACTCCTCCAAGCCAAGCTTTCTCATTGCCCACTTCACCACTTCTCTAGGGACTCTGTCAAAGGCCTTTTCCAAATCAACAAAAACAAAATAAAGATCCCTTCTCCTACCAATATTTTTTTCCTGAAGCTTTCGAATAATGAATATGGCATCAGTGGTCCCCCTACCTGGCATAAACCCAAACTGCATCTCATCAATATTTACTCTTTCTCTACTCATACCTTCTAAAACTCTCTCCATTACCTTCATTATCTGATCTAAAAGCTTTATACCTCTATAATTTCCTCTTTCCAGGGCATCACCCTTCCCTTTATACACATTTACAGTTACACTCTTCAGCCAATCATCTGGGACAACACACTCATAAATAATCCTATTTATCAGGTCAGTGACTAACTTCACCCCTATATCGTCTGAGGCCTTCAACATTTCGGCAGTCAACCCGGACACACTTGCTGCCTTCCCCGCCTTCATCCTGCCTATTGCCTCACCCACAGTACCAGCATCAATCAAAGGCCAAGGGCCAGACACTGGATCTGCTGGCTCCAAACCTTCTCTGTCCCAGTCAAACTACTCATTCAACAACCGGTTATAATGCTCTCTCCGTGCATCTTTAATATCCTCACTGTTCACCACTACCCTTCCTTCATCATTCTTCACACACTGCTCACCTATAATATCCCGATTATCCCTTTTCACCTGACCTGCCACCCTAAATATCATATTTTTCCTTTCCCCATGATTTAGGTTATCAAGTAAAAGTCTCTGTGACTCAGACTTTGCCCTGTATACCTCTCTTCTAGCCCTACGCTTGGCAGCCAAATATTCCTCTTTGCTATCACCCTTCTTCCATTCCCGGAAAAGCCTTCTTTTCTCCTTAACTGCAGCTTCTACACCCTCGTCCCACCACCAAGTTACTTTATGTCTTGGTGGTCCTCTTGTCCAACCGCATGTTACATCAGTAACTCTCAAGAGAAGGTTCTTGAGGTGGCATGAAAATTTACGACGAACGTCTACTGATCAGGGTTGCTGTCTACCTTGCCCCACCTACCATGGGACTCAGCTAATGGATATTTCGTTTGGGGTTTACTCCCATGACAAGGTGGTTCCCGAGGGGGGGCAATGTCTTACTTATGCCAGTCATTCAATCAAGGCATGCATATCTTTTAACCCGCTGCATGCCAGTGCCGTTTTAAAACGGTCTGACATAATTCCGTTGCCAGTGACTGCATTTTTCAAGATTTGCAGGTAAAAATTGGCAGGCATGTATGATATTTGTTCCTCTACCATCTCCCAGGATGTCAAGGCCATACACTCACTCACTCCTCCCCTTACACTCGCTCTGCCTCACTCTCCCTGTGTGCCTCACCCAGTGCTGTACATAGTGAAGGCATTTTGTAAATATTTTCACGTAATTGTAGGTTGTAAATATTTTCTTGTATGTGTAAGGACTATATAGTGAAGTCAAGTTGTAAATACCTTCTTGTAAGTGCCAGGGCTGTACATAATGAAGTCAGGTTGTACCTAACTTCAAGTAAGTGTAAGATAATGCATTCACAGCGAGAAAGACATGCAAATTGTGATATATATTGAAGTAATAAGTAATCAGAAAAGTATACTGAACATTGCTATACCTTCCCAGCATAAATACCTGAGTATACCTTACATAGAAAACGGTTTTCAAGTATGTGGTGAGCGTGAGAGAGTGGACATACCTGTACACGAGTGTGCAGGACTCAATAAAACCCATTTCCGAGCTTTGGCGAGCATTTTAATGGTGAAATTCGTTGTTTTCACATCAAAATCTATCATTTTAGCAAATAAAAAAAAGTCAAAATCTGGCCGGCAGGGAGGCGACCCACAGGACTAAAAATAGCTGGCATGTGGTGGGTCAAGTACAAAGATGTCACAAGAGTAACCACAGTTAAAGATTGGTTAAGATGTTAAGTTCATCACCTGGGGTGTGATGAAAGCTTGTAGCTATATATCTGATAAAACCACCTTCGGAAAATCTTATACATAGTTTGAAATGGCATTGTAAGGAAACGAGGACTGCCTTACGGAATAAAGATCTAGATCATTCATATGTTATCTGATGAAATAAATGAATGTGCTTGATAATGTCTTTGCTTCCAGTCCAACTCAGTAAATATTATTAATAAACACGAATTGCAGTTTTCAGCAACAATTGCATGATTGCCAAATAGACACATTATTGAAATATCAGGGGTGCCAGGCAGAGATACAAGTTATTTATTCTTTTTCCCACTTTAAACTGTCTGCAAGGAGTGGGTAAGGCGCGGCTTTTCTCCAGGGAGGAGAGAAGGCAAAAGTGGTAGTAATCAAGGTCAATTTTGAAAGACTTTTTAGAGTAAACTCTGGTAAAATTATGGAACGTTTTAAATTTAACGTTCTTTTTATGAGCCTCGATTTTCATGGAGTCTTCTATTTGGAGTGGGCTGCATAGTTTTGCTTTGCTTATTTATTACATAATGTCTCTTACAAAACAGATAAATGATGCTTATTAAAAGTTTATTATTAAAATGAACATGTTTAGTTCATTAGTTTACACATATTTTAATACCCAAGCAAACTGATTTTCCCACAAAATGAAATTTAAATTTTTCTGTATATTTGCTATAGTTATCTGATATGGTGCCTCATAAAAGCAGTGATTTTTTTTTTTTTTTACCCTACAAAGGAGACCTTCATTTAACAGAATATGCTTGCAACCCTGTGTGCTTATTTTTAAATTATTCATTTAGACTCCTTGTACTTACAGGATACCCTTATATTTGGTAGACACTTGAATTCTGGAGTAATCAGAATGAAGATACTGTATAGGGGGTAAAATTTTTCTTTTTTTTCTCACACATTCGTTAATCATACCATATTTTTCAGCTTGTTACTGTTATCTTTTCTTTTAATGGTAGGTGGGGGGACGCGCCTTCCACTCACTCGATGTATGCTGCTCTTGGGTGACTGACCTATCCTCTCGTCCTTTCTTTCCTTTTTCCCTGTTCTGTTTTTCTTTCCTTCATTCTTTCCTCTTCCTTCTGTCTAAGGGTGACACAACACTGGGTGACAAGCCAAATGGATTCCCAAACACCAGGAAACCTTGTACTACGCTGTGTGGTAACCATATAATGTGGCGCCTGGTGGTTTAGTGGGTAATAAAGGCACTCCAATCGGATTGAGCCTGTGCAGATTTATATCCAAGGGATGGTGGCTGTTTTTTGCTCACGTAATGCAAGTCAGGGATGACTGAGGCTGGACACTCTCATCTTAAAGGTCAGGGCCAGCTTGCCTAGCCTCGGGCCCCTACACTCCTCATGGGGCAACACATGATTGGGTGATGAATATTACCATTTGTTTTTTCAATTTATTCCTCTTGGGCTAATGTTATGAGTCCAACCCAACCCCCACCACTGACGCAGGAGTGAAGAGGTCAAGACGACGAAGCAAATACCAAGTCCATATTCACAACTCATCTTACTCACTTATCTTCATTCAAGTTACTCATCGCTACTCATTTACTTACCACAGCTACCAGTGTGGGAAGCCGACATCACCATGTGCTGAGATGATATCACAACGCGAGTCTGCCATGCCAAGCAACGTGTGACTGACACCAGGCACTTCTCACCCACTACTCATTACTCATTATTCACATAGCTCCTACTCATACTCATTTATTTTCACAGTTGAGTTGGAAATTCGACGTTCTATGCTGAGGTTTGCCTAGGACAGCTGTTAACCACCACAAGCACCAGGCCATGGAATTTCCTGAGTAATATCGTCCATCAACACAGCACTAGAATTTTCAAGAGATCTTCAATCAAACCTGCATTTTTCTTCCGAGATCGACATTTGTATCGACACACCTCTACGATCTGTATCAAGTGGGTAAAATTATACTTACTCATTTCTTCTCAGTGCTAAAATTAGCTATATTCAACTTTTTTTTACTTATTTCCATATATACACTTATACACTCACTATCTATCATTTATTTCAACTTATTTACTCATCTATTTTGTTAGGACATAAATAAACAAGAGGCGTATTTCAGAACACCATATCTTAATGACAGGAATATTTTCGCCACCACCCACGTTAATACCAGATGACACACAGTTTGCCACAACAACAGACTCACAAATAAGAGAGCCCCAAGGCAATCCACCCCTTGTACAAACCTCACCACACACTAAAGATCAAGAAACAAATACGGCAGTTTCAGATGATGAGTGGGAAACCCCCTCTGACGTAGCAAGTGAGGACTTTGTTGCTGACTTGCACACGTATGCCAATATACTTAACAGGGTTCACCGGTCCGGTCGTACATATTCCACCATTCCCTCACACAACGATAAACACGTCCAAGTTGAATTAACAGAGCAAACAGTGAAAATGAATCAAGAAACAAATACCGCTGATCTAACAACCACACCTCAAGTGTGTGTGTATCACGAGGATAAAACTGCCCCAAAATTCTCTGGCACAGACAAAGATCGCATTGATGTCATTTCATTAGTCAGTCAGTGTGAACAAATGTTCATCAAGCGCCACATACTAGATGAACAAGAGAAAATTGCTATTTTTTCATCTTGCATAAGCCAGGAAAGATGTCCAGCAAGCAATTTATTGCTCTCAGATAAGCTCCATATGGCTAGGACATATGATGAATTTAAAACTGAATTTTTGAAGAAATTTTCTGGAGGTATGAACTTCTTGCCAGGTATAATTCCAGAATTACATAAAATTGTAGATCTTGTAAGGGAGCACACTACAAACCATGTGCTCAGTGAAATAACTGCTGATGTCTCCACAATCAAAAGAACATTGTTAGTTACTTTGGAAAATTCAAATTGGATAACAGATGATGGAAAGATGTCCCCAGACCTCGTCGTGGACATCATTGGTTATGTAGCTGCCTTGTGTAAATTACCTGATAGGACCCTTAAGATCGCCAAGACGATCGCGTACACCCCAGGAATGTGCTTGCTAGACTTAATAAACGAGGTAGAGATGCAGTGCAGTAAAGCAGGTATGGTCGACACACATGCACATTCTGGTAGAATGAGGATACCTGAGACAGTATCAGCTGTGAAAACGTCTACACCGACCCCAAACAGAGAACAAAATCGATCGCGACCAGAGAGCAGGCAGACCAAACAACCAAACATGACAAGGCCTCGATCACAGACGCCGTGCTACAGGCAGTTTCATAAGTTTTCACGCAGCCCGAGCAGGTCTCGCGCCATAAACAACACTTCTTATGGGAAATCACATCGTAGGTCACAGTCAAGGGATAGGTTCATTCTATGTCATTATTGTGCAAAACCAGAACACATGAGGTATGAATGCTTTATCAAGGCAAAAGAGGAGAAGCAAAAGACACAAGGATTTGGTCCTTACTGTAGGCATCATAGATACCAAGGGCACTGGACCAGTGATTGCAAAACAGTAGAAAAAATTGTGTCTATGTTCAAATCGGGGGAAGACCAAGTCATGACAAAAAACGAACAAACGTAAAGAAAAACAAGTCTAAACTTCACATAGGAGGCATGTTGGGAAATGAGTGTATCTTGATACCAGCTGTATGTGAGGATCAAAACGTTTCCTTATTTTTAGATATAGGCTCTCCAGTGAACTTAATAACACATGAAGAACTAAATAGAATTCTTAAAAATAAAAAGAAAGTAACTTTTCTGGATGAAGCTGATTTAGATTTATACACAGTAGATGGACAAGAAATTACAGTGAAAGGTATGATAAGATTAAATATCAGTTTCACAGAGACTACAAGACCATTCTCTGCATTTTTCTATATCGTTGAAAACTTAGCAATTAAAGCTCATATGTTACTGAGCTTAAGATCCATGAGAGCTGAGAACATAACCATACTCCCACAATGAATGGAATAGACTTTGACAATGTATTCATAGAGGAAATAACTTCAGAGCCCTCACCGATTGGTAGAAGAGAGCCAAAAAGAATTGGTAATATTAAAGGCCTAAACAAACATACACAAACAGATGAGTGTATAGATCCACTCCCACCACCAACCCCATCCTCCAGAATTAGTGACCCAGATAACAGTACTGATTTATCAATTTTTCCAGCCCATCTCACTAATGATTTAGTTATACCACCTAATTCATACATGAAGGTTACCATAAAGAGCAAATTACGGAATAGTACTGTTCTTGTCTTAGAAGAATTATGTAAAGTAAAGGGATTGTCAGTAGAAAACGCATTATGTCATACGAACGACGAAGGGCAAACTCATATATTCATAATTAATCACATGAATGGAGTTCAGTTGAAAAAGGGAACTTGCATAGTTAATATTGAAAATGTCCCGCCCCTGTGAAGGAAATAGTTATAGCTGGAGTGACAAGTGAGATAAGATCTATGGATAGAGAAAGAATAAAAGAGAATTTAATTCACTCAGGTGAATTTGATGAAGAAAATGATTTGTTAACCCTGCTGGAAACACACAGGGACACCATAGCATTGCCCGGAGAACAATTAGGGTGTACTAACTTGATTAATCACATGATTAATATGCACCCAGAAACACCACCAATTTTCGTACCAGCTTACCGCATACCACACTGCCAACGTACACTTGCAAATCAGTATGTCGATGAAATGTTAAAACTTGGAATTATTGAGCCTTCAGTCTCCCCGTGGAATGCCCCATTATTCTTCATGCCCAAACGAAATGGAGAAATGCGTGCGGTAGTAGATTACCGTAAACTAAATAATCATACAATCCCAGACAGATTTCCCATGCCATTGCTAAGCGACGTTCTACAGAATATTGGTCCTGAGAATAATATATTCTCGACCATCGATCTCCTAAACGGCTATTATCAGATTCTGGTATCAAAGGAGTCACGTAAATACACTGCCTTTTCAACAAACAGAAGCCATTATCAATATACAAGAATGCCAATGGGACTGAGGACAGCCCCAGGCACATTCCAGCGTCTTATGAATTACGTATTGTCCGGAATGTTAGGACAAGGAATATTTGTTTATCTTGACGATATTATAATTGCAACGAAGAATAATAAGGATCATCTCAGGAAATTAGACTTACTCTTACAAAAGCTTAGTGATGCTGGTTTAAAAATTAAACTTTCTAAATGCAAATTTTGCTTTAAGGAAATAAATTTCTTAGGCCACAAATTAAGTTCTGATGGTATTCACACCACTGATGACAAAATACAGGCAGTGAGAAATTTTCCTGAACCCACTACGACTGACGAAGTTAGACAATTTTTAGGTCTGGCTGGGTACTATAGGTCATTCGTACCACAGTTCTCTCATATAGCCTTTCCTCTATTCCAGCTACTCAAAAAAGATGCTGTATTCCAATGGGAAGAAGAACAAAAAAAGGCATTTAACAATCTACAAATTAAACTAACAAATGCACCTTGTTTAGCATATCCAGATTACACAAAATCATTTCTTATTTGTACAGATGCATCAGTTAAAGGATTAGGGGCTGTACTGATGCAGGAAGATAAAAGAGGAAAAAATCAACCAATTGCATTTGCCAGCAGACAAACAAGAGGTGCAGAGAAAAATGATTGCACTACAGACTTAGAGGCACTTGCAGTGGTTTTTGCATTACGAAAGTTTCGAGATTTGGTATATGGTTACGAAATCCACTTATTCACTGACCATAAACCACTGGTGGGTATGTTTAACCCCTTAACCGCGGGGCGTCACTTTCGTGACGCTTGGGAGCAAGGGATCATACCGCGGGGCGTCGCTTTTGTGATTCTGTGTTATTTTGAATTCATCCGGGCTTCCAAGTGGGGGCTTGTATCATCTATCAGTACTGCCAATGTCCAACACTAGTCAGCACTCCTAATCTCATCTGTACTTCCATCCATTGTTGACAACTTAGCCATTTCTCCCCGTTCTTGACTCCCCTCCCTACCCCCCCTCCATTACCCTATCCTCTCGCCTGCCCGGCCGTGCTACGCTAAGTAAATCTTCTCTGGAATTTTTCACTGATTTCATCCATTGAAATAAGCCCTATGTCCTATTCTTATACCAAATAATATATACAAGAAAGAAATAAGGTAAGTGAGAGTGCCATACACCTGGAATTGGCTAATTATCACCTGACAACACCTCACGTGCACTCGTTCGCTAATTTTCGCTGTTTTTTTCCCCTTGAAATATGCCGTATAATCTATTTTCGTAATAAATATACATGTAAGGAGGGAAGGGAGAAGCCTAAGTGATATTTACATTCACCTGGAACTACCTAATTTATAATGTATTGTCTAGATTTCCTGCCAATCATATCAGTGCTAGACAAAGCTGTTTCAAGATCGAACATTGGTAGCTCTGAATATATATCTCCTAAGTAGGCCTCTAATCTATTTTCGTAATAAATATACATGTAAGGAGGGAAGGGAGAAGCCTAAGTGATATTTACATTCACCTGGAACTACCAAATTTATAATGTATTGTCTAGATTTCCTGCCAATCATATCAGTGCTAGACTTAGCTGTTTCAAGAACCAATATTGGTAACTCTGAATAACCCCTAAAGCAGGCCTCCACGCTGGCCCTCCGTTATCAGTTTACTATCATCTTCCGAAGCGAGGGTACGTATGTTTCTTCTTGCTGACTTCAAGGCCTTTTTTCACCCCCATGCAAATGGCCCTGTGACCTTTACCCCCTACTAAACCTCGTGTGGAAAGAGGTAAAGGGCTGACAATTGATAAAAGAGTGACTACGATCTTTCTATTCAGTAAAACAGTGCAAGTGGAATTGTAAATAATGTGTAAATAATGTGTAAACAGCAAGTGAAAGTAATGAATGTAAATATACGTGAAAAATGGAAAATAGTTTTTTAAGTTATTTCAAGTGACAGTGCACAACAGTGTAAATAAAATAGAAATGTAAATAACGTAAATAAAATAGAGAACGTAAATAGAAATGTAAATGAGTAGTATTATAAGAATACGAGTATATACCCTAGGAGTAATGAAAGTGAAAGTTTCACTCTAGCATGTCTGAATGCTATGAGTTATGAGAGTGAAGATGAAAGTGACATTCACTCTCAATGCCAGTATACAGGACGAGAAAGTGAATGCTACGTATTTTACTGAAAGAAATTGAATCCCTACAGTGACAATAAACTAATACTACTGAAGGAAACTTATGGATAAAGACTGTAGATATATATAAGTGTTATATAGTAATAGAAATATAAAGTGTGAGGAGTTTTATGAATAATAAATGACAGAGTAACAAAAGCGAACTAGTGCCAGTGCGACGATCAGACGCGCTCGCAATTTGCATTGCTTTCACAGTGTTTTTTTTTTGTGAGTATGGATCCCAAACTACTTGAAAATTGTAGAATAGTGTTTATAGTGTTTGTATCTGGCTGTGGTAATCATATTACGGGTTGTCGGGAAGTGTAAAGTGGAGACTTCGTTACCCTACTTCAGAGGTCTCCACAAGTCCTACGGTAACCGAAGAAGGCTCAGCAATCATTCCAGGAGAAAGCTGAAGGTATGTGCCATAAGCATATTTAATTTTATTATTCTAGGACTAATAACTGATTTTTGGCAAATATTTTTTGAGAGTCTGTCGGAGCCCAAATAACCCCGCGGCACACGCAAGTCATTGGTAAACAAGCCCGCGGTGTAGGGGTTAAAGAAAAACTCCTTTCTGGGAGGAGAGCAAGATGGAAATGAACAGTTGAAAACTACAATGTACAAATTCATTATATACAAGGTAAAATGAACATAGTAGCTGACGCATTATCTAGGAACCCGAACACAATTCAGGTCGCGGCGTTAGATCTCAAAGGAAATATCCCAAACCACGAGGATATCGCAAAGGCACAAAGACTTGACCCAATATGGTCTAAAGTTATATACAAGTTAGAAAGTGGAGATGACATACAATTACCCAAACTGCATGTCCCACTTGAACAATTCGCAATGGTCAATAATACATTATACAAAATTAACCCTAAACAACCAAAACGCCAAAGAAATACTAACCAGTTGGTAGTACCTAATGACATGATACCCCAAGTATTACGAATGATACACGACAGCCCACATGCAGGACATCCTGGAAAGGATAAGACATTCAACAAATCCCAGCTGTTATATTACTGGCCTTCATTACGAAAAGATATAAACAATCATATAGACAAATGCAAATCATGTGCGAAACACAAAGGATACCCAATCACACCTGCACCGATGGGTAACTACCCTGTACCACATCAACCATGGGACGTTGTTGCTGTTGATTTACTCAAGATGCAATTATCATACAGTAATAATCTATACTTATTCGTAGCAACGGATCATTTTTCCAGTTATGTCATTTTAGCTCCAATTAAAGATAAGACAGCAGAGACAGTAGCAAAGGCAATAACAGATAATGTAATATGTTGCTTTACTACCCCAAAGGTACTAATAAGTGATAATGGAGGAGAATTTAATTCTGAGATCTTACAAGAAATATGTAAACAATACAACATCAAAAAGGTTAACGTTTTAGCCTATCACCCAGCATCGAATGGGTTGGTAGAGAGACAAAATAATAAAGTATTAGATGTGCTACGACACATTCTCAGTGAAAATTATGCAAGCTGGGATGATTGGATTCCCAGAGTAGAAGCCTCAATTAATGGATCTATAAATAAATCCATAGGTGACACACCACATTTCATTATATATGGCACCCATAAAAAATTACCATATGAGCTCCTAGAAGGTGACAGCATGCCTATATACAATTACGATGATTACTCTAAACTCCGTTTACGTGAATTCCAGGACATTCACAAAAGAGTCAAAAAACAATTAGCGATGTCCAAGGAATAAATGACGGAGGCATTTAACAAGAAGGCAAGAGATTCACCTATCAGCTTAGGAGACATTGTTTACGGTATCATTCATACGAGAGACAATAAATTATCCCCAAAATTTGAGGGCCCATACAGACTAATTAACATAAAAGCAAACAAAGTTTTAATTAAGTCACTTTCAAGTGGCGAGGAGAAACAAGTTCATATTGACCATTTAAAACGAGTTTCAAGGGAATTATCCCATAATTATTCAGCCTCGGATACAACCGAACAGGCGAACATACCTCAAGAAACCAAGCAAGAAAACAACAATGATTACAAAAAGAAATTAAGGTCATATACCAAACAATCGAACATAGGTGCAACTGTTCCAATCAAATCTACAGTACATCATTTACGAGAATTAAATATCGATTTAAACTCCTTCTATAAATGAAATAACAATCAACCGTAACGCACATCATCACTATCATCGACCACAGCATGACCATATTAGGAAATTAATAGATTTTTTTTTTTTTCGGTAGGTTACGATGAAGGGACTTATGCTATGGATTCTCCTCTACATAGCAAGAGGATATGCGCACTTAGACCCCCAACACATAGTACGACAAGGATGCCTCATAGCTCCAACGGCCACGACTACAATCGTTAAGGACGTCATGAGTACTGAAATAAGTCTAGATTACTTGTATGAATTACCTACTTATCTAGACAGACTTGCGACGCCGATGCGAACTCTGGACTTCATGATAGGAAATTATGTTTCACAAGCACATAACACCAAGGAAGTGAATGAAATGGTAAAGTTAGCGAAATGGAAACTAGAACAGGCAAAGTCAACTATGCTCATCATGATCCAAGATCTCCCATCTTATGGAACGGAGGTACTGAGCGACAGGAACAACATCACACGTACTCGCCAAAAGCGCGGTTTGTTCAACCTGGGTGGCGCAGTTCTTGGGAACATCTTTGGATTGGCTACAGAGGATGACCTTAAAGAAATAAACAACAAATTTAATAAGATAGCTCAGGTACTAACATACCAAGATAAATTCATCACAGGACAGAACTCAGCAATGAAGACAATTGTGAAAAATTTGAAAAAAGCAGAAAACATAGCTCTCGAGAGTGTAGATAAAATAAATGAAATGGAGGGAAACATTACACTTTTCTAACACTTCTCCATCATTATAGAACATATTGACACGATTCTACTACAATTAGAGACCACTAGAGATCGTTTCAGGGCGCTTATGCAAGGAATTTCGAATGCTGGTGATGGCAAGATCACAATTGACTTACTCCCAGTTCATGAGCTACGTCAGATAGTTAGTCAAGGCATACATAAAAATAAATTGAAGCCGTTGTTCCGCAGTAGAGAATTCATGCAATGTTATCCATATTTAGAAGCAACACAAACACCAACATCAGTAGTAGTTCATGTACCATTCATAACTGAAAACCTGTTCACAGTATACCAAATACACCCCTTCCCCTATAAAAATAACAACACTTTGGTCATCATCAACATCAACACAGACACTGAACTCATCATGGTCTCCAAGAGACGGGACGCTGTCACTTTCACAAGTGAATCAACGATTGAACGAAAGTGCCGCACATCCTTACATGCTGTTCATCTTTGTCCTGTGTACATTTTTACGTTTCAGCCTACTGATACAGTCCCTTGTGAAATGGCTATCATCAGAAATGACAATATTCATCATCATTGCAACTTCACTTTTGCTCCAGATAAACTTGTACACCATCAACGCATTGGACACTCACAGTTTTTTTATTTCCCTCATAACACATCAGTTTACATAGTCTGTCCAGATATACCACCATCTCATACATCTGCATCAGGATTATACATAGCACCAGACTACTGTGCGGTATTTACACCAGCCATGTCTACTTTATCCACCATCAATCACTACGCCATTCTCAATTATACACACAAACATTTCCACCCACTGCCTGATATGGACTTAAACATGAGCACAAGTATTAAGCTGACTTCACCTAAGTTTGAAACTATGCAGCTGATCAATGAAACAATGAAGCCCTGGGAAGATTTGAGTTTGAGTATGTTCAACCCATATTATGTGTATAGCCCAGCACCTACTGTCTTTATAATCTTCTGCATTGTATTTACAGTACTGCTGTTCGCAATGCACAGAATGCATGCAAGAATTGCTAATTTAGAGTCATTATTTAGTGGGGGGAGAGTTAACATCCAAGTTAACCCCCCTGAATGAAGTGTACATATTTTGTATATAGTATTAATTATATATATATATATATATAAATATATATATATATATATATATATATATATATATATATATATATATATATAAATACAAAGAAGAATGACCCATGTATGGCATACCAGTACCATTATCTTTAAATGAAATATTAATAACTCTTACCATAATCTTAATTTTGAACTATTTTTTTTTCTTGCATGTATGCATTTCACTACAATAACCCAAATACATACTGTATTACAGTTAAATAATTTACTTTTAATGCATTTATTCAAATATGTATACAACTTGTTTAAAATGTAATATTACTGAATAATCACTATTTACTATAAATATTATATGTATACAATATTATAATTAATATTATGTACTGATAGATTAGCATATGTTAATAATAATTGCTGTCGGAGGACCTTCCGCTGCGCGGCCGAGCATATGTTATGAGTCCATATTATAATTACAAATCATAATAGACAAATAGATAAATAGATAGATAAATAGAAAGATAGACAGCTCTATGAAAGCCTGGGAATGGGAAATGATCTTGCAAGTTACACTGAGGAAAAGCTGATGATAGACTAGGAAGTAGCCAGTCAGGAGATGATGCAGTTAGTTGTCAGCAATACACCAGGTGAACAAAGCCTTGTTGACCATACACACACATACACACATACTCACACACAGGCTTCTAGAACTTTCCAACCACAGTGAACACACGTGACACGACTCCTGTTTCACCAGAATTTAGGAAAGAGAGCTCAGAAGGAGAGAGGCCATAGAAGCGGCAGGGAGTGGGAAGAAAGGCTTAGCAACTTGGAAGAGAGAGAGAGAGAGAGATAGGGACATAGCTAGCGGGACTCTATACTTCGCTTTGTGTGAGAGACTTGTTAATATTTCCAAGACAAATAAAAATAGTCCCATACTATTCTTTACCTCTCCTTGTCATTGAATGACAAATGGGAAAGAAGATTATCCACTTACAAAGCTACTCAAGTATAACAACCGCTCGTCCACAAGTCTAATATATATAACTTCCCTACAAGTAACTACAAAGTCTTTTTATGACACTAATTCCTTTTAATATCTCTGATACCCTACGCACTTTCATAGAAAACGGAGGTTTCTGGTTGTATGGTTGTAAATCCTGATAATGAGAAGGAATTGAATCACTTACACTCAATTTCAGATGACAAGAAAATAGGTTAAAGGTAAATAAAACGTACTGTACTTTTCGGTATTCTGTTCAATGTTGTAATACACTGGATTAGGAGATGCCAGTTCACATAACGAGTACAGAGGAGAGTAGAGTTTTTGTTTGTTTGTTTTTTTTCATTTAGGTCCCATCTGTTATTATATTGAAAGTTTTTCAGGTCTCTACGATTTAGTTCCACTTAATTTCTGTTGTTGCATTTCCTGCGCCTCACAATCAGCTCTGCAAGAAAGATCAGGATGGCGAAAAGATAACTCAGGGCCAAGAGGTAGAAGGCTCCCTGCATGTGGTCAATGTTCAGTGCCACCGCCTTCCCAGTGTCGCTGGCCTCAGTACCGTCTATTGTTCCCCTCTGTGGTTTCCTTCGCCTCTAATGGAGCGATAAGATGAATCAGAAGAGCATGAAAACAACGTTTGCATATCTGTCCATTAATCTACATATTTGTATGTATTTATCTGTCTATCTCTACTGTGTATGTATATATATATATATATATATATATATATATATATATATATATATTGCCAGACCCCTTAATCCCTAAGGGGCAGCCACAAACAAATCGCCTCCATGTCGCTCTGTCCACCGCCATTTCACTGACCTGCTCCCAGCTCACACCCCCCTCTCTCATATACCTCTCCATTCCATCCCTCCGTCTCATCCTCGACCTCCCCCTCCCACTCCCTCCCTCCACCTCACTCACATACACTCTCCTCATCAGTTTCTCACTCTCCATCATCTCCACATGGCCAAACCACCTTAACCCGCTGCTTGCCGGCTATTTTTAGCCCTCTGGGTCACCCCAGTGCTGGCCATTTTTCGACCTTTTTTTGGGGGGGGCTAAAATGATAGATTTTGATGTGGAAACAACGAATTTCGCCATTGAAATGCTCACCGAGGCTCGGAAATGAGTTTTATTGAGTCCTGCACACTCGTGTACAGGTATAGCCGTTCTCTAATGCTCGCCACGTACGTGAGAGAAAGCCGTTTTCTATGTAAGGTATACTCAGGTATTTATGCTGGGATGGTATAGCAATGTTCTGTACACTTTTCTGATTACTTATTACTTCAACATCTATCACAATTTGCATGTCTTTCTCACTGTGAATGCATTATCTTGCACTTACTTGAAGATAGGTACAACCTGACTTCATTATGTACAGTCCTGGCACTTTAATAAGGTATTTACAACTTGACTGCACTATATAGTCCTTACACTTACAAGAAAATATTTACAGCTGACACATAAAAATATTTGCAAAATGTTTTCACTATGTACAGCACTGAGTGAGACACACAGGCAGAATGAGGCAGAGCGAGTGTGAGGTGGGGGAGCAAGTGAGTGTCTGGCCTTGACAGCCTGGGAGATGGTAGAGGAACAGTTACCTTACATGCCTGCCAGTTTTTACCCGTGAATCTTGATAAATATGGTCACAGTGAAGTTTTTTATATTAGACTTTTAAAAATGGCACTAGCACTGGCCGCAGAATTATGTCAGACCGTCTTAAAACGGCACTGGCATGCGGCAGGTTAATGCGATTCTCCTAATGCTTCCTATCACATCCACATCCACACCACACTGCTCCTTCACTTCATCATTTGTCAGTCTGTCTCTCGATGTGACTCTACATGCTTCTCTTAATAAACACATTGTTAAACATCTTGAGACCTACAACTTAAATAATGATGGACAATACAGCTTTTGCCACGAAAGATGCTCTGTTGATACTTTGTCTCATTACTTACACAATCCTTCAGTCAGCTTACAAACATGGAGAAACCCATGTAGTAGCCCTTGATATTTCTAAAGTTTCTGAAAGAGTGTGGTGCCATTCCGTCATCCGAAATCCCTTGCTACAGCCTATCATCTTTTACTGATTTTCTCATATCACAGCAACAGAGAGATTTGAGTAAGCGTAGATGATGTGTATTCCAGTTTCCACTCAGCTAATACTGGCGTTCCACTAGCATTGCATTTACTCATATGCAGATAACTCAACGGTCTACAGTTCCTTCACACTTACATACCTGTGCACAAAGCTTGATATCTGTTACTCCCAACTCAGCACAGATCTCCATAAATCAAGGTTTATCTAAGATCACTGAAGGGAGACAGATAACACTGTCTCATTTAATGCCAGAAAAAACAAGTATATTCAGTTTACAAAGAGACAGATATTGCCTGATTTCAGTATTACCTTCAATGCCGGCAATATTTCTGTCTCTGAAAGTATTAAAATTCTCGATGTTTCGGGTAACAAGACAATCAGTTTGACCTCTCATGTTAGATCATTTGCTAAAACCGCCTCAAAGAAACTTGGATAATTCTACAGAATCCGTAACTTATTTACTTGCGAGCAGTTAGATGTAATTTACAAGAGACTTGTGTAACTTCAGCCTGAATATTCTCACCCTTGTGGGGTGGATGTGGAAAGGTTGCACTAAAGCAACTGGATGAATTCAAAACAAAGTTATAAGAATATTTAATAACCTCGCAATTACAAATGAGCTAATTCTTTTACTAGTGAGGCAGAATGTTACTTTTGGTGCATCTATATGGTAATGATCTGATTTCTGTATATTTGTTGGTTGCTTGGTTTGTCCGTCTGTGACCGTAACACAGCAAAAACGGCCCATTATAGTGCAATTTTTGTTAGAGCAAGGTACCACTAGAATGTTCTAACTTGAAGAATAAAACAATTTCCAGCCCAATCAGCCACCGGCCCCCGAGTTATGACTCATTTCTGGCCTTTTACTCAGTGGCCTTTAGGCAGATCACTTTCTTTGTGGGCATTCAAGTTACTGTTGCATCGCCAAAAATAAAGAACATTGTGCAATATTTGTTATAGAAAGAATAAAACAATTTCCAATCCATACGGGCCACCAGTTCCTGAGTTATGACTCATATCTGGCCTTTTGACATTGACCAGAAAGGCCACTGAAGGTGGCCTTTAAGTGAGTTATTTTAAAAATATTTTATGGCATATGCTCAGATGAAGTTGCATCTGTTGTGCCTCCTCTCGATGCCTCTCCCCATGCTATACAGGCTTCTGATAGCACTCATGGCGACTGTCACAGTGCCATATTGCAGAATTTCTACCTATCAGAATTCCTTTATTCCCCAAACCGGTTCTCTGGAACTCACTTCCTTGGATTGGTTTTCCTCAGAACTTCAGTCAACAACAGTTTAATTCCAACTGTTATATATTTTTGATGAATGAAGGACACCTGTAATCTTGTGTATGGACTGTTTTTTTAGGTAATTAGTTTTCCTTCCTTTGTTCATCTTCTGCAAAAAAAAAAATCACTAGCCGTGCTTTTGCCCCTGATGCTGGAATGCTTCCCTCGCTACTGAGTGAGGGACTCTCTGCACCATCACAGATCTGCACACTTTAACAACAACTGGGTAACGATCACTTCAGTGTAAGTGAGGCAAAGTACTACTCAAAATGTCCAGCAGACAATGAACAGAGACCATTGTAAGATCATTATAAAAGATGGGTACCGGCTCGTACATAAAAATGGGTTGGGTTGACTGTAGTTGGAAGAACCAGGTCCAAATCCTCAAGCAAAGATGCCAGAGCACCAAGCAAGCTACATAGTGTACCACCCCATATAGCATGGTGCCCTTTTAGGTCACCAAAAACAACAAAAAACCAAGGAAGTTGATGAATATGGTTGTCAAGATCGACATGTGAAACAGGCATTGACTATGTTGCATCTCTCCAGGTGCAACTGAACAGCCACTGGCTGGACGAGGGACTGCAAAGAAAAAGACGTGAATGGAATATCTGTATGGCACAGAATAGCACAACAACCTCGAGAATTACAATAAATGAGAGGTGGAGTGTAGAAAACTGTGTATCCTCTTGGAGCATGAAGAGGCCTATCTCGGACCATAAGTCTTGAGGGCAAACACAAAAGAAAAGGAAATCAGAGAGAGAAGCAGGGTAAGTTCCTCCCATTTAGTTTTAACACCTCTACAGTTCTATTGCAGAGCAGAGTTTACAAGACAAGGCATTGGTTGGCTACCTTAACGCCTTAGCGGGAAGGATACTTGATCCACCTGGAGGAAGATCTTTTGGAGAGAGGCCATGCTGGTTGTTTAATAGTACAGTTCTGTATATCAGAGCATACTGGATCGGCTCTGGGAGCCGGCAAACTACTACTGGGTGCCATACCATTGTTGGAGGTACTGGTAGCGGGTGTGGTGACCCCCACACCAGCGATCACCATCCCATACATGGCAGAGAAGAATTGAGTTGCAGCAATGTTATGTTCCCTCTGGCTGGCAACCCTGACGAAGAGTTACTTGTGGGATCTTTTCCAGTGAATGACTGAGAACCTTCTACTACCTTTAGATTCAACAGAAGAACCAGTCTGAGCAGCAGATAGAGGAATATTTTGTCTGTATGGATTACTGGATTTGGCAACTGCTCCCGGTGTCATATGATGGACAGAGGTTGATTCAATCTCTGGAGAAGACTTTTTGTTGGATGACTGTGATGACTTATGTGAACTACCACAAGCAAATCAAACAACAACAATGACAGGACAGGCCATAGCAGAAGTTGAACTAAAAATAGAAGACAACGGAGCAACACGTTCGGCAACCGAGGAAGTGGAAGCAATAACACGAATGAGTTGGAGCAACTCCGTAATAATGGCCAGACAACGATGAGTCCTATGCCGCTTCGATCAGTGTACTTGTTAATAAATAAAAAGACAGTTTAAAACGAATGTACCTGTTTGGGGACAATGTGGGTGAATGGTGTAGGGGTATGGGTGTTCTGGGCTATGTTTCGTTTGCTACTTCAGGTTTTAATCAGGCCTCAGGTTAAGGTATTTCCGCCACAAGATGGTTGTCTATTCCTAGACTGTGAATGAGTATTTATAATAATCTTTCTACAACTATGTTATAATAAGAGATTATACTGCATGCAAACAGTAATGCAAACCAACTGACCAGGGTTCCTTGGAGGTCAGATAAAGAGGTAAAACAGTTAAAGAAACTGTACTAAGTGCAACAGTGGCTAAGAAGTCCTCAAATCATAAGAATATAGGCCATGGGATGGAATGTGGGGTTATTATACAACAACACCTGATATCACACACCCAGAATGCTTAGGTCTGACCATGTTACACACCGCCCCGTAAACCGTTGCCGGTACGTTAATCTCTCTCTCTCTCTCTCTCTCTCTCTCTCTTTCTTTGTGTGTGTGTGTGTGTGTGTGTGTGTGTGTGCGCGCTAGGTCTTACCATGTTGTACACTGCCCGATGAAACAGTGCCGATACGTTCATGTGTGTGTACTGTGTGTGTGTGTGTGTGTGTGTGTGTGTGTGTGTGTGTGTGAGTAGGGTGAAAATCACCTCAGGAATGATGACCTTGACCTATGACCTAAAGGGTACACAGGGTACACGGGGTACACACGTGCATGCACACTAATGAGGTTGCAGGCGTTAGGGTACGTAGAGGTAATTGACCTTTACCTTTAAACTTAGGTTGAAAGTGTGAAATGGGCTTTTGTGTCCCAGAGATCATTGGCTTTTGCATACCCAATGACCTTGACATGACTCTTGCTTAGTGCATGACCTTGAAGATCATAGGGTACAGGGAGGTCATTGACCTTTAGGGTACCGAGAAGACATTGACCTGTAAACCGAGGTAGAAGGATGTTAGAATGGGCATAGAGGTCATTGATCTTTGCCTACCCAATGACCCTGAAGGTGGGTCAGGGTTTGAGGCTGACCCTGTGTAATATAGGGTAAGGTAAGTGAGTGTACCCACATCTGGAACGTCCCCCCCCCCCTCCAGTTATGCATTAGGTTTGGTAATCCAGGTTGAAACAACATGTTATATAGTGTTTGTACACGTTGGTCCTCCAGGGTATTGCTTCATGTCTGCTAAATACAGGTTGAAACATGTTATATCCTGTTTGTATGCATTCCAGTGAGAATAAAGGTATTGCATTCCCTTTTGGCAAACAGAGGTTCGGTTTGTAGAGAGATGATGTTAACCTCCTGGATCCTGTTCAGAGATATTTGAACTCAGAGCATGTTTATCCCTACTGGTATAAAAAAAAACAGGTGTGTCCTCGTAACATATTTGTTCCATTTCAGAATGTCATGTATGGTTTTAATGGGTTATGTGAAGTTTTAGACACTCCACTCCCCTCCCTGTAACAGTTAAAGATTTGCCCTCATCCGCCTCGCGCAACCTAAATCTTGCCCCTGTCCACCCCGCGCCTCCCATATCTTGCCCCCCATCCACACCGCATTGCCCGACCAGCCTCCCACCTTAGGCTGCGTACACAGAAAAAGCAGTTTGCCTGCGCGCTGGTTTCCGGTGCCGATCCGCGCTGGTTAACTGCGCGGGTAGGTGTTCACAAAGGAAGCAGGTAACCAGCTCCGATCCTCGCAACGGTAAAGGGATATTAAAGGGACAAGGTCGCAGTCAGTTGTGATCTACCAGGCATACAGTGAAGATGTCAAGCTCGTCATCTGGTGAGTTCATGTTTCTTGACAGTGTTCACCCAAAGATCAAAAGGAAAAAAAAAGCATCACATGAAATAAACTGCATATGAAATAAACAGTAGTATACATCACATCACACCGAACATCACCGGCACACCACACTACACAATGCACCACACACCACCACACCAAAACACCACACCACACCACACATGACACCACACCACACCACACCACACCACGCCACCACAACATCATACTACACCACACCACCACACCACACCGCCACACCACATCACTACACCACACCACACCACACCACCACACAGCACACCACACACCACCACACCAGGTTCGGAATCTGTTTCATTGGTTGTACTTTTGCTGCTCTAATCAATTTACTCTTGTAAGCACGTTAACCTAAGACCTAGTAATAACTTTGCTCATCATTGTTGATTGTTTCATTTGCTTTTGTAATCCACTGCACTAATGTCAACAAAATATTTTTGTGATAAAGCTTCAACTATCAACCTACATAATCAGGACCAGATTCACACAATAAAATGCTATTTTGCTTGCCTTCACAATCTAATTCTCTGCTTATTTCAGCCCACAGTTTATCCGTTACATTTGTTTTCATGGAACTTACTCGTTTTGTCCCATAATGGTGATCGTTCAAAAACTTTGGTAATTTGGAGCTCAATGTCCATCTTGTTCTCCAGTCTGTACACCTCTGTCCACCTCTACCCACGTGGGTTGAGCAGGGAAGAATGGTGCTAGGATTCCAGAAAGCGGGTTGAAGCAGGCTGCCTGCTCCGACATGCTCGACCTCGCTTCTTCTATGAATACCTCCACTTGTTTGTATGGTTTAATTCTTGGCGCAGGTCGCCGCCAGTAACTGCGCGGGTAAACCCGCTTTCTCTGTGAACGCACCCATAGTCGTGGTGAGAGAGAGAGAGAGAGAGAGAGAGAGAGAGAATGCACACACACACACACACACACACACACACACACACACACACACACACACACACACACACAGGACTTATGTAACATCAGATGGGCACTACCCGCCACCCCCCCCCTCACACACACAAAAGGCAGGAAGGTCGTATTTCCTCCTTCAGTCGGCTTTGTGGTAAATGAAGTGTGGTGGGTGGGGAGGTAGGTACAAGCAGACCAAGAGAGGAGCAGAGGTTTGTCCAGATTGTCGAAGGTGCAGATACAAGCCTTATGCCAAACACAAGTGCTGCAGTGAGTTAGTTAACACAATTTTAATCCTAAAATCATTCCCTCCCTCCCTCCCATAGATAAGAAGGTACTAATGTATTAAACTAACTACCCATCCTTAACCCAAGGCTTATTTTGTATCACCTATGTAAAACTAACACCCCAAAGAAAGAAATATAGTAAACTATCTATCTATCTATCTATAGCCCGACGCCCTAATCCCGCAAAGGGTGGCCACAGACAAAACGCCTCCAAGTCACTCTGTCACCCACCATTTGACTCCCCTCCCCCCAACTCACCCCCCCCTCCCTCATATACCTCTCAACTCCATCCCTCCACCTCATCCTCGGTCTACCCCTCCCTCTCCCTCCCTCCACCTCACCTACATACACCCTCTTAGTCAGTCTTTCATTCTCCATTCTCTCCACATGTCCAAACCACCTCACTGTATTTCTCCTAATCTTTTCAACCACATCCACATCTACCCCACAACGTTCCTTCACTTCTTCATTCGTCAACCTGTCCCTCCACGTCACTCCACATGCTCCTCTCAAGTAACTCATTTCCACTGCTCTCACTCTTGACTTGTTCCCCTCTTGCAAGGTCCACGCCTCGCTTCCATACGTCAGGGTAGGGATCACAATACCATCAAGCAGTGACTTCTTAACTTCCATACTCACCTCCCTATTTCTCATCACTGCTTTCAGTGTAACAACAACCTTTCTTCCCTGCTGTACCCTTTCACGTACTTCATCCCCCAGAGTTCCATCCTTACTCATCACACTACCCAAGTACTTGAATGCACTCACATTCTCCATATCCTCACCATCCAACCTCACTGCACACTCTGTTACTTCATTCCTCTCAAACACCATAACTTTACTTTTGTTTACATTAACTTTCAGCTTCCTCCTCCTACACACTGTCCCAAATTCATTCACCAAACCTTGCAACTCCCATTCATCTTCACTCAACAATACTGTATCATCAGCAAACAGCAACACCGGAAGCTTCCGAATCTCACCCTCATTCATTTGGGCCACCCCCACATCCACTGCCCTACCTTGCACCTCCTTTACAACCCCATCCATATATATATTAAACAGCCATGGAGACATCACACACCCCTGTTTCAGTCCCACATTGAGATCAAAGAACTCACTCAGCTCACCATCCACTCGCACCATAGCCCTAGCTCCCTCGTACATACTCTTCACAGCACTCAACAATTTCCCCTCCACTCCATATATTCTTAATACCTTCCACATACCTTGCCTATCTATTCTGTCATAAGCTTTCTCCAAGTCCATGAAGGCAGCATACACTTTCCTTCCCTTCTCTAGATACTTCTCCACTAAACATCTTAGAACAAATATCTGATCTACACACCCTTTTCCCTTCCTAAATCCCCCTTGTTCTTCTCCAACTAGCTCCTCTGTCATATGCCTAACCCTATCAATGAGAATTCTACCATATATTTTACCAGTTACACTAAGAAGGCAAATACCCCTATGGTTACCACATACTTCTCTCTCCCCTTTTCCTTTGTACAGAGGAACAATTATACCTGATTTCCAGTCCTCTGGAACCCTTCCCTCTTCCCAAGCCAATCTACACAACTTCCATATCCACTCCACAACAATCTCACCCCCATACCTAAGCATTTCACCACACACTCCATCAATTCCTGGGGCCTTTCCCAGCTTAACCCCTTAACCGCGGGGCGTCACTTTCATGACGCTTGGCTACAATGGATCATACCGCGGGGCGTCACTTTTGTGATTCTGTGTTATTTTGAATTATCCCGGGCTCTCAAGTGGTGGCTTGTATCATATATCAGTACTGCCAATGTCCAACACTAGTCAGCACTCCAAATCTCATCTGTACTCCCATCCATTGTTGACATTTTAGCTATTTTAACCCCTTCCTGACTCCCCTCCCTACCTGCCCTCCATTACCCTCTCCTCTCACCTCCCACGCCGCGCTGCGCTACGGAAATTTCCCCCTTCTCTTTCCACAGATTTCATCCATTGAAATAAGGCCTATGCCCTATATTTTTACCCAATAATATATACCAAAAAAAAACAGGTAAGTGATAGTGTTATACTCCAGAAATTGCCTAATTATCACCTGACAACACCTCACGTGCATTCATTCGCTACATTACCACGGTAATTTCCCCTTTGATTTATGCCTTGTAATCGATGTCTGTAATAAAAATATATATCAGAAAGGAAGGGAGAATCCTAATTGACATTTACAGTCACCTGGAACTACCTATTTCTATATTTATTGCCGAGATTTTCTACCTATAAAAAATTAGCCTGTCAGTTAGCAGCAGTAAGCCTAAAGTGTCATTGTCAACCCTTCCCTTCTCAGATAATTTACCCCCTTCTTGACTCCCCTCCCTACTTGCCCTCCATTACCCTCTCCTCTCACCTCTCACGCCGCGCTGCGCTACGGAAATTTCCCTCTTCTTTTTCCACAGATTTCATCCATTGAAATAAGCCCTATGCCCAATATTTTTACCCAATAATATATACCAAAAAAAACAGGTAAGTGATAGTGTTATACTCCTGAAATTGCCCAATTATCACCTGACAAAACCTCACGTGCATTCATTCGCTACATTACCACGGTAATTTCCCCTTTGATTTATGCCTTGTAATCGATGTCTGTAATAAAAATATATATCAGAAAGGAAGGGAGAATCCTAATTGACATTTACATTCACCTGGAAGTACCTATTTCTTTATTTATTGCCGAGATTTTCTACCTATAAAAAATTAGCCTGTAAGTTAGCAGCAGTCAGCCTAAAGTGTCATTGTCAACCCTTCCCTTCTCAGATAAGCCGCGGCATTTAGTTCCTTGTCCTCCACTGCAGAGACAACATGTCGCACTCGCGCCCCCGCCATTCCTGCCGCTTCTGCGCCCATTGCAAAGGGCCCCGTGACCTCTACCCCCAAGAAAAGTGTTGAGGCAAGCAGGAAAGGCCTCAGTGACTCTGCAGTGGCACGAGAACTTGCTGAATTGTCGATGATAATAATGGACAGCGATTTTGACGATTCCGGTGAATCGTGTGATGAGCCGGGTGAACTTATCGCGCCAGAAACAGCGACAACAAGTGCTCCTACCAGTGAATCTGTGTGTAGCTCCAAGGGAAAGGAGCCTTTAGTGCAGGAAGGAAAAGAATTTGGGAAGGGAGTGAAAAGGCGGCGTGTTAGCCCCAGAACAATGCCCCCACGTGACCCAGCCCGCCATGAGTCACGAGATCATTCACCTCCCGTTCCCCAAGCCCCACTTTACTCATCTCGTCATCATCGTCGGCTGAGTTATCTCCGGAGTCTTCGTCGTCGGAGTCACCACCAGCATCAACAGTGAAGGCCGGCCGTAGAGGTAGAGGTAGATCTAAGAGAGTGAGAAGTAGTGTAGCTAGTAGGGTAAGGGCTGCTAGTGCTGTACGGCAACCTAGGGTCAGTGCGAGTGACCTTGACCGTGATAAGCCTCCCTCTCAGCCAACCTCCACCACCACCACCACCACCATCCCTCCACCGCCACGCCAGGGAATCCTGGACGCCTTCGCGTGGACGGAAGGGTCAGATTTTGTCCCCGAAAACCTGGTTTTCGATGAGAGCTCGTCAGGAGTTCAGCCTGCCTTCACTATGGACGAAAATGCTGAGTGTGTCGACTACCTTTTGGCCTTCCTAGATGACGAAGTCATGCAGCACATATGTGATGAGACTAACAGGTTCGAATCACAACGTGCTGCTAGTGGTACAGGTGCAGCCAAGATGCAACAGTGGACCATGCTGGGAGTGCAGGAGCTGTATGTGTTCTTTGCCCTCATGCTTCTTATGCCACACTCCAAGAAGCATGAGTTGGACGAATACTGGTCCATGGACCCCTTACTACCCTCACCGACCTTCAACAAGTACATGGCCAGAGATCGCTTCCGGAACATCATGGGAAACCTGCACTTTGCCGATAATGATGTACCTTCCCAAACCGACCCACTCTGGAAGATCCGGGAGATTCTGAACAGAATGAAGGATAAGTTCATGTCATTCTTCCACCCATTTCAGAAGGTTGTCATTGATGAGTCCTTGGTTCTGTTCAGAGGACGTCTTCGGTTTGTCCAGTACATTCCAAGCAAACGCCATCGCTTTGGAATTAAGTTCTTTGTACTGTGTGACTGTAAGACGGGGTACATCCTTGACTTCGTCATATATTCAGCCAGCACTGTCGATCTCGATAAAACACACCCCCTTGGCTTCTCAGGCTGTGTAGTGAAAGTGCTCCTAGAAAAGTATTTTGGTGGGAATCATGTGCTGTATACAGACAACTACTATACAGCACCGAAACTTGCCAAATACCTTTCTGAGCACGGCATTGGCTCCTGCGGCACTGTCAAAAGTAATCGTGCCAACTTCCCCAAATTCCCAGAGGCAGGAAACTCACAGCGAGGAGACGTGCACCTACGCAAGTCTGAGAAGATGCTGGCAATACGGTGGCATGACAAGAGAGTCGTGCACATGCTCACCACCGTACATAAGGGGGAGATGAGAGACAGTGGGAAGGTCGACCGTAGGACAGGCGAACCTGTGATGAAACCTGATGCTGTGTTGGACTATAATATAAACATGCGGCTGGTGGACAAGTCCGACATGATGATTGGTGAGATCGACTGCCTCACGAAGAATACTAGGTGGTACAGGAAAGTTTTTCTGCATCTCATAGATATGACGATGCTGAACGCCTTCATCCTGTACAAGATGAAGGTAAAGCCACCCAAGTCCTTCTCCCTGAGGTTGTTCGCCAGGACTTGTGTCCAGCAGCTGCTGGAAAAATATGGTAAGGTGCAAGCAGCAACTCCAAGGCGCCATCCAGTTACACTTCCCGACCGACTTGAGCAGAGGGCGTATATGGATCGGCACAGACTTGAGCTAATGCCTGCCACAGGGAAAAGGAAGGCTGCGATTCGCAGGTGTCAGGTATGTGCGCATACCACACGCCGCACACCTGAGCATAAACGCACCTCTTGGCAGTGCGCTGAATGCCAGGTTCCCCTCTGTGTAACCTGCTTCTTCGATTATCACAGCCAGAAGCAGTTCTAACAGTGCAAGTGTGGAAGCAGAATTATTTGGAAATAATGTGTAAATAATGTGTAAATAATGTGTAAATAGCAGGTGAAAGCAATGGATGTTCAGTTCATATGATTGAACAGTGTACTATAGTTTCATCTTACTGAAAGTGACAGTGAATAACATATTGTAAGTAAAATAGAAGGGTAAATATTGAAAATAGAATAGAAAATGTAAATAGTAATGTAAGTAATTAGTAATATAAGAATATGAGTACAAATAATTTATGTTATAACAGTGAGAGTGAATCCGTGGCTCTCTACGTATTTTACTGACTGAAAAATAGAATGACTTCAGTGACAATAAAATAATACGACTGAATGAAACTTATGGAGAAAGACTCCAGATATATATAAGTGTGATATAGTAATAGAAATATAAAGTGTGAGGGGTTTTATGAATAATAAATGACAGAGTGCCTAGAGCGAACTAGCGCAAGTGCGGCGATCAGACGCGCTCGTAATTTCCATTGCTTTCACACTGTTTTTTTTTAGTATGGATCCCAAACTACTTGAAAATGGTAGAATAGTGTTTATAGTGTTTGTATCTGGCTGTGGTAATCATATAACGGGTTGTCGGGAAGTGTAAAGTGGAGACTTAGTTACCCTACTTCAGAGGTCTCCACAAGTCCTACGGAAACTGACGAAGGCTCAACAATCATTCCAGGAGAAAGCTGAAGGTATGTGCTATAAGCATATATAATTTTATTATTCTAGGACTAATAACTGATTTTTAGCAAATATTTTTTGAGAGTCTGTCGGAGCCCAAATAACCCCGCGGGACACGCAAGTAATTGGTAAACAAGCCCGCGGTGTAGGGGTTAATCTTCTTCATCGCTGAAAAAAAAAAAATTTCCATCTTTTATAGGGCGCCAACTTACCCACTCACAAAACACACACACTATATCTCCCATACATCAAACGAATCCCCGTGATGGAGCTATTAACACCGAACCCGAATATAACTGACCGACTTCTCCTCAACCTAGTACCAGTGGTTATAGGAGAGAATGCGTGCGTGAGCTGGGCACTCAGTGCGACTCAGAGAAATCAAACACACCTCGCGACGATGTAACCTCTCCACCCCCCACCACCACCACCATCTGTGAACAGAAAGAAACTACTGTTTGAAGACACGGAGGGTGAAAGGGCGGGTTTAAATATCAATGATGATGATGGCGATGATGATGCTGAAAGTCAGCACAGTCTTGAATTAGAAGAGGCGTTTGGTGGGTGTTATTATTTATTTCCATTATATTTTCCATTCCAAAACATGAAAACTCTGACCCAGTTCTCTACATTCGCTGACATTTTCAATATTTCACTGACATGCTGATTTTAGTTTATCAGGGTGGTATAACTGAGAGGAGATCATTAAGAGTTTGGGGCATGATGCCACTGATTCTCATCAAACAGAATGACGACCAACATTTCCAAAGATCAGTGTTCTACCTGGTTATCTCGAGTATCAATGCATTGGTTGATGAGCCAGAGGTTGTTGTACAGCATTTACACGATTATCTCCATGAAAGTCTTGAAACCGATTTACAGTATCTAGAGGGTAGTGGGTGGGTTTTAGATGGCATTCGTTACTTCAAAGTAACGATTTGTATTCTAGAATGGGAGAATGCTGTTGGTACCTTTATGCCTTACCTGAAGGAAGTACGTGGGAAACAGAGGGCATTCAGTCCCCCGGGTGATGGCAGTTGTTGCATGGTTCGATGTCTTGCAGCATACCAACGTCACTTAACCTACCCCCAAGAAAAATTGCCCCACACCAAGAGAATGGTAGCCGAGTTGTGGCCTTGCAGAAGGATAGTGTCGCTCGGTGATTTGAGGTTTCCAGTAGCATTTGAAAAGATCCACAATTTAAACAGATTAAACAATCTCTCCATATACATTTACGATTTGGAACCCAGTGACACTCGACACACGGCTTTCCTGGTGTGAAAAGAGAGCAAGAAGTATGAGAATGTAGTATATCTACTTTTAGTTGGCAGATGGCACATCATGCTCATCAAAGATTTCCACCAGTGGGTCAGGTGCTATACACGCCCAAAATTCCCCTTCTACTGTCGCATTTGCATGTACGGTTGTAACAGTCTGGAAGACCTTAACTCCCACAAGCAGCGGTGCACAGCTGAACAGATGCTGATTTTCCTTACAAGGGGAAAATAGAGGTTCATGAACTATGCCTACAGCTACCCCCCTCCTGTCACCTGGCATTCTTTGATTTTGAGTTGAGAATGCACGAGCAAACTGACGCTGAGTATGAAACATTGGATCTTTCTCCCACAGTAAAGCCTCTTCACAAACCAGTCAGGTATGCCAGTCTCATTATTTATGACACGGGGGAGTCGTAGACTCACACGTGTATGCCAGGGAGGATGCTGCCACTCATTTCATCAACACCATATAAGATTCCTGTGTTTTTTTTACGCGCAAATATTCCTGGCTATAAAATACACTGGGGTGAGGAAGCCATGGATTAATTTACGAGACAGGAAAGGTGTGAACTGTGTAACAACGAGTTTACTGGGGTTTCTGATAAACACGCCCATCACAACCACCGACAGCCGACTAATAATTACATTGGAGAATATTGCTGTTGGTGTAACCTGGCGTGTCACAACTTGCTCAAATGTTTGATAACTTATGCCCACATCATGTCATACAATTGCTCCCTGCTCCTTAAGGAAATGGAGCATGAGGCAGACGACATCAGTGTATGGTGTAAAGGCGAGATGACATTGTTAAGGATTCATATCGGCAGTATTCGCATGATGGATTCCCTGGTATACAATCAGGCTTGGGTAAACTACCTGAGTCGCACGTAGCCGAGGGTCTCCCTCTCACTTACACCCGTCACATGATAGAGCACCTACCCCTCGAGGGTCAGGAGCTCTTAATGACAGGCAAGGGAATATTCACTCTCGAAGCAGTGATTATGTATGAAACTCTGAGTGAGATGGAACTCCCCACCGAAGAGAGATTCTAGTCATCTAAGACAGGAAGGGCATTTCAGATGAGGATTATGCCTTAGACCAATGAGTTTGGGATAAGTGCAGGTGCAGAGATCTCCCCAGTTACTTGCTAAATTACGTCAGGTGTGCTGTTGGATTCCTAACACATATTTTCATGCACTGGTGGGGCAATTTAAAGGACATAATATAGCCTAGACCCAGTCTATTATGTCTCCCTGCCTGCCTATTCTTTTGATGCCTTCCTTATGTCCTCAAGTGTTGAACTAGATCTCCCCCACGACCGGGAATTGTACCGATTGACAACAGTTGTCAGACAGAACCGATCCTGTGGGGTTTAATGCCACAGTTGAGAAAGGGACCTGGATTCTCTACCTGGACCATAATGCCTTCTACCCAGATGTCATGCAACAGCCACTGCCAGTGGGAGATGTTCGCAAACTATCACCAGAGGGGCTTTCGAATCATGACACCAACGGAGAAAGAGGTTACTGGATCAGGCTTACCAAGAAACCCGTTCGTCTGGAAGCAGCAAGAGAAACTGATGAACTGCCCCTGGTACTGTCGCACAGAGATATAGGTCCCTCTCTCTTGTCTGACCACAGTACCGGTATTCTGCAGAGAGAGAGGCGAAAGCTCCCCCACGACAGTCGCAAACTCGTGGCCTGTCACGAAGGAAAGTGCAATGCGTTGTACCCCCTCCCAATGTTACAAACACTGTTGCGATAGGGGTTGGAAATTGAGTGTTCAAGAGATTTACACCTTCAAGCAACAGCTGTTCCTGAGGGATTTCATTCACAGCAATGTCTGTACCAGACACCAAGCAACCAGCAAAATCAGAGAATAGGCACAGAAGACAGCATCAAATGCCATATTTGGGAAACGTTCAGAGAATCCGACGAAATACTCAGACAAAAACGAGATCATGTCAAAAGAGGCGTGATACAAAAAGCTGATTCGGGACCCGCTTTTAAAGAGGGTTGTCCGTTTGAGACACGAGGGTGATATGCAGTCGCAAAGACAGGAGTGTCAAAATATCCCATCCCATGGCCATAGGGTTCCAAATCCTCCATCTTCCAAAGCAGAGGGTTTACGAGTTCTACTACAATGCATTGAAGAATCATTACGGTGATAGGATAGAAGTCGCCTATCACAACACAGACAGCTACAGCTTTCTGCTGAAGAAGGTAAATGACATTTTCAGTGAAATGAAAAAACCACCGCTAGGTGACTGGATGGATTTTAAATTTCGACCCCACTCACCCTCTTTTCGATCCATCGCAGAAAGGTCACCTGGGGTACATCAGAGCGAGGTGGGGAACAGTATCATGAAAGAGTGGATTTTTCTCAAACCCAAGAGTTGCAGCCTGCTTCTGTGCAATAAGTCTTCCCTTAAATGCAGCAAAGTCCTCCCTCAACATCACATCAGAATACTGACACAAGAGAAATATTGGGAATCCTTGCAAGGAGGTGCAGATACAGAGTACAGTAATGTTTACAGCATCAGAAACATTGACGGACAGGTTTGCACAATGGCCATATGAAAGCGGAGCTTCTCTTCGCTTGATGACAAGCATTCATCCTTTGCACTCGCTGGCATATGGTCACCCCGATATACACCCCAGCACCCCCCACCCACCACCACAACCACCACCACCACAGCTCCCAGCACTTCTCCCCAGAGGGGAAACACTGTGGAATGAAAGAGTGCAACGATACAGAGAGTTACCACCACCACCACAGGCGGGTAGGGGTGAGGAGGTAGTACATAAAATCCTCTTCCCCCCTCAAAATCGAGGCAGTCGGTCAATCGAAGTTAGGACGGGTGGGGCTGGCAGACAGGCAGGCAGGCAGGTAGGTAGGTAGATGGGTGATTGGTATGGAGCACGCGTGTTGTGTATCCACGGAGCATATCGATATTTTCAGAACACCCGTGAGGCTACTTGTGGCGGGGTACAGCAACAGTGGTAAATCTGAATTTGTCTCAGAACTAATTACCAAATACCAGGGTAAATTTTTAAAATCATCAATTCAGAATGGGAATACGATTTAGGAATATGCGTGGGAGTTAACGAGAATGAGAGGGCAAGAGAAGAAGTATGTCTGACGATAAGCAAGAAGTGGAAGGAGAATATAAGAGAGTATGGAACAGTGGGTGCAAGGATTGTATGGGTGAGGATGAAAGTAGTATACAAGCTTGGGCGATTGTTTGTGCCTATGCGCCGACAGAGGACTGAGTGGCAAGAGTGGAAGATGAGTTTTGGGCAAGTGTAGAAGCATGCATGGACAAGTTTGAGAGGAGCAGAGAGAGTTTTTGATTGTAGACATGAATGGAAAAGGTGGGAATGTACAAGTGGATGGAGTGGATGGTCAGTGGGGTGTGCCAGCTGAAGTAGATGGGAATGGTAGTGCTTTGGTGGACATCTGTGCTGGTAAGGGGTTGGCAATAGCCAACACCTTCTTTCGGCATAAGATGATCCACAGGTACGAGTATACATGGAGAGTCATGAGAAGGATGGACGGGGAACCTGTTGAACGAAAGGCAATGATAGATTACCTGTGTGTGGATGAGCGAATGAGAAGACAAATGTTGGATGCAAGAGTGTGGAGGGGGTGGGGGAATGGAATCTTGGACCATCACTTAGTGATGGCCTGGGTAAGGCCGCAAAGAAATTAGGTGAAGAGACAAAGGGGAGGACAGGAGGAAACAACTCCTATGAGAAGAGTGGAGAAGTTGCAAGATAGTGAGAAAATGGCAGAGTAAAAGGCCATAGTGGAAGAAAGATTGGGAAAGTATGAGTTAGAGCAGATGCAAGAGGTGGAAGATGTGTGTAAGATACTCATGGAAGAGATAGGTGCAGCGTGTGAGGTGGTTTGTGGAGTGAGGAGGAGATGCAGGGGTGTGCAAGGGACAGCATAGTGGATGATGAGGTGAAACGAGCTGTGGAACAAAAGAAGTACAGTAGGCATATAGTGAATGGCTAGCGAGTAGAGGTAGAGGAGGAGATCGGAGAGAGAAGAGAAAGGTATACGTGAGCAGAAGGGAGGTGAAGCGAATGGTGAAGGAGAGTAAGAAGAAAGTGGATGAAGAATTTGGGAGGAATCTGAGTGTAAAATGGAGGAAGAGTAAGAAATTGTTTTCGAAGGAGGTAAAGAAAGTAAGACAGTGTGAAAGGAAAAAAAGTAGAGGAGTGAAAGATGGGAACAAAAGATTGTTGGTGGAGAAGAGAGAGAAATTGAGGAGATGGAAAGAGCACTTTGAGGATTGTTGAATGTAGAGAGTGAGAGTAGTGCGAGTATAAGTGGTTGGGGAATGGCTGGGAGAAGAAGTGATGAGAGGAGGGAGGAAGAGATCAGTAGAGCGGAAGTAGTGGAAACGATGAAGATCACGATGGGAAAGGCCCCAGGAATTGATGGAGTGTGTGGTGAAATGCAGAAGTATGGGGGTGAGATTGTTGTGGAGTAGATATGAAAGCTGTGTAGATTGGCTTGGAAAGAGGGATGGGTTCCAGAAGACTGGAAATCAGGTATAATTGTTCCTTTATACAAAGGAAAAGGGGAGAGAGAAGTATGTGATAACCATAGGGGTATTTGCCTTCTTAGTGTGACTGGAAAAATATATGGTATAACACTCACTGATAGGGTTAGCCATATAACAGAGGAGCTAGTTGGAGAAGAACAAGGGAGATTTAGGAAGGGAAAAGGGTGTGTAGATCAGATATTTGTTCTAAGATGTTTAGTGGAGAAGTATCTAGAGAAGGGAAAGAAAGTGTACGCTGTCTTCATGGACTTGGAGAAAGCTTATGGCAGAATAGGTAGGCATGGTATGTGGAAGGTATTAAGAAAGTATGGAGTGGAGGGGAAATTGTTGAGTGCTGTGAAGAGCATGTACGAAGGAGCTAGGGCTATGGTGCAAGTGGATGGTGAGCTGAGTGAGTTCTTTGATCTAAATGTGGGACTGGAACAGGCATGTGTGATGTCTCCATGGCTGTTTAATAAATACATGGGGGGGGGGGGATAAAGGAGGTGCAAGGTAGGGCAGTGGATGTGGGGGTGGCTCTAATGAATGAGGGTGAGAAGGAAGATTTAGGTGTTGCTGATTGCTGATAATACACTGTTATTGAGTGAAGATGAATGGGAGTTGCAAGGTTTGGTGAATGAATTTGGGACAGTGTGTAGGAAGAGGAGTCTGAAAGTTAATGTAAACAAGAGTAAAGTTAGGGTGTTTGAGAGGAATGAAGTCATAGAATGCACAGTGAGGTTGGATAGTGAGGATATGGAGAATGTGAGTGCATTCAAGTACTTGGGTAGTGTGATAAGTAAGGATGGAACTTTTGGGGATGAGGTGCTTGAAAGGGTACAGCAGGGAAGGAAGGTTGTTCGTTTAATGAAAGCAGTGATGAGAAATAGGGAGGTGAGTATGGAAGTTAAGAAGTCACTGCATGATAGTATTGTGATCCCTACCCTGACGTATGGAAGCAAGGCATGGACCTTACAAGAGGGGAACAAGTCAAAAGCGAGAGCAGTGGAAATGAGTTACCCGAGAGGAACATGTGGAGTGACATGGAGGGACAGGTTGACGAATGAAGAAGTGAAAGAACGTTGTGGGGTGGATGTGGATGTGGTTGAGAAGATTAGGAGAAACACACTGAGGTGGTTTGGACATGTGGAGAGAATGGAGAAAGAATGATTGACTAAGAGGGTGTATGTAGGTGAGGTGGAGGGAGGGAGAGGGAGGGGAAGACCGAGGATAAGGTGGAGGGATGGAGTTGAGAGGTGTATGAGGGATGAGGGAGTGAGTTGGGGGGAGGGTAGTCAAATGGTGGGTGACAGAGCTACTTGGAGGCGCTTTGTCTGCGGCCACCATTTGCGGGATTAGGGTGTCGGGCTATAGATAGATAGATAGATCATTTCAGGAGTTGATAACCACCCTTTTCAGTCTAATCCCGAAATATCCCCTAAACTCGAACTGCGCGAAGGTATAATTAATAATTTTGAGGAAGTCGATGGATCTGAAGATGAAATGGGGATTCTGTACATCCTCAATGACCTATTCTTTGATGCTTTGGAAGATAAGACTGTCATGAAATCTTACACAAGCAGAAGACACGACAATATCAGTGTTATCATCATAACCCAGAATCTTTTTGCGTGTGGGAAGTACTCTAGGGATATAAGTTTAACTGTGAGTCACTTTGTTCTTCACAGGATGCGTGATTTGAACCAGATTGAAACATTAGAGAGACAGCTGTTTGGGAAGGCGGGCTCCAGGCAGATGGTGGACATTTATAAGACAGCAACTAAGGAGAGCTACGGGTATTTGCTTGCAGGCGTTGCCCCCAGCACACCTGATTATTTAACCTTCAGATCCCGAGTTCTTGGACCGGATCCCGAAATTCTTTACCAATGGAAACCATAAATGCGATGCTGAAAGGACTGCACGAAGACGTTGATGAACCTTCTGCATATGGGGGGGTGCAGAAATTGATACTGAGCCGCTAAACACTTGAACACAAGTATCACAATGAAAATGGTAAAAAAATTCTTAGAGGGAAATAGAGCCTATACCCTCTATTAAATAACCAAGAAAAACTTTCTCCATCTCAGAGTACTGGCCCATAAACCTAAAGTTATTCTCGCATGCAATTCGTGTGACATGAGTTGGTTAGCAAAGTCTAATAGAGGCACTTGATACCTGTTAGTCTGCATTGACGTATTTAGCCGGTTTCCTAAAATTGTGCCCTTAAAGAATAAATCTAGTCATTCGGTCACTGGAGCTTTTAAACAGGTACTGGAGAGCATGGATTTCAAAGGAGTCAATCGCCTTTTATATGACAGAGGCACCGAATTCACCAACGCACACCTGCAAAAGTATCTAGCACCTAAGGGCATTCGGGTCTATAGCACATTATCTCATGAGATGAAGAGCTCACCAGCCAAGTGCTGACTCTGAAAGGTAAGATATATATGAATATTTAATGGCGAATAACACACGAAAGTATATCACTGCCCTACATGCGTTGGTGGAAGGGTATAATAACACCCCCCATAAAAGACTAACATTTGGTCAGACACCTAAGCAAGTTCTTTCGATGAAAAGCCCTCGTTCATTCAGGCATCAGTTCAGGAAAAGTTTACATCCTCGAGGTCTGGTGCTCCCTCACCACTTTACTGCTAACCCCAGGACGTGGGGTGTGTATTGCGGGAGCTGACCACTCGTCCAAATTTAATAGGGGCTATCACGTGCAAAACACTGAAGAGGTCTTTGTTATAGATAAAGTTGTGCGTCAGCAGGATTTACACACGTACCAGTTGAAAGATTTAAAGAACGAACCCATACGCGGGGTATTTTATAGGGAAGAATTAGTACCCATAGCTATACCAGAGACGTTCCCAGTGATGGTCATCTGCTTGCGTACTCGGAGTGGAAAAAAAGAATATTTGGTCAGGTGGGTCGGGTATCCCAAATCTGAAAATTCGTGGATTGCAGCCAATGATCTTCAAATTATGTAACATGTCTCCCTTTCCCCTCCTTAAGAGACACAGTGAGATTATGCTATTCCTTCAGCGCCTGAAACCCCGGCTAAGAGCGAAATTCCTAACCTCTCTCCAAACTGCATATCGATAACATTTCTGAGCTGTTCAGCAACTTTCTGAGAGCAAATCTCACCCGAGATCCGCAGATTGTGAAAAAAGTCAAGAAATTAGGAAAGGAGCTCAAGGCAGTAGCGTGTAAAAGAACAGAGGTTAAATCCAAGAAACATGCTTTCGAAACCAAAGGGAGGAGCAATTTTGAGCGTGCTCTTGCCGCTGCTGCTTCCCTGATCAGTGGGTTAGTAACATGATGATTAAAGAATATATTTTGATCTCAAGGCCCCAGACCAAAAGCTTATTCATGAACTAAAAAAAAATCTGACATCAGCCCATCCCCACGAAAACTCTCTATCACCGAACCCTGTCTCTCCCTCCCTAAAAAAAAAAAAAAATAAGTAAAGGTCGGGAAACCCCCCCTTTGCCACTTTCTCCACCTGTACACTCCCCCGAGTCATCGGGATTACATCGATTCTCTTCTCTCTATGTTTGAGAATGCACCGGGGGTGGAATGGGACGCCTCTGGAAATTTAATCTTGCCAGTGACAGGGGAAAATATCTTTGAAATAATATCTGTGCTGGGTATGCCCAAATCCTCCCATCACACCCTTGGCTTGGATATCCCGTGCCTTAAGATGTTACTAGATACCACCAACATTCCCCCGAAATTTTAGAAAATGCAAGCTTAAAGGCAAAATAGGGTAAGGGCGGGGGTCGAATGTCATTAGGCAACAGTTGGGTTGCTTACTGTTAAGTGCCTGCCCCAAGTCCCTCCCCAGGCCCTGCCCTGCCCCCAACCCAGTCCCCCGAATGCAATTGAGATAAAAGTCCCCACCGAACCCATTAGCTGCATCACACCCCACCTTACCTCACCTCACCATGGACACTCACCTGCTCAGACTAAGAGCCCCCGGTCACCTTGTGGATGAAGATTACAGGAAGAAGACTTGCTGTCTCTTGGTGGGGTTAGATTCTACTGCCTGCAATGCCTTCGGCTACGTGAAGGAGCTGGAGAAAAAAATACTCCCAGCTCAACTTCATCATGAGCCAGGAACATCTGTTTGACTTAAACCATTCTACCAGAGAAAGCCATTTCAAGGTGGGAAGTCTTTGCTTTGTCAAAAACTTCGGCAAGGATCCCTGGTTTGCTGGAACTGTGGTGCTTACGCCACTGGATACCCCACAGAAGACAACGAAATGTCCAAGTATTACATCCGCCACTCGACTGACGCAGATTATGTCGAGGGACTGAAGAGTGATACTCGAGAGAACCGCCAATGGTATTTTGCCGAGGCCCTGGGGTGACTGACTGGTTTTCTCAAGTTCAGGAAGAATGATCAGTAAACAGTGGTGTTCTCCAAGAATAGTGGCAGTTGTGGGAAGAAACACTGCCGGAAATAAGTTTGCCAAATCGTATCTTTCACTGATTTGCAGAGTTGCTGAAGATGTGCAGCAGGATGGAATAGAAGTGGTGTTAACTTCCCCCTTGGAAAACTTCCTCCAGGATGTGTGTCTTTATATTCAATATCTCAAAGTCAAGAAGGAAGCCACTGTTAGGGATAAAGAAATTGATGTAGATGAACTGCGCACAGCCACGGATCCCCCCCCCCCACACTGGTCCCGCAAGTGAAGAAGTGGAAGAGGAAGAACAGGAAGAGGAAGAAGAAGAAGAAGAGACGTCCGGCCAACCCATGGAATTTGCTGAGCCCAGCCAGAGAACGGAGGAGGAGGTGGATATTGAAGGCAAAAAAGAAATGGAGGAGGAGGAGGACAGTAAGAAATGGAAGCTGGAGTGCAGTGGTAATGATGATGATTCCCTTCTCCAGGAACGGAAAAAGAAGAAGAAGAAGAAGAACACAGGTAGTGGGCATTAACTCAGTGTACCCATCTCAATAAAAAATAAAACGAGCAGTATATATTTATACCCCTCTGTGTTTATGTCTGGAGTTATTCTAAGGTGTGAAGCACAATGGAGAGGTCTGATACGTGTTTCTGAGCAGTTATGGTAACTGGGATGTGTTCCCTCATAACCAAAACGACTCATCTGAAAATAAACTATTCCCCTCTCTTCATCTCAATCCTACTAGAGAACACGAAGCTGGGTTATTAAACATAGTGTACCCATCAAAACAATATGCCTTAATTAACCCTCCCCGTCCCGACCGATTTTCCACCACTGACTCCCCCAATCCCGACCAATTTTAGAAAAAAAAATATTGTTTTGCTCAAACCTCAGCTTTTGGTGAGAAACATCGAAAATTCATAGAGAAATCGCTCACCTGAGGTTTAAAATACTCGATACAGGTAGTACTCCTTACCTTACTGGGTTTTCTATCAGGCTGGCTCCAAAGAAAACGAGTTCTATGGGAGGGTAACTATTCCACACCACTCATAAACGGTATTTATTCATTTATTTGGTATGAATTTATATGTAGTATGAGAGTATATTGGTTTTCAAACAGTAATATAGGCAATATAAGAATTGTTTCACTCACTAACACATGAACATACCTGACCTTTTTTGGCAACATTACCTGATCATCATTTCTGACTGTTTCTTCCTCTAATGCTACGTAAACTTTGTCCTCCACATTGTGATCGATTGAGGAATCACTCTAGCCCTGAATGTCTTTATTGGCCAGGTCACTGGTAACAAGTGAATTGCCGAAACAATGGCGTGCGGGGGGGGGGGAGGTAAGGCATTGTCCCTGCCTGGCATCTTGTAGAGGAAGGTGTCCCGTGAATACGTACCAAAAATCACATGCAATAATTGAAAATTGTGCAAATAATGAACCTTGCAATTGAGCGACGTACTGGTACATCGATGGGTCTAACTGTGACAAAATGTTGTGACGTACCCATACGTCCATGGGATGCCTTGGGTTAAAGATAACCCTGACAGTGGAATCATATTTTATGGTATCAGACCGAATGATAACACCAAACATGAGTTCTTAGTTTACACATCACAACAATGTGAAATTCGCCATCAGGGTCTTGATCAAAGAGATATCCAATAACTTAAAGAGGAGGGATGAGGAATCATTACCAAAAATACTTCGACGAGAAGGGGCTCTGAATATTCTCTGCATTTTGACAGAGTTATTGTGTATTGGAAAGAGGGAGTAAAATTATGTAACCCACAAGGCATACATTGCACCATTGAACTGAAGTTGGGTCACAGATTGGCAAAGTTTTTGGTTTTGAACAAGGTGAAACATTGACAGTATACAAGTCTACTGACTTAAGAGTACTGGCTGCGAAAGTCCATACACCCGAGGCCTCAACAGCAGCACCTACAACATCAGTACGGAGATCGGGAGAGGGGGATGGGGCGGCGACGGCAGTGGCACCGGCAATGGAGGCACCATCAGTGGTGCAACACTCTCGAAGAAGCCTTCCTTCGGAGGAGGATCCCGGATGTAAGCCCCTCCACTAAGACGCAGTTTTGCTACTGCAATGTATGTCTATACAGATATTATTGAAAGAAGTAATTTTCCTAATCAGTTTGTAAATATTACTGATATCTTTGCCCTACCATCCTCCACAGCTAAAAATGACAGTGCAGTCGTTCACAAGCAAGTCTCCTCACATCACATTGAATCCATACCCATAAATTAACATATGAAAATGGGGAGCCCGTTTATTTACAAAGAGGCCAGTATCACATGTGTCTTGCATTTTAGAGCCAAATAAATAAATAAATTCCATTGCTTCTGAGGTATTTCATCAGTGCGACTCCACCATCCCCAGAATGAAGGTGCAATTTCAGCCACCCAGCGAGGAACATTTCCTCAAATCAGCAGGGAACATTTCCTCAAATTATTTGCCGAGTCCGCATGCGGGGCTCACTGGCTGATATTAAATATTTTAACCCTCCCCATCCTGGCAAATTTTTCACCAATGATCCCCCCTAATCCTGGCAGATTTTAGGCGTTTTTTTTTTTTTTTTTTTTTTGATAAAACCTCTGCATTTTATACGAAACATTAATTCAGAGAGAAAGTGCTCAGTTGAGTTTAGAAATACCAAATACAGGTAAGAGTACCCCCACCTTGGTACCGTGTTCTCTTATGCCAGGCTCTAGAGAAAACATCGTCTTGGGAGGGGTAACTATTTCAAACCACTCATTATATGTAAATATTTATTTGGTACAAATTTTTATTTTGTACAAAAGTATATTGATATTCACACATTAATATAGGCGATATAAACATTGTTCACTCACCAAAAACATCAGCGTATGGCACCTTCCTTTATGATGTTACCACTTCATCACTTCTGCATGTTTCTTCCTCTGGCTTCTTTTTTCTTTGTCCTCCACCTTGGGAATCACTTTTACCTTGAAGTTCGTCATTGGAGAGACCGTGGTGCAACATGTCTTTACTGGCCAGGTCACTCCTAATGGGTGAGTTGCCGAGAAAATGGCGTGCAGGGCGGGAGGGGGGTCAGGTGGGGCCAGGCATTATCCCTGCTTGGCGTTTGATAGAGCAAGGTATCTCACATAAGCCTACCAAAAATTACCCATGAAACTTGAAAAATGTGCAAATGACTTACCTCACAGTTGCAAAACATATGGATACATCATGGGGTGTCACCGTGACAAAATGTGATGACGTATCCATACATCGACAGGATGCAGAGGGTTATACCCTCTCCACGAGGAATGGGAATATTCAACCTATTGGTGGGACTGGCTAAAAAAGCCGCCCCTTTTCTCGTTGAAAAAGTTCTCCCCTCTGAGTTATATCTCATTCAGAATATAGCGTATGTGTTTTAAATGGCAAAAATTTCAAGTCTTTGTTAAAGCAACGCATGATCAGAGCTGTACAGGTGTGAGATAAGAATCATGTCAGGGGTGGATAAAAAGGAAAAAAAGGAGGGAAATGGAATCCTCCTCCTAACTGAAAGAGGGTGAAAGGAACATGAAGGAACATGAAAAAATCTCAGAGAAGAAATGCAAAGAAAAGGAAATATGTGAAGAGTCTACACCCTCATGTACTCAGCATTATATAAGCTTCTGCATGCAAAAAGGCTTCTCAGTGTACCCGCTGGTTGCATCATGGCAAGTTACCCATGATGGGGGGAGCATTTCCCCGGCTCACAATACATAGCCACTGTGGTTGATAGATTTCCTCATGTTGACCAGTATCGTCAGGTCGAATCCAGTATTTCTAATAGATATATTACCGATGTATTACTGCTCAACCCACCATTGACCAGTGGAAAACTGACTGACCCTTATTTGGAGTACAGGATACCACCCAGTCCTGATTTTATTGATATTTCAAGCGTACTCATTGAGCTCTCTCTCTCTCCCGATAACCAAGGAAGATGGAAACACACCTGTGGACGAGAGTGATCACATCATGTTTGCCAACAGGACTACTAATACAGTATTTCGTGCACTGCAGATTTTCATGGGGGGTACAACAGTCGAAAACCAACTGTGTCATGCCATCAAATGCTACATAAAACTTATGACAATGACCCCCAGAAAGGCCAAGAGTTTGGTCAAGGTAGGGGGTTTCCATAAAGATGGTCTGCTTTCTTCCAGAACAAAGCTTTGCCAAGACAGTCATTTCATGGAGGTGAGTGCATGAGGAGAAGCTATTCTGGCTCAGGTCAGAGAGAGAAGCCTGCATGTCATGTTCCCATTATAGATGTTTCCCTATGCGAAAGCTATTTACCCAGTCACCTGGACATGATGCTCAGATTAGAACTGGCCAACATGAAATTTGTGCTGCAATCACCCAAGACAGATGCTAAATTTCAGTATCGAGTAAACTCAGCCAAATCACGAGTCATGCATGTTAAACCTCACAGCACCGCGCTCCTTGCCTTAGAGAAAACATTTCTAGCCATCCTCTTCTCTAAAACTCTGTATAAATCGTACATCTTAGGTAGAAAACAAATGCACATTGTGATGGAAAATGTATGGGGGAAGTACTACCAGAAAAAATCTATATGGTGATGATAGACCTTCAGTCATTTCAGGGGGAATGCAAGAAAAACCCTCTATATTTCCAGCACCTTGATGTCTCCAACTTCAGTATTCATGTCATTGGAACGGCAGCTTATACTATCAAGAGTGAATTCCCCCATAATTATGCACAGTTGTACTACACCACACTGGTCAGTTTGGGGCTCGAAAATGAGGGTTTACTAAACTATGAGGATTTTACAGAGGGGAGGACGGTGAGGGTGTTTTCCTTCGTACCCTAACAATTGCACGACCCTGTCCCCGTGCAGGGAGATGCAAACTTATGAATCAAAGTAATCTTGGGAGAATCAGATTCAAACAATAACGTGATTTTACTTTTGGTGAAACACACCTAACTATTAGAGTTAACTACGATAGGTCGGTACAGGTGATTCTGAGAGCTTATTTCACACAAACAAAGGATGAATTCACAAGATATTATGCAGGTTTTGAAAGATAACCTGGGGCGCGAGGATAAGTTTTTGAGTGTATTTACTGCTGATGAGGTGGGTAAAATGGACTTCTGTAACTACGCCAGCAACAGACCATATTTATTCATAGCCAATACTTTACCCAGTAACACCTATAGTTTGGGGCATTGGGTTGTGTTTCATGTGGATACAAAAATCAAACAATTCTATGTATTCGATTCCTATGGTTTGGACCCTCGAGTGTATACACAGTATTTTAAAAAAATTATTAATAAACATCCTGGGTATACGCTGCACTATAACATGAAATGGTTACAGCACGAGGATTTGTATGTGTACAGGTTATATGCAGTACACGCATCAACGCTGATCACGAATAAATGCCTCCACTATTTTATCAGCGACATTATTTGTAACTGGTCATCTAAGAATTATCGCTCCAGTGACAGAAAAATAGGCAGATTGACTAATATCCACACGATACCTAGTTACTATCATCGAACATTCTGTCCACACATTACATTCCGTGAGTGTAATAAACTTTACTTTGAATGACAAGAAACACACACACACACACACACCATCGCCGTACCTCATGTGAACCCTAGCTACCATGACGTTCATCCATCCTGGCCCTCCACCACACACACACACACACACACACACACACACACACACACACACACACACCATTACCCTACCCCGTGTGAACCAGAGCTACCGTGACGCTCATCAGCAATCCTCCCTCCCTCCCTCCTGGCCCTCCACCACCACCACCACTGGCGGGTATATAACGGACAAGCTGCACACTCAACTACCATCAGTACCGATTCTCCTGTGGGTGAATGTGTGTGTGTGTGTGTGTGTGTGTGTGTGTGTGTGTGTGTGTGTGAAGGGGAATCCCCATGACCAGTAATACTAAACCCATCATGTGTGCAGGTATGTGCTATCATCTACACATATAAAAGAGTTAGCCCTAAAAATAACATATCCTGTGAGATACTCTTTTAAGTGAGTAAGAGAATAAAATGCAATAGTTATCTAACTGCCTGCTTTGAGGGAAAATAGCTATATTCCCACCTGTTATATTTCCAGAACACTCTGCAGCCAGCACATCCCAACAGATGGGGGCATCATCATCAGCTCCAGTTTTTCAATCAGGTGAATTTGCTTCATGTCTATGATTTGTACTTAAAAACATGGGTGAGTATTGCAGTGAGTTTTCATCACCTGAACCTCCTTTACTACACTAGGTCTGGGCTGGGTAGGGCAGGGCAGGGTAGGGCGGGGTGAAGTGTAGCAACACCCAGACACCCCAATTCAAAGCCCTTGGAATCCTGGTTTTCTTTTAAAAAAACTTGTTTCTCATTTAAATTTTTTAACGAGTTCATTAAATGTAGGTTTCTTTTTCCTTTTCTCTAACACAGGTCCCCCCATATTATATGTGAAGACCATCATCCTAGCCCCCAAAATGTCCAACAGCAACAATACACGCGGTGGTGAAGATGACGGCAGAAGGTGCTCGTGTGCAAAGTCCAATATGTACTGAACCATCACAAATATACAAGCGAGTTTGGTGGACCTCGCGGAGAAGATAGCGGGCAGTGAGTGGTCACTGGTTGTGGACAAGGGAACTCAGGCCCCCACCCAACCCGCACACACATCAACCACGACACAGACATCCCCACCTGCTCCTGATAACCCAAGCACCCATCCTCAGACAACAACAACAACGCCCGCTTCAGCGGAACAAGGTGCGACAAGGAGTGGGGCCATCCCCACGAGGGGGGGGATACTGAGGGGGCGGGTCAAGAAACTATGAGTACGAGGCGGGTCTGCAGCAGCAGAAAATACGACATCAAGACTCCCCCCAACCCCCTGGGGGCAGCTACAAATGTGCCAACTGGGCGTGGGGGCGTGATAAGGGCATACGGTGGGTCAGGTCAGTTCGGGATCACATTGCCCCAACTGGTTTGACCCCAAGTGTCCCCGTTCAGCAACGACTCAACTTCACACAAAAACAACAAAAACAACAACAACACCATACACCTCCTGAACCTTCACCTAAAACGCAGGATCCAAACTCATTTATTTAACCAGCCTCACACAGACTCAAAGCACGACCTCGGGATCTTCCCAACTTTCAGATGACGATAATGGCTCAGTTCGTGGAGGCATGAGATGGTAATGTGGACCACCTGATGGAGGGTTCCCAAAAAGCAACCCAAAATCTGCTGTCGAAAATTTATCCCGAAATGTTCGAAAATTCTTAAAGCATGGACTGAATTGTGTCCGACATATATAGAGGATGTTTAATATTTTTTAGGATGGAGTATATTTCTAGTCTTTTTGTGTCATGGAAAAATAGGAGTGTGAGTAGTTCATTAAGTGCAGTGAGTTGTGTAGATGGTAGGTAGCTTTTAAGGTCTAGAAAGTAATTTTTATCATTTTTATATGTCTATACTCTGTTCACTTTAACTAGGCTCTAAATCACCGTCTTGATGTCTGAGTTGTATTATTGCCTTGGGATAACACTGGGCAACAAAAAATAAGACGTAAAATGGCGAAAATCATGGCCTAGTTCAAATGAATGGACTATAGGTGTGTGTGAACTTATACCGGTATGTGTAATTTTCTCTTGAGTGCTGGTTTGTAATATTTAGATGAAATCCCTCGGTATTTCATATGTGTTAATGCCAAGGCAAAAAAAATACCCTATTATTAATTTCTATTATTGTGGGTCGTGATTTTCGCACCCATTACACTTATGGATGATACTGTTAGCTATTTTCAACAAAGACTACAGTTTACACTTACTTTGAACCTCATAACATTTCTTCCTAGGTGGATATAGTTTAATAGTTTTGTTAAATTGATGGGATGGAAGAGTAGCTTATGATATTTATTTTTTTCACTCAGTAATAAATAAGTGAACATTATGTTACATTTTTTTACTATGATGCAGTTTATCTACATCTAGTAGCTCTATAGTTTACACTCTCTTTGCACCTCACAACATTTCTTCCTAGGTGGACATAGTTTGATAATTTTTAAGGTGATGGGGTGGAAGAGTAGCGTATGGTATTATTGATTTTCACTCAATAACACTTAAGTGAACATTGTGTTAGATATTTTTTTTTACTATGATGCAGTTTATCTATATAGTACTTTCACGAAGATGGGGGAGGGTAGTCTAAGGATATGATGATTTGCACACGAATTAATGATACTCGTACATTAAAAAATAAACTAACTACAAAATCCAATGGGGATTTTGTGTGTGTGTGGGGGGGGGGAGCGTGCATTTAGTGTTACATAACTGTGTGTGTGTGTGGTGGCGGAAAGCGTGCATCTGATGCTACGTAAGTCTTGTGTGTGTGTGTGTGTGTGTGTGTGTGTGTGTGTGTGTGTGTGTGTGTGTGTGTGTTCTCTCTCTCTCTCTCTCACCACGACTAAGGTGGAACGCTGGTCGGGCAGCACGAGGCGGATGGGGAGGCAAGGTTCGGACGGTGCGGGGCGGATGGGAGCAAATATTTAACAGTTACAGGGAGGGGAGTAGAGTGTCTAAAACTACACATAACCTGTTAAAACCATACATGACATTTTGAAATGAAACAAATATGTTACGAGGACACATCTTTTTTTTTTTTTTTCCAAGTGAGGATAAACATGATCTGCGTTCAAACCTCTCTGAACAGGATCCGGGAGGTTAACATCATCTCTCTACAAACTGAACCTCTGTTTACCAAAAGGGAATGCAATGCCTTTATTCTCACTGGAATGCATACAAACAGGATATAACATGTTTCAACCTGTATTTACCAGACATGAAGCAATACCTTGGGGGCCAACGTGTACGAACACGATATAACATGTTGTTTCAACCTGGATTACCAAACATGATGCAATAACTGTGTGTGTGTGGGGGGGGGGGTACGTTCCCGATGTGGGTACACTCACTTAGCTTACCCTACATTACACAGGGACAAGGGTCAGCCTCAAACCCTGACCGATCTTCAAGGTCACTATGCACCCTTTCAAGGTCATTGGGTATGCAAAGGTCAATGACCTCTACGCCCTTTATAACATCATTCTACCTCAGTTTACAGCTCAATGTCCTCTTGGTACCCTAAAGGTAAATGACATCTCTGTACCTTATGACATTCAAGGTCATGAGCTAGGAAGAGGTTAGGTCAGGGTCATTGGGTACACGAAGGTCAATGACCTCTACGTCCATTCTAACATCTCTCTGCCTCAGTTTACAGCTCAATGTCCTCTCGGAACTCTAAAGGGCAATGACCTCCCTGTACTATATGAACTTCAAGGTCATGCACTAAGCAAGTCATCTCAAGGTCATTGGATACGCAAAGGTCAATGACCTCTGGGACACACGAATGCCCATTTCACACCTTCAACCTCAGCTTAAAGCTCAATGACCACTCTCTACCCAAAAGGTCAATGACCTCCCTGTACCCTATGACCGTTAAGGTCATGCACTAAGCAACAGTCATGTCAAGGTCATTGGGTATGCAAAAGCCAATGGCCTCTGGAACACAAAAGCCCATTTCACACCTTCAACCTCATTGTAAAGCTAAAGGTCAATGACCTTTACGTACTCTAGCTCATTAGTATGCAAAGCACGTGTGTACCCTAAAGGTCAATTACCTCTATGTACCCTAACGCCTGCAACCTCATTAGTATGCATGCATGTGTGTACCCTGTGTACCCTTTAGGTCAAAAGTCATGGTCATCATTCCTGAGGCATTTTTCACCCTGCTTGTGTGTGTGTGTGTGTGTGTGTGTGTGTGTGTGTGTGTGTGTGTGTGTGTGTGTGTGTTTATTTGTTTTCCATTATAGTTGCATGCAGTATGTTTTGTAATAGCAAAATTACCTATACAAAGATTAATATACTGTATTTACTCATGCAGAGTCTAGGCTTAGTCCGGATATAGACCTGGAGCAGCAAACGAAACTCAGCCCAGAACACCCATGTCCCTACACCATATACCCACATGGTCCTCAACGCCATCATATTAATGCACGAAATACTGGCACATTCGTTATAAATCCTTTTGTTTTTATTCCACTCGTAGTATACTGATCATAGCAGCATAAGAGTCGTCGTTGTCTGGCCATTATAACGGGATTGATCCAACACTTTCTCGTCATGAAACTTCGATGAAAACAAAGTCACTTGTGCCACATATACCAAGAACACGCCAGTCGGTGTAATGCATTCACTCATAAAAGAAAGTACACCCCCTGTGCAAGAGGCCTTGTACCTTGCAGCATTCAGGTTTGGTAACAGTGCACCTTCAGTCAGGAATGGAGGGTGATGAACGACGTCGAGGGAGTGAGGAGAGCTGATCTGCACCAAACAGTGCTTCATCTCCACCCCCCCTACACACACATACCTTCGAATCAGGGTTTAGCACGGTTGCAATAGCTGTTTCGTTTAGTAAATAACTTAATATGGTCGGAATATTGTGGGTAAAAATGATTACATCTATTAACCCCCTTGCGCACCATAAGTTTTCTATAAGTTTCGATTCCATGCACAGAACCAAAACCTCACTCGGGTTGGCTAGAGCTCGCGCGGCATGGGAAAAATGTCTATGGCCCAATTTACCCTCGGAAAGTGCTTATATTGTTATAAATCGCTTCCCATAATCTTCATTGATGTTCATACCATCAGATAAGAAAAAAACATAAAACAGATGAATTAATGTACAGAATTGAAGCCTGAATAAACCTTATTTACATGAAAACTAGCTTCTCATATCTTTCCAACATCTCTGTAAAAAATTTTCCCCATGACACGCAGTTGCAAAGGACATGTCTACATGCAGAATCTCACGACCTTTCATCTGTGCAAGATTCAAGTTAATACGTCCAATAGTTCTCGAGTAAATAAAAAAAATACAAAAATCGCCTAAAAACGTCTGATTTGTTTATTATTTCGTATGTTGTTAGTGACACTGTAACAAACATATATGTAAATTCTATCCAGTTTTGTAGCCCAAAGGTTAAGGGAGCCCATGATATAATTCAAAGTGTTATAACCCATATTGTTATGGAGAAAATGAATTTTGATAATTTAGGTTGCACTTGGTGACAGCACCTACGCTCCAGCCTGTAGGCTGAGGATGTTCGTCCTTCATAACTTTTCCCCGGTTATTTTCAAAACATATGTTACTTTGATTTACAAAAGCATGCAAAAGAAATCATCGGCTTCATCAAGCTTTCTCCAGATTTTTGATGTGACCAATACTTTATGAGCATAATGACTGAGAGAATAGCAATGTAGTGTACCACATTTTCCCTATGAGAAATATATAGTAAACACACATTTTATACATTACAATACAATAGTATAAAAAAATAAGCTGGTTACTCATGTCCTCTAGCAGTGACGTAGTGCTTCTTGAGAGGGGATGGAGTTACAGAGAGGAGGACAGGTGTAATCACAATCTGTATGTGTGTGTGTGAGATATTTGTGATGTGCAAGTGTGTGTGTGTGTGTGTGTGTGTGTGTGTGTGTGTGTGTGTGTGTGTGTGGGTGGAGTGATGGCAGTGTGTCAGTTGTCATAGGAGTGATGGCAGTGGTGTCAGTTGTCATAGGAGTGCTGGCAGTGGTGCCAGTTGTCATAGGAGTGATGGCAGTGGTGTTAGTAGTCATAGGAGTAATGGCAGTGGTGCTAGTTGTCATAGGAGTGATGGCAGTGGTATCAGTTGTCACAGGAGTAATGGCAGTGGTGCTAGTTGTCATAGGAGTGATGGCAGTGGTGTTAGTAGTCAGGAGTAATGGCAGTGGTGTCAGTTGATATAGGAGTGATGGCAGTGGTGTCAGTTGTCATAGGAGTAATGGCAGTGGTGCTAGTTGTCATAGGAGTGATGGCAGTGGTGTTAGTAGTCAGGAGTAATGGCAGTGGTGTCAGTTGTCATAGGAGTGATGGCAGTGGTGTCAGTTGTCATAGGAGTGATGGTGGTGGTGTCAGTTGTCATAGGAGTGATGGTAGTGGTGTCAGTTGTCATAGGAGTGATGGTAGTGGTGTCAGTTGTCATAGGAGTGATGGTAGTGGTGTCAGTTGTCATAGCAGTGATGACAGTGGTGTCGATGTCATGTATTTTTTCTCTGATAAGCCTTAGCGAAACATTGTAGGTTTAGTGTAAAATACGAGGGTAACAGTAAAAATTGGTCAGGAATTTTCAAATCTGGCCCTCTCTTAAAATATATAAGAAACACATACTCCATCTTCACAAGCACACTGCACTATATATAACACAATATCACTATACACACGAATGGTATGGACGGTGAGGTAGTAGGAAATGCGGGTTTTATTGCCTGGCCACACGTTCACACACCCTTCGAGCCTGACTGCTGGGAGAATGCTTTGCTAAATATAGGCTACTTGCCCCTCCGATAAGCTCCTGAGTGTTGCCATATATTTCCCCTAGACGTGGCTACCCTCAGCTTTGACCCAACTAAATTTGACGCAAATCCATCCGCAGGAAAAGTTTCTACGACCATTTATAGGGAAGTTGCGTCATGTCGTGTCATCGGTTACTCTTCAGATTACAAAGATTATGACTTGCATAGTGTCATCTTGCATGAAAAGGTTAAATAATTCTTTATAAAGGAATATTTATATAACGTTGTCTAATCTGTTCAGTATTTGGCCTGAACGCTTGAACTCACTTGATGTGCATGACACCAACCAGTTCATGCCTTTCATTCCCCCTGCCCCCCTCTTTATGGTGGAATCAATGTTTGGATGTTTTAAGTCATATCATTCAGACATGCGAAACAGGAAAGGGATTGGCTTTTTGATGAAACATAACATTTTTACTGCGTATCTAGAGTGGGCACACACCTCATGCATATGTTTGTGAGTGCACTGGAAGATATGTGGTTCATCACTTCAAACAATGAGAGAGAGAAAATAAAATACAGAAAAACTCATGAAGGTGGGAGATTCAGCGTATAAATACTGTGGGAGTAGGAGCTTTTGGTCACTGGAGAGTTATGTTGTTGGTGTATGACTGTGGAGGAATATTAATGTTGCTGATTCAAAATATGAGATGAAACAGTGTTTCATGCAGATCATCTTCCCCTCTACCCCGACGCCAGTCGTCAACCCACCTCCCATCCCTGAAGTCGGGTGCACTGTTACTAAACATGAATGTCGCGAGTTATAAGGTCTCTCGCACGGGGGGAGGGTGGGGTGTACTTTCTTCTGTGAGTGACTGTACCTACAAGTGAAGGCAACTGCGCTTGGAAGCCCAGCTTGACACCGCAGGGAATCAGCTGATTTCCGAAGAATGAAAGTATTGTACTTATGCTTTGCTGTTAAATTATGGGCAGAGTATTGTAAAATGAAATAAAAATGGGTATGATTTATAGTGCTGTTCAATATAGTGTCCAAAATGTCAGCTCAGTGACCAGGCCCCACTGTACTAATAATTTAACTACAGTATATGCACAGAGTATTCAGTATGCTTGTTATACATTAACTAGTTATTCTGAGTTTAGGTTATCATTCAGCATTAAAATGTTCATGTATCACTTCCGAATAACTGAATGATTTAGAATACCGACATCACTGTGGCTTAATTAATCTGAAACTCAGTTTTATTGTATTCATATTTCAAGATGAAAGTATGTGAAATTTCCATGCGATATTCCAGAAAACATAAGCTTGGTAAAGATAAAAGGCTGAAGCAGTCATGTATTGTGTCACTATGAGAAGAATGAAGATGCAGAAATTTCGCTGCAGGCACCCTCCGAGGCTACTGTTGCAAGGACCTACTTTGTCAGAGATTAGACCTCCTGAGAGTATTTTAGCTCAGATGTAAATGATACATGAATAAAACGGGGAAGTGTTCGCATCATGATTGGTGGGTACTGTATTTTATATTGCTAAGCATTTTTATGACTAACCTATAGAATCCAGACATACGATTTAACCCTGATAAAAAAAAAAAAAAAAAAAAATGGGTTCATCTGTTACTGAAGAAATAAATGAAAAGTGTTTAACCTAAAAAGATGTTTATTGATTACTAAATACATGAAAAAATAAGTGTGAATGTGTTTGCATCAGGACTGTATTTTGTTAAGACCTTTTTTATGGTATACTTTTACTGTACAGACAGACGATTTAACTTTTTACAAATGTCCTTTCATTTAATCATACCTTTTAGTGTTCCATGCATAAGAATAACTAGAAAAAACTCCATAAATTAAAATAATCATAGGAAAATGTTATGCTTATCATAAACTTCTTTTTGTGGATAATGTAGAAAATACTGACCTGAACACTACGTCTTCTCAGAGCATGGTTTTGGTGCTGTTGCCCAGTTTTAAAATTTTTTAACAGATGGGAGCATGTTTTTCAACGGCTTTCAGTTCTAATTGTTTGTTAAACTTGTGCAGACCAAATATATCTACGACTTTGAATTTCTAACATAACTTACATTGCCGGATGTTTGTATTTACTGTGAAAAAAATGTGCTAGTACTTTTAAATCGCATAAGAAAATGAGTAACTGGTAACAAATACGTTTGGACTATAAATCGTTCATAATAGTACAGTATTATCATTGTACACAAAATCTTTTTGAGATGACAACATTATAATTCACGACTCCACAACGATAATATAATAATTATTCATTTCATAGATAATTTTGTCATTCTTATACAGTAAATATGTAGTTACTTTGATGAAAAATGAGGGATACCAAAGAACTGTGATTTGCATCATCTAATGTCCAGTGGGTGACTGCAATATACAACATTTAAATCAAGCAAAACATATAAATTTCCAGTCTTTGCTTTGGTGTGCATAAGGGAAAAATGACGGAGGTAAAGTAATGGGATCTGGATTTTTTTCTACCCCACTCTCCCTGATGATTTTTACCATTTTTGATGCAGTGCAGTAAGAAAAATTACAAGCTTGGAAAAGTCATCATGACCATATAAGCCTAAACACACACACACACACACACACACACACACACACACACACACACACACACACACACACACACACGCACACGCACACACACATACACACACACACAATGCTAAAACTGTTAGTGGTGTAAACAGAAAGTCATATTGATATTAAACAAAAATTCTTTAATTTAACTAAATTATCCCTAACTACAAAAAATGATGATTCGTTATACATGTTATTCATAACACAGGAACAAAAACTAAGGTATGCATGTTCTCTTTCATATCAAGGGAACGAAATCTACGGTATGCATGTTCTCTTTCATATTAAGGGAACAAAAACTTGTTTTTGACATTAAGAATCTAGTATTTTTCACACACCACAATAAATTGCTGGAAATTCCAATGCAGCAGTTTACGTGTTCAGAGCTTAATAGGATATTTCTGTTAAAACTAGTGAAATTCTACAAAACTATAGGGCGATTATATAACAGACTGTGCTGTAACGGCAAACAAGAAACTGACGGGACTGCACTCACTGTAGGCGGGCTCTCGGGTGCGACAGTATGGCCAATTTAGCAGCCTTTGCAAAATTACTTTGTATATATATCATCTTGGAAAAGATATGACACACCTGCCCACAAAATTATTTTGCTCAAATCAGACTTCTGAAATTACTGTGGTCGAAAATTTCTCAGTTGGTGGGAAACCAGCAGTTATACGAGCTGGACTCGTCCCAGTCAAAGTCTCAGTGAGTTGCTAGTAAGTCCAACAACCCAAAAGTTAAACGTGACCTGCTACTTTCGACTATTAACTTTATCTTTCCCTCCATTTCTGTAGCCACTGTCGGCCTGCCACTAGATTTTAAGAGAGAGAGAGAGAGAGAGAGAGAGACAGACAGACAGACAGACAGAGACAGAGACAGAGAGAGGCTTGAACCTTCATTAGGCACTGCTACCACAGGGAGTGCCTGATATTTTTATTCACAGTTGATAACTTACTATTACTTTGATTCTGTAAGTAAGCTAGGGGGTAGTAGGGATGAGTGACTATAGAAAGTTTAACATCCCATGAAAACTGTTGTTGCTCCAGAGAGAAACTTGATGGTGTGTTGTTGAAAATCCCGTTCATAATGAGGTAGATAACATTCCCCTGGAGTTGACTCATGATGTATCACGTCACTAGCTTAAAGAATACACGAATGACTACAAAGAACAGAACGGGTGAAATGTTAGTGGAAAGTGATGATAGCAAGTCTTTATTGCATCACTTTGATGACACATACGCAATTTTACTCTGCGTCATATCAGTCTATTCTTTTCAACGTAGGGAGGACATCTAGTAGAATAGGGGCTACTGAAGCCTACTGTACATCTAGCCCCGCCAGTTAGTCAAGTCTCCTGTAAGCTGAATAAAAGTGGCTGAAGACAGGAAATACATAATAAAACGCCCATTGACAAAATTTGTTAAGGCATGGAATGTATTGTAGGGCGACGTGGCTCTGCATTTTATCATTTATCAACATTGAGTAGTTTTTATTTTATTTGGAAGGATTTTTTTCTTTTTCAGTTTCATAGAGTTTGGTCATATTCAATGAACCCTGCTTAGTTCCTGATATTATAATAAAGATATGTTTGTATCTGTATAAGATTGCTGCAAATTTTTGGAAAAAGATAAGAAGTGAAGAACTGACTAACAGCAGGGAAAGTGAATGTAATGAAGAAAGTGACCTACTACTGTATGTGGGATCGCATATAATGCGTCTAATGTGAAAGAGAAATAGGAGCCAGATGGCATTTACGAAGCCGATGATTGACGTTAAGGCTCGAGGGAAAGAGAGGTTCAGATGGGGAGATAGTATAGAGCAGGATTAAGAGAACTATGTATGCAATTAAGCACAAAAGTTGACCAGTTGTTGTTGTTGTTGTTAAGTAACCCTGGTCTGTCTGTCTGAGCAGACTCATCAACTGCAGGCAAAGAATCGCCTCAACAGGGCCATCCCTTGCAGTGAATCTATGTTCCTTTGTGGTAAATAACGCCTTCCCACACCAAGGCGCAGGATGGAATGCGAAGGTTTGGTTACCAAATGGGTGCTGCATTTGCATCTCTCCACCCAGTTAGCAAGGGGACTATAGTAGGCATCACTTTACTCTATTATTTAGTTATAAAGTTACCACCCAGCATTGTACATGGTTTCCTGGGTTAAAAAAAACATTAGGTTTGTCATTCAGTGTACAGCCACATGACCTGGAAAGAAAAGTAGTAAAAGTGTCAAAAAGATGGGAGAAATAGAAAGGGAGAGGGGGGGGGCAGACAGTAATATACCTATATCTATATTTACCTATTTATCTATCTATCTATGTCTATCTCTATCTATCTATCAACCAATCAATCAATCAGTCTGTCTGCCTGTCTGTCTGTCTATCTACTCTCTCTCTCTCTCTCTCTCTCTCTCTCTCTCTCTCTCTCTCTCTCTCTCTCTCTCTCTCTCTCGAGGTGAAGGAAAAACTAGGTAGCACCACATCTGGTGAGTGGATGATGGTCGCTACCACCTATCACCTGAAATTTTAGGCAAAGAAAATATACTGCAAACAGTTAAATTGGAAATATACCTGAGTTGCCGTTCTTGCTGTCTCGTCCAACCAGTATGATAGCATACCACTCTGGACTATCTTGTTAACTACTTCATCGATCCTGGGCTTCAGCGGTGAAAAACTTTGTAAAGCCACAGCTAGGCTGAAGGGCCACGCACATTCCTGTGTACACACAGGCAACGATGTATCAGTCAAGTTTTGAATATGACCTTCAAGAAATATAAAGTAAGTGTAAGTCATTTCTTTACACCAGCCCCCAGGGTTGGCAAAAAAAACACTTTTTTTTTTTAAGCCCAACCCACCTGGGTTTTTTCGTTTTTTTTTTTTTTTTTCACAAAATACCCCAAATACCCCGGCAAAAGTGGGTTTTCCAAAGTTCAACTTAAATTTAAATAAAATAATGTTTCTGCTACAGTCCGGGAGCTTACAAAAATTTAAATTACATCTTGAGTACAAAAGGTTTGAGTGTTGGAATCCATTGAGAGACCATTACAGACCCCTCATCAGTGATTCTTAAGTTGTCCAGTTGGTGCGTTAGGTAGGGGGCGCTCCTTGACTTACCCCCCAAAATCAGTTTAAATCACATTTTGGAGTACATCAACCAGACTGGTGCCAAAAGTTTCAATTTACAGTCTGGTTACGGATATGGCGTTCTTAAGTGGTGAATTTGGTGCTAAGTCCACTTAAGAACGACCTAAAGATGGCGCTACTGTGCAATTTAAATCACATGTTGAGGACATCAATCAAACTTAGTAATAACGTTCTTCACACCCCACTGATTAAGAATTGGTAGTTCTTAAGTTACAAATTTGGTGCAAAACCCATTTAAGAACAGGCTAAAGGTGGCGCTACTACCAGCACATTTAAAACACATTTGAAGTACATGAATGAAACCTAGTGGAATTGTGCTTTACATCTCACTGATCAAGAACTGGTAGTTCTTAAGTGATGTATTTGGTGCAAAACCCATTTAAGAATGGCCTAAATGTGGCCATTTAAAGCACATCAATGAAACATGGTAGAATTGTGCTTTACAACTTACTGATCAAGAATGGTTAATTCTTAATAGACAAAATTGGTGCAAAACTTTTTAAGAATGGGATAAAGGGTCACATGAACAGCTTGGTTTCCGTCAGTTTATTAACCATCAACTTTGACAAGACAATCTTAATTCTCACCTGTGAATGGTTGTCAAAAAGCATATTCTATGCAGTTCCAAGTGAAGTATGTGTGAACATGTACCTTATAATTTGAGCCAAATTACAGAAAAGATAAAGAAAAGTTTGACTTTTACCAAAAACTATTCTTCTAGAGACACGTCCTTATACAAGTGAAGAAATAATGATCCGCACTACAAGAAACTATTGTCAGTAATTTTCAACTGTAAATAACTGTTTTAAGGGGAACCATCATTACCTTTTTGTCATGGAAATGGAATACTTTCCCTACATGTATCCAACTTGTAAAACATTTGTGTAGCAAAGGGAACAGAACATTCTCAGCTTTTGATTAAAATAAAACAATCCTTTGTATCAACAATGTATCCCATTGTCTTTACATTCTACACCTCTATATACCTCCAGACATGTACCGATAGACTCTGGTTAGACAAAATATTCGCCAGAAAAGCCATTCATCTGCTGGTTAGTCCTCCAGCACGGAGACAGATTGCCTAAAAAAGTATTTCTGAAAATATGTGGTCACTGTACTGGATATGTAAAAAATCCCAAACGGCATTCATTTGCTAATGAGTCTGAAACAGAGAAAAAATGTCTATCGCTGTGTGCTTTTTGTCTACAACCTGAGTTGATCAGTTGCTGAGTAATGGTTATGAAAATGTATGATGATGATTGTTTGATAACTCTGGGTTTATTCATTATTGCCAGAACTGTCCTCTTCATCATCGCCCGAACTGTCCACTTCATCAGATGATGCAATCTCCATGTCATCTTCTGCCTCTTTCTCTATTTCATGTAGTTCCTCTTCCTCTGGGATGCGAGTTTCTGGGAGTTGCTCTCCATCAAACCATACAGGTTTGTACTGGCCATCAACTAACTGCCAGCCATTTTCTTCTGTCGGATGCTACCTCTATGTGACTTTGATCTGCACTGGCCCACATGTTGGCAACAAATGCTGTTCGCTTTATGTGGGTACTGACCTCATCTTCTCATGGTGAGAGTCCACTAGCATCAATACCCCTCAAACTGGAAAGCAGATTTTTCCCATATCTCTTAGGTCCATAAGCCTGCATGAACTTCTGATATCTGCAGTTGTTAAGGCTGGCGTTTTGCTTAGCTCCATAAACATTGGCTGTAAAGCTCAAGAGGGTTGCTTTCGTGGCATTAGAAACTTGTGTATCCCGTGCCATAACTGTGGAAGCATTCTGGTAGTCTGGCCATTTTTCAAGCATTTTGAATGGCCTAACCTTACCCTTTCGTATGAATTACGATGTATAGTCCGATCCAGTGAAAGGCTGGTAATGCTGCACAAAGATCTGGTCCAAGCTCCTGATAAATTACGGTCAAACAGATGTACCGACGGTTGTTCTTTGCAGCAGTTCCAATATCCATCCAGAGTCTTGACTGAAACTTGTTGCAGTGGCACAATAATATCACTGCAACATCTGTATCGGATGCCCTGACCACAATGTCGCTATGGGCACGGTCTTTAAATAATGCATGAAGGCATTATGGATCACACCCTCTTCTACCTTGAATTGGTAGCAATCCCCTGGAACAACTAGGATGACTTCCTTGTGCTTTATAATTTCTGCATAGGAGAGATTCTGCCATTCACTGGCAAGAAATTGCGGAAGCTGTTTTTTGAATGACCTGGACTTTAGGGCATCATTCAGATCTCTTGGCACTCGTCGCTGCTCTGGCCCAGTGATGACAAATGTTCTGCTGTCAGCTCCCCTTCTGTCCCGTTCGGTGTCTTTTATTGATAGCTGTGGATAGTCATCAAAGACAGTGTGTATGGATTTGGCTGGACTTCTAAGAATCTGGATAAGAACACTCCTGGCGAGTCCTCCGTAAGTTGGGGGCAAACTTGTTGGCAAGCTGTGAAGTAGAAACTGCCCATCTATGATGTAAGCACTTACTTCCACTGGCCTGTCATGGTCTTTCACCCTGTTTTCCAAAATTTTAAAACAAAGCACTCTTGTTAGTCTTTGCCATCACTTCATCTGGGCTAGCCAGATGTGGCACACTCCTATCGCTTGTGTCAGATTTCCTATCCTCAGAAAAAACACTTGTTGTGGAAGTCACAGCTGTAAATTTCTGATAGCAGGCCACGTGATAGCCATCAGTCTCAGTAGGACGTTGTGGCAAACTGACGACTACATCATAATACACTGACTTTGCAAACTGAGGTTTTTCACGCCTGTTTTGGGCTGCAGCTAGCAACAACACACCAGTTTTTCTTATCAAAGGGCAAAATGTCACAACGAGCTTTCTTCATGGTCATTTTCTCAGAAACGTGAGGATACATTTTCTGACTCCAAGGACATCACTGCTTCGAGTTGGCTCCATTTCAGCGTTTTTCAGAGTGGCTGCCTGAAATAAAATAGGGGTTTCTTAGACAAATATTCACCTGAAGGGGCATTTGATCCAAAAATATCGTAATGTAATACAGGGATATGAGAAGCATAATTACAGAAGGTTTAATTTATGTATAACTCACAAAAATGGAAGTAGACTGCCACCAACGTTTTGTCTGTATTTCAAGACATCAGCAGGGTGAATGAAGTGTACAGAGGGAAATCAGCTGCATTTATACCCAGTCAGGACCTGCGTGGGATGCATAACCTAACGTGAGGATGTGACCTCACCTAGGGAGAGGGTGAGGGACTGAGGGGCGGATGTGACCTCACCTAGGGAGGGGTAAGGGCTCAAGACCTCACCCACTTTTCTGGGACATCACCTTCTACATCAATTGAAATTTGATCTCGGTACGGAAATGGTACGATTTAAGTACGGAAATGGGTTTTGCACCAAATATGTCACTTAAGAACTACCAATTCTTGATCAGCGAGATGTAAAGCACAATTCCACTAGGTTTCATTCATGTACTTCAAATGTGTTTTAAATGTGCCGGTAGTAGCGCCACCTTTAGCCTGTTCTTAAGTGGATTTTGCAGCAAATTTGTCACTTAAGAACTACCAATTCTTAATCAGTGGGGTGTGAAGAACGTTATTACTAAGTTTGATTGATGTCCTCAACATGTGATTTAAATTGCACAGTAGCGCCATCTTTAGGTCGTTCTTAAGTGGACTTAGCACCAAATTCACCACTTAAGAACGCCATATCCGTAACCAGACTGTAAATTGAAACTTTTGGCACCAGTCTGGTTGATGTACTCCAAAATGTAATTTAAACTGATTTTGGGGGGTAAGTCAAGGAGCGCCCCCTACCTAACGCACCAACTGGACAACTTAAGAATCACTGATGAGGGGTCTGCAATGGACTCTCAATGGATTCCAACACTCAAACCTTTTGTACTCAAGGTGTAATTTAAATTTTTGTAAGCTCCAGCATTACTATACATAATTAAGAATAGCCCAATAAAATCATATTTTTCACACAGTTATTTGAATGAGGGAAATGAACACAATTATGTTTTGACTTGTTTGGCTGTTATCCTTGGGCTGCCTGCTACACAGCACAACATGGTTCAACATGAGAAGCTTGAGAGCACTGCACAACTCATGAGCTGGCAAAGATCAGTCCACATTACACAATAGTAGAAGAAGGAGTCACTTGCCTTGCTACTCACCTTTCTTTGGTAATTACATACTTCCATTTCTCAATCTTGTAAATAATTATTATTGAAAATTCTGTTGCATAAGTGATTTCACACACTATCTTAACAGTAATAATAGCTTTTGGTAACCAAAAAAAAATAGCTAAGCCTATAAAATACATCTGTCTCAAACAGAGCAATGTTTATAATATATTTCTATAGAATTATTGATATTTGGTAATGATATGAGACAACATATGGTATAAGTTAACTCCAGTAATGATTGCTGTTATATAACATATTTACCCCACTCCTTATTAAAACTGAAAACCATATGTATCAAAAACAATTTTACTCTTAATTTTAAAACTTTCAAAATTAGAGACAAGTAGTGCTGGCTGTAAAGTTTGTATTCACCAGATGAAAACTAAGGAAATTTACCGTGAATTCAAGCTACATACTACTGTATTAGGATTCTTTTAACCCAGTCATGTTTACTCTCATTTTGTAGAAAAGTGTGACCAAGGTATTAGTAAGAATGAAAAACTAGAGTGTAAAATTTCTTGTTTAGTTCAGAGAACAGAAATATGCCTCGCACAGCTGGTTGTGGTCGAAAAAAAAAACAGTAAAGTGGGTAAAATATTGTTTGTTTGTTTTTTCAAGTGGGTTTTACTGAAAAAACCCGGTTGGGTAAAACCGGGCTACCCACTTTGTTGCCAACCCTGCCATCCCCTAAGATTATGACAGTCACACTATAACTGTATTTCAGTTATCAGTTTCCTGTGAGGCATACATACACTATAAGTTAACAGATCCTTGAGTAAAACTGATCCCATTTCTGTTGACAAGATCATTGCAGAATCATTCCATCGCCGGTCAAATGATGAAGATGGAGTAACACAATAACTGTTTCAACCCAATCATTCCATCCAGACACTTGGTTATTTGTTAATTATTTTTCTTCCTCATTCATTACTGTATCAATCTTGTGCGCTATCGTTTGACTTATGATAGTTGTATCTTTTGAGTCTGTTCGACAAACCCATCGAGGGTTGTATTCTCAAAAGGAAATGCTACAAGGTCTAATGCAGTAATGTAAATATATTAACACACACACACACACACACACACACACACACACACATATATATATATATATATATATATATATATATATATATATATATATATATATATATATATATATATTGGGAAACAAGGGAAACATACTGACCTTCATAACACGAACAACAGGAGTTCTGTATTCACTATTAATTTTTGTAACAGTAAATTGGAGGTACTGATAATTGGAAATGTAACCTGCTCTACCATCTGTCACCCAAGACTCTGGATCAGAAGGTACCATGATGTAACGTTTGGACAGCTCCTGAAACGTTATTAGGATTTGTTAATATTAAGTCATGCTGCCCGTAGACGTGTTTTATGCTCCATACCTCCAGACAGTTTTATAAACTTTGGAATGATTAGTCCCACAGCAGGGACTAATGAAGGCTGTATTTAATCCCTTCAATTCGAAGTTATTCTAAAACTGACATAAATTATCAGGTGGTGAGGAGGATATATGCAAATATACGTAATCTGGCTGCAGGGGATACTTTAACTTTCAATCTGGTTTTACACACAGTATTTTGAAGGATATGACCATCAATATATGCAGGCAGTGACAGGTTAATTAATTAGATCCTGACGAACAGTAATAAATATACTTTTATATAATCATTCACGGAGCCCATCATAAGGTCACCGAAAAAATGACCAAATCCAACAATACTGAGGTCTGACTCTAGATAATCTTTGAATGTGTTAATGGTGCGAGGTTGGCGTGTGACGGTGAGGAAGGCAGTAAGGTTGGAGCAGTAAGACATTCCCAGCACCATCGTGTACAGCCACAGGAAGGCCACCACCACCCGGCTGGTGTTGGTGTTGGGTTCCCGGGCAACTGGCTCGAGTAGGTGCATAGAGATGGCGTGTAGGTAACTTGACATCATAGACTCCAGGTAAGAGGAGTGGCCAAGGCTGCAACAAGATGAAATAAATTTGTTATACAAACGGTTGATGGATTTTAAATTTATGAATTAGGTATCGCTTCAGTTACTCATGTTCATCATGTACTGTTCTGAATACTTCCATATGTTACAATAGTTCGGCAGTGGATAATGTACACATTTATAGCCCAACCCTATTACCAGAAGTTATATGTGCAGGGGAGTTCAGCATGTTTGTCTATACTCAATTTCCTCTTACACTGATAGACAGATTGTACTGGAAGTAGTCATGTAAACGATTCTGAGAAGTCAAAATGACAGCCCAAAAGGGCAAGAATAGAGAGCAGAAGTCTCTGGTTAGGCTAACCTATCTTAGTCAATTGCTTTGCTATTAATTGTAATCGGGAGAAATTTGTATATAAAACGTTGACAAAAAAAAAAAAAAAACAGTCATGGTTCAGTCAGTTCAGCCACATTTAAACAGTGCCAGTAATATGAAAAATACATTCTGTACCGTATCAGTAGTTGCACCATGTGAGAGACACAGTTGTTATGGTTTTGTTTGTACTGGACTTAAAAATCAAGTTTGAATGCAATAACTTTCTACTGTAATATGAGTTTTGATATTTTTCCATGACCACTCTCATATTCTTTGTAGAGGAGTGCTGCTATTTTCTGTAAGATGCCTTCCCCACAAAATGCAAACTTTTTTTTTTTTTTTATACAACATCTTGGGCTTCATAACTTGTAATTTCACACGAGTTATAAGCAAAATTTCTCGGCGTTGTTCTATGATTCTGTGCACCAGTTAAACATGATAGTACCCCCGAAGTGGATGATGGTGATGGGGAGAACTGAAGCTCCCGTTTCACCAGCCCTCAGAACTAGCTTCTGACCATTCACCGCAGCTGAACTTTATGTTCCAGTAACACGGGAGGTGGATTAGCATACTCTCGTATACATTTTCCTTTACTTGTTTCCACCAAACTACCCGCACATTGCACACTACTCTTCCTGTCTAGGCTACACAGCACCCACCCTTAGAGTCTCGGGGAAAGTGGGGGAAGGAAACTCAACGGCCATCCGCCCCTTTCCCAAAATGTTGAACCCATCACGTGCCAGCCGACTCGGGATCTTCATGGCACTGCAGTGCCAGCCAATTTTCAACCTTATTTTTTTTTTCTAGATAGGTTAGGAATGATGAGGAAACATGGAGAATAATAATAAAAGTAGTCACAGAAGCCTAAAAGATCGATTTTGAGGTCGATTCTCTCTCGGCGAGCGGCTAAAATGTTAAGAGTAACGCCCGTAGACCTCATTGACAGCCGCCAGCACTCAGCTTGTTGAGGCAGGAGATCTCCGTTTTCTTCATGGGTAAGTATCCCAAATGACCCAGAGACACTCTCAAAAGGTATATGGATGATGTGGGAACTGTTCCCAAGCATAATTATGTGCTGGGGTTCCTTACGATATTCGGGTGAGTGAGTGGCATTATTCCCATTATGTTCTTATTATTGGCTTTTCTAGTTTTCACGTAAGTGTTTGCCCACACATATATATTTTACATCTGCATCTTTTTTTCCCACAACGAATTATTCTTGCACAGTGTACTTACTATGTGTGTCTTTTCTCGAAGACACAAGACACATTACACAAGTATTATATGAAGTACTTACACTGCACTTATTCTGATGAAATCTCACACACTAATTTACTCATACATTACAGTTACTTATGAAATAACTTACACTAATTAAAATCTACCTTTCAGTAACACTCATAGGTGTCTTTTTCGCACATAACACAGCTTTCTAACACTTAGAAATGGAGGAGGATGTGGTATTTCTCAAGGCTTGGGATTAGGCACAACCTCACATCACACTCCACACATTGGTAGAAGGCAGCACAGGTGTTAGAAAGGAGAACGATTCTCAATATTAGCTCCCTCGTACAAAAATTCTTGAAGAAATCGATTCTCCTTGAGGTGGGAGTCAGCTCCGGCACAGTACAACCTGCTGTATCACCACCTATGAAGGAATGAATGATGGGAACGAAACTGCTCCCATCTTCCCACTCTCACGTGACTTCATCCCCTCCTTCGGTTTCGCCCTCGTCACCAATAGGGCCACCTCCATCACCGTTATCGGGATGGGAAAGAAATTCGGTAGTAGGTTTGGAGAATAGAGCTTGGCTCCTCATTTTCCACACGACTCGCAGTTTTCTTCCCCCTGCCTTTTCCCTTCCCTTTTACTTTACCTTTTGCTCCTTTCCTCACCATTTGAGGCTGTGTGGAGGAAGCACGGAGAGGGTGTGGGGAGGGAGCGCAAGGAGGTTCAGGCGAGGTGGAGGTGGTGGGTTGGGGAGGGGCACTGTGGCGTGGGGGTGGAGGTGGTGGGTATCGTCCCACACCACGTGAATAGAACAAAGCACTGCTTTCCTTTTGCTTTTTACTAAATAGTTCTTCCCCACTCCTCTGGGTTTTCCTTGGAGATCGTACCCACGAAAGCAGCCGATGTTCACCTGAAGGATCGGCCTCATATTTCTCATCACTAGAGGAGTCGTTCATAGAGCGAGAGTGGTTTGGGATGGTGGTGCAGGGTGAGATAGCCATGCAGACAGCCATATTCCTCACCTTTCTTGGAGATGGAATGTCGCCCTCGCTGCACGATTCCGACTCAAGTTGGACGTAGTCTCAATCAGCAACATCATCATCATCATCAATGGGAGAATCACTTTCTCCATTATAGGGGATGTTCAGGAGCTTGTCAATCTCGTGTTGAGGAATGTCGCGATGCACCATGGTGCTCACTCACTCACAAAGTGGGACTGAGTTGCCAGAACCCTGCCTGGGAGGAGGGACACAGTGATGACTCATAGAGTGCTCTACTTGATGACTATTCTACTTGATGATGCTCCAGCCTCTCTCCTCTGCCACAAAAAGAGGATATATTCAGTGACTCTTCTCCCTACACTTCACCACAGGAATTCTGAGTTGACTCAGAGTGTGTCCATCCAACACTACGACCACTTTCCTCTGTCTATTCCAAAGTATCGTCAACATGAACTTATGGTCCGCAAATACAATATTGTGTCTGCTTGACTCCGGCTTGGATATCGCCCTGTCTGGCAAGTCTCTGAGGCGGGGGACGTGCCTCACTTCTAGAATCTATGTGACCTTCCTAACACCCACAGTCTTCAGCATTACTGCCTTGCGTGTCGCTCAGTCATGGACCTACTGCCTCAGGGACAGATCCTGACTAATATATGTAATTATCTATGCACAGACAGTCATTTATATATCATTCTTGTGAGACATCCACACTATGGTGGATGCTAACTCCTGTATTGTAAACTCCAGTTTATCTGTGTAACAAAACAGCATGCCCTGCAAGGTACGAGCTCCTCTGTACATATACGTAATACTTGGCCTCATGGTCCTCTTACTTGGCATGTCGCCCCTTGGGATTAACCAATTCATTATTTAAAGAACAGAAAGAGAGAGAGAGGCACACAAAATATGGCACATATACCCAGATGCTCATTTCCATCCACCACTATCACTAATCTTAGTTCATCTTTTTGGTAAGGAACATGCCAGAGAAAGCTTCCAATGTATACCTATAATATTATTGGCTGTTATTGGCAATACTGTGACTGGCGCATCTTGCATCTCGATTGTTTCTTATGTTTACGCCTGGGCCCAGACTTACACTGTCATAGGATGGAGTTCTCTAATACTTCTGGCTGCCTTATGGCATGTTATTTTCATTAAATGTTGCTTATGTTCCCCTATGTAAACATGTATACATACCTGGTTAGTTTAGGTTTGCTTATTACTGTATATTAGGTAGTGTTTCTTGTCTTAGAGGTAAGGTTCTCTTCTAACTTATGTATATATACTATTGGATATTGTTTCTGTTACAGGAATGGGTAGTTTGGTAATGTGCTGAATAAAACTTGGAAGTTGCCACCGAGTTGTCTGTCTCATCACAATTTATTCAGCACATTGCAAGTTATCATGGACAATCTGCTGAAGCTTTCTCGCTTGGACACTGACCCAATTTGCCCACGGCAGCTAAGGAATGGAAACATTGGCATCGTACATTTATTAACTTCATTGAAGAGAGTGGAGACTCAGCATCTGATAAACTAAGAGCATTAGTGAACTGTGTGTCCCACAATGTGTATGAACTTATTGAAAACTGTACTACTTATGAAAGTGCTGTTTCTAAATTAGAGAGCGCTTACGTTAAACTTCCAAATGAAATTTTTGCTAGCTATCTTTTGGCAACACGACGACAGGAATCAGGTGAACCGATTGATGATTTTTTAAGTGATTTACACAAACTTAGTAAAAACTGTAACTTCAAAACTCTCACTGCTGAAAGGTATCATGAAGAGTTAGTTCGTGATGCCTTAGTTAATGGTATTGCCTCGCCTATTATCCATCAATGGTTGTTAGAGAATAAGACTTTGGATTTAGAAACTGCATACAGTCAAGCTTGTACTTTAGATCTTGCCCAGCATAATGCCGACTCATATGCTTCCCCAGTTGCCCATACCATGGCTGTAGTTCCTGAGCAGCAGCAACAGTGTGTTGGAGAAAAGCAGCATCAATTAGTTGTAGAAAAGTCAGAAGGAGCACCCTCTGGGGACTCCACTGTAGCTGCTGCGTATTCTTCCAGAAAGAAATGCTATTTTTGTGGTAATTTGTTTCACATTAGGGTTAAATGTCCTGCACGTGATGCTTCATGTAATAAATGTGGCAAGATGGGTCATTTTGCAAAGGTTTGTAGTTCAAAGCCTTCAGAGAGTACCGGTACTACTGCTGCATTGTATAACCCTACCCTTCTCACGGTTGCTGCTGCATTTCCTCAGAATCTTTCACATGCAGCAACTGAAGTCAGTGTGAATGGGCACTCAATGAATGCTTTGATCGTTTCATGTAGTTCTTTATAAGTGGTAGAAAAATACAATAGCTAAATATGACTATATGTCCTGCAAGTAAAGAGATTTCAATGGCGTCATTATCACTGAATGCAAGTTCCCCTGGATTTGTTAGAGTAAATTTGATGCACAATGGCCAAGAATATCCATCTACTCATTTAGGAGTTATAAAAGAACTGTATTGTGATATTTTCTTGGGCCATGACATTCAGGACCAGCACAAGAGTATAAACTTTCAGTATGGGGGAAATTAACCTGAACTTCAGGTTACTGATGCAGATTCACTCTGTGCACTAGCAACAGCGATGATTGATGAACCATCATTGTTTCCAAATCTGCCTCAAGGATGTAAACCTATTGTGGTCATATCAAGACACTATAGTAAGGATGACCATTGTTCATCAAGGAACAGGTACTCCACTTATTATCAGAAGGTATCACTGAGCCGAGTTTATCTCCATGGTGTGCACAGGTAGTTTTAGTGAAAGATCCACTTAACAGGCACAAAAAGAGACTTTGTATTGAGTACTATCAGAACATCAACCAGTATACACACCGAGATGCATATCCATTGCCCCGGATAGAGGAAATAGTACATGATCTTGCAAATTACAAAGTTTTTTCTACATTTGATTTAAGGAGTGCATACCACCAGATTAAGATTAAGGAGTGTGAGAAAAGATTTACTGCTTTTCAGGCTGATGGGAAACTATATCAGTTTTGTAGAATCCCATTTGGTGTCACAAATGGCGTAGCTGCTTTTCAGCATGTCATGGACAAACTAATGGAAGATGAAAACCTAAAAGATACTTTTCCATATCTGGACAACATTGCTGTTGCTGGATCAACTCCGGATGAGCATGATGAAAATGTTCGGAAGTTCTTGTAAGTTGTTGAGAGCAGGAAACTAACACTTAATGAATCTAAATCAGTCATGTCTGTACCTACAATCAGTGTCCTTGGGTATTGTGTAGGGAATAACATTATAAAGCCTGATCCTGACTGACTGCGTCCACTCCAAGAATTACCATCTCCTGCAAATGTAAAGTCACTGTGAAGAGCATTAGGGTTGTTTGCTTATTGTGCTAAATGGATTCCAAATTTCTCTGATAAAATCTAACATTTGGTAAATACAAAGACTTTCCCATTGAGTGAAGCAGCACTAGCAGCATTCAACCTCTTGAATAAGCAACTTATGGATGCTATGCTATACTCTGTGGATAAGAGCCATCCGTTTGTTGTGGAGTGTGATGCTTCCGAAGTCGCCATCTCTGCAGCCTTGAACCAAGGTGGCCATCCAGTAGCTTTCATGTCTAGGACCCTCTAAGGTAGTGAATTGCACTATCCGGCAGTGGAGAAGGAGGCTACAGCCATTATTGAGCTGTGCGTAAGTGGAACCATTTCTTAGCTAGGCAGCATTTTACCTTGATAACTGATCAGCCCTCATTGGCGTTTATGTTGGACAACAGGAAACGAATTAAGATCAAGAATAACAAAATACAAGAATGGAGGTTGGAACTAGCATCCTATAGCTATACTATACAGTACCACCCTGGTAAGCAGAACGTGGTTCCTGATGCCTTGACCCGAACATCTTGCTGTTCTGTTTCTTCTGTGTCTAACCTCAGAGACATACATGAGGGTCTTTGCCATCCTGGAGTTACTCGACTTTTGCACTTTGTGCGATCGAGAAACCTCCTCTTCCACAGAGGATGTAAAGAAGACATGTGCATCTTATAACGTCTGTGCACAACTAAAACTACAGTTCTATCGTCCAACAGAAGGGACACCTATTAACCAGCTCCATCCTGACGTTTTCTGGGCAATGGTACGCCCCAGTCCCGATATCTTTGGACCTTTTTTTTTTAGGCTCAAACATTCGCTTTTGGTGAGAAACATCGAAAATTCATAGAGAAATCACTCACCTGAGGTATAAAATACTCGATACAGGTACGAGTACCTCCTTACCTGACTGGGTTTTCTAACAGGCTGGCACCAAAGAAAACGAGTTCTATGGGAGGGTAACTGTTTTATCCACTCATAAACAATATTTATTTATTTACTTGGTACGAATTTATATGTAGTACGAGAGCATATTGGTCTTCAAACAGTAATATAGGCATTATAAGCATTGTTTCACTCACTAACTCATCACCATTCATTACCTTTTTTTCCCACATATCCTGATCATCATTTCTGACTGTTTCTTCCTCTAATGCTATGTAAACTTTGTCCTCCACATTGTTATCGATTGGGGAATCACTCTGGCCCTGAATGTCTTTATTGGCCAGGTCACTGGTAACAGGTGAATTGCCGAGACAATGGCGTGCAGGGGGGGGGAGAGGTTATGCGGTGTAAGGCATTGTCCCTACTTGGCATCTTGTAGAGGAATAGAGGAAGGTGTCCCGTGTATACGTGCCAAAAATCACTCGCAAAATCACTCACAAAAATTGAAAATTGTGCAAATTAGGGACCTTGCAATGTTGCTGCATTAATTTACGTCTCCGGGATATGAGTGCACATCATGTGAGGACGTGAATTCACGTCTCCGGGACGGGGCGGGTTAAAGCCACTCAGCCAATGGAACGCCTCAGTATTGATTTTAAGGGACCTTTGCCATATGCAACACGTAATTAATACATGCTCACAATTGTTGATGAATACTCTCGGTTCTCTTTTGTATTTCCGACTTCTGTGTCCAAATATGCATATGGAAACTGTGATTTAATGTCTTGAAGTAGTATTAGCTTTTGTGGAATGCCCTGTCTTATCCACTTAGATCAAGGTACATCTTTCATGTCCCAAGAACTCAAGATGTACCTTTCTCAAAAGGTTTTTGCAGTGAGTAGAAAAACCCCTTATCATCCCACTGGCAACACCCAAGTAGAACGATATAATGGCATTATTTGGAGAGCCATTTGTCTATCACTTCAGACTCATGGCTGGGGAAAACAACATTGGGAAGTGGTACTTCTAGAGGTATTGCATTCAGTAAGATCTCTTATGTACTGCAACTAATGAAACCCCTCATGAACGCTTCTTTGGTTTCCAATGACGCCCCAGTCATGGAAGTTCATTCATAATGGCTTTTGTCTCCAGGGCCAGTGCTACTGTGACGGCATCCTCGATCTAGCAAGCATGGGCCATTAGTGGATCGACTTGAACTTGTTGATGTGAACCCAATGTATGCCAGCGTTAGGTATCCAGATGGTCGTTAATCAACAATATCTGTTTGTGACTTGGCTCGGTGTCCAGAGAGTCCAGTAATTCCTATGCAGGAAAATGTAGATGTGCAAAATGTAACTAGGTCTTCAGATTCACCCAAAATAAAAAATGTGACAAGGTCTCCAAACACCCCCAAACCTCAAGATACAAAGTTGTCCAACGATAACCCTGAATCATGCTCTATCACACCCACTGAATTAAGGAGGTCTACGCGTGCGTTAAGCTCCCCTGATCATTATGGATGGGATTGAGTTCTTTAGTTTGTACCGTGTAGAAGATAGAGTATCATTTTGTACCTATACTATGTATCATGATGAATGCTTTTCTGTGAAATTACATGTCCATTGTCTGTTTATAATTTCTAGGAGGGGAGATTGTAATATTATTGACTATTATTGGTAACACTGTGACTGGCGCATCTCACATCTCGATTGTTACCTATGTTTACGCTTGAGTCCAGAATTCCACTGTCATAGGATGGTGTTCTCTAATACGTTTAGCTGCCTTATGGCATGTAGGTATTATTTTCATTAAATGTTGCTTATTTTCCCCTATGTAAACATGCATACATACCTGATTATTTAGGGTTTGCTTATTATTGCATATTACGTAGTGTTTCCTTTTTTATAGGTAATGTTTTCTTCTGACTTATGTATATGCACTATTGGATTTTGTTTCTCTTACAGGAATGGGTAGTTTGTAATGTGCTGAATAAAACTTTGAAGTTGCCACCGAGTTTTCTTCTCATAACAATACCTTAATGGTGTACTAAGTTATAGACTGTGTACCCCCCCTGTAGGGTGGGAACACAATCTGGCCACACTAAGGGGTGGTACTACTACTCTGTGGCCAGGTTGTGTTAGGAAGAATACTGCCACCGTATTCCCTGTGTGTTGTAAAAGGCGACTAAAAGGGGCTGGGTCAGAGGACTAGGGACCCCCTCCTCTGTTTTTTAGTTCCTAAAATGAGACAGGCCAGAGAAAGGGATGGGGGATTGAGTTATCCTCGTACCCTGAAGATTGGGTCTATGAATGTGCGTGGATGTAGTACGATTGAGGCTAAAAGGGAGGAGATTGGGAGAATGTTTGTGAGAAGAAAGTTGGATGTGTTAGCTTTGAGTGAAACGAAAATGAAAGGGAAGGGTGAGTCTATGTTTGGAAGTGTGAATGGAAGATTGTCAGGTGTTGATAGAGGGAGGGCAAGAGAAGGTGTGGCCTGCTTAGTGAGTCTGGAAGTACAGCAGTGTGTGATTGAATGGAAGGAGGTGTCATCAAGACTGATGTGGGTGAAAGCGAAATTTGAATGTGAGTTGTGGGTGTTTGTGAGTGCATATGGGATGGTAGTGAAAGGGATGAAGAGAGGGAGTCTTTCTGGGAGTATGTAGGCCAAGTTAGTATAGTAAAATTTCCATCTGGCACAAGTAAGTCATATACTTATAGAGTCAACAGTCGGTTCTAATAACATTTTAGAATTCCTTCCCGGTGTTTATAATGCCTTCTCACTCATTTCTTGTTCTTCTATCCATGGCTTTTATTCCATTTTACATTTTTTTTTTTTTAAGACCAGTAATAGGAAAAACAAATGAATAAAAAGAAAATCCATACCCCAGAGCACAAGTGTCCTCCATTCACAAAAAATCTGCAACAGTTGGACTTGAAGAGCCGTAGGTTGAAGTTTCGTGAGAAACCACTCTGGGGAAGCGAGTTCCAAAGAGATGCAGTTCGGGGACGAATAGACTTCTGATAGGCAGAAGTTCTGCAATATGGCAGTGTGACAGTCCAGTCATGAATGCTACCAAATGCCCGTGTAGCACAGGGGAAGGCATGGAGAAGTGGCACAATGGATGCAACTTCGTCTGAGCATTTGCCATAAAAATATCTATAAAATAATGCAAAGGAGGCAACATTCCTTCTTACTTGAAGGGGAGGTAGTTCACTTGTAAAGTTATTAATATTTCTAATGGATTTTGTCTAGTTGTTTTATTGCCACATCTCCACATCCATTCTACAAGGGTGAGCAATATTCCAGCTGAGAGCACATATGACTTGTAAATTAAAGCTAGCTGCTCCACAGTGAAGAAGTTACGGACTCTGTACAATAATCGAAGTTTCTTTGAAGCGGTTTTAGCAAGTGATCTAACATGACAGGTCCAGCTAAGGGTATTGTTAAGTGAATCACGGAGAATTTCAATATTTATAGAGGTAGGCATATTAATAGCATTGGCTCGTATATCAATACCTATAACCATTATACGCTTATAATTATTACATATTGCGTTATGACATATTAATTCCTATACATCAGTGTATAAAGCATAAGTTGTCTCATATATCCATAGCTCTACATCCAACAGTAGTTAGTTTTATTTCTTCCAGATATACTGTGTTATCAGGGCCGGATCCAGCACTTTACAAGAGGAGAGAGTGATTCCTAACGGAATTAATACTTAATGCATTTAAGCAATCAAAATATTTAAAATCACTTTTAACTTACATGTTTTAATCATAGGAATACAATAATACGAGCAAATAGCGGTGACTGACTCGGTGGAGAGGCAGCCTGCAGTCTTAATGGACACAGGATCGAATCTCGGTAGGGGCACGGAACATGTTAAGGATCTGAATTTCATAAAAACAGACTTTACTGATCTCCCAGAAGACCCACTGACATGTAAAAATACCCCCACTAATACCAGTACACCAGTCATGTATGACGGTGGGTGTTAGCACCGAAGTGGTGACATGTGGAAGTGTGTAGGAGGACTACTGGGCCTTGGGATAGGCCCTGAAGCCTTTACCCAGAGTCAGACCCATTAAAAAAAAAATGCAAGGGTAGTAAAATATGTAGTGCATATAACTTGGTAAATAGCATTGCTCTTGTTTCACATTATCATTAGTTTGCCGAAAGTAGGGGGGGGGGCGCAGACGACCCCCCACGCCCACCCCTGAAATCTTTCCTGATAGGCTATGACTCATGGTTTCATTCAGGGTATCAGCCTTTCTCCGTTGTTTTATTATTGTTTATTTTGGATCAGATATTGCTCACTACTCAATCTCATGCCCTCTAACCTGATTAGTTAATTTTTTTTTTTTTTTTTAGCCTGTTGCGCTTTTCATCTTTATCAAAGGAAAACATGCTTCATCAATCAACATTAGAAAATGGAATCGTTTGCAGTGCCTCAGTAACTCTGAAATGGATTGGGTATTGTCTGCTCTGACTTTCGAGCAGAGGAACTTCTTACTTATCCGAGAGAGAGAATCTCCGTTTTCACCACTTAACATCAGAGATCTCCACTTACTTTCCAAATTTTACTTTTCTTCCTCAACATTGATTCTCTAGAATATCGTAAATATACCTATGGAATTTGGGCTTGTTGTCATTCCAAATACAGGTATTTTCCACTGAATAAAAGTGAACATACGAGTAACTAGATCTAACAACACATTTACTTTTTTGGTAATCCAGTAGTCTGTTAAAAAAAAAACTTCTACACCAGATTCTGAACATTAGAAGATTATGTTAAAATTAAGCTAAAATTATCCATTATGCAAGAATTAATGCCAAGCACCAAATCTGAGACCAAATTAGACTAAGAACAAAATTATGCTAAATGAAGTAATACTGATAAAGATGAATTGTCTGCTGTGGGATGCCAGAAGTATACAAGCTGAAAAATTATTTGTATTAATGTTCAATTTCTTCCCATTCTAGACGTATTTTCTGCAAAGTACACAATATACATTTTATATACTTTATATATATATGCAAGCTCTGAACACAGTTTTCACATGACAGATCTTTTATTACTGGACAGCGGTGTTAACTGCAATAGTATTGAGCCACGGGACTGATAACTGCAAGTTAAAATGACACACTTCGGTAATATGAGTGACTCAGACAATGACCCATTCCTAGGGAAGGTCCAGCAAATACTCAGGACCATTGAATATTTAACATTTACTCGTGTAAGGCCACATGTGTTCTCGTTTTTTTGTTCGGTCCAACACCCTGTGCTTATTTTTTGGAACCTTAATCCATTTGTGCAAGGATAAGTTAACCCCTTAACCACGGGGCGTCAATTTCATGAAGCTCGGGGGCAAGGGATCGTACCATGGGGTGTCACTTTCGTTATGCTCGGCAGCAAGGGATCATACCGTGGGGCATCACTTTTGTGATTCTGTGTTATTTTGAATTTGCCCAGGCTTTCAAGTGGTGGCTTATCATCTATCAATACTACCAGTGTCCAGCTATACTCAGTTCTGCTAATGTCACCTGTACTCCCATCCACTGTTGACAATTTAGCCATTTTTCTCCTGTCCTTGACTCCCCCCCTCCTTACCTCCCCTCCATTACCCTCTCCTTCCGCCTGACCAGCTGCGCTGCGCTACACAAATCCTGGACGGATTTTTCCACTCATTTTATCCATTGAAATGTGCCCTTTGCCTTATTCTTATACAAAATAATATATGAAACAAAGACAGAAGGTAATTGATACTCCATACATCTGGAATGGGCTAATTATCACCTGGCAACACCTCATGTGCACATCGTTCGCTAATTTTCCCTGTTTATTTCCCCTTGAATTATGTCGTATGACCTATTCTCATAATAAAAATATATATAGGAAAGGGAGGGAGAAGCCTAAGTGATATTTACATTCACCTGGAACTACCTAATTTATTATGTATTGTCTAGATTTCCTGCCAATAATTTCATAGTGTATATATTAGCAGCTGTCACCACGCTGACATTGGCAACCCTTCACTGCCCCTAGGCCACAGCATTCCATTCAGTTTACTGTCGTCTTTCAAGGTGAAACCACGTCGGATTCGCGCCTGTCCAATTTGGCCACTTTTTATCCCCATGCAAAGGGCCCTGTGACCTCTACCCCTACTAAACCTCGTGTGTAGGGGTAAAGGGCTAAGTGACTCTGCTGAGGAACGTGAACTGGCTAATGCATCAATGATAATGATGGACAGTGATTACGATCTTTCTGGTGACTCTAAAACAGTGCAAGTGGAAATGTAAATAATGCGTAAATAATGTGTAAACAACAAGTGAGCACAATGAATGTAAATATAACTGAACAGTGGAAAATAGTTTTATAAGTTACTGCCAGTGACAGTTCAAAACATGGTGTAAATAAAATAGAAATGTAAATAATGTAAATAAAATAGAGAATGTTAATAGACTTGTAAATATGTAGTAATATAAGAATACGAGTATATATACTAGAAGGAATGAAAGTGAAAGTGAAAGATTTGCTCTAGCATGTATGAATACTGAAAGTTTGAAAGCGAAAGTGACAGCTTCGATCTCTACGCTAGTATACAGTACGAGAAAGTGAATGCTTGGAATGAAAATAAACTACTAGTACTGAAAGAAACTTATAGATAAATATATATATATATATATATATATATATATATATATATATATATATATATATATATATATATATATATATATATATAAAGTGTAATAAAGTACTAGAAATATAAAGCGTGAGTGTGTTTATAAATAATAAATGACAGCTCCGCCTCAGAATACCATCGGGTAACCAACACAGGAAGAAAGCTCATATGCGCTCGTAATTTACATTGCTTTCACAGTGGGTTTTTTTTTTGGAATATGTATACCAAACTACTTGAAATTCATAGAATAGTGTTTGTAGTTATAATATCAGGCAGTGGTAACCATATTATGGGGTATCGGGAAGTGTAAAGTGGAGACTTCATTACCCAACTTCAGAAGTCTCCACAACTCCTACGGTTGTCAACAAAGGCTCACCAAACATCCCAGAGGAAAGCTGAAGGTATGTGCCATAGGCATTTATAATTATAATATTCTAGGACTAATAACTGATTTTTGGCAAATATTTTTTACAAGTCAGTCGGAGCTCGAATATCCTCGCGGGACGCGCAAGGAGTGCAAAAACAACCCCGCGGTGTAGGGGTTAATAAGTTTTCTGGGACATGACACGCTGGCTTTTCGCCCTTCCTCCCCCGCTTGCCACATGCTCCAAAAATTTGTATTCTCGGCTTATTTTCACCACCAAGCACAGTTATTTTGCCATAAAACCCACATATTCCTATTCGTCAATGTTTGTTCTACACGATAAGCAAAAAAAAAAAACACAAAAAAGAAAAACACTATATGTATATTAGGCCATATGAATAAACATTTAGGTCTGGGATACATGGCGTCTGGCAATGAATGAAAAAAAAAAAATGAAAAAACATATCATTTCCCAACATCATAAGTAGAATCTTTACTAATGAATCTCTACATGTTATACATCATTGGAAAGAAAATTTTATTAGCTTTCGAATGCCGAAGGTCCCACTTTGATATGAGGTATGGTGTTCGAGTAATATGCGAAAAAGTAAAACCTTTTTCGACAGACAACAGATTGTTTTATTCGGGGAGCTTTAGCGAAAAACTTTTCTCACCACTGTTAAGTTTTTATTTTATCATCCTATGCAGAATTTCAATGGCTTTCATTTGAGCCCAATGGGTGATCCTAGGCCCCATGGTTTTCGAGAAAAAAGCAAATAACTACAATGTACCAACGCCGTGTCATGACTGTAGGGCAGTTTCCTGCCTTCCTCTAAGCTATTGAACATATTCCACCAATTCTTTGTACACTAGATATGCACACTATATTCACATGATTCACTGTCACTATTTTTTATAGCTAAATACTCACATTTGGTGCAGGGTAGAGGGAGTGTAGTTGGTTAGAAACAGTAGCACAATCTTCGTTGGGCCAATGGCTGACAATTTTTTTTTTTTTTTTTTTTTTTTTTTTTTTTTTTAATGCGAGGAAGAAGGAACAAATGACCGGGAATGCTTCACAAAAACCAAATTTCCTATTGCAAACACCAAATCTAATCACAAGTGCCCAAACACTATACACAAGCACTACTGGTACAGTGAAATATGTTGCACGGCCGGGACAGGGGTAAGAGTGGAAATTTAAAGGGACAGAACCACGCAGTACCTTTCCCACTCACAGCTCATTTGGTGCTGAATAACCTGTCCGCTCTCTTGCTGGTATCGGGACCCACAGTTGCCAACTTATTACTTTTGACGAGGAGCAGGGAAGCTATGACGTCTCCAAAAATGACACCGATCAGCTGAAAACTTTTCCTCTGACGAAAGATTTTTATCTTTCGTCAGAGGAAAAGTTTTCGGCTGATCGGTGTCATTTTTGGAGGCGTCATAGCTTCCCTGCTTTAATGACACCAAAATCGTCAATGTGCAATGTCTCAGCCAGACCCTAATGACGACAAATCCATCATCGTGTACACAGGGGTTAAGATGAACTTAATATTTATAAATAAACTATTATGTGGTAAGGCTTGAAGATGATGGGCTTTGCTACACTGGCTCTGTTACAGAAAACAAACTATTGAGTGGTATGATAAATAATTTTGGAACTGAAATATTATCAGGAACTGTGAAACAAAGAACAAAAAAGCATATATATAATCTGGATCCCTGGGAGTTTTCCTGCAAAGTTTCATCAAAATAAATCCACACATCTAGTAACTGTAGCTGGATATGTCCTTATACAGGCAGATGGTGGTTCATTACTATCTAATTTTTATCCATTGCCAATGGTGGTCATTTTGGATAACAAAAAATACTTAACATTATCTGTCTGTCTTCCTTTCGATTTAGAATCAGCACCCACTGATCATAACATATCAAACAAAATCCAGATACTGTAAAACAAAATGTAATGTAAAACAAAATGTAATGTTAAACACAATGTACCCATCCACTGAAGGAGTAGACTGTAGCACCAATCGAACAGGGCTGTACTCCTGAGGTGGATGGGAAGCTGGTGACAGGGAGAGCTGGAGCTCCCATTTCACCAGGCCTCAGGACTTAATCCTGACCAGCTCCCTTTGCTGAACATTTTCAGTGCTTTCATTTACACAGAGAGTAAGCCAGCATACTCTCTTAATACCTCCACCTTCAACTTTCTACACCACACTATGAGCACGTAAGATATCACACCTTCTATTCCCACTCCCTTTAGCAATGGCTGCTGCATTATTATTAGCAAACGAGTGGTATCTCGGATTGCTACCACCAGCAGGGCAAGGCTGGTGGCACAGGGTCCTGCTGGCCGCCATCAAGCGACTGTGCCGGCGGCAACTGTTGCAAATTCCATTCATGCTCGTCAGTGGAGAGGAGCAGGTGCAGCCTTATTCTTCACCAATATCCGTGACCTCAGCACCAATCTGACTTCAGTTCATTTTTTCCTACAGTCCATATCCCCTCTGGCCCTGTTCCTCACAACCACAAATCTCTCTCTCTGCCAATATATCCCAGTATTGTTTTCTTGGTTACCATCTCCTCACAGACTTCTGTAACAAGGGTGGCACTTGTTATATCAAATATGAATATACAGTTGACACTTTTAACTTTACCTCAACTAATTTTGATTGCTTACTGTATAAACTAAATTATCTAAATATTACCAAATATATCTGTTTAGTCTGTCACTCCTACAATGCTTCTTCAGAACCCAGTGTATTTGACTCCTTATCCACACAGTTGAGTAACCTTAACCTTGCCCTTAGCACTGAAATTACCATTTTGGGTGATTTTTACGTACATAATGTTGAATGGTTATTGCTCTTTGCCAGGATTGACGATGCTGGTCTAGAATGCGAGCTGTTTGCAGAATCGTTTAATCTCATGCAGTTGGTAAAGCTGTCAACCAGAATACCAGATAATCCTGACCATAATGCCCATCTCTTGGATCTACTTCTGACAGATAATCCAGATCAGTACAGGACAGAAGTACTGTCACCACTTGGATCCTCTGACCACAATCTCATCAAAGCCCCAAAGCTCCCCATTCTGAACATGTCAGGGTGACTCGATGGCACTTTGATAGGGCAAGCTGGGATGGATTTAGAAATTATCTTGCTGACATTCCATGGCAGTCTTTCTTCTGTAGTCATGTCAGTTCTACCCAGTCCCACATTAATGGCAGTACTAGCTGGTATGGATTTATTCATACCATGTCAACAGGTCACCAAAAGATTGAACTCTCCAAAATGGTTTGATAGCTACTATACCAGAGCAACAGGCCAAAAATCATTAGTATATATCTCTTATTTAAAATAAAAAACATCTGAATCATTGTCAATTTAAAATTGCTAGAAACCATGCAAAATCTGTAATAAATCTCTCTAAATCAAACTTTCTTCAAAATAAAGCGTCAAAACTATTTAACAACCCTAATGACAATAGAATTTCTGGTCAACTCTCAATTCTAAAATAATAACTTTAACAAGTCATCAACCATTCCCCCACTAAATTCTTCAGATGGCAACGTTACAAATGACCTGTGTGGGAGAGCGAATACTTTTGCCAGTACGTTTGCCAGAAATTCTACCGTAGAGGAAGTCAGTCAGAACGTCTCAGTACTATAACTTCACTTTCCCGAAACTGTTCCACTTAAAATACAGACAAGATCACTAGATATGTAAAATCCATCCTAGACAATTTACCAACCAAAATGCTCTAGGCCTAGATGGAAATCCTCCAATTGTTTTGAAAAAGTATTCCCCAGAACATGCCTCTGTTCTAGCTAAATTATTCAGTCTACGAATATGTACTTCATCATTCTCTAATTATTGGAAAGAAGCCAATATCCACCGAATTCCAAAGAAAAGAAGTTCCTCTGACCCCTATGATTACAGACCGATAGCTGTCACATTTTCTCTTGGTAAAGTATTTGAAATTTTAAGTAAAAAGCACATAGTTAAACATCTTGAAGCCAACAACTTAACTAGTGAAAGACAATATGATTTTCGCCACGAAAGTTCCACCGTTGACATACTGTACTGAATCTCATGTGCCATACCATCCATCAATCAATTGACCAACATGGAGAAACTCATGCAGTAACCCTTGATATTTCTAAAGCTTTCAACAGAGTGTGTCACCATTCCCTGCTGTCCAAACTCCCTTGCTATGGACTAACATCTTTTGTTCCTCTGCTTTCCTCAAATCTCAGCGACAGAAAAATAAGAGTAAAAGTAGAATATTTATATTCCAGTTTCCACTCAATTAATGCTGGCATGCCACAGGGATATGTTCTGGCGCTAATCCTGTTCCTGGTTCATATTAATGACCTCTTACTTGTCTCCGACAACCCCATCCATTCATATGCAGATGACTCAACACTTCATAGTTCATTCACACTCAAACACCCATTTACAAAGTCTTATATCTCTAACTCTCAACTCAGTACAGCCATCTCTATAAATCGAGATGTATCTAAGATCAATGAATGGGAACAAAACAACCTTGCCTCATTTAATTCTAGCAAAACCAAATATATACAATTTACTAATAAACAGATATTGCCAGGCTCGTATATTCAGTGCCACTAATATTCCTATCTCCAAAAGTATTGAAATTCTCAGTGTCTCACTTAACAATGCCTTCAGCTGGACCTCTTATGTCAGATCACTTGCTAAAACTGCTTCAAAGAAACTTGGATTATTGTATAGAGTCCGTAATGCCTTCTCTGACGAGCAGTTAGCTATAATTTATCCGAGTCATGTGCACTCTCAGCTACAATATTGCTCACCCTTGTGGAATGGATGTGGAGAGGTTACATTAAAACAACCAGACAGAATTCAGAACAAAGCTGTTGGAATTACTAATGACCCAGCTATTATAAATAAACTACGTCCCCTACAAGTAAGAAGGAATGTTGCCTCCCTTGCATTATTTTACAGATATTTTTTATGGCAAATGCTCAGGGGAAGTTGTGTCCCTTGTGCCACCTCTCCATGCCTTCCCTCGTGCTACATGGGCATCTGGTTGTGCTCATGACTGGTATGTCACACATTCATAATGCAGAACTTCTGGCTTTCAGAATTCTTTTATTCCCCGAACTGCATCTCTCTGGAACTCGCTTCCCCGGAGTTTGTTTCCTGCCAAACTTCAAGCTACAGCTGTTGAAGTCCAACTGTTACAGATATTTTTTGAATGGAGGATGCCAGTAATCTGGTGTAAGGATTATTTTCTTTATTATTCACTTGTTTTTCCTTCCTCTGTTTTATTAAAATAAAAGATTAGGGCTATTGTTCAAGATCTAGACTGCAAATAGCACAAATTTCATTACATTATATACGTCCTCGGTTTTAGATACAAAATCTGGAAATGTGGCATGTCACCACCCTACTCTTTCTGAATTCATCATCATCATACAATGCTGCTACGCTGGGATACTGAAGGCAAGGTCTCGTATGATCCTTGCTGTGTGCAGTGGATTCCTTGTTATAAGCTGATATCAGGTTTTGCAGTCACTGTTAGAGCATGAGAGCCTTTCACTGGAAGGTGTTAAAGAGCAAATTGACCATTATACAAGTTTAGCATGCACTTCTTGTCATTTTTTCCTTCCTTCCTACCTACGCACCTTCCTATATATTGTACAGTTGGGCAAGTAGAAAGTGCGAAAAAAATATTTGGGTAATGGAGACATCTGGCAGTTCCCTGTAGTAAGCCCACGTATCTTTGTGAATGAATCACTCAGAATCCTTAGCCTGTGTCAGGTGGAACGTGACTGACTGAATTTTTGAGTGGTGGTGAAGCAGATATTCTCATATTATATGTAAAGAAAATTTAATAGCAAATAAGTGGTAGGGAACAATTTTTCGAGAATACTACAGTACTTCATGAACGAAAGTGAAGTATAAGAGAGTAATGAGCTTAGCAATCTGTAAAACCTAACTGGCAACATTGCACAGAGGAGCAACACGTCAGCTGGTAGTTTCATTTATTCATGATCTTTCAAGCTGCTGAAACGAAGTCTGGCGACTCAGACTAATAGATGTTGACCACTAATGAAGAGAACCGGCAATGCTTTCTTTAATGAATCTAATACTGATATTATATTTCACCAGTTTCTAGGGTAATTACACTTTATGACACATGATGTCTAATTAAATGCGTATGGAGTGAATTAATACCAATTTATATTTTGCCTTTTTACCTTTTCTATAGCTTCAAAATACTGTATAATATATTGACATTGGAAGACAGAAGACTGCGCTGGTTCAGAAGGACCTTGTAGTGCAAAGGAGGAGATAGAAAGGAAAGGGCAAAGGAAATGTTCCCCCGAGCAAGACCTTATTAGATCACATAGCCCTGCTAGGTGACAGGAGGGCGCTATCATTCCCGGCATGGCAGCTACCAGGCGTGGCTCAAACTCACCATCCCCCAGGTCCCGAGTCCGACCCTCTACCACTGAGCCACCCTGCCCCAAAAGAGATAGAGGAGAGACAGCAAGAACGAAGGTAAAAGAAGGAATGAAGGGACAGCTGAGAAGCTGAAATGGATTGAGTCGGAACTGAAGGGGTGTCAAAACCCTTTAACTATTGCCCATAATTCTGCAGGCAATACCCTCCTACAGGGGTCATCTCAGTATAAATACATTGCATTGGAAACGCAAAAGTATAGTCAGATAATTAGTAACACTCATATACAGCAATATGAGATGGTTACCTTAAAATTTTTCCCAGCAGCTCCACTTAATTACTTTCATGTCCATAAGGAGCATACAACATCGTTTTGTAACATCAAACAGGGACTAGGTAACGTACAGAAATGAAGTGAGAATAAATCTTATTTAGGAGAAAACTAGCTTCTAATGACTTCCCAACATCACTGCACAAAAATTTTCCTGGAACATTCAGTTGCAAAGTACATGTCTTTATGTAGAATTTCACGAGCTTTCTAATGAGCCCCATGGCGATTTGATATGCCTGACAGATTTCAAGTAAATTGAAAAAAAAAAATGGCCTAAAAAAGTCTCATTTGTTAATCATTTAGTATCTTACTATTGACAATGTAACAAACATATATGTAAATTATTTCTAGTTTTGTAGCCCAAAGGTTAAGGAAGCCCAAGATATAATAGACATTGTTATAACCCTTATTGTTATTGAGAAAATGAATTTTGAAAAAAAAACAGGATGGGTTGTGCGTGGTAACAGCACTTAAGTTCGTGCCCATATGTTTGCGTTTCAGAAATTTTACCAAAATAATAATTTGACATATAGGTTATTTGGCATTACAAAAGTATGCATAAAATCAGCTTGCACATGCTTTTTGTGGATTTTTCATGCAACCCATACTTTATGAGTAAAATGCCTGAAAGAAAAACAATTAAATGCACCAATGTTCCCTATGAGAATATCTAGTAAACACACACATTTTATACCTTATAATACATAGTATAAAAACGAAACAAGTAATCTGGTTACTTACCAGTATATCCTCTAGCAGTGTTGTAATGCTTCTGGAATGCAGAGATGGAGTGGCAGCGAGGAGGAATGGTATGATCACAGTTTATGTGTGTGTGATTATGTGTGTGTGTGTTTGTGTCTGTGTGTGTGTGTGTGTGTGTGTGTGTGTGTGTTTGAGGTGGTAATAAGAGGCAGCTGTCTCCACTGTGATGTTGATATTGGTATCAGTGGTGGTACCCATGGAGTGGTGGTGATAATGAAGATGGCCTTGACTGTGGAGGGCAGAGGGAAGTTTATCACATCGCCTCACTCTCTCTCTCTCCTCCTCATCCCAGTCACTCTCAAAAACACTCTCCCCAGATTCTTTGTCTATGTCCTCCTCACTGTTTATTTTATTAAATAGATATTTCAGGCACTCCTCCTCAGATAACCCTTTCCCCGCCATCGTGGCTACTTTCGGTATTGAAAGGGAACTGTCACGAGCGGTTATAGATTTGAAATTTGGATTTCTCTGAAAATATACAAAAAACATACACCTTCACAGACACACTGCACTATAATACGCTATCGCTATAATATACGTAAGGTACGGGTGGGTAACACAATAGAAAACGAGGAATAAAATGGCCGACTGCGCTCTAGCCCACCCTCCTCGCCTGACTGCCGAGAGGAGACTGAGCTAATAATAGGCCGCTTGTCCTTGTGACAGACTTTTGAATGCTGCCATATATTTCCCTCAAACTTGACCACCCTAACCTATGACTCACTAAAATTTGATGCACTTTCAGCCACAGGAAAAGTTTCTATGATTAGTTACAGGGAAATTGTGTAATAGTGCGTTATCGGTTACTCTTCAGACTGCAAGGAATTGACTCGTATTGCGTCATCGTGCACGAGGAGGTTAAGGTTGTTAAGCCCTCCACACTATCGGGCAGTGGCTGGCGGACTGTGCCCTCATCGGGCACAGTCTGTCTGGCAGACTGTGATGTCAATGCTGCTGAATAGCAGGTCAAGTAGTAAAGTCGGCCAATTTTCTGTAGGTGGTCAGCAGTGCTTGAGTGTCATATCACCATGTGGAACACAGAGGAAAAGAAAAAAGTAATAGCTTAGAATAGTATATTAATTGTTGCAATTGTAAAATATTAAATAAAGGAGAGAGTGCAGAAAAACAATCTGGTTAAAGAGCCAACTTGTGGGGGATGGCAGGGTTGTCGGCCCATGCCCGTTGCCAAACCACCGGGAAGTGTCCTGTGATTTCACACAACTACGGGCACTGGCTGTCCGCTGGTTTGCCCATCAAAGTTGCCACAAAGTGTTCGATGACAGGCCACTCATGCCTGCGGGGCACTGCCCGATAGTGTGGACAGGGCTTTAACATCATGGGCTTGCTTTGGTATGTTGCATAATTTATATGTGTATCACCTTCAGACATTCATTGTCAATTGACAGGATGTTTACCATGTGCAACATAGCTGTGAGATGAGCAAGGCACTGATTCCAACACGTATTTCACAACAGTTTTACCTCCTTTTATCTGTTCCAAGAAAAATCATAGCAATCATTGAATGGGACATGTTTAATAATGTGGAGAAAATGAATACAGGGATAGCATGGTAATAAATTATGAGGGTTTGTTTTGGGCTAATATATATTTGCCACTAATGTTGATAATGTTTCGACTATGATATATCTCATAATCAGTAGGCATAGAACAGAATCACAATAATTTATAACAAGTATATTTCCTCTGACAAAATATTCATTCACATTTAAAACAATGTTCTCTCAAAAACAATACATGTGATCTATATACGACAAACAGATAATACTCGTGTTTTATTCAGTTCCTCAACTGTCCCTCTTTTCGTTCTTTTTCCCTCGTGCTTGCTGTCCCTCCTCCCTGTCTCCTCCTTTGCACTACAGGGTCCTTCTGACCCAGCGCAGTCTTTTCTTTTTCCTATGTCAATACTTTACACAGTATATAGAAGAAATATAAAAGGTAATAAGGCAACAAATAATTTAATATTAATTTATTTCCTACTCACTTTAATAGACATCAATTGTGTTATAGAGCATAATAACCCTAGAAATTGATGAAATATAATATCAGTATTAAATTCGTTAAAGAAAACTTTGCCGGTTCTCTTCATTAGTGGTCAACATCTATTTGTCTGAGTTGCTAGACTTAGTTTCAGGAGCTTGAAAGATCATGAATAAATGAAACTACCAGCTGATGTTCTGCTTTTCTGTGCAGTGTTGCCAGTTAGGTTTTACAGATTGCTAATGCTCATTATGATACTCCACTTTCGTTCATTAAATACTGTAGTATTCTCTAAAAATTGTTTCCTACCACTTATTAGCTATTGACTTTCATTTACGTTTTACATGATGAGAATATTTACTTCACCACTTCTCAAAAGTTCAGCCGGTCACGTTCCACCTAACACAGGCACTAGGTTCTGAGTGATTCATTCATAAAAATACGGGGGATTGCCACAGGGAACTGCGAGATGTCTCCATATACCCCCTTTTTTTCGCACTTTCTACTTTCCCAGCTGTACCTTCTGCCTCCCCATCTGTCAACCTCATGATCTACCTCCCTGCCTGCCTACACCCTCTTTCCTTTTTGCCTCCCTGCTTACCAAACCACATAACTACATGCCTCCATTCCTACTGTACTTACTTACCTGCCTATCTATTACTTCTTACTGTACCTACTTACTTCCCTACCTTTCTCACTCCTTCCACCCCTACCTATCTATCGCTCTGCCTACCTACTTTCCTTCTTCTCCCCTACTTATCTGCCTTCCTACCTACCTATACCTTCCTTCCTAACTACGTCCCTGTCTATCTACCTACCTTTTGCCTACCTACCTATTACCTACCTACCAACCTACCTACCTATTTACCTTTTTCTCTTCCACTTAGCTGCCTACCTACCTACCTATAAACATTCCTGTCTACCTCCTTCCTTTACTCCGTACCTTCCTACTTCCCTGTCTTCCTAGCAGTCTACCTACCTATCCAACTACCTATATAATTACCTCCCTCCTTATAACCTCCCTTCTTAGTTCCACCACTTAATGAAGTATGAAAATATGCGCGCATTTGTTTATTTATTCATTTACTTTTGCACTTTGCCTAGTTTCAGCTCTTTCCAGTGAAAATAATTTTATGCTTGTACACCTGAACATAAAGAAGTTTCCTCTATGCCCTTGTCCACTGGGGGTTACTGTGATGCTGGAAGTGATTTGTGAATGTTGACCACTACGACGAGACACGCTGTCATATTGAGAGGACTGATTTGACAAGTTAAGCGTAAAATTTTGTCCATATTTGTGGCCTTTGGAGAACAAGTGAACGAACGAATGGGAAGACGAACTGAGGGAAAAGTCTGATGAGTGGTGATGAGTTTTGCAAAAGCATGTTTGACATGATTATGGTTGCAACACCCTGGTGAGGGAGGGTAGAATGGAAAGTGCACACGAAGGAGGGTTCATCTCTACATCGCTTCAGGGCTTGATCAGAAAGAATAAAATTTATTAATTCATGTGACTGTAAGTATGTGTTTCATTCTAAATATATTATTTTACAATTAAAATACCAGTGAATTTGAAATCCAAGAAGTATAAGTGGCTGAGTGAGAGTTGTGTAATTAAGAAACTTCTGTTTTACTATTAAACCTTGGAGGGCTCCCTGTCTGTTACACTCTGCTTAAGGCGAGGCGGTTATACCTGCCAAAGAGAAATTGCTCGATGTTTAGGGATCAGATCAGTGGTAAGTAGGTAGGCATCCTCCTATCACAATTTCTCACATAATTTTGTTGAACATGCCCTCTTTCGGGTTATGTGTTATATGTCTTCAGTCAGAGTCTTTAGATTTTCCACAATGATTCATGGCTTCCTTAAGGTCCTGACAAAGTCAGAAAATGTGTGATAATTGTGCAATTGTCTCAAAAACAAATTACATGAAACATTCATACCTCTGGGCAGAGCATCGACCCATGCAATAGAGAAGTGGCCCGCTGAGCAGAAGTCCCATCGCCAAGGCGAACCATGTGTACTGTGTGAAGGGCCACAAGACAGCCTGCCAGCGTGGCTCTGGTGGGGGCACCCTCAGCATGATACAGTTCACCTATAAGCATCAACGTACACAGTACATACCGTATATATATATATATATATATATATATATATATATATATATATATATATATATATATATATATCACACATAGTTACAGTATCATATCACTATGTAGTTTTATCAGAGATAAGAGTTGTGTATAGGAAGCACGAGTATCCTCTAATTCTGAAGAATATCCAACTTAAACCTACATCATCTCCCGGGATTTATTTAAAAAGTTCATATTACATTTCTTGTAAAATCTGCTTCCAAAAGACTGGGTGTTCCAAGCCGACTCAGTGCGCTCTTTGCCTCTGCACAGTTGTTGACTTTATACACGGGTTTTATTCTCCCCTGTGTTGAGTACAACTATCATGTGTGGGAAGGCTTTCCTAATATGGATCTTTCAAGCTCTTCTCAACAAGGTGGAGTCAAAAGCTTTTTGTCTTATCGTCTCTTCGCCTCTTACTGGTTCCTTTCAACTTTTATCTCTTGACCGTACTGTTGCATCTTTATCTCTTTTCTTTTTATTGCTATTTCAATGGTCACTGCTCCTTTGAAATGTCTGCTTGCATCCCTACACCACTAGAGCAGACATGTAGAAACCGTCTAGCAACAAACTTTCATCCCTTTTCTATACAGTTCTTTAATGCAAGAATTAACCGTTGCTTCTAGTCCTTTATGTATGCAGCAAGACAGTCATCTCTGGAGCTGTCTTCCTCTGTCTATTTCGTACTGCCTATATCCTTCAGTCTTTCGAACGCATTGTGTCCAGACATCAAGATCTTGAATTTAGGTCTCTGCTATCATGTTTCTGTTTTTTCTTGGAAGGAACAGTCTTGCGGGCTTCTGATCTTTGGTTTCTACTTCCTTAATAATAAAAACTAAAAATAAGGAAGAAGGTGAAGTACCCTGCGTAGAAACTGGAGGAAGATCTCAATGAAATAACGACAGAGAACTTAGGTAAGCACAGTGTAAGTTAGCATAATGGAGATATAAGGAGAATGTTAAAGGAGGTGTGTGTGTGTGTGTGTGTGTGTGTGTGTGTGTGTGTGTGTGTGTGTGTGTGTGTGTGTGTGTGTGTGTGTGAGTGTGTGTGTGTGTGTGTGTGTGTGTGTGTGTGTGTGTGCAATGGCAAGATGGTGGATTTACAGGCACCTTGGTGGAGTGAAGATATGAATGTAGGGGTGGATGTAAGGAAAGAGGCATAATTAGAAGGAATGGCTAAAGAAGTGCAGGTAATAAAGTTGCAGACAGACAGAAAGGAAACGGGAATGTAAAATGGCTGAAAGCGTAAAGAAAGTCTTATTTGAGCATGCGTGTGCTAATATTACTTTGGGAAAAATAAAGAAAATTTGCAGAATGTTTTTCATCAGCAGAAATACAGAAAGCGGTACTAAAAGATCTTGGTCTTCTTTGAGGCCTGTAAAGGGTAATTAAGATCAACGTCATTGGCTAGTTATAGTGGATTGTGTTTTGTATGCTGTACAAAAATCATGAAATGACTAACAACAAAGAGCATTGTCCTCACATCACACCATCAGCCTCCCAAATTCTGACCTATGCATTCTGCCAGCAGGCACCCTTCTAAGCTCATCCAACTCTTTCTAGATGGTTTCAGCAAAATGCAACCACCATTTTTACCTAAACTATCTGCAGTACACATGAGCAAAGCATTTGATATAGTATCATACTATCTCAAGAAGCAAACTTTTAGTTACAAACATTAAAGACACCAATAAGAAATGACTGGTCAACTTCCTCTCAGACTGATAAACCTAAATGTTCTACCAAAATCAGAAGACTAGAATCTGAGTCCCACTGGGCTCCGTCCTTCCACCCTTACTTATCAGTCTTTCCCGAACGACCTGTCAACTCATCATCCTCCAGTATCACTACTGTCCAATGCCGATGGCAGGGCAATGCATTCGCTACACTCTCAACTCAACAAACATGAGGGAAACTCCAGTATTTCCTAAAAGAGAGTTTGCAAATCGTCTGACATATACTGCTGTGAGTAGCTGCAAAATATAAAAAAATGAAAACTTGATTATTCCTTATGAAAACTTTTTTTTTTCTTTAATGGGTCCGAGTCTAGGCATAGGCTTCACAGCCTGCTCCCAAGGCCCAATAGTCCTCCTGCATACCATACACCTCCACATGTCACCACTTCGGAGCTAAAGCCCACCGTTCATACTGAATACATGCTTGGGCTGTCTCATACAGGACTGGCGTATTGGTATTAGCGTGGATATTTCTGTGACATGGCGGTGGGTCCTCTGGTTGATCAGTAAAGTCTGCTTTAATGAAATTCAAATCCTTAAACTGTTCCCTGTCCCAGCCGGGATTTGAATCTGGGTCCATTAGGACTGCAGGTCACCTCTCTACCAATTTAGCCATCGCCTTACAAGGCTGTCGTCAAATTTCGCCCATAAAATTGTCAAAACTAGACTAAAACACGATGAACGAAAGAGGTTGTCTGATGAAAAATTGCTGGTAAATTGAATTAGCAGCAGTGGCAGATAGTTTGTGTTGCTCTAAATAAAAAAATGTGATTGAGAGCACAACAGACTTTCAACCGAGGGGGACATGGAAGGCCCTAATGATCGCTGAGCGTGGAAGTGGAAGAGCTAATTTGTCACAGTGCATATTAATTTGTTGCTCAAACACTCTCATGCAAGTGGTTTCCTCCTGAGTTGGCTATGGAATGCCAGTTTTACCTTTCTCTTTCATTTTCATTAAATTCAACTTGCCCTTCATATGTATCGAACAGCTGTTTGTACGATTTTTTTCGTTTTTATTTCCTTGACAAGCCTTGAAATAAATATCTCGCCTAGGTTGCTGTAAGTGTTTTTAGACTGTTAGACTTTCTGAGTGCTCGTGCACTCAGGCCGTCCACGTGTGGATGTCTTTATCTGGTATAATAGACAAATGGATTGTAAAGTATTAAGTGGTGAATGATCGAAAATAATATTCTTTAAAACGAAAGGGGGGAAGTTAGAGGTTAGATCAGGTGACTGAAAAGAATGGATGGTAGTGTTTCTGGAAACAGATGACCCACTAGAGTGACTCCAACATTCCAACCAGTTGCTGAGTTTAGCAAGAGAACGAGATGTTGAGAGCTTTGTGAAATGTATAAAATGATTGTCATTTAGGAGTGCGTAAGACCCGTGTGTTGTTACTGCCAACCTAGCAAGGCGATAAAGTAATCGCCTGCTACTGTGTCTATGTCTGTGTGTCCGTGTGTGTGTCTACCTGTTAACAAGATCTCAAAATCAAGATGGCAAACTTATTACCTAAACATTACTATATATAGCTGTATAATTTTATCAGGCCCTCTACGCTTCTTCAAAACCCAGCGTATTTGACAACATATCCACTTAGTTGACCAGCCATAACCTCATCCTTACCACCGAAGTTACCATTTAGGTTGATTTCAACGTCTATAATGTAGAATGGTTATTGCATGCTGCCAGGACTTATGATACTGGTCTAGAATGTGAGCTGTTTGCGGAGTCGTTTAATCCCATGCAGCTGGTAAAACAACCAACAAGAACACCAGATAATCCTGACCATAGAACCTATTTCTTGAACCTATTCCTGACAAATGACCCAGATGAATACTGTCACCACTTGGGTCCTCCGACCACAGTCTCATCAAAGTCTCATTAGTCAGTTGTTGTCCCAAACCTACCCATTCTGAACCAGTCAGTGTGACCAAATGACACTTTGATAGGCCAGACTGGGATGGTTTTAGAAATTATTTTGCTGATATTCAGTGGCAGTCTTTCTCCTCCGCTGACATCATATCCACCCAGTCCCACATTAATGACTTAATACAAACTGGTAAGGAATCGTTCATACTCAGTCAATTTACCAAAAGATCAGACTCCCCAAAATAGTCTGACAGAAAAGCGACCCCAAAGTCCTTTGTGTATAACTTTAACTTAAAATCAAAAGCATCTGAATCTCTGTCAGTTTAAAAATGATAGAAACCATGCAAAACCAGTAATAAATCTCGCTGTGGCGGGGGGGACACAATCTGGCCGCACTATGGGGTGGTACTACTACTCTGTGGCCAGGTTGTGTTAGGAAGAATACTGCCACCGTATTCCCTGCATGTCGTAAAAGGCGACTAAAAGGGGCGGGGTGAGGGGACTAGGGACCCCCTCCTCTGTTTTTTAGTTCCTAAAAAGAGACAGGCCAGAGAAAGGGATGGGGGATGGAGTTATCCTCGTACCCTGAATATTGGGTCTATGAATGTGCGTGGATGTAGTACGATTGAGGCTAAAAGGGAGGAGATTGGGAGAATGTTTGTGAGAAGAAAGTTGGATGTGTTAGCTTTGAGTGAAACGAAGATGAAAGGGAAGGGTGAGTCTATGTTTGGAAGTGTGACTGGAAGATTGTCAGGTGTTGATAGAGGAAGGGCAAGAGAAGGTGTGGCCTTGTTAGTGAGCCCGCAAGTTCAGCAGTGTGTGATTGAATGGAAGGAGGTGTCATCGAGACTGATGTGGGTGAAAGCGAAATTTGAACGTGAGTTGTGGGTGTTTGTGAGTGCATATGGGCCTGGTAGTGAAAGGGATGAAGAAGAGAGGGAGTCTTTCTGGAATGATGTTGATGAGTGTCTGCAGAGTTTTGGAGCGAATGTGAATGTGGTAATGATGGGAGATCTGAATGCTAGAGTGGGTTATGTAGCAGTTGAAGGTGTACTTGGTATGCATGGTGTACCTGGAAGAAATGAAAATGGGGAACGAATGATAGGGATGTGTGTTGAGAGAGAGACGGTGATTGGAAATACCCTGTTTGAGAAGAAAGATATTTATAAGTATCCATGGGTGAGACAGGAGGGTGGAAGGGTTGTTGATAGAGCTTTGATGGACTATGTGGTTGTGTCTAGGAATGAAATAGGAAGATTGTTGGATGTGAGAGTTCTGAGAGGGGAGGGTGGAGGTATGTCTGACCACTACCTGGTGGAGGGAAAGTTAAGAATACTTAAGAGATGGGCGAGAGCTAGGAGGGTTAGATATGGCAGGGAGGTTCTGAAAGTGAGTCAGTTGGATAAAAGAGAGAAAAAGATAGAGTACCAGGAGAAATTGAAAGATGAGTGGAATGTAGTGAAAGATCAGGGAAATGGCAGTGTGGAGGAGGAATGGCAGTTGTTTAAGAGCGCTGTTGTGGGGCATGCAGAAGTGTGTGGTGTGAGACGTGTGGGTTGTGGTGTAAGAAAAGAAAGTGAATGGTGGTGCGAGGAAGTAAGTATGGCTGTGGCTGAGAAGAGACGTGCATATGAAGTGTGGCTGCAGAGGAAGGATGAGACGTCATATGAAAGGTATAAGGAAAAGAGGAATAGGGCGAGAAGGGCTGTGCGTGATGCTAAAGTGGCAGCAGATGAGAGGTGGGGTAGGCGACTGACAGAGAATTTTCAACAGAATAAGAAAATGTTTTGGAAGGAGGTGAAAAGAGTGCGAAAAGGAGAGTCTGGGAAGGAAGAATGAGTAAAAGCAGAGGATGGAAGGATGTTAAGTGAGATGGATGCAGTAAGGAAGAGATGGGCAGAGTATTTTGGAAGATTATTAAATGTAGAGGAGGAAAGGGTGGCTGAGATTGTGGCGGATGGAAGGGTGCAAGGAATAAATGTGTTAGGAGAGTTGAATGATTCTTTGATCACAAAGGAGAAAGTGGAGAAGGCAGTAAAGGAGATGAAAACAGGGAAAGCTGCAGGTATGGATGGGTGTGCTGTGGAATGCCTGAAGGGTGGTGGAGTGAACTATTGTTGACTGGTTAGTAAGATTGTTGAATGTGTGCTTTGTGAAAGGTATGGTGCCAGTTGACTGGGCAAGTGCTTGTGTGGTCCCGTTGTATAAAGGCAAGGGTGATAAGTATGAATGTACTAGCTTTAGGGGTATAAGTCTGTTGAGTGTTGTAGGTAAGGTTTATTGTAGAGTGTTAATTATGAGAGTTAGAGAGGGTACAGAGGGAGTGATTGGTGATGAGCAGTGTGACTTTAGGAGAGGGAGGGAATGCATGGATCAGGTGTTTGCTGTGAGACAAGTGTGTGAAAAGTATTTAGCAAAAGGTAAGAATGTCTTTTGGGCATTCATGGATTTAGAGAAAGCATATGATAGACCTGATAGGGAGGCTTTGTGGACTGTTTTAAGATTGTATGGACTTGATGGTAGGTTACTAAAAGGAGTGAAAAGTTTTTGTGTAAATAGTAGAGCGTGTGTAAGAGTGGGGAATGCTGTGAGTGATTGGTTTCTCGTGAGAGTGGGGCTGCGACAGAGATGTGTGATGTCGCCTTGGTTGTTTAATATTTACATGGATGGTGCTGTAAAGGAGGTGAATGCAAGAGTTTTATGTGGAGGTCTGAGTCTGGTGAATGTTGATTGTGGAGAGTGGAATCTGAAGCAGCTGCTGTTTGTAGATGATACTGCACTGGTGGCTGATTCAGAGAAGAGATTGAGACAGTTGGTAGAGGAGTTTGGAAGGGTGTGTGAAAGGAGGAAATTGAAAGTAAATGAGAATAAGAGTAAAGTGATGAAGTGTACGAGGTTGGTAGATAGTAGGGGGATGAATATAGTTTTGAATGGCGAGTTGCTTGAGGAGGTAGAATGTTTTTAAATATCTAGGGTCACATGTTGCTGTGGATGGAAGAATAGATGCAGAAGTGAAGTTTAGAATAAATGAAGTAGGAAAGGTGCTGGGAGGAAAGAAAAAAGTGTTTGAATGTCGTTCGCTTAGAATGGATGTAAAGAGAAGGCTGTATGAGGGTGTTGTGGTACCGACTGCGTTATATGGGGCTGAAACATGGAATATGGGTGTAGCAGAGAGGAAAAGTTTGAATGCAATGGAGATGAGGTGTCTGAGGAGTATGTGTGGAGTGACGCGTATGGATCAAGTGCGAAATGATGAAGTGTGAAGGAGAACTGGAGTTGTTCGGGAGATGGCTGGTAGAGTTGAGCAGAGGGTGTTGCGATGGTTTGGGCATATGGAGAGAATGGATAATGAGCGATTGGTGAAAAAGATAACTAGACCTGATGTGAGAGGTGTAAGGCTGAGATGAAGACCACGAATAGGATGGATGGACAGTGTGAAGAGAGCGTTGGATGCGAGAGGGATGTCTGTTGAGCAAGGAAGAGTGGCTGTGCATGACAGAAATAAATGGAGAGAAACTGTGAATGAATAAGTGATGACACAGCCCTGAGGGGATACTCTCCCGCACTAAGCATCCAAATTATTAAATAGTCCTATTGACAGTAGAATATTCTGGTCAAGTCTCAGATAAGTCAACACCCATTCCCCCACTGAAAACTTCAAATGGAAACACTATAAATGATCTGAGTAGAAATGCGAACATCCGTGGCAGTCCGTTTGAAAGAAATTCAACCTTTGAGAAAGTCAGTCAGAACTTACTTTTAACCTTGACCTTCCCGAAACTGTTCCAAGTTAACATACGCAAAATCAATGCTAGACACTTTACCAACCTACAGAGCTAAAGGTCCAGATGGAATTCCTCCAATCGTTTTGAAAAAAGTGTTCCCCAGAACTCTAACCTGTTACAGCAAATTTATTCAGGCTATGCATACATACTTTTCCATTCGCTAGTTCATGGAAAGAAGCCAATATCCACTCACTTCCGAAGAAAGGATGTTCCTTTGGCCCCTCTGATTACTGGGCTATAGTTATCACATCTTCTCTGGGTAAAGAATTTGAAATAGTAATTACTACTGTAAGCACATCGTGTAACAACAACTTAATTAGTGACAGACAGAATGGGTTTCGTCACGAAAGATCCGCTGTAGATATACTAAATCTCTTGGCTCATACCATCCATCAGTCAACTGACCAGCATGGAGGAACCCAAGCAGTAGCCCTTGATACTTCTGAAGCTTTTGATGGAATCTGGTACCGTTACCTGCTGTCCAAACTCCCCTGCTATGGCCTATCATCTTTTGTTCCAATAATTTCCTCATATCCCTCCGACAGAATGATAGGAGTAAAAGTAGATGATGTATAGTCTAATTTCCGCTCGATTAATGCCGGCATGCCACAATAATCAGTCCTGGCTCCAACCCTATTCCTAATTCATCTAATGATCTCTCATCTATCACCCATAATGCCAGTCACCCATAATGCCAGTCACTCATATGCAGATGACTCAACGCTTCACAGTTCCTTCACATTTAAACACCCATTCACGAAGTTTTATATCTCTGAACTCGCAGCTCAATACAGCAGTCTCCATAAACCAAGACTTATCTAAAATAATTGAATAGGGACAATATAACAGGGTCTCATTTCATGCTAGGGAAAAGAAATATATAAATTAAGTAACAGACAGACATTGCCTGATTCCTATTTTACCCTCAATGCTACGAATATTCCTGTCTCAAAAATTATTGAAATTCTCGGTGTTTCACTTAACAATACCCCCAGTTGGACCACTCATGTTAGAGCACTTGCTAAAGCCGTTTCAAGGAGACTTGGGTTATTTTACACAGTCCCAAAATTCTCCACCGGCGAGCAGTTAGCTATTATTCATAAGAGTCATGTTCACTCTCAGGTGGAATATTGCTCACCCTTGTGTAGTGGATGTGGAGAGGTTGAACTAAAACAATGGGACAAAATATAGAACATAGCTGTAAGAATTATTAACAGCCTTGCAATTAAAAATTAACTACCTCTCCTACAACTAAGAAGAAATGTTGCCTCCCTTGCATTATTTTACAGATGCTTTTATGGCAAATGCATAGACAAAGTTGCATCCATTGTGCCACCGCCCATGCCTTCCCCCGTGCTACACGGGCCTCTGCTAGAGCTCATGACTGGACTGTCGCACTGCCTTATTGTACAACTTCAGCCTATAAGAATTCTTTTTTTTCACCAAACTGCATCTCTCTGAAAGTCGCTTCCCCAGAATAGTCTTCGCTCATTCAGCTTAAAGCAGTTCAAGTCCAACTGTTATTTTTTTTTTAATGAATGTTGGACACCTGTAATTTGGTGTATGGATTTATTTTATAATTTTATTTGGGTTTCCTTCCTCAGTTCATCTTGGGTAAAAAAAAAAAGTATCAAAACACTGTGGGCAGTAACCCATGATATGTTTCTAGAACTCATTAGAATTTGGGAAAGCTTCCATAGTATGCTCCAACTGCCAAAGGATTACTATTTTTTTTTTAACGGACTAAAGCAAAGAGATTCTGAAACACAATGGGCGAAATCCTACTGCTTTTTTTTTATATCGTTATTTTTGCTATTGCCTGCCTAATGAGGCAATACTGTAGTAACCGTACTCGCCTGCATATGTGTGTGTGTGTGTGTGTGTGTGTGTGTGTGTGTGTGTGTGTGACCAAAAAATCTCAAAATGAAGTGGGCAAATTGTATCCAAACTTTATCAGCAGTATCCCAGGATATGTGGTTTGAGCTTCCTAGATTTCGGCGACGCTGCAATGACATGCCTTCGATTGCCAGAAGATTAATTATCTAAGTTTTTAGTGATGGTGGATGATACGCATTTATTGGCGATTGCTTTGGTTGTCCTTGCAAATGTGTCAGTGGTTCAGATAAGAATGAAAATGGGGTATTTAAGTTAGCAGAGAAGAAGTGAGATTGGGAAGATGTGGTTGAATTGGAAGGAAAAGGGAAAAGACGAATACCGGGAAAAGTACAAGTGAAATTCTCGGAAAATAGCATACCAATTTTAAGAAGCATGCAGATGAGTGGGAAAGAGTACAAGCAAGCATCGAAAATTGAAAGGAAAAGAAAATGTACAAATGTTAACAAAAATGGCATTTTGATAAGGTAGACTAGGATGGTTTTTGAGACAAGGCTGACCAAAACTCCTGTATGTCTGGCAACTCATACACACCAGGAAAACTAGACGACCTTCAGTTCCCGCCACAGTGCCCTTTAAGTTGCCTATGAGAGTAAGTTAGTACTGCTTGCTCATGCACCTCTACCTTCAATTTTTGTTTGTTAACTTGGCACTACAGTTCCTACACCAATACACCCAGATGGCTCCTAGTAACCTCAGTGCCGAAGAAAAGGCTCGGATTTTGGCCCAGAGGGCCAAAAATGTGTCAACAAAGGATATAGCAACCTGCGACACTTCATCTGTTCCACGCTTCATCCACGAGATCACAAATATGTTGTGCATGGACATGGACATAAAATACTTCAGGAACCTTGCTGACTCCATGTCAGGCACCTGAAAAGGGTCATAAATGCGAAGGGGACATCCCCTTTCCACTAATGCACTCTCAAAAGCACTCTCAAAGGCAGCTCAACCAGCACTGAGGTGGGAATCGAAGATCGTCTTGTTTTCCTGGTGTGTCTCTGAATCACCAAACATGGTAGTTTTGGTTGGTTGCGAAACTACGCTGCAAACCACAAAAACTTAGAGCGTTTTTTTCCATTGATTTCTATGGCAGGTGCTCTATACTTTTTGTGGACACTGTGTCTTGCTGGTATTCCATGACAAGTCTTTCTTTTCCAGTTACATCAGTTCTGCCCAGTCTCATATTAATGACTTAACACAAGCTGGTATGGAACTGTTCATACCAAGTCAGTATTTCACCAAAAGACTGGACTCCCCAAAATGGTTTGATAGCAACTGTGCCAGAGCAACAACCCAAGAAAAGTCATTAGCATATAACTCTTGAAATATAAAACACCCGAATGTCATTTTAAAATTGCTAGAATCTATACAAAAGCAGTAATAAATGTAGTTAAATCAAACTTTCTTCACAACCAAGCATCCAGATTATCAAACAGTCGTAATGACAACAGAATATTCTGGTTAGCCCTCAGTTCTTTCAACAATAACTTAGTCATCACTCATTCCCCCACTAAAATCTTTCGATGGTAACAGTATAAATGACCTGTGTGGTAAAGCATACATCCTTACCTATACATTTGCCAGTAATTCTACTTTAGAGGAAGTCAGCCAGAACGTCCCTGTACTAGAACGTGACTCTCCAGAAATTGTTCCACTTAAGAGACATACTAGATGTGTAAAATCCGTCCTAAACAATTTACCAACTAACAAAGCTCCAGTTTCAGATGGAATTCCAATAATTGTTTCGAAAAAGCGTTCCCTTGAACTTGTTCCTGTTCTAGCTAAATTATTCAGACTATGCATAAGAAATTCTTCATTCCCTGATTCTTGAAGAGTAGCTAATATCCACCCAGTTCCGAAGAAAGGAAGTTCCTCTGACCCTTCTGACCACAGACTAATAGCTATCACGTCTACTCTTGGTAAAGTATTTGAGACTCTACAGTAATTAAAAAGCACATAGTTAAACATTTTTAATCTATTAAATTAGCAATAGGCAGTATGGTTTTCGTCACAGAATATTCACTATTGATGTACTCAGTCTCCTGACTCATACCATCCATCAGGCACTTGACCAACATGGAGATAATCATGCAGTAGCACTTGATATTTTCTAAGCTTTGACAGAGTGTGGCATCATTCCCTGCATCCAAACTTCCTTGCTTTGTTCCTCTGATTTCTCCATATTTCAGCGACAGAAAAGTAAGAGTTAAAGTAGATAATGTATACTCCAATTTCTACTCGATTAATGCCGGAGTGCCACAAGGATCAGTTCTGGCTCTAACCCTATTCCTAATTCACATTAATGATCTCTTATCTGTCACTCATAATCCCAGCCATTCATTTGCAGATGACTCTACACCTCACAGTTCGTTCACACTTAAACACCCATTCACAGAGTTCAGTATCTCGAACTCACAACTCAGTAAAGCAATCGCCATAAATCAAGACTTATCTAGATCACTGAATGGGGACAAATAACACTGTCTCATTTAATGCTAGTAAAATAAAAAAAATATATGCAATTTACGAATAGACGGATATTGCCTGATTCCTATATTAAGAGTACGTTCAGTGCTACTATTATTCCTACCGTAAGTATTGAAATTCTCCCTGTTTTACTTAACAGTACCCTAAGCTGGACCTCTCATGTTAGATCACTTGCTAAAACTGCTTCAGAGAAACTATAATTATTGTACAGAGTCTGTAAATTCTTCACTGACGAGCAACTAGCTATAATTTACAAGAGTTATATGTGCTCTCAGCTGGAATATTGCTCACCCATGTAGAATGGATGTGTAGAGGTGGCACTAAAACTAGACAAAATTCACAAGAAGGCTGTAAGAGTTATTAACCTCTTTGCGCCCCTTGTCCCCAGTATGGGACGGAACTGGGCATTTTCAAATTTTGATAAAGAAAAGAACCCTGGGATAGGGACCGATGAGCTTCGCGACTTGAGCGAACAGACGGATGGTGGTGCACCTAGCACCCTTCCAGCAAAATCTCGCTCACATCAACTCTAGGAACTAAGAGGTTAAACAGCAATGGATCTATTAGTTTATTTAACATCTTTGTGATCCGTGTCCCCAATATGGGACGAAACTGGGAAGAGACCCCCCGGGTAGTGACCTATGAACTTCGTGACTATGAGCCGATAGGCGAAGGGTGGTGCACCTAGCACCCTTCCACCAAAATCCCATGCACAGCAACAATGGGAACTAATGGGTTAATAACTATACTATTACAAATGAAATACCTCCCTTCAAGTAAGAAGGAATGTTGCCTCCCTTGCATTATTTTATAGATACTTTTATGGCAAATGCTCAGACGAAGTTGCATCCATTGTACCACTTCTCCAAGCCTTCCCCAGTGCTACATGAGCATCTGGTAGCACTGATGCCTGGACTGTCACAGTGCCATATTGCAGAGCTTCTGCCTATCAGAATTCTATCATTCCCTGAACTGCACCTCTTTTGAACCCGCTTCCCCAGAGTGGTTTCGCCCAAACCTTCAACCAACGGCTCTTAAAGTCCAACTGTTACAGATTTCTTATGAATGGAGGACACCTGTGATCTGGTGTATGGATATTTTTAACTCATTTGTTTTTCCTATTATTGTCCTTTTTTTGTTAATATAAAACGGAATAAGAGGCATGGAAAGAACAGGAAATGAGTGAGAAGGCATTATAAACACTGGGAAGGCATACTAAAATTTTATTATAGCTGAATGTTAGCTCTATATGACTTACTTGTGCCGGATGGAAATTTTACTATACTCTTTTTACTCTAACTTGGCCTAAAATTACCATGTCTGTACCTTGAATACTGAGTTGCAACAACTGATTAACTCTAGAATATGATGCTAAGCACAAATAAGTGCTGTGGAAAGAACGTAGAGCCATGGCATTATATTTTTCTGCCACTCACCTCCATGAACCAACCTGCAGAAAGACGAAAATATGAGCCAGGATAGGATTAAAAGGGTATAATACTGTGAAATGAGATGCATTGTGTAGTAACTTAACTCCAGTCCCACATGTGCCTCTTTAACCAAGTTTCAGTTAAATTGCAAATATTCCCAGCTGAACCATGTGCTCCAACTTCCCTACTTTACTGCACTGGAGAAATTACATCAAAAGCTTTGTGAGAGAACTATGATGTATAATAATATTTATGGCTTCTGCCTTATACACTTAGGAAAACAATACAGTATACTAAAATTTGTAAGATCGGACAGATATATCACAACAAAGCTTTTTAGAACTGTTACATGATTAACTTTCAACAGCTCACATATTGCGTGGTTGTGCTTTTTTATCTGTATTTTCTTTCTTGTTTGTATTAAGGTCATATAAATGCCATAATTTGCAAGCCTTCTTTATACCCAAAAAAAAAAAAAAGATTATTTACTACCCAGGGCGAACACACTGTCTAAGAAGCTGTCATTCAGTTATGTCCTCCCATAGTATAGTGTCATTAGGTGCGAAGGCATCTCTAGTAACGTCCATGCCCTTTTGGCTCTCACTAACGATTTTCGGAAACGTCTATAGACATCCTGACACAACACACACCATACTACCCTCCTACACCACTTCACACAAACTCACCCTCCCACACCATACAACATCAAGGATGTTAACAGAAGGGTCCTGAAACTCCCGCATCTAGAATCTTGGTACTTTTTCATATTTGATACTGCCAAACGATTTTTATTAGCCTTAGGATTACTGTATCTTAATGGAGAGGTATTTATATAGCCTTCATTAACACTGATAGCATAACCTCAAAATAATTATTATCTGGAAATATCGCTTGCAGTGATCAAATAATTATCAGAATGAGGACGCTGCCTGGCATGCAGTATATTGATTATTACCACATGATTTATAGCTACCACTCAGGTGCATGGCGTGAAGGTATTGGCATTTTTTTTTTTTTTCAGTAAGTCGACGGAAAGCATTTTAAGAAAGAAAATAATCACTCTAACACATCCGAACTTGTAAAAAATGCTTACTTAAAAATTAAACTATGCATTGGAGTATCTGATCCAGAGAATGTTAGCAATTTCATAATAACAAGTCTTTCTTAGGTTGATTTAAACTTTTGGAGTGAAGTAATAATATATTAAAAGAAAAGTAACCAGTTTCAATGAGGTAAATGAAGCTGAGCAGTGACTAACAGTTTGTGGAATCATACATGATACTAGAAATAATTATAAGACAACAGACAGCAGACTAATGCTCACGTTTTGATCGAATGGAGAACTATAATGCATGATATCCATGCGGCCCTTCAGACTTGTAATAAAAAAGTTGGCGATGGCGAGGTCTGCAGCGCCACTTCCAAGCATGCCAATCAACCCAGTCCAGGTTCCATTTGGTTGATGAACCCCCCACTGCTCCCCTACAGGACAGACATCAATAATATAGCACCAGTACTTTCTGTAATATTTATTTAAACTTTTTACTTTGACGAACGTGGTAGAAAAAAAGGTACTGTAATTTTTTGTGACAAAAAAATACTGGTGGCAAAGAATCGAAGCACGAACGATTAGCGTGTACACAAACATCCTTATTTCTTACGACCTTGTACCTAATAATCTAATAACGAGGCATTCATATCGGTACTTTGCATTTTATAAGAGGTGAAAAAGATGATAGTATACACAATAAATATGATAAATTAATTCTGTAACTTAATACACCATTAAGGTATATATATTGAAAGCTTTCTCTGGCATGTTTCCTTACCAAAAAGATGAACTAAGGTTAGTGATAGTGGTGGATGGAAATGAGGATCTGAGTATATGTGCCATATTTTGTGTACCTCTCTCTCTCTCTCTCTCTCTCTCTCTCTATTCTTTAAATAATGAATTTGTTAATCCCAAGGGGCGACATGCCAAGTAAGAGGACCATGAGGCCAAGTATTATGTACATGTACAGAGGAGCTCGTACCTCGCAGGGCATGCTGTTTTGTTACACAGATATACTGGAGTTTACAATACAGGAGTTAGCATCCACCATAGTGTGGATGTCTCACGAGAATATCTAAATGACTGTCTGTGCGTAGATAATTATATATATCAGTCAGGGTCTGTCCCTTAGGCAGTAGGTCCATGACTGAGCGACATGCAAGGCAGTAATGCTGAAGATTGTGGGTGTTAGGAAGGTCACGTAGTTCGCAGGAGATGTGAGGCACGTCCCCTGCCTCAGAGACTTGGCAGACAGGACGATATCCTAGCCGAAGTCAAGCAGACACAACACTGCTTGCGAATCATAAGTCCATGTTGACGATACTTGAGAATAGATAGACTAAAGTGGTCGTAGTGTTGGATGGACACTCTCTGAGTCAACTCAGAATTCCTGGGATGGAGTGTAGGGAGAAGAGTTGCTGAATGTATCTTCATTTTGTAGCAGAGGAGAGAGGATGTAGCATCATCAAGTAGAGCAGTCCACAGCCATTTTTCGTGTGCAGGTCACCACTGTCATTAGCTGGAGAATTTTCATGAGCTGAAACTAACTGACGTAAGATTTGTTGAACTAAGTGGTGGCATGTGGGTTTTGGAGACGAGATGGCTTGAAGGGCAGACTGAGAGTCATAGATAGTTACACCTACAGCTGAGAGAGGAGACTAACTGCATGCAAGAGTCCCTGTAGCTTACAGCAGATAGAGCTAGACAAGTTTGGTAGAATGTAGCCAATCCAGCCTCCCTCTGGTGGGTCCAAATTGGGTGGATAAATGGAGCATCCGGCACTTTCATCATTTTGCATGGAATCGTTGATGTAGAGATTGCGTGTGGCAGGAACTGAGGAAGACATTCTTGCAATGGCCTCCAGAGGTAGTTGTTTTGGGAGGAGTGGTAGGTCTGCCTTGGATTAAGGAGTAAAGCAGACTTCAGGATGAGGAATCCTCTACGGGGGTGGACCATGGTCCATTTTTGCCACTGTTAAATTAATATCAAGTCTTTGTAGGATGGGCCAGGCCGTATTAATGAGGGTGTGGACGCCAGGCCGAAGTGGAGGTCGAGGAGCAGTGGGGTCAAATGGAGTTCTAATGACACTAAAATTATGACAGGCAAGATGGGGAGAGTGGAGGCATTTGTCGTTGAAGTAAGAGACACTGACATATATTCCCTCAACGAGGGTGGGCCGGGGGGTGGGGGGAGATTGAGTTCAAATTGCATGTTGAATATTCTGGTGGAAATAGGACACCCTTGGATGTATCTCATTACTTTGTACCGAAAATTTTCTGTGGGTTCTATGGATGTCATCAGGAGTTGAGTGAGAACAGGGAGTGGTAATCGACAACTGACTGTATGAATACAAAGTAAATAGTTCTGCCCACAGAGATAGAGATTCCAGTATCATTGTTGATGAGCCAACTGAGGCAAATGAAACGCTGCTGCATCTGAGCTAGGAAGTCTCAGACGATGGGGTGAACACTATGTCTCTCAAGTATGGTTGGGGTGCACCTAGGCAGAGGTACTGCATGCTCAGGAGGATGGCACTATTTCCTACAGTGAATTCTGAAAGCGTTCCTGGGTTGCAGGATGAGAAAATTATACTTTCTTTTGTGGATAGGATGAGGCCACAAGTGGAAGACGACTGATAGAATGACTGAAGGAAACAATGAAGATCTTCTGAAGAGCTGGAGTGGCTGCAGATATCATCAGTGTAACAGGTGACAGTGGTTCCGGAAATGTTAGGAAGAAAAGAGAGTAGCCGGTGCATAAGGGTATTAAAAAGAAACAGGCTTAGAACACCACCTTGCGGAGTGCTGATTTCGAAGACCTTGGAGGAGCTACACATGCCCTTAAAAAGGACACACAAAGTTCTGATACGCTGGTAACCCAATATCCATATCAAGAGGTTTCCTTGGACACCAGATTCCACAAACTGATCGAGGATTATATTACTGTATCTGTTTGGAACATCAATGGCAAGATCAATGAATGCTACAACACTTGTGGGGCAGAGGAGGGTATAAAGTTCCATTAGACAGTGGTGTGTACTTCTTTGTAGCAGACACCATACAATCTGGGTGAGAGTTTGTCCTCCAGCCAAAACATGAGACCGGTAAGGAAGATGCCTTCAAGCACCTAGCTGAAGCAGGAAGTGAGGGAAATAGGTCTGAATTTCTCAGCACCAGGTACTGGAATGGGCACAATCATGTTGGAGGTCCAGGCATCAGGCACATATCCCTTACAGATGCAAAAATTGCAGAGTTGTAGTAGGGGGCTGCCAGGGACTTTCAGGAGTAAACAAAGGACAGGGTAAGTGATGCCATCATCTCCAGGAACTGATGCCTTACTCCTAATTAGAGCACGTCACAATTCACCTTCAGTTATCAGCATGTCATCATCTTCTATCTTAAGTAATGCAGCCATCATACAGAGAATGCGGACATCTTGCTGTGAGAAGAGTACATCTTGAATGTATGAGGAAAGGTTGCAGGCTTGTGATTGTTCGGACCATGTATAAATAAAATCTTAAGTGTACTCAGCTGGGCTATGGTGGAGAGAGGTGGAAGTTTTTTTCCTGACAGCCTGGTTTATTTGATGCCACATGGATTCACCACACGGCTGATGGTTGATGTTATTTGTGAACTTCCACCAGGATTCAGTATGGACGCATTGCTGGAGGACAATTAGGTCATCTCTTGACATTTGGTACTGGTGTAGAAGGTCAGATGCTGGTTGCCTTTGGAAAGAGAGACCACCTTCCACCACCTTCCTATCTGCATGGGGGATGTGTTGATCATGTGTCCAAGTATGAGTTCAGGTGACTTTTAATGCATGATCTTACAACATAGCAGCTGTGGAAGTCATAGGTGGAGTTTACCAGGGAGGAATATAAGTATCTGGTGACTGTAAATCAAATGTGGGGAGGAGGCTGCAAATATATGAGCTGTACGAGTATTTAGGGCAGTACTTAGGAGGTATGGTAATGCGGGTGTGAGTGTGAGGAAGGGAAGGCCCAGCAGGGAGGGAATAGTGAAGGATGAGGGCAATGTGGTCAGAGAAGAGGGTAGGGATGGAAGAACACCTGACGTGGGATGGCACTAACCTGGATGTTATGATGTGATCAAGAGTGCCTTCACGAGTGAGCATGGCACCATCAGTTTCCCAGCAAGTGAGTTGGTAGCAGCAGATGTATTCAAGAAGAGGAAGCCCATTGTGATCTGGAGTAGGAGAGAGGTCATCCAGAGGAGTATGTCGGACACCCCCACCATGCTAATTCTTATCAACCTGGTTACCTTCCCTGAGTCATTGATTTCGGATTTTTTTTTTAGCACGTTGATTTTTTGTCATCAGGTCAAGTGTTTCTGAGCTCAAATTCTTCATCACCATCGTCATTTTGTAATTTACACCTCTTAGGTGGGTGTGAGGGCAGTGATAAATCGCATGATGTTGTCATGAGTCTGCCCTTGTTGGGCTAAAAACAAGAATGGAATCCCTATTTATGCAGTACTTGGCAACTGCAGTGTGGTAGTGCTTCGCAACTACTCTGATGGCATAGAGGGAGACTCAACATTCCCATGGAAACCACTGACGCTTACTTGTGCTTGAAATTATGATGTGGAGACCCATCGCCTTACATGAGGCAATGAGCACAGCGTGGTTTAAAGTCACCTCTGTAGATCATGCCACGAATTGTAGGAGTATGGAGAGAAGGGAGATTAATTCTTCCAGGGGCAGAATAGACGTTACATGAGCGGATCCTGCCATCGCCCACCATGACGTAAAAAAGCTGAAAGGTCAAAGCATCACCTACAGAGCAGTGGAGAAGTTGATGTGGTATGGAAGAATGAATGTAACTAATGAGACCATGCCTGGCAAGATGATCTTATGAAACGTAGCCAGTAAGTGGGGGAGCCTCTTGCCCAGGTAAAGGACAGCCATGAAAAGCTTCTTGAATGAATATAACATGCGGTTGATGGTGAAATGCATAGTTCTTGAGTGCAGCAAGTTTCGAATGACTTCTGACCCCACAGCCATTCCAACAGATAACATGTAGTGGCATTCGCTTAGAGAATTTTACGTTGGGGTTTCCAGGAGTCAGGTGGGGATGAGGTAGCATGAGCACTGCTTTGTGGTGGAGTATGTGAGGGGTCCTTTGTCAATAGATTACTGATCCTCCCAAGGTGAGAGATGATAGCATCTAGCTTCTCTGTGAGGATGGCGACAGCAGTGATTATAACCTGAAGAGACTCAACAAGAGAAGCAAGTTTGCTTTTGATGCTGGTGTGCTGACTGCCCAGGCCATTGATGCGTGCCTCAGTAACATCGAACCATGCTGTAAGGACTGTGTACCGAGACATGAGAGAGGCAGTGGCTTCACGGAGGGCAAGTACTTGTGCAGAATCTGGAGTGGAAGAAGAGTCAGGTGAGGTGCAAGCGTCTGGTGTTGGTGATGGCGGTGGTGGTGGTAGTAAGTGTGGCAGCACAGCTCTGGGAGTTGTGGCAGGGCCTGATCGTTTGGTACAACCATGCCACACATCGACTCCTGGCTTATAACAATGAGGAAATGCGAGATGTCTGGTACAGGTAAGGGTGACTGTTCCAAAGCAGAAGTGGTGGCAACAGTGGTGGGTGGCGAAGCAATGTGATATGGGCTAGTCCAGGAGGCATGGCTGGCAGCACATCACACACACTTCTCTGAGACAGAGCAGTAGCATGATACAGTATATGTCCGATTCCCCAGCATTGGAGGCACCACAGCTCTTTGTCCTTCATTCTACATAACTCACAGGATGGGAGACCAGGAAGTAAACTGAAATTGACAGATGGTGAAGGAGTGTCTGGGAGATTCCAGGTGGCAACAAGCCAGTTGATGGGCGTCCCACATTGATGGAAATGACAAGTAGTGTAGAAGCCAGGGAGAGTTCTTTGGCCAAGAAAGTGTCAATGACGACAGGGTAATGGGTGTTGGGGTAGGTAGGGAACTTACAAGGCCTATCAACTGACTCTTGGACATCCAGGGAAAAGGACGGGAGCACACCACTTGTGACCCTGTCTACGATGTTCATACATCGTCTTGAGATAAAGACGAAGCAGGAGGTGGCAGCAGACACCTTGACCTCAGCTATCTGCCGATCAGGATGGAACATCTTGGTGACCTCAGATAGACAATGAAGCATAGACAGTCTGGTACTCTCTGAAGAGAAGTTTGATGTACTCAGCCCGGGGGGAAAATGCTGGAGGAACTGATGCAGGCTGGGAAGGTGAGGTGAAGGAAGAAATGATCAGGAACCTTGTGCTGAGAAGTCTCATTGCACTTAGGTGATTTTGCAGCAGATGATGGTTCACTGTTGGTATCCGAAGTGTATTCCACAGGGAGTTTGATGGAGGTGGAGCCCAGAGTGACATGGTGGGGGGATACAGGTTGATGAAGCCAAGGAGTCACCTTGACTGTGGTAGATGTCGAGCCCTGGTGTCTATAAAGGTCAAGTGGAGGCCAAACTTCTATGGACGGAATGTCAGTCACTGAGTGCCAGGTTAACTTAACCTGCCCCATCCTGGCAGATTTTTCACGAATGACCTCCCCCAATCCCGGCAGAATTTTGCCTTTTTTTTTTTTTTTTTTTTGTTAATACCTATGCTTTTTATGAGAAACATCGAAAATTCAGAGAGAAATTGCTTACCTGAGCCTCTAAATGCCTGATACAGAAGATCCTACCTTCACGTGGTACCGTATTCTCTCAAGCCAGGCTCCAGAGAAGAAGTTTTCTATGGGAGGGGTAACTATTCCAAACCACTCAGAATAGGTAGATATTTATTTATTTGTTACAAATTTATCCACACTGTCATCGACAGGGGAATCATTCTGGCCTTGAATTTCGTACGTGGCATGACATGTCTTTAGTGGCCAGGTCACTGGTAGCAGATGAGTTGTCAGGAGAATGGCGTGTGAGGGGGGGGGGAGGTCACGCGGGATAAGTCATTGTCCCCACCTGGCCTCGGGTGGAAGAAGGTGTCCCGTTTATACCTACCAAAAATCACATGCGAAATTTGAATAATGAGCAAATGACAGACCTTGCAATTGTGGCGTGTTTATATACGTCAACGGGAGTCACAGTGACAAAACGTTTGGGAGCCTATGTATGTCAACGGGACACAGTGGGTTAAAGATCAGCGAGGGTGGCAGGTCCAGAGTATTCCATATTGCCCTAATAGTGTAGCATTCAGCATTGGGAGCATCTTCACCAGTGGAATGAAGTTGTTGCATGTGCCCTGGCAGAGTAATGTAGCTATGACGATATAACATGTCATGGTTCTCACACTAAACATGCGCAGACATGAGCACTTCCAACCACATGGGACTGGCAAGGTGTATGGGTTTTTATTTAAAATATACTAACATAGTTCAAAAACCCTTAAATTCCCAGGTGTCACTAAAGATTAGGTCTTACTATAGCTCTCTTCCAAGGCTGAATGGTGGCAGCTTGCTAGAGCCTTCAAAATCAGAAGAGCTACAGTATGGCTGAATCGGTAGAGAGGCGGCCTGCAGTCCTGATGGACCCAGGTTCGAATCCTTGCTGGGACAGGGAACAGTTTAAGGATTTGAATTTCATTATAAAAAAAAAAAAAAAAAGCAGACTTTCCTGATCTACCAGATGACCCGCTGATATGTTGTAAAATTACCCCCGCTAATGCCATTACACCAGTCATGTATGAGACAACCCTAGCTTGTATTCAATATGAACGGTGGGTGTTAGCACCCAAGTGGTGACATGTGGAGGTGTAGGAGGACTATTGGGACTTGGGATACTCTGCTACCCCCGAGATATAGGCCCTGAAGTCTTTGCCCAGAGTCAGACACATAAAAAAAAAAAAAATGTACATCATCATCAGGCATTGCAAGTCCACTGCTAAGCAAAGGCCTCCCCCATCTTTTTCCACGAATTCCTGGAATCAGCCAATCTCTGCCACTACACACACACACACACACACACATATATATATATATATATATATATATATATATATATATATATATATATATATATCTATCTATATATATATATATATATATATATATATATATATATATATATATATATATATATATATATATATATATATATATATATATATATATCCCATTGGCGTCCAGTGTCCTTAGTACAGGACGGAACTGGGAATGTTCAAATTTTAATAAAGAAGGGAACCCTGGTGTCGGGACCTATGATCTTCGTGACTATGAACCACGAAGCGAAGGGCGGTACACCTAGCACCCTTCCAGGAAAATCCCTCTCATACGAAATCTGGGAGCCCCAAAACTGAGGTGCCCGTGGGGAACATTATAGCATAGAGCCAGCTAATGAGAATTAAGGTGATTTTCCAGTTCATATATATTACAGGTGACTAGTTTCGGGAAAACATAACCCATCGTCAGACCTAGAAACATTTAAGAGACACATTGCAGTTTATGTCAAATGTTAAAATATTTACATAAGAAAATATGTTACTCAAAAGAGCATATAGCAATGACTGAATTTTGTGAATACAAGTAAAATATAAAATAATTTTCATAAGTATAACAAACTCCATGAATAAAATGAGAGTGTTACCTCAGTGAGTCGGCAGCAATGACTGAAAATCGTAAACACAATCAATCCTAAGGAAAAGTATCATGAAACTTCTAAGACGTCAATAGTCCAGTGTGAAGCAAAAGAACCCAGGAAAGAATCAATGAAACATGTATCAAAAAGCTGATTCATAGCAACAAAATATTATAACCTTAATGTATACAACTTTTTGATGATTCATAATTATTTAATGAAGGCCTAAGTGTGTGAATGTACACACAGCAAAAAAACTATCGTTACAGGGGGGTCCGATGTGTTTCATACTGAACAACCTGGCTGTCTCGCTAGGATTGGTAAGCCTGACAGTGCGTGAGTTGCCAAATAGGACGAGGTAGAAATATGCATGGGAGAAGCAATGGATATAGCTTATAATAAATATGCAACAAACACACGCAGGGATACCAATGGAGGAGGCTGTTATCAAAAACCTTCATTCGTGTGTCATTTTATATCGCGCAGAAGGTGTAACGATAGTTTTTTTGTTGTGTGTACAAGGACTCGAAAATTCGCAGTTCCATTCTATCATTACTACTATGTAAAATACTGAAATTATCCATATTACAAGTGTAGCCCATATCGAAACAATGATTCCTAATCTCTGACAACGTTGGGTTAGACAGTGGCAAAGATGTTCTATGAGACAAACCATTGTGGTCGGACAAATGAATTTTGAGGTTCCTAATTGAACTCCCAGTATATCTAGCTGTACTATTGCGGATACCCGATCCTGACCCTCTTGCTGTCTGCCTGGAGTTGTCTGGCAGCCGAACTGTAGTAGGTTGTTGCGTTTTATGAATGAACTCTGGCAACGTTGGTAACCCTGCCTGTGTTTGGAGTGGGTAACATACGTTTGGTTGCATTTATGTTGGTTGATATAGGATAAATGTATACGATATTACACCTATAACCTTTAAGAATTTATTTTATGATGCTGGATCCCATTCCATATCCCCACAATTAAAAGTGTGGTTGTATTATGAAAATGCGAAAACAGTAGCCCTACCAACATACAAATGTCAGGCTTACCAAACATTGGTAGGTGGCCACAGTGAAGAACCGGAACAGAAGCGAAATATAAGGGAAAATATTTGGTAACCGAATGATGTTAATCGCAAAATATATCTGTAATACCCTTAACCCTTCGTTAGTCCTGTGGGGTATTCAGACGTGGTTAGTCCGGCGGGCTGTTACAACACCTTAATACAAAAATACATGTAGTGTTACTAACATGTAAAATATATTCATACATCCACGTCAGCATATCTCTGCAATCAGTAATGAAAAGATTGAATGCCTTGTAGATGATGTTTATTAATTTATAATAATGAAATACAATAAATTATAATATCAGTAAAAATAAAACAAATGGACTCATATCTCATTTGTCAGGTAAACACGGACAGGAAAATATATTTTGTGATTTTTAAAATCGGAATAATGGTAATATGCAAAAATAAGATAAAATAAAAAAATCTTTATCACAACATGATCTAAATGATTAGTTTGATGGGGTGACTGGACACCCCAAGGGGGAGGGGGTGTAGAGTGCCCCTCTCTCACTACATCAGAGGCAGGACTAAATCAATCCACATGCTCCCTCCCCTCACTGAATCAAGAGAGTACTGGAACGGGGAGAAATATTCGAATTACCGGCTAGGAAATATGAGCTTAAAAAAAAAAAAATGGGTGCCAAAACATCCCGCCTGACTAACGAAGGGTAAGATATACAAATAGAAAATAACAACGCAGGACATTAACTGTGGTATGGACACGTAGACGTAAGGAGTAGAAAAGGTTGGCCACCCTTCACCACCAACCAGCCCCACCTCCATCCACCCACCGACTCAGAGTTTCCTTGACCCAAGATATTGTCCCCTTCCATAAATTTACAGTCCATCAGTTTTAATTTCAAGAGCCAAGTCACTGTGATACCAAGTATTTTGAACCCATATCATACCATGTCTGGTTTTAATGATGACGGCCGAACACCTTTCTATTGTAACATGATATAAAACACGAATAAAACTCTCGTAACTGTTATTGTGATATCATAACGGTTACGGTTATAATAATAGGTGTAACAAGAGAGTGCTAGCAGTCATTACGAATACAGTTGTTATGGTAACGTGCATAAATGTCAGTCCATAGTTGTAGCTGTAAACTGGACCATCAAATTATATATGCTCATGCATCCATCCAGCCTCCCTCCTATACTACATCATTTCTACCAAAGGTCCGCTGTTACAGAGCCAAGACTCCCATTATGAAATATTGTCGAAGCATTGCCTATTGTATTTAACAAGTCCCGTAACATTTCACACATTATAGCTAATGTGATGTTAATATTAGGAAAGGCAACCTCAAGTGCCGGAAATAGTGCAGTGTTCCCGGAAGTAGAGCAGTGTTTGGATAATCCTCAGTATGGACACTGATGCGAACATATTCACACCCACACATGTTACTCAAATGTGTATTACCACTCAGTCATGCAAAACAGGAGGGATACAATAAACATAGACACCTAGTAATAATTTACGCCTTATAATGCTACCACTGTAACTTTGTCCAGGAAATATTACACGAAATACAGTTGTTACCCGATTCACAATATCTACGACAGAATTGCTCATCAGCCAATAGATGGTGCGGGTAATATCTTGACGTCAGAACAGCCGCACACCACAGGACCAGGAGCGTGGTGGCTGTGCTAAAACCAAAGTATTGACGGAGCCCAAAGGCTATGAACGGAGTGCAATGAGACAAGATGAACAGGCAGCAGGAAAGAATCTCTCTGCGGGGTCGAATTGTCGGAATGAGAGAGAGTGGCAGAAGCTTATGTGAAATTGCAACAGACCTTGTCATTTCGAAAACAACGGTGAGGTTATGGTTGAAGAGATGGGGGAAAGAGATGACTTACCTGACCTCCCCAGGTGAAGAAGTGCACGCAAAACCACCCCAGAGTAAGATCGGCAAATACTAGAAGCAGTTCGTCACAACCTTTTTACAAATACGTTATCAATAACAGAGACACTGCAGGTGGACGTGACTCCCCTCACCGTGAGAAGTCGCCTGCAGGAAAATGGTATTCATCACCGGACACCTTCGAAAAAACAATTAACTGTACACCACCACGAAATGAGGCTGAGGTTCACAGAGCAGCCTGTCCAGAATTATTTGAAATACTGGGGACGAGCCGTTTCCACTGACGAAAAAACATTTTTTTTTTTCAACGTCCTATGGAAGAATGCATTGCTGGAGGAGGAGTAATTGCAGGTTATACATTTGTCAGTTAAAGTTTCCTGATTCTCTTGCCTTCATTATGCTTCCAATCAAGGAAACTTTATAGTGGAAGGGAGAACTTTACTCTTTGCACCCACTAGATGATTGAATTACTAAGATTGTTCAGCGAGTCATAATTAAGATGTATAATATATGCTAAATCGGCCACGAATTACGTATGACAATACGTATTACAAACAAAAGCAATAGGTATGTCAGACAATGTATTAGGGTACTGTGTTGCTTTCGTAACTGTAGACCAGTGAGTTTCATTACATTATATATATATATATATATATATATATATATATATATATATATATATATATATATATATATATATATATGTATAATACTAAAAGTTACATTATTTCAGGTTTGCCCATGAAAACATCTTTTAGGAAACTCGAAGCGGTCACGTGAAGTGTAACGTCTGTTGGTGGATCTCTCTCCATGGAATGGAAGAAATAACAGAAATAGAAGGCTGGTTCACAGCAGCAAAATATATAGAGATCCTGGAGGCGGTATTTCTTCCCTATTTATGGGCTCGAGACCTTCCATTTCAGGGACAGATTTTATTTGTCCAGGACAGATTCCTGGTTCACACACCACGCACCGTCCAGCATTGGTTTTCTGACCATCCAAACTGGAACTGTTGGAATGGCCCAGTCGGAGATGTGACATGAACCCCATAAAGAAAATCTGGGGTAACATGGTTAACACATGGCAACCAGCTTAGGAGAAGACTCTACAGCAACTTGCGGAACTCGTGAGAAATCAGTGGGAATTATTTGGGAGTAATCCTACATTGGTCTACAACCATGTCTCTTCGATGCCCAGTCTATTTCAGGCTGTCATTGATAACAATAGAGGATGAAGCAAGTACTGAATATTTTGCCTTAAAGTATCAAATTTTGTGGTAATATTTATGGCAAATGATTAGAGTTACAGGATGTTAGTGTATGAATCTGCATGTTGAAATAGGTTATGCTATGATGCAGTTTTATTCCACAATGCTATTAGACATGTCAATGATTATTTTCCCCTAAGAATAATGATAGTCAATACGGCTGATAAGCATTTCTGCTGTGAATGTTTTTCATTGGGGTAACGACTGATATTCCTGGACAAAGGTTTGTAGGGGATGGTAAACTTGTAGCACATTACAAGGTTAAAAATGAAGGGCAAAGTAAAATGCTACTATCTGTCATACTATATATACCATATCCCTTTTATTTTTAATGAGTGAGAGCAATGGAAATGAGTTATTTGAGAGAAGCATGTGGAGTTACATGGAGAGACTGACAAGTGACGAAGTGAAGGAGTGCTGTGGTGTGGATGTGGATGTGATAGAAAGCGTTAGGAGAAATGCATTGAGGTGGTTTGGCCATGTGGAGAGGGTGGAAGCAAGAGACTAACGAGGAGAGTGTATGTGCGTGAGGTGGAGGGGGAGAGGGAGAAGAAAGCCGAGGATGAGATGGAGGGATGGAGTGGAGGGGATGAGAGATGGGGTGTGTAAGCTCGGAGCAAGGCTGTGAATGGCATTGGACAGGACGACATGGAGACGATTTGTTTGTGGCCACCCCTTACGGGATTTAGGCGTCCGGCAACAGGTAGAGTGGTAAGGCACATTTGAGTAACAAATGTGGGTGTGTGGATTTTAGCATCTGTGTCATATCACATTAGCTATAATGTGTGAAATATTACGGGACCTGTTAATTACATTAGGCAATGCATCGACAATACATTTCATAATGGGAGTCTTGGCTCTGTAACAGCGGTCCTGTGGTAGAAAGGATGTTGTATAGGAGGATGGCTGGAGGGATGCACTAGCTTATATAATTTGATGCTCGAGTTTACAGCTACAACTATGGACTGACATCTGTGCACATTGCCATAGAAACTGTATTTGTAATGATTGCTAGCCCTGTATTTTTACGCCTGTTGTGTAGATATTCCCTTTACGATACCAAAATAACAGTTACGAGAGTTTTATTCGTGTTTTATACCGGTATCAGTTTGAATAAAACGGAGTTCGGCTGTCATCACTAAAATTTGGACGTTGTATGATATGGGTTCACAATACACGGTATTACGGTGACTTGGCTTGAAATTAAAACTGATGGACTGTACATTTATGAAAGGGGACAATATCTTGGGTCAAGGAGAATCTGAGTTGGTGCGTGGATGGAGGTGTGGCTGGTTGGTGGTGAAGGGTGGCCAACCTTTCTTACTCCTTAAGTCTACGTGTCCATATCACATTAAATGTCCCGCGTTTTTTTTTTTTTTTTCTATTTATATACCTTAAAGGTGTTACAGATAAAATTTATGATTAACATCATTCAGTTACCAAATATTTTCCCGTATATTTCGGTTCTGTTCTGCTCCTTCACTGTGGCCACCTACCAATGTTTGGTAAGCCTGATATTGTATGTTGCCAGGGCTACTGTTTTCGCGTTTTCATAATACAACCACACTTTAATGTGCGGCGTTATGGAATGGGATCCAGCATCAAACAATAAATTTTTAAAGGTTATAGGTGCAATATCGTTTACTTTTATATTAACCAACATAAATGCAACCAAACGTATGTTATCCACCCCAAACACAAGCAGGGTAACCAACGTTGCCAGAGTTCATTCATAAAATGCAACAACCTACTACAGCTCGGCTGGCAGACAACACCAGGCAAACAGCAAGAGGGTCAGGATCGGGTGTACGCAATAGTACAGCTGAACAGGTGTATAAACATACTATGTTCGAACGCAGTGGCTTTGGTATATTATCAACATCGAAAAATGAACTTACAGTAAAACGGTTTACAAATTCAAATCTAAATGAGATTTGGGATTTCAGTATTTTCAAAAGCTGGTTTCTAATATAACTTACATGACCATAAAAGGCAAAGTTAACAATGTACATCCCTAGCTGCAGTTGCTTCCTTCCTAGAACCACATAATACCTGATTTAAAGAATCATATATATATATATATATATATATATATATATATACACACACACACAATGAGACAGGGAATAGAAAGGGATGGGGGATTGAGTTATTTCCGCATCCTGAGGATTGGGTCTATGAATGTGCATGGAAGTAGTATGATTGAGGCTAAAAGGGAGGAGATTGGGAGAATGTTTGTGAGAAGAAAGTTGGATGTGTTAGCTTTAAGTGAAACAAAGATGAAAGGGAACGATGAGTCTAAGTTTGGAAGTGTGAAAGGAAGATTGTCAGGTGTTGATAGATGAAAGACAAGAGAAGGTGTGGCCTTGTTAGTTAGCCCAGAAGCAGAGCATGCAGTAAGTTGCGGTACGGTACAGTTGAAAAAGTGGGAAAAGTAAGGTTCGAAATTACTCTTCGATATTTTTTCCAAGTTCGGTACGGTACGAGAGTTTGATAAAAATTTTGTAGTTTAATCGTACCATTTTCGAACCACACCACTCCCTGCAGTCTGCCATGAAATGGTAGCAGACCAATATGGGTCTCTAGGGTGTATTTAACCCTTTCACTGTGGGGATGTTTTTGTGCTCCATGCGCATCCCCTGAGGATATTCGCACTCCGACTGACTTTTTTAAAATTTTTGCCAAAAATCAGTTATTAGCCCGAGAATATTAAAATTATATATGCATATGGCACATACCTTCAGCTTTCCCCTGGGATGTTTGTTGAGCCTTCGTTATCTACCATAGGACTTGTGGAGATTTCTGAAGTTGGGTAACGAAGTCTCCACTTTACACTTCACGATACCCTGTAATATGGTTACCACTGCCTGATATTAAAACTACAAACGCTATCCTATGAATTTCAAGTAGTTTGGAATCCCTATTCCAAAAAAATATTAGCTGTGAAAGCAGTGTAAATTACGAGCGCATACAAGCTTTCCTCCCATGCTGGTGCCCCGATGGTATTCTGAGGTGCAGCTGCCATTTATTATTTATAAATACACTCACACTTTATATTCCTAGTACTTTATTACACTTATTTATATATATATAATATTTATCTATAAGTTTCTTTCAGTACTAGTAGTTTATTTTCACTCGAGGGATTCAGTTCTTGTTCTGCATACTAGCGTAGAGAGCGAAGCTGTCACTTTTACTTTCAAACTCCCAGTATTTATACATGCTAGATCGAAACTTTCACTTTCACTTCTCATAGTATATATACTTGTATTCTTATATTACTACTTATTTACATTTCTGTTTACAGTCTCTATTTTTTTTACATTATTTACAATTCTGTTTTATTTACACTATGTTATGCACTGACACTTGCAGTAACTTATAAAACTATTTTCCTCTTTTCAGTTATATTTACATTTATTGCTTTCACTTGCTGTTTACACATTATTTACACATTGTTTACATTTCCACTTGCACTGTTTTAGAGTCACCAGGAAGATCGTTGTCACTGTCCATCATTATCATTTATACATTAGCCAGTTCACGTTCACAGCAGAGTCCCTTAGCCCATTACCCCTACACACAAGGTTTAGTAGGGGTAGAGGTCACAGGGCCCTTTGCATGGGGCTAAAAAGCAGCGGAATTGGACAGGCGCGAATCCGACGTGGTTTCACCTAGAAAGACGACAGTAAACTGAATGCTGTGGCCTGGGGGCAGTGAAGGGTTGCCAGTGTCGGCGTGGTGACAGCTGCAAATATATACACTATGAAATGATTGGCAGGAAATCTAGACAATACATAATAAATTAGGTAGTTCCAGGTGAATGTAAATATCACTTAGGCTTCTCCCTTCCTTTCTTGTATATATTTATATTATGAGAACAGGTCGTATGACAAATTTCAAGGGGAAATAAACAGGGAAAATTAGCGAACGAGTGCACGTGAGGTGTTGCTAGGTGATAATTAGCCCATTCCAGATGTATGGCAGTATCTATTCCCTTTTCTCTTTCTTTTATATATTATTTTATATAAGAATAGGGCAAAGAGCACATTGCAATGGATAAAATGAGTGGAAAAATCCGTCCAGGATTTGTGTAGCGCAGTGTAGCTGGTCAGGCAGGAGGAGAGGGTAATGGAGGGGAGGTAAGGAGGGGGGGAGTCAAGGACAGGAGAAGAATGGCTAAATTGTCAACAGAGGATCGGAGTACAGGTGACATTAGCAGAACTGAGTATAGCTGGACACTGGTAGTACTGATAGATGATATAAACTACCACTTGAAAACCCATGCGAATTCAAAATAACACAGAATCACAAAAGTGACGCCCCGCAGTATGAACCCTGATCCCGAGCGTCACGAAAGTGACGCCCCATGGTTAAGGGGTTAACTTACCTGACCTCACGTTAACTGACCTGACCTCTCTCCCTCCTCTGACTTAGTCCACACCTTCAACATTCCTTGCATTCCGTACCCTATTGAACTTAAGACACACACACACACACACACACACACACACACACACACACACACACACAGGTGTATAAAAGGATACTGGCTAGCACACGAGTCATACGTAGCCCAACTCTAAATCCTGCTGTGTTCAAGGCTTCATTTCAAAGATAATGCAATGATTTTTTGTCATATTACACAGTACTGCATTAATAGCCTAATAATTCTTTGTTTTATAAACTGATTACGCTATCGGTGGACATTTTATTCAGTATGATTTCTACATTTTCTTTACTGCTATATATTCTTGGCATTGGTGAAGGAAAACATATTTAATACTCACTAATGATAACAATTGTTAACATGTTTCTTTCTATTATTCAAGTTATTTTTTTCATAATGGTGATTGTGTATGTATACATATTAATGAGTGTAGTATATCAATGTCCATTATACTCGCATACCAATGACCTGTTTGAAAAACATGGAATCCAGTAGCAGAAAATGGTGACAGGTAAAACAGATAGCTATGTTTGTGAAATATATGTTATTGACATTGTTTTATTGTTAACACGGGTCATGGGACATCGGCGTGAGTTAGTTGGCATTAAGTTTTTCATCTTCACGAAGAAAGCTGCTGAGTGCAAGATTCCTGATTGTGGTTATTCATACTAACCCAAATCAGATTCTGAGCTACATTCTAAGCCTCTTACTGATCACCTCAGAAGAAAACACTTAAGTAGTACAATGAAGCTGAAGAGGAGGCTGAAAGGAAGAAATCACTGAAAAAGAAACACACACAAAAATTCTAATTACTTCTCGAACCATGGTGAATCTTGCTGTGAGCGAGCAAAACGTGAAGTGATTGAATTTGAGCTAAGCAGAGAAAGGGTTCAGGAGTATGCTGTGGAGGCAGTGACTGTAAATGGACTACCTTTATCAGTATTTGAAAAATCTGGAATTTCAAATCAGTATTTGAAAAATCCGGAATTTCAAAATTATTTTCACCTATTTTGTTTAAACTATGAATATCCCTGAGCTAAAAAGTAACTCGATCGTTGATCCTCAAAGCTGCTGAGAGGAAAATAGAAGACTTAAAGACTGAATTCAATGGTCATTTAATATGCGTGAAAACTGATCTCTGCACTCGATGTGGGCGTCATTTTCTAGGTGTAAACTTTCAGACAGTACATAATGGTAAACTCAGAGTGGTTACAGCAGCTGTAAAGGAGATGACAGGGCGAGCTACTGATGCACAGGTTCAGTCAATCTTAGTTACCTCTTTGGAAAAGTTTGGGATCATGGAGCGTCAGATCTACACACTGACCACTAACAACGGCTCCAATGTTATCAAGGCAGGGAGGCTCATGCTAGAGGAGGCTCAGGATTTGGAATACAATTCAGAGGAAAGTGTTGAAGACGATTCTTTTCACAATACTGAAAGTGACAGTGCTCTTGTGTAAAATGAGATCAATATGATAAAATTAACAGCTAACAGTGTATCATCCGTGGGGTGTGAAGTTCACACACTGCAGTTATGTGTTACTGATGTAATTAATGCTAATAATGATATCAAAACTTTGCTGGTTAAAGTAAGGAAAATAGTGAAAAATACACATACACAGAACCTTTGCCTGATGTTTCAGCAGGCTGGAGTACCAATACCCAAACTGGACTGTGAAACTCGCTGGGGATCAATTTATGATATGCTAGAGAATGTGGTGAAAAACAAGTCTTTCCTTTTGCAGACTGGGCTGGCGAACTAATTTCTCCAGCTAACCGAAGATGAGTGGGCTAATATTGATTATATGATTCACAGCTTAAAGCCCCTACACACCAATATAATTGCACTTCAGCTGAGAAATCTAACTGCTAGGGAGTTCCTCAGTTAGTGATTGAAGTGTAATGTCAAGCTGTGCCAACTGGTAGGGGATTCAGCAGTCGATGTTAATGTATCAACATCAGTGTCAGGAGATTTTCTTCAGGCAATGCGAAAAAGGGAAGTGAAAATGCTAAGCAACCCAGCCATCCTCTCTGCTGTCTACATGGACCCGCGTTATCAATGTTTATTGAAAGAACCACAGAAAGTACAGTAGTGGCAAAAGCTCATCTATGTACAGTGTGAAGAAGACTGTCATCTATGAATGCAGATAGCGACATTTCCATTGAATTAGAGATGAAAGAACGATCCAGTGATAAGAATTACAATGAAGACAATTTAACTGATGACAGTATCATTGAGCAATTACTTAGTGAAAGTGATAAATCCTCCCATGAAAGTGCTATCACTGCTATGCATGAAGCCTCATTAGTCATTGCAATTTTTGACAGAACACCAGGATTAGACAGGAAAATGGATATCTTTCAATGGTGGCATTGTCACCTTCATATGGAGCTGAAAAGGCTGACTGAAATTGTCATTGGTCTGCCAATGACACAAGCAAGTGTCGAGCGAATCTTTTCTCGGTTAAGGTATATTTTACAAGAACAACAGCTCAACATGAAAAAAGATATAATTGATGCCATAATGATTCTGTGGTGCAACACATAGTATGCATCTTTCTCTGTATGAATCTTTCTCTGTTTTTTTTATAGATACATAGTAGGTATCTTTCTGTGAAAAAGTAAGTACATACTATTCTTCATACTATGTATCTTTCTTTTAATTTTGTAAACTAGCATTCATCATCATCATCATCATCATTAGCCATAACTAGTCCACTGCGGAACAAAGGCCTCCCCCAACCTCTTCCACGAATTCCTTGACTGAGTCACTCTTTGCAACGTTTTCCTTGCAAATTTCTCTATCTCATCTCTCCATCTCCTGTCTGGCCTTTTTCTGCTACGCTTACAATCTCCTGGTGTCCAATCAGTCAGCCTCTTGCTCCATCGGCTATCCCTTATTCTTGCTATATGGCATTAGTGTGCATTAAATGGATTTTATGGAAAAATGATTTTTAGTAACAAAATGCTGAACATATTCTTTATATTTTGTATTTTGGTTACCTATAGCTTTAACTGAAACTCTTAGTTTCTGGAGAACATTGCTAGAAATTGCCAAGAAATATAACAGAATATAAACTAAAACTGATAATGGAAGACTATAACTTAGTTAATAAATAACAAATGAGTATTGTCAGTACTCAAAAAAGACCAAAGAGGATGTCAAGTTATCATAATTATATCTATAGTAATACTATAATTACTAAGAGGATCATAGTTATATCTGTAGTAATATTATAATTACTAAGAGGCTATTAACATAGACAAGATTTTCACATTTTCACTGAGTATAAAGATCATATAGGTACGAAATCAGGTACGAAATTATGGTACGGTATTTTATCAAACTAATCCGGTACGAAAGGAAATAAAGGGTATAGTATGAAATTACAGTACAACATTTTTCCAGTAGTACAAATTACGATAAAGCAATCGAACCGTATTGTACTTCATGCTCTGCCTGGAAGTGCAGCAATGTGTGTTTGAACTGAAGGAGGGTCACTGAGACTGATATGGGTGAAAGCAAAATTTGAATGTAAGTTGTAGGTATTTGTGAAAGCATATGGGCCTGGTAACAAAAGGAATACACAAGAGAGGGAGACTTCCTGGAATGATGTTGATGAGTGTCTGCAGAGTTTTGGAGCGAATGTGAATGTGAAAATAATGGGAGATCTGAATGCTAGAGTAGGAAATGGAGCAGTTGAAGGTGTAGTTGCTATGCATGGTGTGCCTGGAAGAAATGAGAGTGGGGAACGAATGATAGGACTGTGGGTTGAGTGAGTGATGGAAATTGGAAATACCTTGTTTAACCCATCCCGTCTGGGTGACATGTATACATGTCTTTCTGGGGCTGTCTGGGGGTCATGTATACATGATCTAGTAATTCACACCATTGTTTGAATACTCAGTTGATTATTTTCACCATCCGCACCCGCTGGCAACCCTCCCACGTGCATCCCAGTCACGCTTCAGTTGCCTGTGTACCTCCGTGATGGATAGACCTATGCATAAAGATATTCATGTGTTCTGACCTTTGGCTGACTGCCCGCACCCTCCGACTTCCACTCCTATGAAGTCCAAAGGCCCTCGAAGGAAAGTGATAATGCAATAGGGAGGGAGTTAGATGTACCATTATCGCTGATTGTGAGTGGGGAAAGTGACTCCTCCTCTGAAGAACCAGATTTACTAATGATGAGTATGGAAAAATATGAGTCAGAGGAAGAGAGTGACCGTGAATTCTCCACTGTGCAGCGATATTTTCTGTCTGCAAGATCATCAGCCTTTTCTGATGATGAAGGATCAGATGTAGTTGATGATCCTGTAGAGGGTGATATACGCATGGTGGAGAAAGTGGCAGGTGAGGTAGAGATTGAAGGAAGTGAGGAGGCTGGTGGGAGGAGAAAACACTGCAGGCTGAGCCGCTGGGCACGAGAGCGGCTTAGGGTGGAATATTCCACCCATAGACTATCACCACCACCTTCATCCACACAGCCTGCATCACTTTATGCATCACCATGCACATCATCATGCAGGCCTGCATAACCTCAGGCCTCACCATGTGCCTCACCACGCCGACCTGCCTCACCACACTGACCTGCCTCACTATGCTGATCTGCCTCACCACATGCATCACCATGCTGACCTGCCTCACTTCAGGCTTTACAAAGTGCATCACCACGTTGACCTGCCTCACTTCAGGCCTCACCACGTGCCTCACCATGCTGGGCTGCATCACTACATGCCTCACCACATACCTCACCACGCCAGCATGCCTCACCATGTGCCACTTCGCCACAACCTGGCCCACCTGGTTATGTTGGTGCAGGTGCATGTCAGCAGGCACGTGCCCGTTGATACCTTTCACCAACACCATCACCACGTAGATCACTGTCACGAGCTTCATCACCTGCCTCATCTAGTGGTGAGTCGGCGGAATTGCCACCATGCCACCATGCTAGGGGCCGTGGCAGGGCATGGGGCAGGTCATGCACATGACAGACACGACAGGAACCACGGACTGGTAGGTTAGAAACCTATGTGTGGAGGAAGGGACAGGGTTTCAGCCTGAAGTACCAATGTTTGATGACACAAAAACAGGTGTGCAGCCAGAATTTCCCTGCAACAGAGCTTCTTCTGCAGTGGACTTCTTCCTTGCTTTTTTCACAACAGCAGTGATGGAGTTCATTGTGAATGAAGTGAACAGTTTCAGGGATTTCTGCTGCAATTGGGCTGAAACCTCGCACCTGATAGAGAGTGTGGAAATGAAGGAATGGACTGCAATGAGTGTTAGCGAAATGTACATTTGGCTAGCATTGACAATGTTGATGCCTTATGTTAGAAGACATAATATACACGATTATTAACTCATAGACGATATTGCTGTGATGCCAGTATTCGGTAAGTATATGCCACGTGACCGATATCTTGGCATCCTGAGGTACTTACATTTCCTACGAATATGTGCCCACATCCGAACGATAGGTTGTGGAAAATTCACTCAATTCTGGGGATGATGAAGGAAAAAATTTGATAATTTTTCAGGCCATTTCAGAAGATTGTTATCGATGAGTCACTTGTTTTGTTCAGGGGACATCTTGCCTTCATTCAGTACACTCCATCAAAGAGATATCATTTTGGAATAAAGTTCTTTGTCTTGTGTGATTGCAAGACTTTGTACGTACTTGATTTCATTGTGTATACAGTGAGTGATGCCATGTTGTCGAAGGACGATCCCAGTGGTTTCTCAGGCTCTGTGGTCAAGAAACTAATGGGCAGGTACTTCGGTGGCAACCATATCCTTTACACTCATAATTATTACACGGCACCAGGTCTTGGAAATACCTGCAAGAACACCAAATTAGATCGTGTGGCACAGTCCGTGCAAAGAGGAAGCATTGGCCATCCTTTCCCAAAGGCACCGTGAAGGGGAAGTGCAGGACCCAGCAATCAGGTAAACTCCTAGCAATTCATTGGCATGATAGGAGCAAGGTGAGTGTCCTCTCCACGGTCCACGAAGGTAAGTTGATTGACACAGGCAAGGTCGATTAAAGAACGAGGCAGCCAGTCTTCAGGCTTGATGCTGTTATGGATTGTAATGTGAATATGTGACTCGTTGATAAATCAGATATGCAGATCGGCACAATTGACTGTCAGAGAAGGTGTTGTAAGTGGAATAAGAAGGCATTCCTACATGTACTGGACATCTGTGACCTGAATGCCTTCATTCTGTACAAGGATTTTTCACAGAACAGCACATCCCTCAGACAGTTCGAGGAGGATGTAATTTACGGCCTTCCGTGATACTAGGTACAGTGTACAGCAACTGCCTGACCACCTGCAGTGCAGGGACTACATCAGTAGGCATTTCATGGAAATATTACCTCACACACCTGCAAGAAAAGAAGCCTTCTGGCGTTGCTATGTTTGCGCCAATTCATCGCGCTGACCACAGCAACGCCGTATGACGAGGTGGTGGTGTGCTGAATGTGGTGTACTGACTGACTGCTTCTTTGATTCCCATACAAAGACCAAGTGGCAGGAATCTGAGTATTATGAATAAGTTAGTTTTGTACATACCAGTATTTTGTTTTTTGTTGAAATAGAAAATATGATTTCACTTCTCTGTGTGTTTTTATGTGAATAATGGAGGCTGAAGTAATGTTTCATGATAAATATGCAGCCTTATTTTATTTGGAAAACATTTGTTTATATATATTTCTTATGATGAAAAAGTATAACTCAAAGGAAGGAGAAAGTTACAGTGGTAAGTATTTCCGTTTGTGGGCAGTACGTAAAAGACAACCAGTACTTGGTTCACATTTTTTTGTTTATTTATTTGTGGTAGGTGGGGGTGCTCACCATCCACTCACTCGATGTAGTGCTGCTCTCGGGTGTCTGCCCTTTCCTCTCCTCCATCCCTCTTTCCTTCCATCCTCTTCTGTCTTCCTTTTGTTCATTCTTTCCTTGTCCTTCTGCCTATGGGCAACTTTACACTCCCTCTTGTGTCTTTCTTTCCTTCATTCTTTTCTCTTCCTTCTGCCTGTGGGTGACTCTACACTGAGTGACAAGCCAAATGGTTTCCTGTACACCAGGAAACCATTTACTACGTTGGGTGGTAACCATATAACCAAATTTTGGCGCCTGGTGGTTTAGTGGGTAATTATTGGACTCCAATCGGATTGAGCCAGTGAAGGTTTATATCCAAGGGATGGTTGGGGTTGATTGCTCGTGTAATGCCACTCAGGGATGAGTGAGGCTGGTCACTCATCTTAAATGTCAGGACCAACTACCTAGCCCTGGGCTCCAATGCTCATCATGGGGCAATGTAGGATTGGATGATAGATAGATAGATAGATTTATTTATTTATTTTTTTGCAGTAGTACATGTAGTGGTAGTATGTATTGTAGGTGTGGTAGTAATAGTAGTAGATGTGATAGTGGTAGTAGTACTTGTAGTAGTGGTAGTTGTAGTATTAGTAGTAGTAGGAGATGTACTTGTACTTCTATTAGTAATAGTATTATTTCTAGGAGTTGCAATACCCAGACTTCTACTCAATCACCAATGCCAGGATCGAGCAACACTCCTAGCCAAACATACATTTCCGTGTGTGTGTGTATGTGTGTGTGTGAGAGAGAGAGAGAGAGAGAGAGAGATAGCACAAAGTGTCTGTCTGTCTGCCTGTCTGTAACAAGGAAGACGAGCAGCGTTGCTACTGTGACCGGCCTTTGTTCACCCAGTACGACCGATTACGGAAAAATATTCATGGAAACTGTGTTTGTAGTGTATTTTGGTGTCCTGGAAGTGTCATCGAAGTGATATCAGTATGGTGAGCAAGTGTAAGCCATTGTTTTGTAACCAAACCTCCGCCAGCATACGGACACCAGCAAAAAAAACACACCAAAAATTGCCCTCATTCCCCACTCACACACTCTTGCTATCAGCACTTCATGGACCATCTGATGCCACCATCTTGAAGTTGAAGGATTGTTCAGTAATGTGAAACCTAATTTGTTGCAACTGGTTAAGTATTAACAGAGATATGGAGCTTTAAAGATAGATGACTTTGCCAATTTTTGTCAGGAATGCCTGGCTGTGGGGAGCGCTCACAACAACATCTGCCGGACGGGACGGGTTAAGAAGAAAAATATAAGTATCATGGGTGAGACAGGAGGATGGAAAGGTTGTTAACCCCTTCGTATGCGATGACGCATTTGTCGTCATATGGATGTGGCTGCAACTGTACTCGTTGACGTTGTTCACATCATTAAAGCATAAAAACTTTAGTCAGAGGAAAACTTTTCAGCCAATCGGTGTCATTTTTGGAGGCGTCATAGCTTCCCTGCTCCTCGTCAAAAGTAATGTGTTGGCAACTGTGGGTCCCGATACCAGCAAAAGAGTGGACAGGTTATTCAGTACCAAATGGGCTGTGAGTGGGGAATGTACTGCATGGCTCTGTCCCTTAAATTTCCACTCTCACTCCTGTCCTGGCCATGCAACACATTTCACTATATCAGTAGTGCTTGTGTATAGTGTTTGGGCACTGTTGTGATTAGATTTGGTGTTTGCAATAGGAAATTTGGTTTTTGTGAAGCATTCTCGGTCGTTGTCAGCCGTTGGCCCAACGAAGATTGTGCTACTGTTTCTAATCAACTACACTGCCTCCACCCTGCACCAAATGTGAGTATTCAGCTATAATAATAGTGACAGTGAATCATGTGAATACAGTGTGCATATCTAGTGTACAAAGAATTGGTGAAGTACGTGCACTAGCTTAGAGGAAGGATGGACACTGCCCTACAGTCACAACACAACATGGGTGCACCATAGTTTTTTGCATTTTTCTCGAAAACTATGAGGCCTAGGATCACCGTTTTGGCTCAAATGAAAGCCAATTAAATTCAGCATAGGATGATAAAATAAAAACATGACAGTGACAGTGACATGAAAAGTTTTTCACTAGAGCTCCCTGAATAAAAAATTTTTGTTGTCTGTCGGAAATGGGTTTTTCTTTTTCACTTATTACTCGAACACCATACCTCATATCAAATTGAAACCTCCGGCATTCGAAAGCTAATAAAATTCTCTTTCCAGTGATGTATAACATGTAGAGATTGCATAGTAAACATTCAACTTATGATGTTGGGAAGTGAAATGTATGCTCTTGAATGGTTATTCACACAGCCCTAACATATATGTAGCATGTTTTTTTTTTTTTTTTTTTCGCTTATCGTGTAGACCAAACATCGATGAATAGGAATATGTGGGTTTTGTGGCAAAATAAGTATGTTTGGGTGGTGAAAATAAGCCGAGAATACACATATTTGGAGTGCACGGCAGGCAGGGGGGAGGGGAGAAAAGCAGGTGCGTCATGTCCCACAAAACTTATTAACTTATCAGCGCGTGAAAGGGTCAATAGATCATTGATGGACTATGTGGTTGTGTCCAGGAATGTAGGAGGAAGATTGTTGGAGTAAGCTATGTGGTTGTGGCCAGGAATGTAGGAGGAAGATTGTTGGAGTAAGAGTTTTGGAGGGAAGGGGGGAGGGATGTCTAACCACTACCTGGTGGAGGGAAAGTTGAGAGTTGGTATGAGGTGGGTGAGAGCTACAGTAGGAGAGTTTGATGTGGCATGGAATTTTGAAAGTGAGTTGGATAACAGAGAGAAAATGATAGAGTATAAGGAGAAGTTGAAAGATGAGTGGAATGCAGTGAAAGATCAGGATAATGGCAGTGTGGAAGAGGATTGGCAGTAATTTAACCCGTACCCACCCGACGTAGTACGACGGTAGGGGAGGGTGGTGATGGTTCAGACAGTGGGATGGTTCGGACAGTGCATTCCCTAAGAAACGTATGGGACCTAGGACCGTGTGATCTTGCGTGAAAGTGGGAGAGTTTGTTTGCTTCGACCACACGGAACCTCCAAGCTAGAAACCCCACATTTTTTTATGCAGGTCAGATTTTAATTTTTTTTGCATCTCTTATGTAATAATTTGAGTGTATATCTTAAGCTCTATTATTATGAATATGCCATGCATCGAATTGTGCATTATCAAGGTGAATCTGTGTTGCATGTAGAACATAATGCTATGAAAAACGAATGTTAAAATCTCTCGGGTGAAACTTGAGAGTACCCATCAATTAATTACATAGATTCGGGATGATTCGGACAGCTGAGGAGGGGGATGGTTCGGACAGTCAGAACTATCCCTCCATGTATTCAATATGGACGGTGGGTGTTAGCGCCGAAGTGGTGACATGTGGAGGTGTAGGAGGACTACTGGGCCTTGGGATAGGCTACTGCCCCCAAGATATAGGCCCTGAAGCCTTTGCCCAGAGTCGGACACATAAAAAAAAAAAAAAAAAAAAAAAACTACTACCGAGTCATTACCTTCTCAAATGATAACGCTACTTTTGATCATTTACATTTGAACACATAGTGAAACACGATTCTTCATAGTTATCAGGGAATATATATTTATAGTTTTGTTTATTTAACCTATTTCTCAAAGAGTATAAAGATGGAAGGGGTATTAAAACTTCTATTTCAGTTTTGCAGGCTGCTATATGCATTAAAATTCTTAAGTTAGTCAGTCTGAAATAAAGTCTAGAAAATGAAATGTGAAGTCAATATTTCTGAGAGAGAGAGAGAGAGAGAGAGAGAGAGAGATGGTTAATTATGCATAATCTTGAAGCAGAGAGTAAGAGGTTAAGTCAATTATTAAAAAATCTGGTGAAGGTTATTTCAATTAAATTATTATTTTTTTAAAACAAATATCAAGTGGTTCATTTAGATTCTGAGGTTTAATATTGTACTTTAGGAAAATGAAATGTCTTTAAATTAATAAATGTTTGCTTTCATCCAATCCAACTCACATAATTTTAAGAATATGCCGAGTAATACATATGGCCGAACCATCCCATCCTTCTGTCTGAACCATCACCACTGGTAGGGATGGTTCGGACGATTTAGTCACTTGTGTTTCGTTAACTATAGCTTAAAGCTAAAAGGAGCTAAGAATTTTATATTATCAGCCTAAAGAGCCAAATGATGTGGCAACATTTTAATGTAAACCAGATAACTCTCCTGCTTAAACCTGAATTTTTATAAATATTTTTCTAAAAAGTGTCCGAACTATCACCGCCCTCCACTACATGATAGCTGCCGTGGACCCGCTGTTGTACACCGTACGAGTTGCAATTGCAAGGCATATTGCGTACAAATTTTTCAAAATTCGCGGGTGATTCGTGGCAGGCAAATGTGTGAGACCTTCCTCTAGTGTATGTTAGTGGAAACAACAGCATCAGCAAGCAAGCGTGCCAAAAATCGGTGATTTATGGGTGGTACCATTATGAACCTATGTTGTTTTCACCCATTTATATATATATATATATATATATATATACATATATATATATATATATATATATATATATATATATATATATATATATATATATATATAGGTTGGTTTTGATTAGTTACCCTCCTCCTTCCCACTGCAGAAAACGAAGCAGCCGAACCAGCCTGGTCACAGAAAACCTAGCTGAGGTGAAGGGGGACCCACCTTAGGAGCACTTATGGGTGACAGGAGCAACTTTCTTCTTGATTTTCATTTTTTCTCACCAAAAGGGAATGTTTGAGCAAAAAAATAAATAAATAAAAAATTAATGGGCTTTTCAGGGGGTGGGGGGACGCAAAAAAAAACGGAAGGACACGGGCTCAGTGCTGTGGTGGTGCAAACAGTATATATATATATATATATATATATATATATATATATATATATATATATATATATGCTAGGAAGAAGGAACCAAAGGCCACGAGCCCGCAATAACTGTTCCTTCCAAGAGAAAAAGAAAATACAAGAGAGAGACATTTTCAAGATCCGATCATTTCAAGATGCCTGGACACCCTGCATTTGAAAGACTGGAGATCATAGGAAGCAGGAAATACAGACAGAGAGAGACAGTTCCAGGGTTGATCTGTTGCATAAATGAAGGACTGAGAGTAACAGGTAACTCTTGCATTTGAGAGTTGGACAGAAAAGGGATGATAGTTTGCTGCTAGACGGGTGCTAGGCACCTTTCGTAGAGGTGGAGGAATGCATGCAGACAATTCAGAGGAGCAGTGACCATAGAAGTAGTGATAGAAAAGAGATAAAGAGGCAACAGTGCGGCAAGGAGACAGAGGTTGAAGGGAGCCAGTAAGAGGAGGAGAGTTAATGAGATGAAAAGCCTTTGACGCCACCCTATTGAGAAGAGCTGTATGTGGGGAACCTCCCCACACATGAGAGTTGTACTCCACACAGGGGCGAATAAAAGCCCAGTATACTGTAAAGTCAACAATTGTGCAGAGGTAAAGAAGGAATGGAGTCGGCTTAGCACACCTAATCTCTTGGAAGCAGATTTTACAAGAGCTGTAATATGATCTTTCCAAGATAAGTCCCGAGTGACTGAAACCCCAAGCATCTTCAAAGATGATGCAAGATTAAGCTGAATATTATTAAACATTAGTGTTTACACTAACTATGAAAGATTTAGTCAGGTTGGTAGGTGTAAGAACTGAGTCTTTGATGCATTAAAAACGACAAGATTATTTTTACCCAAGTCAGAGATATGAGTCAAGTCAGACATTAGGTGTCCCATAACCTAATCCCTTGTTTGCTGAAGTAACTGCTGAGATGGACGTTGTGGGAACCAAATGAAAATGTGAAGGGTGGAGTCATCAGCATACGAGTGGATAGGGTTAGATGTACAGCTTAGAAGGTCATTGATGAATAAAAGGAATAGAGTTGGTGATAGGACAGAGCCCTGAGGAACACCACTGTTGATAGATCTAGGAGAAGAACGATGGCCGTCTACAACAGCAGCTATAGAACGACCAGAAAGGAAGCTAGAGATGAAGGCACAGATAGAAGGATAGAAACCGTAAGAGCGCAGTTTGGAAATTAAAGATATATACAAGACTTGATCGATAGCCTTTGAGATGTCAAGTGCAATGGCAAAACTTTCGCCAAAGTCCCGAAAGGAGGATGACCAGGAGTCTGAAAGGTAGATAAGAAGATCGCCAGTGGAGCGTCCCTGATGGAACCCATACTGGCCATCAGAAAGAAGGTTGTAATAGGAAAGATGCTTTAAAATTTTTCTATTGAGAATTGACTCAAAAACTTTTGAGATATAGGATGTTAAAGCATCCTGTATCTCAGTACGATAGTTAGAGGGTTTGGAATGGTCACCTTTCTTTGGGACTGGCTGAATGACAGCAAACTTCCAGCAAGAAGGAAAGGTACAAGTTGAAAGAAAAGGGCGAAAAAGTTTGCCTAGGCATGGTGTAAGCACAGAAGCACAGTTCTTGAGAACAACAGGAGGGACTCCATCAGGCCAATATGCCTTGTTAGTATTGAGGCCTGTGATAGCAGAAAATACATCAGCTGAAGAAATTTTAATGTCAGCCATAAGGAAGTCAGAGGGGGGAAGTGATGGAGGAACAGCACCGAAATCGTCTAAGGTGGAAATGGAGGAGAAGTCTGAGCGAAGAGATCTCCTTTATCAGTAGAAGAAATAGCTACAGAACCATCAGAGTACAAAAAGAGGAGGGAAGGATGATAAGGTAAAGTTGTTAGAAAGGTTTTCGGCAAGGTGCCAGAAGGAGCGGGAAGAATTCGAATTGGAGAGTTGAGAGCATTTAGTACAGATGAAATTATTATTAGCAGAGCGAAGAACTGACTTAGCACAGTTCCTGGCAGAAACATAAAGATGATGTGATTCAGGGGTGGGTTGGCTCTGGTACCTTTTATAGGCCCTCTCCTTGTCGCAGACAGCATTTGAACAAGGGTAATTAAATCAAGTTTTTCTTGCATTAGACAAAGGATATGAGAAAGGAGTGTATGCTTCCATGCCTGAGAGAATAACCTCTGTAATGCACAAGGCACACAGAGATGGCTATCGGCCATGGAAGCAATAATTATTCCAGGGAAAATCAAAAGAGTACTGCCTGCTGGCCCCCTAGTCTGCAGCTCCAAAGTGCCACAGACGACGTTTCTTTGGAGGGTCTACAGGCCATACCAGTGCGATAGGACAGGTTAAGGTGATATGGTTGTGATCGGAGGAGCCCAATGGAGAGAAAAGATTAAGAGTGTAAGTAGAACGATTAGTTGTAGGGAAGAGGTCAAGTATGTTGGAGCTATCTCCAAGGTGGTCTGGGTTACGGGTAGGGTGCTGTACAAGCTGCTCTAGGTTATTAAGGATTGAAAAGATGTAGGCTTGTTCACGAGGTGGATCAGTGAAAGGAAAGGAGAGCCAAAGATGGTGGTGAACATTGAAATCTCCTAAAATGGAGATTTCAGAGCAAGGAAAAATGGATAGAATGTGTTGCATCGTAGAAGTAAGATAGTCAAATAAATTTTGAGTCAGTAGAATTAGGGGATAAATAAACAGCACAGATATATTTAGTCAAAAAATGACAGGAAAGCTGAAGCCAAAGTGT